>NC_134647.1:61475352-62108685 GCF_030463565.1 Pelecanus crispus
ATAAATTGAAGACAATATACTTTAAAAGCTTTATATCACAGTCAAAAATCAAGAAATTTCAGGTTGTCTATTCAGTCTCACATGTAAGAACACTAAATTTTCAAAATTCATCAGACCACAGATAGAAATGCTAAGCAACTTGAAAGTTATAAAGACTGTCCTGCAAAGGTAGTGGGAACAGGTGAATTTTTTCCAATGCAAAATAACTAGGATGGAATGTACGTGCTTTTTTTTTGCAATTCTGCTTAAGGAAATTTATTCACCTCTTAACTAGTAATTAATTCTATACAACTGCATTCATAGCAAATTGTAATGTACCATTTTTCAACCATTCAGAAAAACAAAATTAAATACAAACACATTTTTCCCTACAAAAGCTTAAAAGTGTTATGACCTGTTTTCTGAATGCTTTTTAAAAAATATATTCTTTCTTGAATTAAAGAAACCACAAAAGAAACATAAAAATAAACTGCTATTTATCAGCTTCATGCAAGCATCTCATTATCATTATCTGCAGTTTATTCTCTTATAAAGAAAATTCTTAATCTAAGAAAAACAGTAGTTTTATGGAAATTAATTAGAATAAAATCTAATCTATTCTCAATTAATGGATCTTTTGTGCAGTAAAACCACTAATCCCTGTTTCTCAGTAATCATGAGAGAAGTTCTCCCTACCTATTTAAAAGACAGAGGCAAAGAAAATTGCTATATGGCTCACAAAACTCTGATTTAAAGATGGAACAAAATAGCTCGACAATCTTCAAAACTTCAAGTATCTTGAAAGAACAGGAGAGGCAGCAATTTTTTTTCAAAAGACAAAGTAGAAGAATTTATTTTTTCATCTCAGAAGCTTCTTCCTCTGCAATGGGCCTACACATCATCAGATATAGCCATTTTCCTTTTTCCCCTCACAAAGTAATTAAAAATTTGCTTAAAAAAGCACAACTAAAAAAAGCCATATCTCTCTGAAAATGTTTTTATCTAATCGGTTTAGTTTTATCCTAAAATGTGCAAAGTATTATCTTCAGCGTGCTTTACTTTTCCATTAACAGTGTTAAATAACCAGTAACAACAAGTACCAAGTAGCAATTTGAAAGAGTTGTAACACAAAAACTGGTTTCAAATTGCCTTTGGCATCCACTCAATTTCTTGTTGACAGTACACATAAAATAAGAATTCCCAAATACCGTATTTGAAAGATCTGACTGTAATTACTAAGTCAGCTCTCTTGATCATCTTGGACCTGCAAAGCTTTGAGTGCATATATTTATACACATGCTAAAAAAAAAAAAAAAAAAAAGAACACGCCCCCAGCCCCCCAACTAAACAGAAAAAACAAACACCAGAAAAACAGGGTAGAAGGCATTGGTAAGACTATTAAAAAAAGCTCTGTGATTCACAGAAGCTTCGGTTTATACCAGGCTCACTGGCTTGTATCAAGCATGACATGAATCATTCTGTTTCCATAAGGAAACCAGCTCCTAAAATGATGGGTACTACTGAATTCTATGCAGCTCATTCTTTAAAAGAATGCTATATAACCCTGCATTTAAAAAGTAGTCTAGACTTTACAATAATCAAATCAAACATAATGTTTAAAAATGGTTGCCTGTACAAGATAGAGATTTGCCCTAACAAACAAGTACCAGGTGTAATTTTTCCAGCATATTCTGCTGAAAGAACGATCTGAGTGAAAACAGATGAGAAATAACGGTGACACTAATATTATACATTTTTATTCTGCTACGCAGCCAGGACTGGTTATCTTCACAGAGCCTTAAACCCACTCTCCTGTTACAAGTTTCACAGGATTGCTGTGTGTTAACATGACTAGCACTACAGAGCAGCTGCTCCATATATACATGTTCTTCAAGCCCTGGAAAGTCTTCACTAAAAACAATTTAAAATCATTGTAGGCACTTTTAATTCTTAGAAGCAAACAATATTTTTCTGACATCTTCTAAAGCGTCAAGTAGATACATGAAGAATAGATGTAGTTAAAATGCTACTGTAAAAAACTCCAGAATTTGCCTCTGTATAATTGGTAGTATAAATCAGCTTTCCATGACCTGTTTTTCGGTATAGATTGATTATGGATTTAATTTTCCTAGCAAAAAAGTTTTCAATGTAACACTTCATTCAAGTATTCTTATCTCAGGGAGGTCTTAGTTTGCCAGTGCACTGCTACAGTCAATGGCCTGAGTCAGAATTCAAACAGGAAGAGAAACAACAGGTAGTAAGTACTGTAGGACCAGCTTGTGTTGTCTGACAAGGTATCAAACATAAAATTGTTCATACTGTTGAAATTTCATTCATAAACTGTAAGAAATTGCAAAGTTTAAGTGAGCTGGTAGTGCTAGAAAGTTACTGAGAAATCCTGAAAATTAAGAACTTAGAAGTCTGACCGTGAGCATTACAAGGCTGAAATGAGTAATAATGGTAACATTTGCCAGAGGATTCAGAAAATATTAATTATATTCAAAGCAGCAGACAATTCGCTTCACTGATTTCTTTGTCATACATCACAGATAAGTGATGATTTTTCTGTTCCTTTTTTCTTTCTCTTATTATCAGCATAATCAACAACATTAATACGCTCTTTGGCTCTTTGCAGTTGGCTCTTTGCAGTTATACTATCAAGCTTAGAAATCACAAATATATCAATCACTAAACCAATCACAGTTTCCATCATCCCCTTCTAGTTCTCCCAGCGGTCTTCCATCACTCCAGAAGTGATGAAAGTGGAGAGCAGTTCCTTGAGAGACCCAGCCAGTCAGTCCCCAGAGACCCATCCCTCCCGGAGTCTCCGAAGCGGACACCCTCAACCCGTCCCCGCGGCCCGGCTGAGCCCACTCATGACTGACAGCTGCCCTTGCTGCGATCCGGCTCTCCCGGGGCACAGCGCTCGCCTCAACACTGGCACGGCACAGCTGGCTGATCACAAGAGGAGGCTGGAGACCAGACTCTTCAGCCACTATTTCTTTTCCTGATATCATACCCTTCTTTAAACCACATCTTATTGATGGTAGCACCACTTCTTTAATCAAATCCCAGAAAACACTTGTTCTGTGAAACAGAAGCCTTTTCTGAAGCATTTAGCATAATCTGTGATTCTACAAGTGCTGAAGATACAGAAGGTATCTCTCCTCTGACCTTAGGAAGGCCTTGGGAGTTTCCCAGTTCATTCCAATAGGCCAGAATTTATGTTATATTTTCTCTGCTGAAAGAGATTTGATAATAGGGACTATGCATATCAAGTGGAACAAAGCTGAGCGTAAGATTGTGATTAAACAAAACCAACCACAAAACAACCCTCAGATTTTCTTCAGCCAAACCCCTTTTCCTCAATGACATTCTCCTAGCACTGGCCAGACATCCACTTTTGTTTTCTTTCGTCTCTTTTAATTAGTTATGTGTGCTGTTTAGATGATTTGCATTGTGTCCATTTTCAGTCTGGGTCACTGAAATAATTAGGGAGCTTCAAAGGTCTCAGAGTCATCTTAATTTTCAGTACAACTTTTCAATGAGAAACACAGCACCATCAATAATTTAGACATTTTTTAAGAAATGTAGAAAGATTATATCTGCATATACGAGCTGTGCCCTCTTCATCCAGCTTTTAGTGTTTAAATATGCTTCTCACCTTTCTATTATATGCATCTTTGTGGGCATCATCTTAGCGCTGTCTTGTATGAAACTCTGTTGAGTTTTTACTCATTTATTTCTTTGCTTAGTCAAATGTCTAACTCTTAATACCTCCATTTTGTAGTTTTTATTCTAGTCAAGATTTTGTCTATAGCTATAATACCATACTTGTGACATAAGACTTATGGTTATGTAAGCTCTTGCATCAGTAGTGACTGCTATTTTTCATATTCTCACAATTTTCCAATTCAAAAAAGTTCTGATGAAATGTAATCTGCTTATTCTTTGCCTGAAAATCAGCATCCCTCGTCCTTAAAACTGTATGTCACCTGTAAAATTTGCTTTTTTTCCCCTGAAGCTATTGAAACGGGAAGGTGTATTAATGCCTTTGCAGAAGACATTACAATACTTCGTTGGAAACAAATGCACAGCTTTGCTTATCCATGTCTGGAAAAAATTAACTTAAATTGGAAGAGATAGAAGGAAGGGACTGGAACAAATATAAAAGGTGTATGACAGCAGGAAACAGACAGCCCATTCACATGGCCCACTGCCAAGGAGACTGCAAAGGGACAGCGAGGGGCACCGGGACATGGCTGGCAGGAGCCGCCACCGTTGCTGCAGCTCAGAGCACCTCTGCTTACTGAACCCCTCGCTGGGGCTTGACTGCTGCTCTTACCCAGCTGCTGAAGTTGGGGATTTCTCTAGTGATGTACTGCAGAAACATCAGTCCTATTTGGCCTCCCTTATGGAAGGGCACAGAGCTTTCCCCACACGCTCCAGCAAAGGAGAGCCATGTGCATCTAAAGAAGATGCTTGCACAAGAACGAGTGTGCTTGAATTGGTCTTGAAGACTGGAGACTAGAAAATTTTTGCGAGTCAAAGCAAACACGGCTTTTGCTACCCTGCTTTCAGTGAAAGCATGAGGTAAAAAGCCCTGCATACCTCTAAAAGACGACCAATTAATTTCTGACTGTACCTATCTGTATGACACCTGCATGGCAGCGTATGACACGGATGTCTGGTGAACAGGATTGGACTTCACAGCAGTGGAGTCCCAGACACGTGTTTTCATCCATACGTACAGGCAAACGTTTGGGAGGCAGGGCAGAGAATGCGCGTGAACAGGTTGGTCACGTCATCCACAGCCAAGGCCCAGCTGGCCAGCCATCCTCCCCGTCATATTCAAAACCATCCACCAGTTTTGTTTGAATACATTCTTCTGAATAAAGGATGAGATTTCAAATCCATCTTTGCTCTTAGTTATTATGAGCTGCTAAAGAGAAACAAATGAAACTCTTACGGGTGATTCTTTTTCCAACATTTCTGCTAAAGTAAATACAATTGTGGACTGAAAGTATTTTTCCACGTAGAGAAAGAAAAAAGAAAGAAAAAGGGAAAAAAAGGCAATTTAGTCTCTGTATTTTAATAAATCGGTGATAAGACCTATGCAGGAAGGGAAGAAAAAACAGGGGCAATAGTAGAAGACTTACAGGAGGAAATAGCTGCAAGCAAGTCTCTGAGGGAGCGTGCTATGGAATTTCAGAGAAAGGCTCCACTCTGCAGACATGTGACTCTAATTTTGGCTGGCCAGGGGAACACAATTTCAGAAAAACAATGTAAAACTTCAGCACCTTCCAATTAAGGTCAAATTTTTTGCAAGGTTCCAATTAGTGTATTTTAAAAAGGAGAAAGCCCACTGCCTGGTTTGACCAGATCTCTTTCCTTTTTACCTCATTTTCTCCATCGGAAGTCACTACATATTTTTTTAAGTTACAGTTTTACATATCCTGTTTAGAAGCAAGAAGCCTATTCTACTGAAATTTCACACTTGAGCCAGGTGAAGGAGTCAGGCATGTCGCTTTTATGTTGTAATTGGTAACCAAATTTAGGAATTTAGATATTCAGTTTGTATAAGCCACTTGTAATAGTTTTCATTAATCTTCCTGAAAAGATTAAGAAACTATGGTTCCAAAGGCGAAGTCACAATAGTAGAATTATTAGAACGCTTCCAAAGGGCAATTTGTCTTATCAAAGAGGGGTGTGAAATATTATCTGAATTGTTTTCCTTGCACAGAAGTACCATGATAACAACCATATCTTACCCAGAAATGCTATTTAATGCATGATAATTGAATTCTCTTCATTACATTTCCATCATAATAGTCTGCATTCAAGTTCATATTTAGATTTTGCTAATCCTAAAATAAAATAATCAAGGATGAATAAACAGATTTCAACTTTACCTTTTGTCTCCTGAGAATACTAATGACAGAAAGTTTCTCTATCTTTGTTACAAGATCTGGGATGGCACTTATGACTTGACCATCATGGGATTTCGGAAATTTGCAAAAAGAGTAAAGTAAAATTTAAGACAGAACTATTTCTACAAAATACCACTCAGTTTTGAATTACCAGACCTTTAACCCCCCCTCTGTGACACAGGACCCAATCTTTACCTTTTCTGATAAGATACTCATTTATTTCAGTTGAAGTTTACTATTGGCCTTGCCTTGAAATTCTTAAGTGAGATTTTTCTGAGTAAATGTTTTTTGGGTAATCTTAATCATAGACAATGATGACTCTAAGAACACAGACAGTTTAGTGACAGCAAAAAAAGTTGCTGGGGTTGGTTTTTTGGTTTTTGTTTTTGGTTTTTTTTTTTTAAATCTGTATCCTATTCTCCCTAAAGACAATTTTTGCATAACCTTAAGGAAAACTCCAGTTTTGTTCAGTTTCTTTTTATACAAGAACTGACAAAATTTGAATAACTTGTTGCAAATTAGTAGCACATGCTGAAAATTAATAATTACGCTCATAATTGCTAGAAATTACAATCAGTTTGATGGCCCACTGTGCAGACATTTAAGTAGGAGAGAATCCCAATAAACTAAGATGAGAAACAGACTTCTTTAGAAAGTGTGCTTTCTGGAAACTGGGAAATTTACATTTAAACTTAGATCTTTGATGTGTTTCAGCTTTTACTTAAAGTAATCCTTTAGTTTAAAAGATTATCTGGTATGAAATTTAGTATGAAATATGCTTTATTTCGTGCTTTACAGTATAATGGATTTGCTGCCCATATGATGGCTAGAACTGCTACCTAAAGGAACAGTATAGAAAACATAATTTACCTGCTAAATACATCAAGTAAACAAATTGGTATTTACATATGAGCTATATAATTTTCATTATGTCTGGGTTTCTTCCTCATAGAGGAAAAGGATCATACAAAATGCCCAGTTACTTTTCAGCGGTTTATATCACAATCCGTCTGCATTATTCTTGACATATTAATCAGCTTAGCAGGAGCTTACTACAAGAAAACTGTATGCATTTTGCTGAGTTTGCACAATGAAAGTTCCAGAGATGATAATGTGCAACTACAAACTGCAGCTAGAAAAGAAAGTTTTAATTAAAAGTGACAAGTATGTCTTACAATGAAAGCTGATCTTCTGAAAGAACCCAGGCAGAGATGTGCTGGGACAAGGGACCTTTCTCTTCCTTCTTATTACTGCTACCTTGCTCAGCATGTGTATGATACAGTCACGTTGGAGCAGATTACTGAAGTCCAAAATAGAAGGAGATTAAGTTCATTTCTAATGTCATAACACCTTTTTGTTTAGACATCTGTATTTCCAAAACACAGTTACATTTGAAATACGTATAACAACCTGCCCAGAAAGTGCATGTTGCTTGCTCACCATTGTAAATGTTCACATCCAGCCACAAACCTTTTTCAAAAACCTTTTCTTTTTTGAAAAATAGAAATTTTTTAATCATTAAAAAAATACAGTTCTGATTCCATGTGAGTTTTTTTGCCAACCTTCTCCACCACTCGAACTCTACCTTGAGAGTTTCTGTCCCTTAAGGTCACCACTCCTGTGAATATTCCTACTATTCCTTGTATTTTTCATGAGCTCCAGTCTAGCCCACAGCCTGCAGGACTGCGTCTATGCCTCAGGGTGCAGACTACGTCCTAGTTCCACACCAGAATGAAATCTGCTTGTGCACCACTCCACTCCTTGTCTGTGGCTTCTTTGCGTGCGTTGAAGAAAACTGGGCCGTGCAGGCCAGACAAAAACAGTAATTTGGCACTGCCACAACAATGTAGATCGCTTCGCTTAAACAATCCCTGACGGTTGTTACTGGGACCAGTTCAGTACACACTCCGTGTCACATTACAGCACTGGCAGGCAGCTCTGGGCTTCTCCCTTCCTATTCGTGATGCTCCCAGATGCCTCCTCTTGACCTTTTATCAAACTTTTCCTCTTTGAACAGCCCTGTAACAGACACATATTTTCCTATCACCCTCCACTTTATTTCCAGGTATAGTCCACCCAAGACCTTTTTTGATCCCTGATTGTCTTCTGCACCACATTCTCCTTGTATAGGAAGTGATTTGACTTCACCTCACCATCACCTAGTTCAACTCTTCCACTTTCCAAGTGACTGAAGTGTCAGAAGTACTATTTACTCTCCAATCTCTGTTGCTTATCTTCTCTCTTCTCTCAGCATCTCCTGGTAGCCTTCTATATTTTGCATAACCTATTCCCCAGCGGTCACCTACCTTCTTCAGCCTCTTCTGGTCTTCCAATCATCCACCAGCAGTAACTGCTCATCTGCCCCGTCCTCTCCTTCCTTCCTGATCTTAATACAGTTCGTGATTCACTCTCCTTCATACATCCCCTTTTGCCCTTCATATCCCAACAACAGGTCTTACCTCCAGACCCCTCTTCTGGCTCATATCCTCCTTCCTCCGCCTCCCCAACCCCCAGCATCTAGCTTTTAAGTTACGCACTACCGCAACTATTTCCAATAATCAGGCTGGCTTTCTTTACTACATAATTAGTCTCTCTTCTGTGAGTTCCTACAGAAACATTCAATTCTCCAACTGAATTGCACAAACACATAACTTAGTTATTACCATTGTTCACTTGCAACTAAAAACTTCCCCCCGCCGCCGCTTACTCTCCCTTCTCTCTACAGGAGATCTTAAATTTTGCCAAGAAAAATTTTGTTTTCCATCAGTTCCTCTTTCTTCTGTTATTCTATCCTCCTTCCTGGCTATGGATGCAGTTTTTTTCTGTGCTCCCCATTTGTTTCACTATACCCATTAATGCTATGCATCTGTGCTGTAATACACTTGCATGTATGTTCATAAATCAGATTATCAAAATGTAAAAGCCTATGTCTGCATACCAAAATGTCAGCACAAGCAAAATCTGAAAAACATAGTTCCCACAAGTATCCACGAAAATTGGTTGCTTGCTTATAAGAATACAATTTTACATCTAAAAAGACATTTATCTCTATAAATACCTCACTACCCATGAATACCTGAGTACATCTCCTCTGTATTTCAATGTATATAGTAGCTGCCACATTTCTCTTTTGCGTGTTTTTAGCCAGAATCAAGTAACAAAATCTGAATTTTGCCCTTTCCCCTCAATACCAACTAGTCCCATCACTAGCCTTGAGCTGTGAAGTATTAAGCACACAGACACCCTTGATTATAACTCTCCAGAACTCAGGGGGATTGCGAATTTCATCTTCAGAGTTTAAAATATATTTATACTAGAAAAAGTTCATTTAATTTCAGTAAAGACTATCTTATGTAACTGCAGAACTACAGATTTTTTTATATGAAATCACAGGAAAGATCTGCACAGAGTATTCTCTTTCTGTCCAACCACACTGACTTCTTAAAATCTTGCAAGGTTCAAATTCTGTGGCAGGAGGCAATCTTGGGAAACTAAAGGCAGGCATAACAAGAAATATCATAAGAGAAGAAAAGATGCGGATCAATGCAAAAATGATATATCACTCTTGCAAAAAGTTAATTATACTATGGCAAATGAGCCAAGTTCTTTACTGATTTTTCATGAGTAAATGTCACAGTTTATTAAACACATACAAAGAATATTGAAGACTCAGAAAGGACACCACTAGTAACTGGAAAAGGGAGACTTCCAACATTATGGTTGTCTACACAGCCGTCGGAGATCACAAGAACCATCTCTTTGTTAACATTATCATCATATAATGTATTACTGGTAAATGGTTTCTTAAAATTTGATTTCACTTCCCAAAGGAAATTTGTGGGTGGCATATTCTCACTTTCTTTCAGTAGCCCAGTTTTTTACACTTAAATGCATTTGGCAGTTTTCTCCATTTGTGGCTTAAACATGTTTTGCCAGTGTCAGTTGCCCCATCATCTTGAGATGAATTCAGAACAGCCTCACTGGCAGAAATGAAGTCATCTTCTTCCTTTGTGGGAAGGGGTGGTGGTGGGGGGGGTGCTTTCTCTGCCAATACTGCAGTTACCAACCCACTGCAGAAACAGTACAACCAGCCCAGCCCACAGCGCTGTCCACTTCAGCCCCCGAGCAAAGCTGCAGAACCGCCCCAGTCTGTCAGGTGTGCCTTGCTCTGGGTGTACCTGTTTGGCAAGGCTGAGAGTAACTGCCACTTGTACAAGAAAATGGCAGATTTAAGGGCAACTTTAGGACATCTCCTCTCTTTTCCAAATACATGATCGTGCCAGAAGGCCTTGGTTTATAGATCTGGAAAAAACCCTACCAGACCTCTTTTTGCTTCAAATGTTCCCAAAGAACAAGAAACAAGGCCTTTGATTGCCTGATACAAACCTAGCTCCTGTTTTTAACAATAAATTAAAAAAAAAAAAACAAACATTCAACAGTTTATGGATGTAAACTCCATATCAAAGTCCAGGGACTCTTATCAGCTTAGATCAGTCACTCTCAAAATGGTGCAGACAATGGTCAGTCTAATATTTTAGACACTGGAACACCTCAAAAGTCAAGTTTACTATGCAGTAGGGATAATAAATATGTTTAGGGGCATCATGGAAAATAAAGACGTCTATTCAGTTTGTTCCATCCTCCTATATAGCAACTAAAACCACTCCTGGCAATAAGGCATGCTGTACTATAAGGGGCTCGTGTTTAACCAATAATGTTAAAAAACAAAAAAAGAAAGGCAGGCTGCAAAACACTGCTTCAATGTTTGTGGGGAAGGTATAAGCTCTTAGTATATATTCTCTGCTGATTTATTTTCTAGCTCATGTCTACTCTCTCTACTCTTTCAATGCATAAATCAATAGTACTCATCCATCTTCTGATCATTTTTTGCAGAATACATAACTTTCATTAACATCACAGCCACTGCTGAATGAGAATTGCCATCCTTGCAAAATTCACATGCTGATAATACGCCTGAAGACACACCTGCTAACACCAAGAAGCAGATGCACTTCACCTCATCTTTGGCCGTGTAGAAGTTCAGGATCTGGAGCAAGCTAGTCCTTTAGGCTCCTTCTTGGTCAGCACCAGAAGAAAGCCACCTTAGTGTGCGGATTTATTCCACAAGTTAGGGGTCTGAAATGGATGGGATGAATAACACAGGACATTGAAAAAAGCACATTTGAAAAGAGCTGTATTTCTAAAGGTTTTCATCAGCAGAGGGCTCTAGAACTACATTCTCTTAAGTATCGTGTTCCCTCCCATGATTAATCTGTCCCAGTTTTTTTTAGTCAATTAACATGCTGTTCTTATGGTACAAATGTTCTCTAAAAAAATTCTCACAGCTGAGCTGTCAAACACTGAAATTCAGTACATTGGAATGTCAGGTTTTTAACAAAGTCCTGGAGTTTGTAAAGTATAATCAGAACTTTAATGCCCAATTATGCAATCTTAGCAATGACTTTCTGAAGCAAATTTTATCACTTTCATTGTAAACTGGGATCATCAACCAGAACTGTACCAAATTGTTCCACTCAAGAAATACAAGGGCTTGATTCTTAATGGATGGCTTTGGAAGCTCTCGGAAGATTCAAGCACTTTGGCACATTCTTTCCATTCAACAACAATGATTTTCTTTGGGGTTTTTTTTAGTATTTCCCTTGCTTATGCATGCTTTTGTCTGGTGGTCATAATTAAATTGCTAACTGTTCACTCTTACAAAGCATAAGGTCTTTCCTTGTCTCAGCTCATTTAGTTTAGCAGACATTCTTCAAGGGCTAAGATACTTCCCCTGAGCAAGCACAAATGAATGCTAGAAGTCCAATGTAATTTCTCACAGCCTGAAACAAGATTTAAAAAGTGTGGACAAAGAACTAAGCAATATTTTAGCATCCACCCACCTGCTAAATTAAGTCTTAGCTGTATATAGTGATAGCCTTTTGGCAGCAACTTACAGACATACAGCTTCCATTGTACAATCTGCTCTGGTGACAAGAAGTCTAAAAAGGAGTGCAAGCTTGGCCTAGAGGCATGTTGTTGTAAGCTAGAGAGAACTGAAATGCAGAATTTCCTATCCTTGACTGAATTAGCAAAACTATGGTATTTTAATGGACACACGCTCTGTATCAAGTATTATATAAATTATCTGTACCAAGTACTAAGTATCAAGTATTATAATCATTTGGACAACTGCAGGCCAAAGCAAAAATTCCATTGAAGTAGGTACTAAGCTAACGCCAAATAGAACTGAAAAGATATACCCAGATCTGACTGAATTACAGCGCCATAACATTCATACTAATATTTGTAAAGGTGTTAAAATATACTCCTCATCCCATCTTAAAATGTTCAGGTTAATTCTTACAGCAGCCATCAATAATATAATTTCACCTACTTCAGAATACAGCACTCAAGCAGATGCATTTTATAAAGATTTAACTAGTTTTTCTGAGCTGCATCAACGTAGTATTTGATGTATCTTCTTCCATAATCAAACTGAATAATCCTATTTTGTCATTTTACAGTGTAAGCAAAAGAATCAAGGATTTTCCTGAAGGTTTTCTAAATTTATCTAGATAGTTTATTATTTCATCAGTTTATTTCAAATCAAATTATTCCAGAAACATTTCTACTCCTAATTATGAAAATCATGTATTGATAGATTTCTCCACACGAGCAGCATAGCAGAACATGGTCCACAATACCTACTCAAGTGTTCTTTTGCATTTGACATATTTCTCTTGCTATTGCCTGACTCATCAAAACACTTTAATGCTAATTTATATTGAAATATTTATAACGTATCTGTAATTCAACAGTTGAAAGATGCTTTGTCACTTTGCAGTCTCTGTCTGTATGGATTCTCTTTGTGAGACCCAGAGAAGGCAATGGAAAGGGCTGCTGTATGGATGTGGATGTCCATATCAAAAACCAAACCAAAACAAAAACTCCTTATGCTTGAATTATGTACATTAAAGTCCTTAGTTCTGGGTGATTACCAAACAACACTGCACATACAGAAAAGAAATTAGAAATCATGCATTTACTAATTTACTATAGGTAGTCGGCTCTTATAACTTAGAGATGAATCTGCTAACATCTAATTATATACATTCTTTCTTTGAGTTCTATAACAGCAAAATAAAAATTCAATCCCTCCATAGCCTAAAAAAGGCAAAAAACATCCTATCAAGACTTTTAGTCTTTAAAGGAAACAAAATAATTCTGATAACAACCTAGGTATTTAATTCCATCTGTTGACTGGTAAGCAAGGATTTCTTTAAACCACCATCAGAAAACATGAGGGAATGAGACACCACCAACATAGTTGTTATTACTTATGGCTTGAGTGGCTATGCACATGATGAATGGCATTTAACTGTAACTGCTGCAAGGACTTTCGGTATACAATATTTCCAACTCTCAGCTGTATTGGTTTTGACAGTTTTACATAGTGTTGTCATGCAAGAGAGGGAGTTGCAGAAAACTCTTCCACAGAAGACATTGCAAAAGCCAGGAAAAAGTTCTGAAGAGTACTTTTCAGGCTTAAGCTTCAGATCCAGTTTCTCAGCTTCAGCCTTTTGGTGAGGTTCACCGATTTGAAGGCATGTAACTGCAGACTGAAAAAAAAAAAGAATACCGCTGTGCTCAGACTGTCAGTTGCCTGTTGAAAAAAATACATTGATCTAAAACTGACAACAGGCAAGGTGATGGCTGCATGAACAAGATCAGGACACTGTCCATTATTTTAATGGAGGGGAAAATAAAGAGAATTTGGAGTGGGACATGAAAGAATCTGGAAATGCATGAAAAATCACCGGTAGTCAAGATGATTACAGAGAAGACATGTAGGAACAGATAGAGGTAGTACAGAACTGGAACAAAAGCCGAACAAAAGCTTAGGGGAAAGCATTTAGTCAATACGCAAGAAAGAGTAAATTGTAAATCCAACAAAGGAATGCAATGATAGCTTCACTGATGAACCACTGTCCTTTGATTTCGTAGCAACTGCCTCAGACCTCTTTATGTCTATAAAGAGGTGATTACAGCTTTGCTGGGTCAAGTGACATATGGATCAGGACTGCCCAGAGTACAGTACTCTAAGTGCCACTGAACCGCATTAGAAACTGAACATGAACATCTGAATTTCAGCCTGAATGAGGAAAAAAACATTTGGAACAGCTTGGAATGAATCCCATTTCTCCCTCCCACCAAGGAAAACAGATGGTATCAGAAAGATGAACAATATCCTAACAGTCTATGCTACTGTTCTTAAAGAATAAAAACAGAGAAGCAGAGGAGTATAGGACAGGAAGGAACTTTTCTGGTGAATTATGATGCCCTACTACAGCTTACAACCATGTCATTTAACCTCTTACCTAAACTCTTCTAACTCCATCTCCAGTCAAATGTTTTCTTGCTCCTGTCTAGTCCTACTGGAATGTTCTTGTGGAACTTCACTTTTTCTGAGTTTCATACAACTATTAATAACTGGCCTAAATTCATTCAGAGGCTATTTTTACCTACTTACACCTTTGCCAACATGCTCATTCATAGGTATGAACTTGACAGAATAGACACAAGTCTAACAGAATAAGGAAATTCAGAAGAAGCAATAGAAACTGTTACAAAGTCATCAAAACCAGATTCATCCTTGTAGAATCTTTTTTGACCTTATCTGGCTATGTAAGGTATAAACAAAACAAATGCTCTAAAATCCTGTTACTTAACTTCTTTGTTTCTTTTACCTTAATATAAAAGGGAAATACAGTGATAAAAAGTAATGCATGAAATGGTTTCTCTATCAGCAAAATGTCATCATATAAAGCACCCTTGGGCTCCCCCAAGCTAGAAAGACAGTGTGGTCAGGGGTCTGGAGCATGACATAAAGGAGAAGCTGAGAGAGACGGGTTTGCTTAGCCCCAAGAAGAGAAGGCACAGAGTGATTTAACTGCTCCCTTCATCTACATACTGCAGAGAGGACAGACCTAGATTCTTCTCAGAGGTGCACAAGAAAAGGCCAAGGTAACAGGCCCAAGTAGGAGCACAGGAAATTCTCACTAAATATAAGGAAAAAGTCTCCACAGTGAATGTGGTCAAGTACTAGAACAGTGGGGCCAGAGAAGTTTGAGGAATCTTCAACCCAGAGATACTCAAGAGGATGAGCAGCCTAATTTAGCATCAAAGCTACCCTTATTTTGAGCAAGAGTTGGACCACAGGCACTCTACTTCTCAACTTCAATAACTCTAAGGCTCTATGAGTTGGTTTATTCATAGGTTTTTGTTTTAGAAGTTCAGTTCATACACTGAAAATACGCAAGACTGGGAAAAATAATTCAGATGAAGGTCATGTTAAGCTCTCCTTTTAATCAGGTGTCCACTTCCGTTACATCATGCAGCAGCACGGGAAAAGCTTTCTTGGAGTAAAAACACATTCCACTTTTTCCAAAAGATGTAAAAAATATCTGCATTATTATTCTCCTCAGAAATGGAATAGAAAGACATTAGCAATCATGACTATGGTGTCTTGTAGAATATTAAATATATATAAACACTTTAACAGGCTTGTTGCCTGTCCATTGTCAGAAACCTCACAACTTCTACCTTTGGAATTTTGAACATTTGGTTGGTTTAAACCATATTTGTAGGTAGTTATTTACAACACATGTAGCTACTCTCTTTACTCTCCAAATTAAAGCTTTGAAACAAACAAAGAAAAACAAGAAAATATGAAAAACTGTATGCATATTTTACATGTATTTCCTTTCTAGTTATGAAATTTAGTCCTGTTGGTTATGAAATTTAGTCCTGTTAGTTATGAAATTTAGTCCTGTTCTGTGGTTCAGATGCTCACAAGTTTCATCCTGCTCATCTGCCTGTTAATTTTTTAAGACAACATTTTGAGATTCAAACTGTTCCTAATTGTCAACTGCCAAAACCAGGCTGGAACTGCTTTTACTTTAAAACTTTTTTAATTTTAGGAATTAATAGGAAATTAATAGGAAAAGGAAATACGTTTGGTAGGTATGCTGATATTCCACACTTCAAAAAAGAAAAATTCATTAAGTATTTAGTAAGGGAGTGTGAATCTGAGATCTGTGCCTGTCCAACATATTCAGTGACATTCACTTCACGAAATGCCTTCAGCAAATACCATCTACCCTAAATATAACAATGCCTTCAAAGGTATATTCAGCTCTGTTCTCAGCAAAAGCATTTCTTGATATCAGTAGAGAGACATTTTGATGAAAGCAATTAAATTTAAATAAAATTTAAAATTAGACAGAAATTTTTAATTAAATTCTTGCCCCTTTTTGTTCAAGGTAATATCTGACACATTTCTCCATTTGTTTTAATCACATCAAATCAGACATCAGTCACATATTAGTCCTGTTTTCTGGTTGAAGCTATCCACTGTGATGAAACTAGAGATCAACAATAAAATCCAACAAGTCCTTCACTTTATTATCTCTCTGCTATACTGACCACATCCAGGTCTAAATGTTCAGTATATCACAGGAACAATTCCAGTTAAGTCCCTTAGGTTACCTTAAATTGGCACTGGTATTAAGGAAAGAGCAAGTGTAAGTATGCGAATTCTAATATTCTGAAATCTTTTGCCAAATTCTACAAAACAGACATTTCTGTTTATGCATCTGGCCTTATTTCTTTATTTATCATAAAAAAAATGAAGGGTATTTTTCCTGATTCGTTTGCTGCAGATAGAGCTATCTAAAAACCAACAAAAAAATAACAGAAGAAAGTTCGCAGCTGTGCCATCAGTTTCTGATAAAAATGGAGACAAGTTAATTGCTTCCTTAACTTTATATCCTGATGCTCAAAAATTCAGGAACAAGACAAGTATTCTATCAAAGCCTGCATAACTGTTATGACTTCCCTGTGCTTCTGGGTAACACTCAGATCTCAGTCAAATTGTGCTGTCCCATTGTCCTGGTTTCAGCTGGGATAGAGTTAATTTTCTTCCTAGTAGCAGGCATAGTGCTGTGGTTTGGATTTACTAGGAGAATAATGCTGATAACACACTGATGTTTTAGTTGTTGCTAAGTACTGCTTATGCTAGTCAAGGACTTTTCAGCTTCCCATGCTCTGCCAGGTGCACAAGAAACTGGGAGGGGGCACAGCCAGAATAGTTGATCCAAACTGACCAAAAGGCTATTCCATACCATATGACGTCATGCTCAGTATATAAACTCGGGGGGGTTGGCTGGGGAGCAGCGATCGCTGCTCGGGAACTGTCTGGGTATCGGTCGGCGGGTGGTGAGCAATTGCACTGTGCATCACTTGCTTTGTATATTACTATTGTTATTATTATCATTATTATATTGTTATTATTTTTATCATTACCATTTTACTTCATTTCAATTATTAAACTGTTCTTATCTCAACCCAGGAGTGTTTCTCACTCTTACTCCTCCGATTCTCTCCCCCATCCCATCGGGGCAGGGGGAGTGAGCGATAGGCTGCGTGGTGCTTAGTTGCTGGCTGGGGCTAAACCATGACACCCGTTCTAAAAGTTCTGCAACCTAATTTCATAGCACAGGCAAACAAATAGGCAAAACACAACTGAGGGGGCTGGTAGAAACAAGATATCCCAGTAACATACTGGTATGTTTATTTCCATTAGCAGAAACGTACAACACACTACATCTCTGACTGCTTCCTGGCTTTAAACAAACTGTTTGGAAGGTTTAAAAAGAACTGCCTTAATTATTCAAACCAGACAAGTCAAATGTGATTGGCTATTTACTGTGAATACAACAGATTCGAAGGATTTGGTGGAAAAATGACATGAAAACAGCTCTACAGTGTGCAGATATTATTCTGTGTAAAGGTCTAGTCTGCAAGAATGGATAAAAATACTTAAGTGAAAAGTGGGGAGCAGATGCTGTAAAATGAAATCTCACATGAGTTCCTTACCCACAGTATTTTAAGCACTGTTTCTCCCCATTCATTTGCTAGGTTGAAGCAAATGCGCTTGTGAGCGAGAGGAACCTGACAGCATGCCTTCAGTGCTACCCCAGCAGCACATAGCTGATCGAAGCTCCTTGGTGTAGGTACTAGAGCAGCACAGTGGTGAATGAGGGCTATGAAATTTTTATTTACGGTTTACTGTTTATTTCTAGTTCGGATTAGTTGCAAGCTGAGTCAAGAATATATACACATAAACATGCACCTTAAGTTTGAAAATTTCTAGAGATGAGGATGGAAATTGCTGAACTAGTACTTTGAGATTTGTGAGCATCAATTTATAACAGACAGAATTATAAGAAAAGGATTTCATTTTGTCACTTTCTATGAAAGAAAAAAGATATTATTTAGCTGACAAAGAACCTGTCTTCTGGGTTCAGAAGATGATTATAATAGTTGTCAGTCTGCTGCAGAAAGAAGCTCCTACTGGTTTAGAACAAGTTTTTTCTTGAAATTTTCCTGAGTTACTTTTTTCCTTTTAGGGAATTTTTCTTAAAAAGAACCGTCAGTTTACAGACACATACCTGAAATTTGAAAGCTTGTTGAAACATCTGCAGTGTGGCATAACTAATATACTATGGCTCCCTTGCATTTTCATAAAGAAAAGGGTACCAAATATTTTTCCTGTTTTATGTACATGGGCAGCAGCCAAATTTTAAGCCATAGTTTTATCATCTTTTAAGCTGTTGCATTTGTACACAAGTAGCAGAGTGCATGTTTTATAAATGAAGTTGATATACCTATAAAAAAGTCTGGCCTGGCCTTTATTTCTAGAAAAAACATGCCAGCCTGGCATTATATGTTACTTCGTGAGATTGTGATATTAAACAGAGATAAGGGAGGAGGTAAACAGATGATGTTCACTTCTTCCACTCCTCCACTTCTGAAACACTCCATCAGTCAAGAAAAAATTTAAATTGGCCAAATTCCTCCGCCTAAGTGTACAGTATTTGCCCTTTCCAAATAGAAATGTCAGACTCTGCTATGACTAAAGATGACTCACAACCAAAATCTCAGTTCTTAACACTCAAATGAAATGAAGGTTGGAATTTTGCATGTAAACATTTACTTTCAAAAGTAAATAAACATATACTTTTTAAAGTACATTTAAATATTAATATGTAACCATAAACATTGAATTGCAAACATTCTAAATAAGTTTTGCCCCCTCATATTTAGTCATGTTTGATTTGTTTGCTATCCTTGTTTGTGTAATTAGTAGTTCACAACTTTTTCATGTGTCACAGGAGGTGAGTCTTCCCCTCCGCACTGGTGAGGCCACATCTGGAGTGCTGTGCCCAGTTCCAAGCTCCCCAGTACAAGACAGACAAGGGCTTACTGGAGTGAGTCCAGTGAAGGGCCAGCAAGATAATTGAGGGACTGGAGCATCGGACATATACTACACATGAAATGCCATCTGAACGTAAGAAAATACTTTTTCAGTGTGACTGTAATTGAACACTGGCACAGGTTGCCCTGGGAGGCTGTGGAGTCTCCATCCGTGGAGACACTCAGACCTGACTGGACACAGTCCTGGGCAACCCGCTCTAGGTGACTCTGCTTCAGCAGGGTGTTGGGCTAGATGGTCTCAAGAGGTCCCGCCAACCTCAACTGTTCTGTGACTCTACAATTCTACAAACTTTTCTAGTTAAAACGTCGTTATACGTGAATTTCCAACATAAAGAGATGCAGAAGCTCTCTCATCTTTAAAGAAAGAGAAGTGAAAAGTTACACAAAACCTGAGTCTTTCTTTCATGAGTAAAAGAAAAGAAAAATCTAAGACAAAGCTACCTGTCACGGCAGGCTCCATTTCTGGTTAAAAGCAATTGATCATTTACTATTAAGGAAAAAGGGAAAGTAAAACTTCCCATAATCTAATCTGAAATTAATATTCCAACAATGGTGTTTTAAACATTTTGTATTTTACAGAAAATAGTGATATGCATGTATCTGTGTTCCCAAATACAGACAACTGTCATAAATATAATACTGTGCATAAAAAATAAATCAGACTAAGTACTAATTAGTATCTCAGATGCCATTAAGTTTCATGAAAGTCAACACACAGAATATTAGATTTATCCCCATTGAAAAAATTCTTGTTTGAATGCTTTGAAGATGTTGTTTGAGGTCACTGAAACTCAGTATTTCTGTTTCAAAATAAAATTTCAAAGTTTCAAGACCAATGTCAGAATCAAGTCTTTGTTTAAAAACGCGTTTAGTACATTTTATATTATTTCACATTTTTTCAATTGTAACCGTGCACAGTATGGCATCTCTTATCATTTCCAGTCATGTAGAAAAATGAAATACTCAGTGAACTAATTAGAGGAGCAGCTGTTTTTAACACCCATGTGTTAGACTATGATAACATTTCTAGACTACTGAAAATAGCCGCTCCTCCAATTTACTCACAAGGTGTCTAATATTTTCCAATTCAAACTGTCACAATGTTTCATTATAACACAAACAGGAGAAACTTTGACCAAGAAAATAATGCAAAATGTATCAATTTGTCTGTACTAGTTTAAAAATAAAATAAAATGAAACAAAGATAATATTTTGACTTTCATATCTGACATCCATGTGCCATGTCAAATAATCTCAGATGACATCAGATGTTATTACGAACTTCTAGTGACAAGAAATGAACTAATTGAAACAAAAATCAATATATTTCAGAGAAAAAAATTAAATTAAATTCTGACATTTTCTAAATAACTTAGGAAAATACCTTCATTTCAGAATTAGCTGTCCAACTTCAAATTTTGACAACTGCAGGAATTTCCTCAAAAGTGTGTATGCAATTCTACTGTCTTTCAAACAGACTGAGAGATCCTGGTCGGGAAGGGATCCAAGTACTACTAAGTGTGAGACAGTAAAAGTGGGTTTAATTAGTTCACTTTTGTATGGTGGAAATGAACTTATTAACACTTTAGGAGATGGACTTTGCGCATGTTGATCTAAAGCACAGAACTGAAATCACTTAAAACTTTCCAGAAAGATGTATGAGCATTTTTAAGTAGCCCTGATTGACAGCTTTCATGATCTTAAGCATCTATACATAAATTTCTGTGATGACAAATCTTTCTTGTCCTAGCAAGATTTTCTTGTGTCTCTACAATAGCAAGAATAAAGGAGTTGGAACCTAAACCAGGATCTGCCTTACAAGGTAGTGCCATGAATTCAAGTGCAACAGATTAGAATATGAGGTCTTCTGCTTTTACTGTGCTTCATTCATGAGGATGAACCAGCAAAGGTATGGTTTAGTGTCGCTGGCATATTAACTATGGACTTTCCAGTAGTGATCACTCAGTCTGCTAGCAATGGTAGAACACATCACTGAAATCCAATCCCAAATGCTCTAGCTTCGGGAAACTCAACAAACACCAAGTTTTTAGCTTTTCAGCATTGTTCTACATCAAACTTATGATATAGTTCTACATGTGTTATACGAGACACAGACAACGCTCCTTGGAGAGAAAATTACTTTTGTAGGAAGCACCTCAAAATCACTTAGCCAATTAGTGCCACAATTTAAAAGGCATTATCAGTAGTATGGAGGCAGATAATCTATATGAATCCACATCAAAAATATAACTGAAATCTGTGACTAATCTCCTAACACTTAAATAATATAGAACAACATCTTTTTTTTCAAGGAACATACCTCTGGTTTTTTGTACATCTAGCGCTGTGAAAACTAGACAAGATGAACCACGAGGGCTGGGTCAAAAATGTGATGAGCTCTTCAATACCTTTAGACAATTTTTCAAATCAACTCACATAGAAGCCCTTAGATTAAAATTACCACTGGCAGTTCATGCCAGAATATTATCTTATTCCTTAGCAGTTTCATGCCTCCTGATTATAAGTTTCTTTACTACCTATTTTTAACCTAGGAAAGTAAAACTGTCATTCCTGCATTCATAGCCAAATCCAAAGGAGTGGAAAAGCTGACAGAAGTCAGAATCACTGAATGGTTGAGGTTGGTAGGGACCTCTCAAGATGATCTGGTCCGACCCCCTGCAGGGCATCAAGCAGGGACAGCTGGATGAGGTTACCCAGGTCCATGTCCAGTCGGGTTTGGGTATCTCCATAGATGAGACTTCACAACCTCTCTGGGCAACCTGTTCCATGTTCAGCTACCCTCACAGTAAAAAATTGTTTTCTTATGTTCAGATGGAATTTCAGGTGTTCCAGTTTGTGCTCATTGCCTCTGACCCCATCTCTGAGCACCACTGAGAAGGGTCTGTGTCTGTCCAACTTTTTCATTCCCTCCCATCAGGTATTTATACATTTATTTAGATCCCCTCCAAGCCTTCTCTCTTCCAGACTGAACAGCCCCAGCTCTCTCAGCCTCTCCTCATATGAAAGATGCTCCAGGCTCTTAATCATCTCAGTGGTCCTTCACCAGACTCGCTCCAGTAAGTTTCTACATTCAGGTAGTGTCTATGCAATAAAAATGACCAAGCTCTTAGCTGGCCTAAATTGGCATTGCTATATTGATTTCAGTGGGAACTTAGATCTCTTCAGATAGGAGGTGGCTCCATTTAACAATAGTAAAGGCAACCAGTGTGATGGTAGGAGTAAACATAAAAACATCCACAGTAAAGGTAAGTATTATATATCCAGTGGTAAAAGTTTATGCTAATTAAATAGCATTATCAATGCTGAGTAAGAGGTAGTTGCTAAAAAAAAAAAAAATTCTTGATCTTCAGTTCAAATTCCTCATAATTATAATAAAAGAAATATTTTGTAGTAGAGAGAACCCCCTTCAAGGACACCCCTTCAGGTGTTTTGTAGCTGTTTGGGGTCTGTAATGCAATTTTTCCCCTTTTTGTTCTCCAAATTATAAAAGAGTTAATCTCAACCCATCAAATAAAATATATTCTGTAGTGTTAGAAGTAATCACAGATATATAGTTAACTATTAAATATATTGTTGCAATTTGATTTTGTTTTCAATTAGAATATATACATCAGAGTAAGTTTATACCAAAACTCTTACAAGCCAGATCAACTTGACAGATGTACTGACATCATGGTACCATTTTGATAAAGTACATATGGTATAGTATTTTATCAGGCTCTGCGGTCATGAATTAGACTGTAATATTTGTTTTGAACAGCTTTGAACTTTTTTGCATTAAGCACTTTTTCCTTGTGAAAAATGATGCAAAGGAAATACAAAAACTAACACAGAGAGGGGAAGCAGGTTTTTTATATTCACTTGGCCTGTCTACAAAAGAGAGCTCACAGCCTGATTCATCACTGCACTGCTCAAGATTAGGGTCACAGTAACCCCAAGGTGGAACAATGCATTGACCTATCAAGCACCAGACACAGGACAATGGAAAACATGCTTTCTGTCTTGATGCCACTCTAAAAGCCCAGCCCCATCCTGAGAGCAAAAGCCTGTGTCAGTGCAAAAGCATGGTCAGATTCCCTTCCCACTTTGAGAAGAGCAACAGGAGTAAGCAGGAGGGTACTTACTCACTGTTTTGAATTCACTAGAGCTGGTAGAAAAAACAAAAACCACTTATGAACAAATTTTCATTACATTTTAAGCGAGCTTCATGTTATGGATTAAATCTTACTTTCGCTGAATTCACCTAGAGTTTTGCCACTGACTAACACGGAAGCAGGACTCAGGGAAAACCTGATTAATGCAACAGACTTTGTCTCAGAGGAGGAGATTTTTATATTCCATCCTACTTATTGCAAAAATCTGCTTCCTCAGCATGATCCAAGAAAAAAAAATCCAACCACGGTGGTCTAAGAACTTTTGTACTCTTAAAATGTTACAGCAAATGCCTTATTCTGCAAAGATTTGACAGCCTTAGTTAAATCTCTTGGTCATAACATACTAGTTTCCTCCCTTCTGTAAAACAAAAAATTCCTTAATTGAAGGTGACATATTAGTTTCCACTACTAAAGAATCTACTCTGCTGCTTTAATATATATACATTTATACATCTACGCTAAAAAGATTTTATTAAAAAAAAAAGTGTATTATCATCAGGAAACAGTTTTTGAATCTTGAAGAAAAGTTTCCAGAAAAACAATTATATATTCCCAATGAGCAAAATGATGTTGTAAAACAGAGATTCCAGACCTGCATTTCGTTATGATATTTTCATTCATTCACTGCCCACATGCCAAAGCACAGACAGAAGTTCAGAGTGTTCCAAGTGCTACTCCCACTGTACTCGCCTTGATGTATTTTGACATCTGTTCCTGGTTCTTTTCCTTTATCAAGTTTTTACACAAGTATAAAATCAAACTAGATTTTCTCAGATCACTCCCTTTGTCAAGCAATTTAGAGACATTAACCAAACTCATTTGGGCCGAATTTCACAAATAGTACAAATCAGGAAAATAGAAAATATTTCAAAACAAAGTTTAAAAAAAAAAAAAATCAAAGAAAGTCTCATTTCTACTGATATAACTCTACCAGTAAATAAATCATGTTTTTAAAGAAAAAAGTTTCTTACTAGAAAGAAGCAACAGAGACTATTCAAAGGTTGTTTCAACACTGCTACATAGTGCTTATTGTTCATTTTGTACTTTCCTAATTCACTTTCATTTGAATGCCTGTTTTGCAAATAATCTCTTTTACTTCACTTCAGTATACTCCTGGAGAGACTGTGGCTCATAGATAAGGCTCCACTTGGAGCAGGTACGTCCCTAAGGGACTGCAGTCTGTGGATAAGTCCAAGACAGAGCAGGAGCAAGGGGAGGAGTTGATTACAAAGTTAAACCCAATGGTCTGGTCCAAAGCGACCAAGGGTGGAGATTGTAATTGAAATACCTTTAAACTGTTGTACCCATGATTTGAGTTGCATGTTATGGGAGTTACTATAGCAGGAACCACCCGAACCACTGGAGGACAAGCCTTACAAGAAGCAGTGCAAGTGCAGCAGTGACCGGACCTGAGCTGGCTTTGGTGCCCAATAACTCCATGCAACACACCACCTCTCCTGTCCTGAGTGACCACCATAAGAGATGGAGCCCAAAGTCATGGACTAAATGAACTCAGTGGACATTCTGTGGACATTTTACAGACATTTCACAGGGGTGGTCCATAGACTAAGGGAATGATATCTGCCTATTATATCAAAGGATGGGAAGGGGAGTGGTGGTTAATGAGGATGTATTGGACAGTGTGGGATCTAAGCATGACGTAAATGGTATGGAATAAGGCGTGGAGAATGTGCTGGTTTCAAATGGGATAGAGTTAATTTTTTCCAGAGTAGCTAGTATGGGACTATGTTCTGGATTTGTGCTGAAAACAGTGTTGATGATAATACAGAGATGTTTTCGTTACTGCTGAGCAGCACTAACACAGAGTCAAGGCCTTTTCTGCTTCTCACCCCACCACACCAGTGAGCAGGCTGGGGGTGCACAAGGAGTTGGGAGGGGACACAGCTGGGACAGCTGACCCCAGCTGACCAAATGGATATCCCATACCATATGATGTCATGCTCAGCATATAAAGCTGGGGGAAGAAAAAGGAAGGGGAGGGATGTTTGGAGTGATGCCGTTTGTCTTCCCAAGTAACCATTACGTGTGATGGAGCCCTGCTTCCCTGGAGAGGGCTGAACACCTGCCCGCCAATGGGAAGCAGTGAACGAATTCCTTGTTTTGCTTTGCTTGCGTGCACAGCTTTTGCTTTACCTATTAAACTGTCTTTATCTCAACCCACGTGTTTTCTCACTTTTACTCTTCTGATTCTCTCCCCATCCCACCGTGAGAGGAGTGAGCGAGCGGCTGCGTGGTGCTCAGTTGCCAGCTGGGGTTAAACCACAACAACTTCAAAATGCCATAACAATACAGTAAACCCTTTTGACAGATTTAGATTGCTGTTTATTGTTTGCCTGCATTTTAATTAATTGCAATATAACCTTTTCAAGTAGATTTAAAGCCTATTAAGGCAAAACCTTCAATTTCAAGATGGAAACAGTTCGGTGAAAGGTACATTTTCATTGACATTTCAAAGCTGATCCAGTACACTTACGACCCTAAAGACACTGGTATTTCTCCCTCATCAACAGAGCATGCCTCGTGATATCTGAGCTATTAGATGATAATCGGTGGTTTCGTGGAACGTACTCACAGCTGTACTTGAGTAAATCTGTAATAGTGCCATTTATTTTAGTGGATTTCATCTGACATAACTAAGAGCAACATTTGTTTTAAAATGAATGGGGAAAGCTTAAAAGTACTTGAAATTTAGCACTCTTCAGGCTACACACACTCTGTACACTACTAAGTGATATACTGTCAGTTAATTCAGTTAAATGATTCTTTAATGTTTTCCTCCTTTTTGTTTAGACATTAGAATGAAAATCTAGTGAGTGCTGCTGAGCACCCTTTCAGGGTGCACATGCACAAACGTACACATGTGTATCAACTAAACAGCTCTGATTACAAGAACATAAGTATTTATTGAGGAAAAAATGGAGTATCTACTTGTTAGTTATTCCTGTAGCTGTCAATTTCTACGTAGTGACTATTTTGATTCACAACAGTTTTTCATGTAGTAGGTTCCTTAAAAAAAAAAAAAAAGACTTAATTTTAATTAACTATGGGTAAAGAGGACCCAATTTAAAGCAAGTAGGTCAGCACCTGCTTTGAAAAGACTGCTTTGAATGAAGTCATTACAGCAATGGTTGTGCTGAGAGCTGTGTGCCTTTTAATTTACACTTTCTACCATTAACATAGGCCCAGCCTAAGCAGTTAACTTTAAAAAGCATGAAGCAAAATAAAAATAACTTAAAAATGAAGAAAAGAAGGGCTAAGTTGTGTCTCCAGAATGGGAGCTTTCTGCTGTCAATCAGCTAACACAATCATACCCTTTTTATGAAAGGTTGATAATCTCATAAAATCAGATTTATCTTTACAGTAGGCCAGCTCTGATATCTTGACACTTACCATGCATCACAATGGGGAGAAGTTATTATAACAGACATTTGAGACTTAAAGATAAATTTAAATTATTTTCTTTTAGTGGTGCAAGAGAAATATAAAAATAAAATAACTGCCATACACAAATTTGCCAATAACACAATTTAGGATGAAACTAAATGACTGAGAAAGGGTGGGGGGAAAGGAGTCATTCTGCCTCTTATGAAAAGTTTTCCAGTAATTAATTTTCAGAAACTCTATATATACTCTTCATCACAATTTAATATTAGTACCAGGCACAATGTCAAAGAAGTGCCAAACATCAATCTACATCCCCTTCAGTTAAGCTTGTAAGCAGATATGAAAAAAGCAGATCATGAAGCTCAAGAAATAAAAGAAAATCTCCTTTGCATCAGGTCCATCTTGAGCTCAACAGAGCACGATTTCTGGTATTTTGATCCAACTACTATCGAATATGCCAGTATATACATCGCCCCAGACTGAAAGTACTGCTCTGTGCAGACTTGTGACCAGCCTTTCAAAGCAGGGGAGACACGTCCATGTGCAGCCGACACATCAACAGAAGAGTAAGATTTCCTAAGCCAACTGGAAAGTCTGTTTAATGGTACACCACATTGCTTTGCGTCACTGTGAGGGTGACAGGCTCGGGAGCTCCCTGCCGCACCCCAGCACCTGCCACTTTCACAGATATCCTGGAACATTCACAAGGAACAGAAGAAGCCTTCCCCGGGTCACAGCAGCAGGCTGTGTCTGATACCGTCACGTAATGCATTCCTCTCTCTTGAATACCTGTTCTCATCTTCTCTACATGGAAGCTGACAGGACAGAGTATTTCTCAAATTTTGGGCATGAAAGAAAGAGGGAAGAAATATGCGATGCTCCTGAGCTGAAAAAATAGTGGGCAAGGATTAAAAAGTCTCTGGACTGGCTTAAGGCTGAACAGAAAGCCGAAAGTTGGACTTAGAGAAACAAGTACAACGCCCTAAAAAATTTCCACCTGAACATTTTTTCCATTGAGAATAATACCTTGCCAAAAATGAAGCTTGCCATACAAACATTTTCCTATAAGAGCTTTGTTTTCCAAATAGGAGGTGTAAAAGTATTTTGATAAACTCAAGATGATGATGCATTTTAGCCTTTCTAGAACAGAATACCAAAATAACTCTTCATGTAAATGTTCTATATCCTCTACCAGACTCTAAATTAAGCTTCTGGATTATATTGCAACTAAATGTCTCAATTGACCACTTCTTGGTGATTTTGTAGGAAATTCTGCAGTCTTTGTTCCAACTCAAAAGAAAAAAAGAAACCCCCAAATTCCTCTGGAACTGAAACTCCACAGTTTGATCAGCTGTAGTTTCCAGGCAACCAAATCTCTCCTCAAAGTAGGATCCTTGAAGTAGGCTGTGGCTTGAATGCAACCTCCCCAGAGAAATATAGTATCCTTAGCGGTATCTCTGATGAGTACCTACACGCTTTCGGAGGAAAAAGAGGCATATGGGAACAAGAAGGTGTCTCAAGCAGCCACAAACACAGTCCGGATGACTCTGACACTGAAAATACAGATGGAATTGAAAGAAAAATATAGAAATCTCCCCATCAAACTAAGCTACTCACTAAATAGTGAGGCCTGTTCATTTATTGTCTTGCATGATTTAATCTTATCACTTGGCAGCTGCATGACATACAGCTAGCCAGTACTGGTCACCCACATCCACAGTTAGACACGATCCAAGACAAGAAAATATCTCAGAGGAGGGAAAAAAAGCACATGTCAGAAATGTTTTTATTCAGTATTTTTAGAATAAAGACAGTCAGGAAAGTAACAATATTTAAAAGCCTTCTATTAAGGCTGTCTGCATTCTACTACAGAACACTGTTGCTTTGTACAGCACCCCTGGGGGAAAACTGCTTTCATAAAGGCTTTTAAACAATATTTATACATCCAATAACAATAATATTTGAAAGCCTTTGAAAACCAGCCTTATAGCTCTTGGCTAGTCTCCATTATTTTCCCATTGTGCCTGGCAAAATGGCAGCATGCAATTCTATTTCTATAAGGTCCCCCACAAAAACTATTTCAAAAGAAGCTGGAAAATCAAGCACTTCAAAGTTAAGAAATGCCCAAAATAGGTTGCCCTTACAACCTTAATTTTACCCATTTTTATGACTACAATGTGACCCAGTCTTTAATTGTACAGTATTATCAATTTGGTCTGGGCTCTCTATGAGGCCAGTGTACTCCGAAAATCAAGGTGAATGTGTAATAAAGTCTACCAAGTATACAAAAGAGCTGTACATTACACAGTTATGAACTCTTTTTCATAACCATGGAAAGAGGAACAATTTCGTTTGAGAATTACTGCCAAATTTCCACATTCTGCACCAGATATGTGAAGTGCCAGAATGTTCAAAACTACAATAACAATGTTTAAGAACAATAAGTAAGCTATTTTTCATTGGTCTGCGGAAGCTCCTCTGATAGTTATTAAAATTTGAAACTTTAAAGAAAAAAACAAATCAAGAACAAAAAAATTTTAGCCAAAAACAAGCCTGGAAAAAATCAATCAAATGCTTCATCCAGCCAACTTATAAGCAACTAAAAGTGTGTGGATATCCTGGAAATTATTCAGCCTGCTTAATTATGCATATTGATACTCTTCTGTCTATAAACCAGAGAGGAACAGATGTAGCATTAGAAATTCAGCCTCAGACAAGTAAACGCCAGTTTCAATATAACAGTAAAGTAGTTCTCTTTTGCATTCAACTTTTCATTAAATTTTAATGAGGAAAAGGATAAAACAAGAAACAAGAAAACAGTCTAATAAATTTGTCCACTGAAGGTGGTACAGTGGGATAACTGATTGAGAACCTGTTTCTGCAAGTACCAACTGTAAACATAAAAGCCTGATTTCTAGATATTCTCAGCTATAAATATGTCTGAACATGGTCTAAGGCATATCAATATTGCCTTCTAAATATATAGTTTTCATCCCTCCTACCCAGTTCAGCTTGCATCTAGCTAACACATGAGTACTTCACTGATTTCCACTTTAAAACTTTGCATAGAGCTGAACTTATTAAGGTCACTCTTATTTAGGCAGAATCCATCCTCCTGATATCATAAACGCATATTTGGAGAAAATCATTCCAATGGCATCATAAGTAAATCTTTTCTCTTCTTCAGAACATATAATACCTGGAGGCATGTACAACCTGAAAACACAGTACATCACAATCAGTTTCTTACAAAATGCATGTATTTTGTTAGAAAAGCTGTTCCAAAGCTGGCCAAATTCTTCAGCCACTTAAAAACATTTTTCCTCCAGAATAAATTGTTCACTTTTTAATGTCTAACCTTGATTTACATCCTTTAAAGTAAGAAGAGAGCCAGACTATGAGCACAACAGCAATTTTCCTATGATGCTGTGCCCCTCCCAAACAGGATGTAATAGAAGTAGTTCTGTTTGCCCATTACTCATTAGAATGCAAAGATTTCCAATGATTTACAAAATGTTTTATACTGCAGAAACATCTCTTATGGATTAAGTGAGAAATACAGATGGGTATCACTTGAGAGCATCATAAATGGCTTCAGATTTGTAAATGTAGCAGAGCCTCATTCTTTCATAACCAAGCACTTATTACATAACTGGACTACTAATAATTGTGAAACTTTTTTTTCCTCACTTCTTGATATGGCTTACTCACAACTGTAAATAATTTCTCTCCCCTCCCCCCCAAACAGCTGTACAGTAAGAAACAGAAGGAAAGACTGTTGCACTAAGCACTCAGTGCCGTGGATTTGACACTCCCAGATGCAGCCTTTCATGGCTGGATCTCACGACTTGACTAGGCTGACTAGAAAAGCTTCAGCGAAAACCATCTTTCAGTATACACCTGTACATAACTGGCAAGCAGCATAGAGGAAAAGTATATTCCTCACTAACTTCCAGTTGCTAAGCCCTAATGACCTGCCAGGACCTCACATGTATACAGTGAAGGGCAACTCATACAGTAGCGTTATTATCTCTAATTAGCAATAAAACTGTCAAACCACTCCTGTACAAACTAGAGAAGAGTCTGGATATGCATTTATGCCCCAGATACCGGAGTGCATCAGACTCACGTTATCTTAAATCAGGTAAGGATCCGACTTCCACGTATAGAGTTTGTAATATTTCTATTCTTTCTCCTTGAATATCTTCGCTATCAACAGCATCCCTCTCTTTTTCTCCATCCTGTCTCCTGTTCTAGAAAACCACCTTTATGATCATTACCTTCTGGAACCAAGGGTTCATACTTACCAATGCACTACAACGATTACAAGGCTGCATACGGTTTTAGAAAGTATCAAACCCATTTTTCATTATTTCACTGCTGGTTTAGGAAAGAAACTTTGCATCAAAGACAGTCAATCCTATTAAAGGAACAGAATGTTATTTCCTATAAGCATCAATAAGATGAATGTTCTATTTTAGGCATTGTGACTTTCCAGAAAACTGTACATAATGTAATACAATGGATTTCAAAAAACAGTCTGATACTTTGGGCTTCCTAGTAAATCAAATACAAACTATTAGAAAGCCATTCTCAGAATGGATATATCACACTTCATTTTCAATATGAATATTCACAAAATTGGGGGAAATGTGAAGAACTGTAGCAAAGCATTACAATCTCAGAAGACCATGGAAACAATAAATAGAGACTGAAGCACTACCAAACATCATTCTGTATACAAGAGATGGTATTTGTTTAATATGTCATTTAATCTCAAAGATGAAAAATCAGACGCATCTACAAAGAGTACCCAAGAGAGGACTGTAGCCTGAGGAAGAGTACCTAGCTTATCTCTTAAAATCAGAAACTGCTGTCTTCCATTACCAGAAAGTTTATTTGCAATTTCTACACACTGAGTTTGGAAACTAATTATGTTGCACACAGAGAATGGAATTTATCTGAAAACAATCAATATCACAGTTCAGCAGAACCAATTCCACTTTTTCAGATGAATAGCTTTCCTTGACACATTAAAAAAAAAAGTCTTAAAATGGTGATTATTTTCAAAAATTTCAAATAGAAGCTTCTAATTAAAGAAAAGATAAACTTTAAAAAGAGTGAGTGAAACCAAGTTTCCTTTCAATATGCATGCCCCATTCTTCACAGGATTCAGCCTTGGAAAAATACGTCATTCTGTGATTCTTTGTAGTAGCAAAGCCTGCTTTCCAATGGATATATGCTTTTTGTTAAATTTCCTTCTGGTCAGCTGAAGCTTTTTCTGCAGTAGGGTTATTTACAAAGTCTGTTTGCTTTGGGGTTCCCTCTTATAGGAGTTCACTTTACAACCTTCCTCTTCAGTGGACTGCTGTGGGGCCACTTAAAAGTTTTCTTTTCCTTCTGTCCCCACATGCGTAAATACTTAAGTATACTGGAGAACTCTATCAAATTTGACTGAAATCAGTCAACAGAATCAAAGGTTCGCAGAGCAAGACAGAAAGAAATATATATGCATACACTCACAAAATATGACTCGATGAATCTAAGGTCAGTTGAGTAATAAAGCTTACTAACCGGAAGCCACACCTTGCCCAGCCGTACAGTGCCACTGAAGTCAGAGCTCTGATCTAGAGCTAACTGAATCCCAGGAGGTCGCTAATGGTGCCATAGGGAGCTCTGGGCCTCCAGGTTCTTTTGACCAATATCTTACTTCAAGGTACTTAAAAGTCTGGAAAAGCTTGCAAAACTAGAACCCATATGAAAACTCACACAAGAGCCAGTGCCATGTCTGAAGGTACATTTCAGAAACCTCAGGTATTTTTACCACAACCTTCAAACTGGATGTTCCTGAGATTATCTTCCTAAAACTAATTTATGGCTCTACTAGATTTGCACTGGAAAATCAGAATCACAGTAAGTAATCTAAATATATATATATTTCACATGAATCGTACCAGCATGAGTTTATTTCAAGCAAATGTGAGCAAGTGCCATACATCCTTAAAAAGAGGACTGGAAGCCAGTTCATCCAGCCAGTCTCATTCACTATTAGTAGAAGCTTAAGTTCCATGAGAAGGAATCCCAGATGGCACCTTCTGTAGCACTCCCTGTAAATCTCATTGAAGTAGCAATCACGGAAAAAGTACTTATTTTCCAGCTGTTACACACCTTGCCTGTGCCATGCTTTCAGTAGATTTTTCTCATGCAATAGAAGTGTTCATTAAAAAAAACAAACAAAAACCAAACAGAAATGTAGCAAGCCACAAAATTTTAAACTGTTCTTAATTAAGGCAAATAATAATACATCTTGTTGTATTGACTTATATGCAAGCATCAACAAAGTTAAAGTAACCATAAGCATCTGTAATACCTAAGTGGTCTCAAATGTCAGAGCATGATACCAAATTAATTTTCATAGATTCTGAATTATAGAAGCATCTGGCAATATCCATCATCTTCTGAAGGCATAGAAGGCAGTTTTAAAAAAAATGAATGCAACATGAATGATATATGCATAATTCTGGGCTACATTTTGTCATCCACTACACTGTAAATCAGCTTTACAGCTAACTCAACTGACTCTTGCAGCCTGTCTTTTCAATAGAAAAATCCTCCAGAGCACACTTCTCCCGTAGCAGTACATGTTCCATTTTTTTCAGCTGGCTTTCAATATTAGCATTGTGGTGACAGAAAGGAATAAAGGATTCCTTAAATGCAGGAGTCACTGTCTTTAAGGGCAGCTAAGCATACGACCACCAGTTGGGTCAATGTAGTGACACATTTGAGGACAGGGGAAACTGCCAACAGCACAAAAAAACTGAGACTATGTATCCCAGGGTTGAAATATATTTTAGATTAAAATGAAGCTTCTTTCATTGTCTTAGCTTGCCATAGAATCTCTGCAGGGAATGCGAGGGATAATTGAAAATGGGAACCTTCCCATTCATAGGTTAGTAGGTCTGGCTTTATCCACTGGACATATTTCTGAAATAACTAAGATGAAGTTGCTTTTATTAGACTGGTCTTTTACGAGTAGCAGGTCAGTATAAGTTCTATGTACAATCCTATAAACAAAACAACACTGCCACATTTTAGGCAAAACTTTCGACATCTTTGAAGGTCCCACATGCTGTTGCTCAGAAGCAATGAATGATGAGTTAACACAAGTCATCTATATATCCAGCTGATTAATATTGCCATGAGCTATCAAGAAACTAAGTTGCTCACAAGTCTCCGGTAAAGAGCCAAGCCCATTGTCTAAGTCCTGAGATCACTCCCATTCACCCCAAATCCGTGAGTGTCTTTCACAAAAAAGATCAGAAAATAAGGACTTTATATCAGTGATATTTCCAGCAATTGAAATAATTCAATTATAATTTTGAGAGCTTAAAAACAGCACACCACTTCCACAGAAATGGATTAGCTAGGGCATGCCTATTAAATGCTAGACAGATCTGTATGCTAGTGGATAAAACAAGGTCATTTCGGCACGTCACTGACTTGCTCTGGCTTGGCTCCTTCTCTTCTGGATACCTGGCAAAACATATTTTCAAGGGATTTACCATCCAGTTATTTTTAAGGCAAACAAGTCATTTCACACTCTATGTCAAGCCTGCAAATAGCTGTCAAGAATGAAGCCTCTAAAATGCTTCTTTTTCTCTGCAGAAAACATTATTTTCACTTGAGAAAGGGTGATTAAGTTCTTAATTACCCAACTTGCATGTAAAAATGTCCTTCAGTAGAAGTAAATGTGGTTTTTATAGATAGAGGTTAAGCCCGGTTTGAAAATATGTCCCTTGGTGTCTATTCAGTAACTACCAAGCCACTAAAAACTTGGAAAAGTGTGCATACATACTTAAATAATGTCAGAGACTCCCTCTGGACCTTCAGTGAGGAGCATCACACCAAATACAGAGCATCTCTACACTACAGTCAGAACGCAACAAGGAATACCACACCCTGCAACCAGACCTCAGCCCCTGATGAACATCAGGGATCTCTGCTAATGTGAGAGGCATTTTTATGTGCACTGTAAAGATAAGACTTAAAATAGCTTTAATTTCACTTAGGAAAACGATTTTAGCGAGTGTAAATGCAATTGTACTCTATAACATTCTAATTATATTGTGGCATCTCTCCTAAAAGGAATTAAAAAAAAGGATTTTCATGTTAGGTAGTTCATTGGCACAGTATTTACTGCCAAAGGATGCTTGCTGCAATATGCAGTAGATATCCCCATAGGACATCCAATCACATTTTAACCACAAACTTTGAATACACTAGAAAAAATATTTGGATGCACTGCTTTGAGAACTGTAAGAAAGCTGAATATATGGCTAATAATAAAATTTAATGGTTAAAGATGGTCACATATTTAATAACAAATACTAGCCAGTGTCACATAATTTCTATAATTTAGTATCTCATTCAAAGATCTATTTCTCAGTACAGCTGATTTCAAGTGCTCAGAAACTACACAAAGATAACACTGATTTTATCTTGTGCATGAGGGCAACGTGAAAAAGAAATCAAGAGGAGTAATTTTTCTTTAACTCCTTGCAACAGAATTGTATACATGCCAAAGTTATAAATGGATTTTAAAAAGCATTCAGACACATGTGAGGGAAAAAAAGCCAATGAAGACCAAGTAATATACAGATATAATGACTGGTTCAGGAAGTCCTTAAGGGGCTTGATATTAGCACCATGTTCTAACCAACTGAGCTAACCCGGCTGGTGTAAATTATTATTAGGATTTAGGGATGTATCCCAGGGAAGCATGATCTCAGGCGGTTTTACTACAAACATCATATGTTTATAATGAGAGAAGCTTAAATGCCAGTATAGCCACCCTGGCTTCTACTTCTCCCTGCCATTAACAGCCTACTGGCAAACTAACTACCACACATCACAGGAAATACGCATTGCCATCAAACCTTTTCAGAAAAATAATAGGACAGGAAAGGGTAAGACTATAAGAACTCATGGTAGGAAATTATTTACTTGTACGGTTTGTATGAGCGGAGACAAATAAAGCTTTCCTGGGAGCTTGTTGTAAAACACTCTGACTTTTGGAGACCTGGACTTCTCCTCTCCCTGCACGTTCCTTCCCCAGGCTGTTGCCACCCACAGCCTCTTACTTGCTTGGCTACAGAGATGCCTTACAGCACGCAGCAGCAGCAGTCCCATCCAAGGAATGGCACAGACATATTTGCCCTTATTTGATGTCCTGCCAGTTGTGATTTCACTACTGGTATTTTCCTAACAGTGAGGTTAGCTACAATCCATCACCTTGTTTAAGCGACATATGAGAGTTCTACTGAAATCAATACAATTTTGTTCAGGTACTGAGGTCTGCTCATAAAGAGAGCAAGAAACATGCTACAGGATGAGGTCACCAGGGTCCAGTGCTGCAAATATCCTCTCTGAGGCATTCATAGGAGGAATGGCCTTTAGCTAATAATATCTAATAATAAACATTTGAAGACTTAGGTCCTCAAAGATTACAACTAAAAAAAGCCCAATAAAAAACAATAGAAAAAAAAAACCCAAAACCCCCAAAAGCACAAAAAAACCCCAGAGACTAGTGCTATATCAAGGATAGAAAAATAAATTTGAAAGGGTTTGTTTAAATAGGTTATAAAGGTCTGTCTAGGTATATCTATGGCACTGCATGGACAGGACAAAAGAAGATAAATCAGACATTCATATGCTGAGTCAGGAATGATTTTTCTTTTTTAATGAACAAGGAGTACATACAAATGTCTACTGACAAAAGCAGCTGATTAGGGGAATAGTAAATCCGAGCAGAAAAAGGAGCAAATACTTCCCAAATGTGTAAGACTATAAAAAAAGCCAGAAGGCCGTATGAAGGAAAGCTGAAGTGCACGTGAAAGATACAAAAGAGAGCTAAAAATGACAACGGGACAACTGCCCACCATACATATGGAGGTAATACAAGAGTAATAAGGATAGATAAACGCCTGGAGAGTAGGGAGACAAGCTACATCATGAAATGAACTATTTGCTCTGAGCAAAGGAAGGCAACATTTTCTCTTGTCCCTAGAGCAACACATTATGGCGACTCTAACTAACTCAGCAGCTTAGTTATCTATTCCAGTGTCTTTGCTCATGGGAGGAAGAAATAAACTTCCTGCAGAAAATACTGCAGCCCAGGTCTGTGTACACACATAAGCATCTTTCCTGCCAAGAAATGAGTGAGCAGAGCCAGGACCTTGCTGCCTTCTATTTTGCTTCCCATCAACTTGCAGAAAGATGAAGACAGCAGCAGCAAAAATTGCCTCTAAAAGAGTTGGGAATCATTCATGTAAAACATCGAAGAATGAGTGAAAGGGACTCACCTAAGGGGAAAAGTGAGGTGGAACACTGCATTTTTCTTCAGTGGTCATGAGGGAAATCAGAAATGGAGGAAAAAAAAAAACTTCCTCCAAAAACTAACAGTTAAGCACAAGTCTAATGTGAGAGAAAATTACTGCAAAAAAAATGAGACAGAAAAGATTATACCCACTAATGATTCACTCCACATTAGAGGGAGAGAGGAGGGACGAAGAGAAAAAAAAACATAGCCCAAATCTCTAGGAAGGGCTCTTACTCTGGAAAATTAGAGAACTTTGAGAAATAATGTACTGAGCAAAACTAATCAGCAGTTTTTCCACATGACAGATGATACGTAAGCCATCTGATAATAACAGTACAAAAAAGGCATGAGAAAGGAAAGAAGCATGAACAAAAGGAAAATTTGTTGTGGCTGCAAGTCTGAACAGTGATTAAAGACAAAGCACAGGAGTCAGAAAAATACATTTCATTATTATTGACAAATACACCATTTAAAACCGTCTTGCCACCTTCACGATGTCATAATATTCATCAATAAATTTTAGAAATGGAGGAAATCACAGAAAATTATGTTGGGATAAGCCCTCAAAAGAAGATAATGCGGAAACAAAATCTGTTGTATAAATGATGATGATGTAAAAAGATGATGACGTAAAAACACAGAAACAACAAACAGTTATTTTAAAGAGTAAATGGTACCTAAATAAAGCTTAGATGGTATTGGCAAGTAGCCCAAAGTTAAGCTGAAAAATCTCATGTTCCTATAATAAGATGGCACTCTGCCTGCCTTGGATTTTCAAACTTTCTGCTAAAGAAATTGGGTTTAGCATCCAGCAATGTGGCAACAGTAAAGAATCCTATAATGCCCTAAGTGTTTCTCGCAAAAGTCTGCAGGCCAGAACAACACAATAAGCACTGTTTTTTGCGAGAATACAGTAAAGGAAAAGATATAACAAAAGTTCTAAATAAAATAAGAAAAACAAGGCAGAGACAAAACAAGTTTGAGAGACTCTCAATTGAAAAAGAAGATACTGACACAATAGACAACATTAAATTTTCACTTCACCCATTATATTTTATATATTTTTTTCAGTCTTCTAGTTTTACTCTGAGTAGTTTTGAGCAAATGCATTGGTAACATCTATTTTGCAAATACAAAAGTCTAAAGCCTTAACTATGTGAGCTATCAGCCTTTTCCTAAATCACTGATTAACTACATCAGGAGTTTGTATTTTTGTTTTAAGGCCATAAATAATGATTTCCAAATTAGGAAAACTAGACATGATACCTGGAGGAGGTGCTTAGAATGACAGTGTTTCAAAGGACTGTAATTATGCGAGCCAAGAGCTGACAAACCAGTCTATCGGTTACAATGTTCCCAAGACAGAAAATAAAAAAGGAAGAGGTGCGGGGACAATGGTAAGTATCAAAGCCATAACGTGCCATGAACTATGGTGTCAGCTGTATAGGCGTATTTGCCAGTAATGTAGACCAGTAAACTCCATTCTCAGAAATACTCATGCCACATCACTTCAGTAACTTGAAAAATGAATCAAATATAGCTAGACCTTAACATTGGACGTAGTTCAAGCTTTTACCACAACCATTACCTAGTATTTGGCTTCAGCTGTATGTTTCAGAATATTAAAAAATTTAAAAGCTATTTTCATGTTTCTTCAATTTGAAAGCAACATAAATTAAGATTCTAGCTGCTGCAACAACATGTACGTGTAAGTATGTTAAGAGTACAGATTGCAAGGAAGGACACTTTTTAAATCCTGTGCATATTTTTAATCTATTTTTTTCAAGAAAAAACATTAAAAAAGTAAAAGCAAAAGATAAGAAAGTGAAATGAACAGATGACAAAATGGGTTTGGGACTATGAAGTAAGTTCCTCTGAACCTCATGGAAATATACTGGGAAATTGCAGATAAACACTTGGCAGCCCGCTAGCAGAAATTCTGCCTACTACTGTATTTACTGTATTAACAAGAAACAGCCACAAAGGAATTCTTAGGTTTCAGACTACCATCTTACAAGCAGTCAGAATATGTAAGCCATGATTTTACCTTTCATGCTCAACTTAGAAATCCAAGAATTAACTCTACTAAACATGCTCACCGTTTTGCAAATCTCTGCCTGACTGGATAGATCAGTGATCCCCTGCAGCACCCTGTATTCCCCTGGGACTGGGTAAGGGCGGGAATGGGGGAAGGAGATCTAATTAGCCTTTTTATTCTACATCCAGTTAGCTTTTCTTTTTTTTTTTTTTATTTTACATATGGGTGAACAGAAAGAAAAGACTAAGTATATACAATGTTAAAAGAATCCCAAATCATTGTAGTATTACTGTTCTAGTTGTTTTATATTGGCATATCAGCATGCTACATTTCTCTCTGTCTTCACCTCAAGATACTCTCAGGGCTTATTCTGTGTTAAGTAACTTAATTGAAAAACCTTCAAAGTAGAATTGTCTGTAGAAAACCGTAACTTACCAAATCTCACTGAAGTGAAGGAAAGGGGAAAACATAGACGTTGAGTCATTACTAGACAGTTACTCCTCTCCTCTGTTTTTTCCCTCTCCTTTTTTTTTCTTCTTCTTTCTTGCTAGAAAGCAAGAAACATGCACCTCTGCTATGACCGGTACGCTTTCTTTCGTTATTCAAGTGTTGCTCCCAAGGCAGCAGCTCAATGGCTCTCCAGCGAGTGTTCAACCTGTAGTTGAGCAGCAGTGAGCAACACACTACTGCTCTGCCATGTTTTCCACTTGGACCTGCAGGGAGGCATTCATCACTGCACAGATGGGTGTGCTTTTGCTGGAATCGCTCATGTTTCACCTTGGTAATTTCATTTCATTAGCTTCCATTTCCAAAGCGCATACATTTTTTCCCATTGTACAGATGTTCATACTGACATAGGCAATACATCACTCCTAAGTTTAACAGTGCTCCGTTGTTTCTGCCACCAAGCCCTCCTACGGGCTAATGAAACTTTATGAAACCACTTGTGTATATAGCTAAAACTTCTAGCTTAGGTTTCAAAAGCATAGAGAGAAGAAGTCTAAGAAAAACATATTTAATAAAATCTGCCTTTCTTGTGCACTCCAAAAATGAGGGCAATGAGCCTGAACAGGGGTTATAAATCGACCATGCTTTGGGTCCATGAAATCACTGGACTCCCATTTTAACCCTAAATTTCACATGCTAGTGCCCAGAAAAACAATGAATAAACTGTGCTTTCCTTTGAAGAAGATATTTCTGAGCCCACTTGTGACTTCTCAGTGAGAAGCTCTGGAATTTGTTTGTGCTTTTATTCCACAACCGGCCAATCAGTCCTGTCTGGTACCAAGATGCAAATGTGGGTCTGCAACTCAGAGTTCCCAACCAAGGGAGGGACAATCTGTGGACTCCCACAGTGAGGGACTTAACTCACAGCCTACAGCTCTAAAGCTCCATATAGCACTGGCTTTCTGGTGCACCAGTTGCTCTTTCTCTCCTCAAAATATAACAGCAATTTAGAAGAAAAATACAGACATACAAGCAGACACATTTGGGCAGTCATATTCACACATTCAAATAAGCCCTGTGGGTATCTGTGCTGGAAGCAAACCAAGGACAGATTTGTTCTTCCAGTTTTGGCCATTAGCTTTTGATTCCAGTATTTTCTTCACCAGAAATGCCAATGCCCCTACTGCCTTCACTCAAGAGTAAACGCAGCAACATCACAAGCATCCAGCAACAGAGGAGCTTCGTGTTCATATGCACTATGTGAACAGATTTGCTGAGATTCCGATGTTGATGGGATTGCATATGTGCATGTATCTGACCACGCACTTCCCTCACAAACTTGGTCAGACCAGAACAGGAAAGGGATTGAAAAAGCTACTGCTACATTGCTGCTTCAGCACTGTATCTCATCAGCAGTCATGCATTGCTGAGGAGGACTTCTACAACAGAGCATTCCACCAGCTTCCCACCTCCAACCCTCCAAACACCAGTGAGGTCACCCCGAAAGCTTGGGTGGGTTTCCTTATAGCTGATATGATGATGTCAGATGATCACAGATCAGGAAAACATAGTTAATTTGTAGTACACAGCTGTCTGATTAAACTTTTGCTATGAAATGACTAAAATAACCTGTCCATACTTTCATTTTTATCACAAGTGCATTACTTTTTAGCAGAATAAGCTACCTAGCTTCCTGATCACACAGGCAGCCTTACCTTTTTTTCCCTTTTTTTTTTTTTTTTTAAATTACGTAATTATCTTCTGGCCTTTTTCATCTCTGTCACAATGACAAAATAGCAATGCTTTTCTATTAAGAGGTTATTTATTGAAGCAAAACACACCTGAATAGCTTAAATCAGATTAGGAGAAGAAACACAATCTCATGGCCGAAGCATCTGGTTGAGTGCCTGGAGATGTGCGTCATTTTTTGGCTCTGCTACAGGTGACACATGACAGGGGGCAGCTGACGCTCCCCAAGAAGCTGGCTCCAGCGCAGCTGCCCAGCTCACCCCACTCACAGCACACACAGATGGCTTCCCCGTTCGCCCATGCCATTCTTTGCCCATCGGTGCAGCTCCTACAGAGGTGTGCATCATTGCCTGCACTGCTCACAGCCTCTCTAGTCCTGGGCTGGCTGAGGCCATGGGACAGTCTACAGAGAACTGCTCAAGGGAAAAAAAATTGGGGTTTGGTGCCTAAGCCTTTGCTTTTAGCTGACATGAGGGAAATACTGATGTGAGCATACTGCCGTCTTCACCCATGATCAAATTCCACTCTCGCTACTGGAACTGTACCGCTTATTAATTCGATATATATTTATTTCATGTTTTGTACGGTATGTGGCATTTGAAAACAGGCTGTTTTGGTCCCTGACTGATTTCCTTAACTGAAATGACTCGTGCGTTGCCCACAGAGGGCTGGAGCAATTCCAAATGACCACGGTTACCGGCAAATCCACTAAGCGCAGCGAGCGAGACGGCCAGGGAGCTAGGGCATGCAAGATCGCGAGGACCTCAAAGGAGGTTGTAGTGAGGTGGGTGCTGGTCTCTTCTCCCATGTAGTTAGCGATAGGACGAGAGGAAATGGGCTCAAGCTGCGCCAGGGGAGGTTTAGGCTGGAAATTAGGAGAAAATTCTTCACGGAAAGGGTAGTCAAGCATTGGAACAGGCTGCCCAGAGAGGTGGTGGAGTCACCATCCCTGGAAGTGTTCAAAAAACGGGTAGATGTGGCACTTCGGGACATGGTTTAGTCTAGTCTACCCTTGATTGGTTTAGTGTGGATTTGGTTGTGTAGGTTAATGGTTGGACTGGATGATCTTAAAGGTCTTTTCCAACCTAAATGATTCTATGATTCTATGACCCTCAAAGGCAGCTCCTAATTAACGCTCCGGGACTAACCAACTCTCCTTACTGAGAGTAAACAGAAGCCTAAATTCACCCTCACAACGACCTGGATGTCAATAAAATTCCAAGTAATATATTTTCCTTTCAAAGAGAGCTCTTCTCGTGCTACTGGTAGGAGTTCTGGATAGTCAGACTAGCTGGCTCATAAAAAGTAAACTCCAAAAAGTGAACTGAAAAAAGTCATGAGACAGCTCCACCACAACACAGCTGCTTTAAAAATTTTGATAGAAGTACTAGATTTTGCATTCTTTTTTTATACAAGTCTGACATTGGAGTCCTTACGGACCATCCCTTTAAGCTGTTCTCTTCAGCAATAAAGGTAACTTACTTTGGAGACGAAAGCTGACGTGATCTTATGGCTCCAGGGCCTGGTGTTTGAATGCGGCAGCGGCAGCAAGGCCTCAGCACCTCCTCAGGGGGGGCAGCACGGCCGGGCTGTGAGGGGCCACGCACCGCCCGGGGCCAGTCCGAACCGGTTCCAGCCAGCTCCAACACAGCCCCCTTCCCGCTAAAACCCGCTGCCGGAGCCCCCCCCGCGCCACCCACCACAGGGCGCTGCAGATGGAGGCCAGAAGTTTGCGTCATCAGAAGTTTGTGTTAATTGGCAATGAGGAATAACTGGCCAAGCTGAGACTTTCTGCCCCATGAGACTAGAGAATAAAGGCTACTTTCCCCTCACACAGCCAGCGCTACCGCCTGAAGGCAGGCCCGTCTCCACGCTCAGAGAAAACACGAGCAGCTGTGGGGAGGCTGAGCACACCTTTCTCACGTGCAAGCTTCCCATACAGGCAACAGCACTTGCTCCACAAAATGAAAGCCTTCTGGAAGCACAAAGCCTCTCAGCACTGACTATACGTCGCATGCATAATCCAGCCTTTCGCGTCTCAGCGCAGGAACTAGGAATGCTGCAAGGAGTACTTCAGGAGAGGTATAAAATAAAATGTACTAGGGGGAGAGGAGGAATTCAGCTTTGTGCAGCGAATCCTCATGGAAGCGGGTCTCTTCATACACGCCCGTGACTTTGTCACCTCCAGACCACGCTGCTGCAAATGGACTCCCCTGCCCTCTCCTCCCAAACTGATCTGCAGCCTCCAGTCACTACACAGCAGCTCACTTCTTCGGGCAAGGGCTCTACCATCCGTCATCTCCTCCTCCGTTTCCAGTGGATCAAAGAGAAAACCTATGGAGCACAGTACCAGAAACGAGGCAAGTATTTGAAAAGAAAGCACACTACAAAATATAAGCGAAAGGCTTATGTTTATGTTTGCATGTTTACATATTTATATTTCTCTGTTTATATTTTATATATGTATGTATCCTTTGGATGTTTACATATTTATATGTCTGTATTTATATTTGTAAATGTATGTTTTATATACTTGTATATTACGTATTTATATTTACATATTTAAATATTTAAAAGAATTCACATTGTAACTAGAGAAACATTGGAAAGAACCAAAATTATTTTTGTAACTGAATATGTCTGATAATTGTTGCTTAAGAATTAAAAGACATTGATAACTTTATATTTGTTTTCATATTAAAAATGCTATTTTTTTAATGTTCTAGAATTTCTTCCCTGTGCATCGTCTATACATAACTCCAAGTGACAGTAATGGGAATTATATGAGCCCTTTTTAAAGAACAGAATGAACCTATTAGCTGTAAAACCTTTAGGTTTATTTGGTGATTTTAGCCCCTGGTGATACCTGAAGATAACAGCTCTCACATCAAAAAGGAGATCTGTATTTTATAAAATGCAGGGAAAGAAAGGTTGGCTGCCACATGAGGCCATAATCTTTCACATTAAAGGTCAAACTTTACTTGGTGTAAGTCAGGTTAGACCTTCAACTAGGACAGAGTTACTCCAGTTCGTAGCAGCTGGGGATTTGGCTGCTTGTGTCGAGGTCCACCATTCTACCTTCTACGCTTTAACTCTACAAAATGTTCTGTGGTGTGTCAAATACAATCAAGGCAAAATACATGAGGCAGCATAGTAGCATTAATACATAGCAATGTATTACACAAAGTATTCCTGAAAACTACTGTGGCTTTCTCCTGTCTACTTCCGAGCTACTGAGTATCTTCTTATTTGCATATAGAAAGATTGGGAAAATTATGGTAAGATAATACAGGCTTTAACCTAACTACCTTTTAATTGTTACAGCAGACAAGGATATGTTAATGTGAGAAATACGAAGCCAATTCAATATGCAATTTGCTTGTCATCTACTTAAATTATATTAAAAATGTATGTCATGAACAACAGCCATCAGTAGAGATTTGGTCCTAGAAATGTTGCAGCATGTCCTCAGCTTTCCTCTTCTGAGTGGCACTGTCAGGTCTTACTGTCTCTCTTCCAGGATGGCTACTTAAAGGCGAACTTTTACAGGAGTGAGATGTACAGACTGAACAAGAAGACACCCCCAACACGTACAGCAGAGAGATTTTCAGCATACCATGGTATACTCCAAATTTCTAAAGGAAATTACTGAGTATTATATCAGTCCTGCACAGTCCATTTTTACTCACTGATGCAAAATACCAACTGAACATTAGTCACTGCCTAAGGCTATGCATCTCTGCATCACTGCTTCTGCTCATCAGCTTAATTCAGTCACTCCTCCGATACGGAATAATGGCAAGTTCATTCTGTAAGTGCTCATCTTTGGTTTCTCCTTTCTCCTTCCATCCCAGCAACACATCACAAAACTGAAAAACTGTAAATATTTTTTCTTTATTACAAAAGCATTGGACAATATTCTCCAACTGGTGACCAAAAAAAAAAAAAAAAAGTGTAACTTTTCTTTTTTTAAATTCCAACAGTCAGTCAAAAAAAGATCGGGCTCAATGTTAAATATTAATAATTCATTCTGTTTCCACTACAGGACAGCTAAAAGGCAGCAGTTCAAGACTGTTTAAGAGCCCTCCATAACTTTAAACACTCTAAGGCTGGATGTGGATAGGCATGTGCGTCTGTCGTAAGTGATTTTGCTCCAACTTACTGACATTCTCCTTATGTATATATCACAAGGCACCAACTAGAATTTTTTGGGTCAGATCCAAAAGAAGAATTACTTTACTCTCCCAGGCGCACATGGTTTCTAATGTTATTTAACATTCACGGCTGCCAGCAATAATTAAACACTCAGTAGATCTGTAAAGGATGTTCCTGGTACTGACAGAGGAGGACAGGGCATGAAAAAGAGATGGAGAAAGGGACAGGTGACCAGCCCAGGGCTGGCTGTCCTCAATCAGTCTGAAGAACCAGGACTTCTTCGAAAGAGCTCCTCTCAGCTTCCCATCTCAAGCACATTTACTAGAGAGCACGCTGCCTGCAGCCTGCACGGCACGCAGCGCTGACCCGCGCGCCTCAGCTGCTGATGCACGCCAGCGAGCTCTCCAGGCCCCGCTGGGAAGGGCTGTGCATGCCAGCGCCCGCCTGGCACCGCGGAGCTGCCAGCAATCCAGGGCGGCTGGCATGGGTGCCGTCTTGGAGTGACCTAAGGCAGCTCCAGATCATCCCCTTCCTTGTGCCACCTCACATTCTCTCTCTGCAGTGTGAAGACATTCCCACACTACATTCTTAAATACAGATTTGATTACTGTGAGTTAAGTTGTGCTACCTAGTACCTGTAGAAATACTACTGCATTTCTCAGGGACCCCCCGACATTTGTGGTTTACCCTCCATCTGTCAGAAAAAGAAACAGACTCTGATCCAGAAACAAAACCAGAGGAGTCTAACCCGTTCCTGAGGAGGAACCAGCACTTCTGAGAAGAAATCAAAATGCAGAAGTTACGAAGAAAACTGCCCTTCTCCTCCTGGTAGACAGCGGAGTGATGCTGAGCACACGCTTTGTGAGCATGTGCTGAGTGAGCCAGGAGGAGGTGGACACAGACCTCTAGTAAAATGATGGTTATTTAACGTACAAGTAAGTTACCTCATTGGAGACGCAACTCACTGACCTTGAGCAACTTTTTTGTTTCCTTTCTGCCACACAGCTTCCTTTGCTGTTATGATAGCGACATCACTTTTAAATCACTGTCCAATGAATAAGGCAAATCACTTCATTAGCAGAATCCAAAGGATGGCAGACTTGCTAAAAGTTTGAAAATCATTAACACAACAGCATAAAACATCACAAACAAATCTGAATTTTAAAGGCACTAGGAAGTTTGGAATAGAAATTTGGTCTTTATATGAAAGATGTGACATGGATATCACAACTTTTTTTTTTTTTTTTCCCTTTTACAACACTTAGCTGGGCCTTCTACCAGGTGACATCCAGGAATGATGTAACCACTTACCAGTTCATCCCCGCACCTCAGAGAGTGCCTAGCACAAAAATTGTATCTGAGTATCCCAGATTTGTTTGATAAATGAGAATCCCACTTAAAACTTAGTTCACGTCAGCTTAATTAATATTTATGTAGGCAGAGCTGAATAGCAAAACTTGAAGCAATGGATAAGAAGATTAAAATAAGCCAGACAAAATGTCAATATAGATTATATTTAATCAAAATATTTACCCTTAGTTATTCCAATTAATCACCTCTGGGGATCTGGAAACCAAGGGCCCAGCCCTTCCCCCAGGGCTATATAACTTGTGGGGGCATTCTGAGGCTAGTGTCTCTTTGGGCAAGTGAATAAATAAATAAATAATTATTTCTTTTGTCTCTTACTTTGCTTACTCTAGGAATCTCTCCCCTCTTTCATCTTACAGAAATGCCAGCAATGAGCTTTCATTTGCGAACATGATGGCAATAATGGTTTTCTCTTGTGTGCTGTCTGAGATTGAGTTTCTTCCCCTCTTCCTTTGTTCTCATCTGCACAGTTACAAAATGCAAAGGTAGAAAGAACACGTTTCCCTTTCCCTGGAGCTTCTCTGAGATTACATTCCTATCACAGTCTTTAATTAGCAAACTTTTCTGTAGCTTAAACAGTGTTCTTGCTCCCCTCAGCACTGCAACACTCTCAGAGCACTATAGAAACATGCCATGAGAAGAACCCCTGAACGCACAGTTTAATAACCTTCACAGAATCATAGAATCATTTAGGTTGGAAAAGACCTTTAAGATCACCAAGTCCAACTGTTAACCTAAACTTCTAACCTCTAGTTCTTCAAAGACATCATCCGTGATGATCAGCAGATGACAGCTCTGGAATTCATAGTGATTTCTCCACCTCCACATTCCCTGCACTAGCCCCTACACCAACCAGCTTTTGTCAGTTTAGTGGTTCATTCTGCCACAAAAAGTCTGTTGAGAAGCATCCCTCTTTTGGAGGCATCCCATTTATCAAGCCTGCACCGTGGTGCCTCCCACGGCCTTCGGCGAAACAGGAGCAGAGGCACAGCACTCCAAGTCTTTCCATCCCAAGGCTGCAGGGGAGAGGGGACGTGTTACGAGCCACCAGCCCACACAGCCCAGGCTCACCCCCAGACCTTTTCATTGCTACTCAGAATAAGTCACACGGCAGCTTTCACAGCAGCTTTCAGACCCAGCAATATCTGTACGCAAAATGGAAGAGTCTGCTGATATGTAACTGTAAGGCAACTACAAAACATTCTCTGCCACCAAAACCAGAAGGACCTTCATGCCTCTGCATTCTCTGAGCCTGCCACAGGGCTGGCAGATTTCTGCCACTCAGCTCAGAGGATAGCTTTGTTGAACTTCTATTTCAGATTCATTCCCAGATAATACAGTTCTTTGCTATGGTAGTCTGCAACTGCTTGAAAGGCTTTTTTGAACACGAGCGGTTGGCATAAGAGAAGGGTTCAAAATTAAATTATTCCAGTGGACTAACCCAGAGCGTCAGCTTTACATCGTTTTCCTTCTGAATTTCACCAGACATCTGAACAAAGGTAGAAAATCTCGCCCCAGTGAATCAGGAACACCTCAGCACAGTCTAGCATTAGCTGGAAGACATTTTCATAGTCTCTAAACAGCAGTGGGGATTTCTCTTCCCTTCTTAAAATAGACTTATTTTGCAAATCTGGCAATGGCTCAGTGGATAAGAAAGAGAGCCATAAACAGCTAAGAAAGTATGAATTTCCCTACAGTACAAGGCCAGTGTATACAATCAGCCAAAAAAGCCATTTTATTACCCAGTAGTTCATACTCAGAAAAATTATACTTTATAGTAATATTTTCCTGACAAATAAATTACCAACCAAAAAATATTAAGAATCAAATGGTAGCTCAATAGCTATTACCCCTTCCTTTACTGCTGAGTTTTGATGAATTACTTTTCTTGTAAATAAGCAAACAGAATGACATTGCCTGTCTAAATTTGTAAATAATGTTACTTTTTTTTTATATGTTGCCATGAGATATTGTCTCCTTTTACTACTCATATGTATGTCCTGCAAGTGATCTGTGGTGTGTTAAATCATCCCAAGGAAAGCAGCCTTCTGCAGTGAGATCTAAGCCTCAGGAATGAGCGATGGCCATGCAGCAGGTGAGCAGACAGCCTGAGCCTGGGGTGGTTTCCAGCACGGCTGACAAAAGCCATTCTGGCTGTGATTACACACTAGGTAAGTGCAGTTTTCCACATATCGCAGGAATTAACTTGCGTTCCAAATAGGATTCACAAGTGGTCAGGCCAAGTGCTGTCCTGCTGCTCACTGCCAATAGTTTAGGAAGAAATCTAGAAGTAAAATAAACCGATCCCTCAGCAGAGCAGTGAATATATTGATGTCTCTGTAGGCTGTTCTAGCATTGGCTTAACGAGAATTTACAGGAACTTCTGGGGGTTTATTTCAGCAAGAACCACCAGGACGGTGTAGGCCAATCTCTGCACATTTCTACTTTGTATTGGGCCTTCTTTTCTAAAAGCAGCATCTTTAGACATTTTGTCTGTATATATCTGGAGCCTTTGACTTGTGTCCTAAATCTATCGATCAGCTGGTCACAGGTATAATTACAATAACCTCTTTTGTGACATATTGCACGTCCTTGGCAGGGAGAATTAGAATGGACCAGGCAGCTGCTGTACCAAATGATTAACAGAGAAAATGGGATAATCTGAATAGTTACAGGCCTGTCAGCCTGACACTGATCCTGCACAATGTAATGGAATAAGCAATCACAACATTATTTATAAAGAATTACAGCAGCTTAATAAAATTAATGCCAGTACACATGTGTATAAAAAAATGCAGTGTCAAACTAGCCTAACAATTTTCTTCTGATGGGATTACAGGTATGGGGGATAACACTACCAGTGGTAAAGCAACATAATTCAGCAGGCATTGGATTTACTACCATACCACTTTGGACTGACAAATCAGAATGTTATAAATCAGTATATTACACTAAATAGATTTGAAACTCACAAAAGAAAAATTTAGGAAAGAAGCTTAATTGTAAATGGGGAACCACCACAGAAGGAGTGCGTTTTTAACCCAGGTCCGAGTTCTGGGCTTTTGTTACTTTACCTCTTCTCCATTGAGTTAAGAAGACATGAAATCATTTCTGTGCAAGTGAATTAAAAACAGCTGAGCTGAAAACAACTGAGAGAGCAGGCAGCAGCCCTTGGTTGGACAGGAGGGAACAAGCAAACAACGTACATTACAACATGGCCAAACACTGTCCTATCAGTGGGAAAAAAGATACCAGTATCCAACTGGACCCGGCAGAGTAAAGGACTCCAGGATGGGAAGCAATGAGAAAGAACTGCGGACTACGCAGAACCGCTGGGTACAGTGCAAGCAACATGAGGGAATGGGCTAATGTAGTCAAAGACATCAGAGAAAGTCAAAAGGAGGAGTCCCAGCAGCTGTCTGGACCACTGTGTTGCAGTACGATTCTGGGACAGCAGGAAGCAATATTTGTTTGGGGTATTATAAAATTTGGAATAAAAATAGAATATAAAATTAAGAGTAGAACCATCAGCCTGTTCTGTCTGCACTCAGTGCAGCTGATACATCTGCAGGAAGAGGCTGCTCTTGTGAACCAGACTGTGCAGGGTATATTAATGAGACCCACACTCCAAAGCGCCAGCCGCAACAGCAATGTTCTTCTGAACTAGGATAAGATCCAAATATCCATTTTCCACAGCTCAGTTCTTGTAGAAGCTAATTTCTTCCTAATAAAGCTGCAAGAGATTAAACCTCAAATGCAAAATGTTAGCAGAAAAAGGAATGTTCAAAGGGCAGGGACTAAAAGAAATCCATCCAAGTCCATCAAGTCACACTAGATGCTGGATAAGTCAATTAAAAGCAGTGAAAAATGCTCAGATGTGCTGAACAGGGCAATGGGTTTTTCATTAATTGTGACTATACGGAGGATAAGACGCATCCACTTAGCTTGAGAGGAGAATGAACAAGAATATTCAAAGCAGCTACAATATCACCCCCAGGCTGATTATCACAGTCTTTCCCCTGAAGAAGAGCTTCCCTTTCAGTGTGCTTTTTGTCCAGAAGGATGAAGGACACAGTTATTGATGTCTTCCCTTCCATTATTCTTTTTAACTGCATGTATTTTCCTTTCACAGAGCCGGAGGAGATGCTGACACATCTCCACCTTTTTCTTAGAGATCCATCAGCTAAAATAAATCCTACGTATGTGAATAGGAAGTTTAATTAATTCACACGCCTATGATTAACAAATGTAACAATAAAATAAAAACATTTAACTCGTAAGACTTAATAACATGCTTTTTATGATGATTTCACTTTTCCTACAAGAAAGTTTCCTTCTACCAAAACTGGGAAGTATATTTTTAAAAACTGTAAAACTGGAAGTAGGGTTGTAAATTATCAAAATCAACAAAGCCTTTCAGGGAACATTACAATGGCTGAGGAATACTTCTGAAGTTGTTTAAATGCTTACATTAGCCAATGTTTAAGTTCATAAGAAGTCCTTGAACACTACAGGTATCTTTATTCCAATAGTAAACCATGTTAGTCCACAAGCCAGCATTTCAAGTGTGCTTAAATATTACACTATTGATTTTGGATCACTCCGCCCCCCCTCCTTGACTGCTGAGTTGCCGTAGAAGGTACAACAGTCATTTTAGGGTGAAAGGTCTCAGAATATGTAAAATGACTGGCCTTAGGCTTTATCTTACCCTTACAGCATCATCCACTTAGAAGGACTAATAAAACTCTCATTCAGCTATCAAGCGCAAAGAAATATATGCTCAACTTACAATAAAGGAAGGTCATTCTGACCAAACTGGAAAGGCTCCAGCTGGTGGAAAGAATCCCAAATAATTTTATAGGAAAGTGCCTGCTAATGCCAATGTATACTCAAAAAAAACCCCACAAAAAAACCAACCAAAAACCGACTGCTGAAGGCACATGGGCTCAAATTTCTAAAACATTTAGTCATTGCGCTCCCAGCTTTGAAATAAGCTCTGACTTATGCAAGAGCTTAAAGCATGCTTTTGAAAAGCGTGTCTTAATGCTTTTCCACCACCAACTCAAGACAAGACAGACAGGAGTGCCAGCCTAAGACGAATTATATAGATGAGCATGTATCAGGATGAAGAACAGTGGAATGCAGGTCTGAATTGCTAATCAAGACATGAATACAACATTTAAAAATACTGAAAAGATTTAACTACCATCTATTAAAATTTATTGGCAAAACTTCAAGGGTTTCCCACAACCACCGGGTTTCTCATGGCTCATAGCGCTTCCCCGTTGAAGAAGGAAGAGATAAAAGGTCAGGAAAATGTATATGACTGTGCAATGGTGTAGGCAAGATGACAACTGTCACTCCATGGCTGTATTCCACAAGAGATGACAGAACATGCCAGCTCTGCCTTATCTTTCTTTTCTCTGAAGAGGAGCAAGAACAGACACTGCCTACCTGGAACATGGTCCTGCATCACAAGCATTAACCAACTAAGCAAGCAGCTATCTTTCCAGATCACTCTGCACACACTGCATGAAAACCTTCACAATCCGTATAGGTGAAATCAGGCTGTGATGTTTACCTTTTTATGTTTTAACGCTGCTATAACCTACAGTGAAATACCGAGGTGAGGTCCCCTATTTTCTTAAATGCCACTAATGTCATAGAATCATAGAATGCTTTGGGTTGGAAGGGACCTTGAGTGATCATCAAGCCCAACCCCCCCTGCAGTAAGCAGGGATTGAACCTGTGAACTTGGCGTTATTAGCACCATGCTCTAACCAACTGAGCTAACCCCACTGGTCAATGTCTAAAATACTGTTATTTTTTAAGATGTCAGTGTTTCTAAGAAAGATGAATTTTTCTTCTCACAATAAAATGAACCAGCTAGCCGAGGGTAAACATGTTAGAGGACTCTTTGAAGAACTTTACAGGCATTAGTGATGACATCACTGATTATGTTAATTTCAAAATCTGTATTTATCCAAATGGAAAAAGACAAATTTGTTTTAAATGAAAATTCCTCTTTAAGCTTTTTGAGGGTTATTATCTATAAGGCAAAGTATATAGAGAAGACTGCCTATAAAGAAATAATATATACACATAGGCAGTAAAGTATTTATTAATAAAAGTGTATCATTACCCTAGAACAAACAAATCTGGGCTAATGCAGAATAGCGATCATATTGTGTAAAATACGCAGTCACAAGCTGCAGTCATGAAGTTGATAACCTCTGTGAAAGGGTTATAAACGGCAATGAAAACAAAAACTTGCTACTTTATGTTAAGTTCAAAGGAAGCAATTTGATTGTTAGATACACGGCTTCACTGGAGACAGGGAATATACAACATGGAGGAAAGATACCAATATTTTTTCTCTGCCACGGTCTCTCCCACCATTTTCTTTATAGAATACTGCATCAATTGAACAGAAGAAGCAGGAAATAAAAAAACAAACACAAAAAAACCCACTAGTGTAAAAATTGAAATATTTGTATTGGATCCATATCACTGGCAGCTTGCAAACTGAGTGCTGATCTTCAACAGGCTATGGGATTCCTGGGCTTTACGGTCTGCCTGCTGTTCCCAGTCAGGAAAGTCTTCTGAAACCACTAAAATAATCTATCAAAGACAGGCAAATGGTAAAGATGAATGATCACATCATAATGCCTGCTTTCTTGGCCTAGAGGTGCCACCTTTATTTAATCGTTTTCATAAGTTACTTCTTATCTCATCCATAAGTCTCCACTGCTCCAGGAACCTGACTGGGGCTGATCTAGGCACTGTCCCAGGTGAAATGAAGCTGCAAATTAGAGCAGCGTGAACCTTGGTTGGGCCTGAGCTGTTATTATGCCTGAAGAGGGGACTGGCTCAAATAATCAGTGAACAATCTGGCTCATAATTAGTATTAAAAGGGAAATCAAAAGAAGGTCACCTTATGCAGACAGGCTTATGGCCACCAAGCCGTAAACATTTGTCATCTCACACCGAGGACCAACATTTGTCAGCCAAAGGGAAGAGCGATGACGGCTGAGACACAGCATGTCAAGGTATGCAATTGAGTAGACACCTATTTTCCAGGCACAGTCCTACAGCCAGAGACTACTCAAACCAAGGACAGATATCACAGCTGATGCCCGATTCTTACGGACAGTGTCTAATCCAGGTATTTCTATGTGAATGGGTGCTTTTCATTTTTAGCTTCTAAGGATGCCATACAGTAAAATTATGAGATTATTACTAACTGATATGAACATATACCTGTCTAAAATTAAGATTTTTGAACTTCTACATGTCTTTTAAGACATTTCTTCATAATGGCAGATTTAGCAAGTATCTTCTTTTGGTAGGTAAGGCAATGTCATTGTTCCAGGGTATTACAAAACTGTTACGCCTAATTCCATAACTCATTGTGGGTCATAGCCTAAGAATCTAATTAGGGTATACAGTGCTAACAATGTTATTTTTGTTTGGGTGGGAAATGTTAATTGCTTCCAATTTTTTTTTTTTTTTTCATTTTAGATTTTTCCTTTCAAAAGTCACAAAAAACCCCACTTGTTATATAGACTTTGGAGTTTCAGAGACAGGAACTGTGACACTGGTTGTGAGACCGAGCATAGCTAAAGCAAGACCAGTGGAACTAGTTTATTAAAGCTAAGGTCCTTACCAGTACTTTTCAGATGATTTGCTGCTAATCTTTTAGCAAGAGATACAGTTAAAATGCTTTTCACTCTCACAATTAAAAAAATATAATAAAAAACATTTAAAATACTGAAAGAAAACCAATTCCTCTTCAGACACACCATGGAGGATACTCACCAAAAGTGAGTATTTCAGCTTACAAGCTAAGAAAACAAGCAATTATAATGCAGTGTTTCACAGTTTTACCTGACACAGCAGTGCCAGTCAATTATTACTGATGCCAACCTGCTACAGACACATCGCAGTAAAACCAACCACAGCCCTACAGCACTATTAGCTAGATCCCAATGTATCTGCCATATGGATGAGGTATGCCTCTGTCTGGCTCTTCTCCCAACCTCCACAACACTCCTTTGCCAACCATATTCTGCAAGGAGAATGGGAAAAGCCAAGCTGACATTCATAGAATATAAACAAAAAACAGGGACAAAAAGATGTCCTGCTGACCACCCCATATTTACGGATATATTATGGATCAACCATACTAATGCCACTCGTGACAAAAATGTTTAACATTGCCACAAGGCCCTTCATAGCTTAAGATGATAGCTGAGAACATCTTTATTTTAATGTACCTGAAGATCTCGTATTTCGTCTTCTATGAAAATCTAGTTATGCCAACAAACACTTGCATGCCTGCATGCTAAATAGCAGCGAGCAGTCAAGTAAACTTGTCTTTAAAGCTACACTCAAAAGCAAGCTATGGGAAAGCCACAGACTGAGCACATGGCACTTGAGCAGCAATGTGCTATGGGACGATGCTCGGGGACATTTTGCTATCTACATTTAATTGGCCTGTGATTCTATTTTGATCAGTTCTGGACAGTGCTCGCAAATAACACAACTCTCTATTTGGTGCGTAAAATGACTCCTGTTGCTATTTAAAGACGACACAAGAAAAATTCCAATGACGAAGCTTTTAGATCTGTTCTATACCAGTAAGAATTAACAAACAAGCTAATCTATGCAAACCTAACGCAAAGACAGTGGGTGAGGACTTTACGTAACTTGAAGGGTGCAGAAACTCTTTGCAAGAACCATGGGTGCAGACTCTTCCCACCTGAAGGGATGCTTGCCAGGGAGCCCCATCCCAGCAGCAGAGGTGGCCTGCCTCTTCGGTCACCTGCCCCCGGTTTCCTTGCCTCTCCAGAACGAGTGCACTCGGGTTTTTGGTTTTGTGGGGTTTTTCCCCCCTTTTACGGTCATTTTTGCTGAAGATCAATATAACGTAGCTGATCTCTGGTTAAGAAAATACAACCTGCCCTTTCACCACACACAACTTGCAAACCAGAGTGGATTTTCCTTTAATAGGCACTTGATTTAATCACACTGAGCTGTTCTAACTGGTGTTTCCAAACAAAATTTTGCAGCGAAAACTGAAATATTATCAGGGCATGACACTGTGCGGAACAGTTTCTGAAACAGTGAAAGGCATCTCAGAATGATGTCTTACCAGTATTTTTATACTTTCATTACACTGTGCACTATTTCAAGTACAAATATCAGCTTTGTTAAAAAACTGTATTTAGCTCTGAGCAGAATAAAACCTCTGATAAAGCTGTGCTAAATACGTAAGTTTTGGCAGCCTGATTCATATCTCATGCAAGTTAATGCAAGTTTTAATGATTTCAAGGAACCTTTGGATCAGGATCCAGTTTGTGTTCGTGATTCTGAAAGCATGAAGTGACTCATAATTTCCTATCTTTTCCTCAATGGTTTTAGAAAAAGAATTAAGTTATTTGGAAGTTCTTTTACAACCTTCAAGAATTAAGACATCATATGCACTTGCAAAAACAAAACAAAAAGCCCAGAAAACCAGCAATAACAAAATGGAAGACATTATTTATCTTGTATTAACATACTGCATGCAGCTAATAAAAACTTGACAGAGGAATTGGTGATTAGAAAGTCACCTATGCATTCTTCACATAGCACAATGACTCTTGATCTTCAAAGCTTTACAATGGTTTGGGGCACTGTATTTATTCCACTGCCTGTATGTTACAGGCACTGCTACAGATACCAGCTCAGATTTAATCATGCAGGACTGCTGTCTGTCCTGTATTGCTGGGTCATTCGCGTGCCTGCATAATAGCCTGAATGTCTGTGAGATCTGTGTTCCAGTCTTGTCACCACACGAGACACCAAGTTTGCTCAAGCTAATAAAGGACAGACTATAAAACATCTGGACCTGCAGGATCCTCTTCTGGTGCTTCTCAGAGCCGAACCTCTGGCTGATCCTGGGACGTTCACCACCAGGTCTGCTCCTAAGACCTGAATGCTCAACAGCTTAATACATGTGAAAGCAGAGAATTCAGTTCCGCTTTCTGTGCCACATCAAGTGAGCAACTCCTGGTTTTCATTACCATCAAGGAAAGCAGAGCGGGTCCTCATTCTGTGCAACTCATGGGCTGCCTGCACATTGCTTTGCACTCAGTATGGGTTCCCATACACCCCCTTCATCGTGAGTTACAGAGCTGCAATTACACGGTAACTCCAAGGAAATAATGGGATTTACACTAGGGAAAGGGAAAGGGAAAGGGAAAGGGAAAGGCGAGACACAGCAGTTCCTAGATGCAATGAATCCAGCAACATTCAGTAAAAAATATAAAAATAAATATATTCAATAATATGCCCTTACAATACAGAGCCTGTAGAAGATATTTCAGCAACTTAACTGAGCCCCCTATAGAATTCCATTAATGTTGTACAGTATAAACCATGGCTGAAGTTGACTTTCTACCCATTACTCTTCATTAAATGTACCTTGTTACAGGACTCAGATACAACAAAAAAGCAACTCAAATACAACTGCTACAAATAAATATGGCATTTGCCCATCTTGCTGACAAATACATCACAAATATATAGGACACTAAAGCATCATAAAATTAAAAATTTTGCTCCAGGAAATCAATTATGAAACAACAATTGATATTGCAAAAGACATGGATTTCTTTTCTTGGCATGCTTTTCTTTAAGGATTGGTGTTTATAAATTCTTGTACCGTGTAACCACCGAGGTTACTGTCTCATTCTGTCCCTGCTTGGCTGCCGTTAGTGTGTGTAGGAGAAGCTGCGAGGATGCAGCACAGCACCCTTCAGCTCTATTTTCTTCCCTGAGAAGAACGCGACACAGATACTGACACAGGATATTTTTGTAGGGTGGGTGTTAAACCAGCCAAAATGACTCCTCGAATGCTGCCAGGCCAGAGCAGGCGCAACGCAGGCAAAAACATGGGTGGTTTGAGCACGGTATGTGAGCTGACTCCCTCATCTCACACTGACGTACTTGCCCGGGGTCTGCTGGACCCTCGTGGGGCTCCCACTCCACTCCCAGAAGTACCCACAGCGATGCCGATTTTCCAAACCAGCAATTCTCAGGTGGGGTTTTGAACTGGTGCAGTCCTGAAGGCCAGTGTGTCCCATCAGCTCCTTCTTCCCTGCCCACTTGTAAAGTCACGATGTAACACAGTATATATAAAATAAAGGCTAAAATGGACAAGATGGCATATCCACACAAAACACACAAGAATATCTTCTAAAAGGACAAAAGAAAATGTAAAAAACCTCTGGTTTGGCTAGCAAGAGACAGTAAGCTGGGCAAGGCAGCAGCCACGGCCTCCTGTGGAGAGCTGAACACTTGCACAGCCGATGCCCAGGCTGGCACAGGACAAACCTCTTTTTTTTGCACACACAAACTTAGCGCCAACTTACAATGATAAGTCAAAGCAGAATTTGTCCCATCACAGTTTGGAAAGGTAAGCAAAAAGAGCAGAAAACTAGAGAGACAAAATGTGGGAGAACAACCTTAAAATTATGTTTAGCCGTGGACTATCGTTGCTTTCAAAGTAATTTTAATAACAAAACACTCATCTCCAGAACATGACGGAGATTGCTAATAAGCTTTTTTCACTCACTAATTAATAATAAGCATTCATGTTATGTCCCCAGTTAAATGGTGTCAGTAGTCACTACTCTGTATTTTAATTCCATTTAAATTTAAAATTTAAAATCCCTATTTTAATTCCATTAGCTAAATAGTAGCCACTCCAGCTGAAATATTGGAAGCTTTTGTAAGACAAACACCACTGGATGACTTTCTCAATAGACTAGCAGCTAATTCATTCATGCGCTACCACCTTTACTTAAAATTCAGTACCCTCCCATACTGTACTGGTATCTAATGAGTGTACTTTCATTTATACCTATGGTGCCCTCTTGACTTCAATTAAATTAGGAGGATAGAAAGGAGCAGAATTTGACCTTCTGGGTATATCCAGATAGAAAGAACAAGCTGCATGGTATCTCAGAGTCAAATCTCATGCATCTGGTCATAAACTCCTTTCCAAAGATGAATTAAATTAGCCTGCATAACAGACATCAGAGCAAAAAGCTTAATGTGTTTTGATGTTGAGATGAGCTACACACAATTTATTAGGAAACAAATAATCACAGTAAATTACAGTTCACAGCTGAAAACAAGAGAAAGTGCCTTAATATTAATAGCTTTTTCCACCATACAATTTCCAAGTACTCTTTCTGTTCCTCTCTGGCTCAAGCAGTGAACTGCAGTGTGTTACTGCAGCACCCTCACCACAGCAGCAAACAGATATCTGCCTCCTGAAACTCGTGGGCAGGTCTCCTCTCTTTTGCATGCAGTTCATCTCAAAAAGCCTTCTGCACCACAGTCTTGTACCTGGGATGCTAAAGGAGTTTGTAGTCGGTCCCTTCTGCTATTGCTTGGCAAGAGCATACAACACCTGCACTTGGGTCTCACTGCAAGGTTTTGGTTGATCTCTGCTCTCAGCTATAAATATATAGGCTTCAATGGTCAGTAAATAATGCAGAGGGTGTCTTCAAAGTCACAGGGAAAAAAAAAGGGGGGTTTAAATTTTTCTCTGTGTTTAGTTGGAGCAGAGTTGGTTGAAATGAAATCACAACAAAAGTAGAAAACAATTATTAAAAGATCTTACAGCAAATCTGGTTTGCCTGTTAATGCTCAATTGGTAGTTTATGACTAAGGGCCACATAACTAAAATGAAATACATGATGTATTAAATGCGTTACAGAACTGTAATATGTGTTTTTAGAAAACAGCAACAGATGCTATATATGAAAAAATAATACTAACATTCTACATTTCCACATGAGAAAAGTCTGTGTTACAGGATCAGAATGGCAAGTAAAGCTTTACAACAGCACAGAATTAACGCTCATTTGGTGTAAGGCAGTTTTGCTTGTGTTTTCATGACATCACCTTTAACCACATGGTCTCACACTAATTTTTCCACAGAACAGCTGTTTCAGTCCATATAGGGATGACACTTTACGGACAGCTATTCTTATCTTTGTTTTGTCATCCTTGCTCAAAGAACAGTTTTATTTACTGAAGACTATTGAAAGCCTCAGAAACCAGAAGGACTCTCCCTATGACTCTCCACATTTCTACAGGTGTCACACAGCTGCTGCAGACCCTCTTCTTGCAGGTGCCATGCCAGTCCTTGCTCTCCTGCCCAAAAACATTTGTTCCAACCCCTGGGACACTGAGCAGCTCTGTGATGAGCATCCCAGCCACTCAGGGTGACGTGGCTCCCAAAAGCTAAGGGCATTCCCCACCACAGGATGGGCTGCACTCTTCCAAAGGCTGACATGTTGGTCAAATCCACCTGGATTCTCAGGAGGGTGGGAAAAACCTCCCTGGTGAAAGAATGGCCACCCCACATCAAACCACAGCGCACTCTTCTTCTGAAAGGGTGAGAATGTTTCAGAAGGGAAGGCCGTCAAAAGTTACTATCCTAGGCGGAAAATTGCGGGTTTCCCCCTCTAGTTTTAACAGTCTCAAGAAGAAAATATTTATCAGGGAAGCAATTATAAACTGGAAAAATTCAGTTCAGGACCTACAGTTTGGTAGACGTGCAAGCTTTTTCGTGAGACTGAAGAAGCAAAGAGCAGGTCTGGAAAAGTCCTTGTGTGCCTGAAAAAATCTATTTTTTTCATGTAGATGTCTCAGAAATTTTGGGTAAACTTGAAAAATTAAAAAAATCACCCCTAAGAAGCTTTCTAAAGAGCCAGTATCCATCCTTGCCGCTTTTTCACAGGGAAGAGCTTTGCCCTTCGGTCTTCACGAAGCGCACCCCTAAGGCATGAGGTCAGTACCTCCACACAACAGAGCGTCCCAGTTGGATTTGGAGATCCCACCTGCGGGACCAGCCCTGCTGAGATGGCGCTGGGGCTGCTCTGGGCACTGCAGGGCTGCAGACACCACCCTGAACGTCCAGCCCCGCGCTCTGCATGCAAACCCCTCTGCCAGGGCAAGCCGAGGGCCGTACCAGCAGTTATTTCCCTTTTGTCTCTAGAGAAAGCTTTCGGCGGTCAGCGCTCATCACCGTTTCAAGGTTAATAGGCCAGTACGGCACAGCTGAGGAGCAGAAGCACTGCTCACAGAGTACGCTGCTGCTCAAAGCGCAGCTTGCCTGAGCTGGGGGCTGCCGCAGGTTTCTGCTGCAGTGGAACGTAGGATGGGAGCCTGACCAAGAGCTGCCCGGGGCTGTCACCCGGCTGCTGTGCTCCAGGAACAGCAGGAGCAGTGCGGGTCTCTGCAGCAGCCTCTGTGCACTAAGGGCTTCCGGGAAAAATCAAGCTGCTTATTAAAAAAATCCTGAAATGGCAACAAAGCTGCTATGAAAACGTGACTCAATGGGGTCATTAGGGCATGGAGGATTTAGGTGCAACCTCCCCCTTTCGCAGGGAGTCCGAGGGCACTATCTGCTGAACCCAGCCCCGAGAAGGCCCACATGCAAGCAGTTTGCCCTTCTTTTCTGCAATAAGACAACAAGGAACACTAATGCTCTTCGGACATTGAGGAGAAAACAATTCAGCTCCAAGCTTTCTTTATTGTGCCGTTTGCTTTCACGCTGCTTCGTGGAGTCCCTGCCTTCACTCATTGCCTCCTGCCAAATATGTGTGAGTATCGTGACACTTCCCAAACATACACATCACCTGAAACATGCTCTGCTCACCCCATTTCCAGTTTAATCTGTTCCAGCACAAATTATTCCACTACACGTCCTTCAGAGGGAACTGAGAAGCCACAGGAGGTAAAAATGAAGCCCTGGCACCACCACGTGCTGAAGGTTTTGCAAAGTCATAAAACTCCTTAATGCTTTGCATTTTACTTACTGAAAGTTTCCAGGTCCTCTAGTACTGTGAGAATGGAGCAATCTCTATGATCAGTGTGAATTCAAATTTTTATGCATGTATTAATATAAATCTATATTTTCATATATATACACGTATACATTTATAGATGCACACACACAAATTGTGTGTTACAGACAAGGGCCGATAATACGTTTTGTACTCAACGCTAAAGTGCTTTTTCTTAACCACAAAGAAAAAATCAGCCAAGTTCTCTACTGTAAAGTAGATGGAGAAAGAGGATGGATAGAAGCTAAGAGGTAGCTTCTGTAGATGATTTAATATTCAGACTTAGCAGTTCATTAGAAATATAATGACCTTTTTCTTTCTTGTCAACTATGAACGTTCCTCTTCAAGGGTATTGTATTTTAGGTAAGCATTTATTAAGAAGAACAAACTCATTGTATTCTGTTAATACTGGTTATGTTTTTTCATGCTGTTCACCCCATACTGCCAAAGTCAGTGCATTCAGACTAATGACCTAGAAAAACGCAAAGTATTTCAGCAAGGACACAATTTCTTTTGCTTTAAGGTTTCCCAGAACTATTCTAAAGCTATAAAAAAATTTAAATTGAAATAAAAGGGAAGGACATACTAGATATGGAAAATGCTCAAAATAGGATGAAAAGGATGGGCAAAGGTATAGACTTCTCTGTGAAGAGTCACTAAGTAGGTCAGTTTATAAAAGAGATGAGTTGGGAGAAACATGACAGATATCTACCAAATCCTGAGTGGCATGGAGAAGATGGATGAGCTCATCATCATCTGCAGTGCAAAAACGAGAGCTCCAAATAAACCTGGTATCAGAGAATAATTTCTGATAACACAGCACGTTAATCCTACCTCTCAGTTTCTCCGTAAGTGACCCTGTAACTTATAATATGAGTTTAGTGTGACTAGTCAGAATCAAATCTAGCAAAAGTAATTAAGATTTATCTAATCTCAGGCTAATCTGACAGCCAACACTGATGAGGTTTTTTTCAGCTTTAACCAAATTTACAGACGCTCTCCCCATTGCAGGAGCTGCATAGAGGAGATGCAAGCCCTGAGAAAGACCAGTCTCCTGCCTCTTTCCTCGTCCTATTCGTTCCCTGGGGTAAGGCGGTGCCTGAGCAGGTAGAAGGGCTGGTGGGGGATCGGAGCAGAGAACAAAGACGACCACAGAAGAGCCTTTCTGCTGAGACACAATATGCAATATTGGAAGGGGGGAAAATTAATGACAACAACAAACCAAAACGTCAAAACACCACTGTATAAGGGAATAAAGAAACCTAGGAGCATGTTAAAGTACTATATTCTGAATAAGGGATGTAGACCTCTATGTTTCCAAAGACAGCTATGGACCAGAGCCAAACACAATGACAACCACTATAATCCCATTTAGCTCCATGTGCTTTGAATTTGCCACGAATTAAGCAGCCCTTTAAGTTACTGCACAAAACATACACCTCACAAGGAGGGTCATCACTTCACTGTACTGGAAACTATTTTCTTTGTTGTATTTCACACAAAGTCAGTTAAACTGAAGAAAAAGGGGTGGGGGTGTGTGTGCAAATTATACAACTAGGTTTTGTTTCTTTCTTTTTTCCCCCCACCTCTCCCCATGGATAAAGATTGACTTTGTTGATAATTTTTATACAAAGAGAACCATTCCAAAACTAAGATGTCTTGGACAAGGACTAAATATGGTATGACACTTTGCATCACACCTATTTATGCTAAATCTGTCCACACAAAAATAGCAGTGATGATTAAAGGATGCTAGCAGCCCTTGTGCTCTGACTGGCAGTTCCAGGATCTTAGTTTTTAACTTGTCGAAGGTAACATATTGTTGCTATTACAAATGGAAATAATCATTCAGCAGCAGAGTGTTAATGACATCCCATTAAAAAGAGTGCCTTTCCCTGGCAGATTGAAGACACAGGCACCGATGAGCCTCGGAAAAGGCACAGAAATACTTACTTTAAAGGAGCTTCTGTCCACAGATTTGAAAGCTGATGTGCTAGCAGAGGCAAGCGTGTCAGTGTTCATTTTTTACTGTGGCTTCTTTCATAGATACTTTTGCAGGAGTCCTGAAATGTGGTTCTACTAGGAAAAAACCCTTAGAAAAATACTGCAGCATCTGCAACCATGGAACAACAAATAAAGAAAACCATATTTGATGGCACTAAGAAAAATTCCTACAAATACATGCATATTAACTGAGGTTTGTTCCCACATTTCATGAAGACCATTGTTCCCCAAAATGGCACATCAAGCAGAAGCCCCTGGTGGGGTCCAAGTCTGTGACAGTCCATGAAGATTGTCTTTGTCCTGGAGATAGATCGGAGTCAAATCCTCTGTTGTAGGTGACATTTATAAACCATGAACCACGTTGTTATACAGACCCTATCGATATGTGGCTACAAATACAATATATCTATGTTCTAGCATTTCTCGCATAAACTGTTACTCTGTTAAGTATTTGGTAAAAAATATTGTTCAAAAAACATTAAATTTTGTCTCGAAACTCCCATTGCTTCTTCCTTTCAGAAAGCAACAGCCGGTTCCACTTAACCGTCACTCCAAGAAGATACTAAAAAATCATACAGACTTTCATGGCATTTCTGATCCAATTTTTTTTGATACTTAAAACCTACCTTAAAAACTAAAACAGTCACCTATGTAAATAAGTTTTGCTTAGTTGTAGAACTTTCAAGAAAATTATTAAACCTTGGAATGTTATTAATATCGATCATAACTAAATTTGTGTGCTATAATGATTCATCTTCCTGCTCACATACAGGATTACAACATTTTCTTAATTCATGAGACAACAAATGTGTCTATGAATCAACAGTAGCATCTCTGCTATGCTCAGACCCCAGAGGGGATGATGTGCTTCCTCACAGGTGGCACAGCACAGCGTCCTCAAGCACCAGAGGCAGGAACAACCCTGTGCTGTGCATCACACATAAACCCGTCCTTTCCACGGAGCAGGAGATGGGATCTGGTAGACCGTCTAGTCCTACAACACAAGTCACCGCAGGCGCCTGGTGCTGTCCTACAAGGATGAAGAGGTGCAGGTCATTCTGCAAGACAAGCCTTTGAAGCAATACTTTCTAATCTGTCACAGGACAAAGCATGGATGAAAAAAGGAAGAAGGTACCCAAGGACCACCAAGGAAATGCAGAATGCGACCATCAACCCAGGAGTCCAAGAGAATCCTGGATCCCCCTGTTCAGGCTGTACTTCCAGCTGCCTCCCAGCACCTGCCTGACCCTCTCCTCTCCCCACAGATCCCTGCAGATCCCCATGGATCGCCACAGATCCCCACTCCTCCATACCTCCACACTAGGCCATCTCCTTCCCTTCTTACCATGCGCCCATGCAGGAGAGGACCAACACGCACAGCTCCTCAAAACAAGGTTGGTCATGAAAGCTCATGAGATGACACTGCTTACCCATGGATAACAGCATCCATGCTCATGTCATTACTCTCCCTTCTCTCCCCAGCACCTAGCTGGGTGCCCTTTACATCAGGTGACTGCCCTCCAGACTGGGTGACCACACAGGCCTCGCACCAAAACATCTGTACAGCAAGACTGTGGCACCATGACACTCCGCTGAGCTACCACGGCAGGGCTCATGCCAGCTCCAGCTGCAGCACATCCATCCTCAACCTCCACTTTCCCAACGACTGGCACGGACAAAGCCTCACACCTCCTCCTCCTTCTGCATGTGACCACAAGCATTACAAAGCCTTCCTGTTACAAACCAAAAGGATTTTGGGGTGTTATGCCACTGCGCAGGAATATCTAATGCAAAAATTAGTATTCCTCAATGAAATCCATTTGAGGGTAATTCTGCTCTTCCTAAAGAACTCTTCACCCTTTATTTCACATGTTCATGAATTTGTAACCAGCCTCTCACCAACGTTCATTCCGAACACCACGATGTACTCTGGTAACTCATGTATTTCACAAATCTCACTGCATAACATGGCAAGATACCTCCTGGCACATGACTGAAAAGCATGGCATATCGCTGTGCAATATGTCACTGTGCCGTGACAGGCAGAAACCTTAGCTTCTTCTACAGCTCTTGGCTGTAGGAAACTGCAACTCTGCTGTCAAAATGGCTGAACACGAGGAGGAGCATGTAAACTCACAGCGAAGATGAAGAAGAGATGCACAATGCCAGGCAGAAATAAATACTAGCACCCTTGCTGCTCTCAGGTACTTATCTATTAGTTTGGCATCTATACATCAGTTAGCTGTTGAAAACCATCAGCCATTTCTAGAAACAATTTCTGAATGGTTTACAAGACAAAGCAGGTTACACTGCAGGACACTTTTGCCAGGAAAAAAGGAAGACCATTTCATATTTCTGGTTCATAATCAATACCCAGCCTACAAAGAGCCAGGAAGATCAAACTGCGTTATTACTGCAGGAGAAAGCACTGATGGATTTAGGAAAAAATCCCTCGCCATATAAGGGCTGTGAACATTTTCCCACTTAAGACAACGTGTGGGATCATATTCACAGACACAGAAATATGTTCTGTTCCCTGACACCCACAGTCCTAGAACACCGGGCTGAAGTGCTGGCAAGAATAAGAACCATTTGTTAAGTACAAAAAATGTCTCACATAATTAGAGAACTGCTGAAAGCTACCAATTTAGTACTCAGGCTTTAAAATTTAAGAATTTTTATTGTAACAACAGCTAAAGCTTCAGTATGCCTAGAGGTGGAAACGCCTAACACATGCACCATACGGTTTGATCAGTGTATCAAGTACCTGAGGCAAAATTAAACACAAGGTACAAAAAGATTTTGACACCACTCAAACAACACCGTTAGCAGATTTTATGCTAATTATGAAGTGAAACTGCCCACCAGGTACCAAGAGGCCCCTTCCTGCTGGGGTGACGTGTTCGCCTCCCCAGCCTCATCCATTTCACCACCAGCTCCCCCAGCCTCCGGGCATCGCTCCGTAACCATCCCCATGTCTCCCTCTTGTCAGTGTGGTGCTGAACCTGGCAAACTGCCCTTTTGTCAAGAGTAATGAGGACCATAAACATCTCACCAAGCATCTACCAGGGATGAAGAGCCTTCTGCCCAAAGACTCTTCAAGGGTCAAACACCGAGAATGGTAATAGTGAAGAGAAGATGGGAAAGTGATGCTGAAAACAGAACATATGGCCTTTGAATGGAGGGAGGGGGTTTAATATGTTTGAGAATGAAGCGATGCAAGAGAAGCAGACAGTGGGAAGGACTGGTGAGGTCTGACCTGGGAAGAGCTGGAGACAGAGCTCCTGGCCCTGCCAGAGCAGCCGCTGGTTCCAGCCCTTGCTCTGCCACTAGGACCTGCCAGCCCCGGCTCCACCCCTCAGCCACCAAAGGCACCGAGGCCTCGCCGCTGACAGCTCCTCTCACCTCCTTACAGCGCTTCCTCGGCCTCATGGCTCGGCTCCCGCCAGGGCTTGTTGACCAGCCGGGTTAGCTCAGTTGGTTAGAGCATGGTGCTAATAACCTCCGACCACAACCAAGACCCAACACCTACTACCGATGAAGTAATGCATGCTGAAGAAAGGAGAGACAGCACTGATGATGGCCTCTCACATAACTCCTGACATAACACAAGTAAGGCATAAATCCATTACGACAGTGGGCTCCTCTCAGAGTAGTTTCTGGCACGTCATCTTTCTCCTGGCATGCCACCATCTTTCTTCCACAATCTTCCCTAAGTCAATCGCAGTAAAAATTTGAAAAGTACAAAAAAAGACGACGACGACGCAGTATTTTAAAACCAGCAGCTGAAAAACAATCCAAGTCAACCAAAGCTTTAAATTCCGCTCGATTCTCCACTTCAGAGCAGCACTCTCCGGGGAATGGAGCATCAGCTATGTGACTCGAGGTCAGCCCGCCGACTCCTACCATCAATGAGCAGACGGGCACGCTCTGCTCCGCTACGCTGCTCGCAATGTCACACAACATGAACTTCTGAGCTCACGCCGATTTCTGTTTATCAAAATGCTCTTTAAGTGTGTACTTTATAGCTGGAAGATTGCTCTATTGATTGCTCTATTTATAGTCCGTGTCATATCTTCCAAGCATCAAACTCCAGTGATAAACGAAGCAGCAAAGATTTCACAAGTATGTCTTTACATCTTAAGCACATCATTGAAAAAAATAGTAATGACTGACAATTTACGTGACATAAAGCCAAGTGTTTGTTTTTCATCCATGGGAACTTGCCCAGCAGGCGCAGACCCACAGAGTCCCACCCACTGTTTCACACATCTTGATTACTGAATCTGAATAAACGGTATTGCTGTCCTTCACTCAATCGAGGCAGATTCAGATTTTTTTCTGCTCACTGTCCACTGTCTCCTATGCTTATAAAAGGTTAAACTTGCTCTCCTCAGATTTTCTTTGCTCTTATCTTCATTTCTTTTCACCAGCAAAATATTTGGGGGGGGGGGGAGAACCCCAAACCTTTTCCTCCAATAAGCTTAAACTCCTGTAGCTATATATTCGTTCACTCTGGATGTGAGTGAACTAAAGGATGAAGTATGTTCTCCTTATAATAAAAAAGAGCAGTCTTCCTGAGCTTATGGCTTCCTTTCCTTCTTTACTCACCGTAACTTTATCCATTAACATTTTACTTGCTCCATCTCACCAGAGCACCTCTCGAGCTGTACGGATTTTATGCTCCTTTACTTCCCTAATTTTGCACTTAGCTACAAAACTGCCAGTGGCAACTTCTCCTCTCGGCTGTCAGACCTCTTACACGAAGTTGCACCCTGCCTAATTCACAGCTCTTTCCGTGCGTTCTTCCTCCCCACCGTTAACATCTCTCCACCTTCGACTCTTCCGTAACTTCTAAGCAGGTCACACTAAAAGGTGTATATCTGCCCAGTGAAGATGCACATTTTAAAACACGCAGGATTTCTCTGCCATCACCAAATTGCTGCATTCCCAGAAAAAAAGATCTGACAAAAAGCTAACAGTTCTGAAAGACTTGTCTTAGGATTTGATGGTAATCTGCCGTGCCGACAAATTAAAGCCTACAGAAACCATGCTAAAATTAGAGATGAAAACCAAAGACACATGGTGGCTCTTACAAATCTTTAAATAGGGCTTAATACAAGATTTAGGTGCTGGGTCCATGCTCAGCTTAGATCTACCAAGATCATTAATTTGTACTATAAAGTAGCACTGACTATTTCTAGGACAGTGTTCTACACTGCACTTTACAGGGTAATTGGTGTGGGCTTTCAGACACTGATCAAATGGACCAGTCTATTTTCAAAGTGCCTGTCATCAGTCTGATGGACTCATACACCCTTATTTAAAAGGAAGCATTTCCTCCTACACCCGCTCACAGAAGGTCTGACTCTCAGGTCACCGGTCCAAGCCCTGCCCAAGCAGAGCCACCCAGGGCCGGCCGCCCAGGACCACGGCCAGGGCTTCTGCGCAGCTCCAGGGATGGAGCCACCGCTCACGTCACCCTCCAGCAGGTCAGGGTAGGGGTTGGATGTCTAGTAGGCTAAAATTCCCCATTTCTGAAGCACTAGGAAACCTTTGCTGCACATCAGTCCCCATTCCTATCCGTGATCCCAGGCGCCAAATGGCCCCTCCTGGGCAGCAGCTCCCGGCATTTGCCGGAGGACCCAGCGGCACCGTGGTGGCGGGGCACAGGTGCAGGGGATGGTGCAGAGCCCGGGGGTGGCTCAGCGGGGGCAGGGCTTGGAGCGGGGGGGCTCTGGGGCTGCCACCACACCGCTGCAGCCCGCTCTCCCTCAGGAGCATCTGCTGACCGTGTTCAGATGTGGGTTAATCCCTGGTTTCTGGGTCTATGATGAAGTTTGATGCTCTGCTGTATTTTGCATCACTGGCATCTCTGCTTAAAGATCAAGGCACACAGCCGAAGCTTTGTACAGGGGCTATTAATTCCTCATTAATCTAAAGTTTGGTGGCTTTAACAGCGTGCACATGCTGCTGTCTTGAATATTCCAGAGATAACAGACAACCTTCCTTTCAAAATCATGTTTTGTAAGCAACTATGACTTTAACAATTTTTTAATGAATGATTAAGAAGTATTTATAAATTCCTGTAGGACCAAGGAGTGAAGAATTTGCTCATGACCATGCACCACTCCTCCTTTCGAGGGACTCCCACAAGTGTAGCGAGCACCAATCACGCCGCGTCCGAGCAGCCGCCTCCAGCCAGGCTTTCCGCAGCGAGCAGTGCTTGCTTCCGAACTGCTGCTCCCTACTTGTTAAGCATCCAGTGTACAGTGGGCGATTAGTGTTGATTGCTGTTACTTCAGCAACTGCAAAAACTGGTTCAATGTAAAAGCATTTTTTAAAGTATTTCATATTATGTGTATAGCAGAAGCACACAGAAAAGCTCCTCCTGTGTGAGATAATTTTTAAAAATTTTTAAAAATACTGGTTTATCAAAGGAAAAGTTTTACACATCAAATACTGGCAAAGGTTAAAGTTCACATGGACATCAAGCTAACACGACACGTCAAGATATTTGATTATAAGATCATTAAATTAATACGGTTTTGAACTAAATCACAGTAATTAATGCTGTTTGAAAAATGAAGAAACCTTTCACTGCAGTTGCATGAAAAGAAAAATCCATGACCTCCTCAGGAGGCTGATTCCCTTTCCTTCCCTGTACCTATGAACTGAAGCAACATCAATATTCTCAAAAAAGAGGTCATGTTTTCCAAGATGCACGATTTATTTGTAATTCTGTAGATTCTGAAATCAGCTGTTCCTATTTCTTTAACAAGTCTTGCTACTTCCAAAAAAGTGGCTGCACTATGCGACATGGAGGTTGCCATGGCAAGCATACATCCTCTGTCGAGTATCTGAGCGAGCAGATGCGTAACGGCAAAACCCACCAGATTAAGTCACTTCTCTTGTCACGTAACGATGAGGAAAATGCTTTATAATTCGTTGGTTCCTAAGGATTGTAATTACTCAGAACACCTGAGGTTAAAACCAAGAATGGCACGTGGCCGGAGTTTTTAGCTGAAAATCACAGATGTACAAAAGCAAAATGAAAGGATTTAATTGGAGCGATAGGCATCCCAAAAATATCCAGGATACGGATCATTTTTGTTTCCCCAAAATCAAGGAATTTTCAGCAGTGCCTTCACGGACATGACCCTTCCCTGGTCCAGCCTCACAGAAATAACGAGCAAGCCCGGCCATTTCCTCGGACCCCTCGGCACACGCTGTCCCCTCTGCCCTCGGCAGGGAGACGGGGGTGCCGCGGCTGGAGAGGGGTCCGGGGGAGAGGCAGGCCCCGAGCCCCCACGCCTGCGGCCCAGCCCTCTGCCCAGGAGTCGGGGAGGTTCTCCCGAATTCCCCAGGAACAGGTACGAGCTCACACCTATTGCCCTGAGGTTCCCCGAAGCCTAGGCAATCAACTTCCCGCACACGCTAGCCTTCTTCAAAGCGGCCGAGATTTAAAAACTGGATTGTGTTAGCAGAGGGGTGACAGCATCTAAGCCACACGGGACCGTGAGAAGCCGTGGGTTCTGGAAAGGCAGCGATTTCCCTGCCTCGCAGGCACCGCTGCGCCTCGCCGGTGCCTCGGGAGGAAGGGACAGAAACTGGAAAGGGCGCAGAATTTTCCAGGGGCTGTGCCGAGCCCGATGCCGTATTTCGGGCAGGTTGAAGGGAACGACCGCGAAAACACACCCCAAATGTCATTTCGGTGCGGGAGCCCTGCGGGGAGCCGGGGGCGGCGGCAGCCAGCGCGGTCCGTGCCCGAGGGCTGCGCTCCGAGGGGAGCCCCGGCGCCGGGCCGCGCTGCCCCGCCGCTCTCCCGGCCGCTGCTTTGTCCCCGCCGGAGGCTCCGCGGCTCCCGGCGCTCCCTCCCCGCGCCCGCGGACCCGCAGCCCGGCCCGGCCCCGGGGACGCCCGGCGCCGCCGCAGCATCCCGCACCGGGGGCGTAGGCGGCGGCATCCCTGCGCGGGGGATGTCAGCCCGCGGGACCCCCCCCCCCCCGCCCCGGCCGCGGCTCGGCGGTACTCACGGTGCAGGCGGGAGCGCGCGTCCATGCGCGGCCGAGCCGCGGTCCGGGGGCGCGGAGCCTGCGGGGGCGCCGCCGAGGGCTGCCCGCGCCCGCGGCTCGCCGCCCGCCGGCCCCGCCGCGCAGGGCCCGCCTCCGTGCGCGGGGCGGCGCCCAGACACAAAGGCGGCGGCGGCAGCGGCGGCAGCGGCGGGGCGGGTTCCGCTGCGCGCCCGCGTTGCGCTGCGCGGCGGCGCAGGGGCGGAGCGGCGCGGCGGGGCGCCGGGAGGGGCGGAGGGGGCGTGCCGCGGCCGCGCCCTCGCCCACCCGGCGGTGCGGAGCGGTGCCGTGCCGTGCCGTGCGGTGCGGAGCCGTGCCGTGCCGTGCCGTGCCGTGCCGCCCCGACGGGGCGCCCCGCGGCCGCAGCATCACCGGCGGGGCCGGGGCATCCCCGCGGGGCGGGGGCGGGGGAGACGCCAAAAAGCCATCGCTCCCGTTCCCCCCGGCCGTCTGACAGCGCCCGCCCGCCCTTGGCCTCCGCCCGCCCTTGGCCTCCTTCCATAAGGCAGGAGCCATTTTCTTCACTTTTGACAAGTTCCAGGGGCCAGCGGGGAGGGGCTCGCAGCCTCCGGGGAGCGGCGCGGGAGAGCGGTGGGAGCTGGCTCGGCATCCCCGCCGCGGGACAGGGATGTCGCAGGCCACGGGCTAAAACAGCGTGGGCAATGGGGAAGACCTTGCAGGGCCACCCTGCCCGTGGGTGGAGGCTGTCCTCCATCACCGGGAACATCCAGCCGCTGTGGGAGAGAAAGGGAGAAGCGCGTGGGTGTCAGACCTGCGCCCCCGTTAGCTAACCCGCCGTTGTGTTTGTGCGCTACCTGGGAGCGATGCTGGGGACCTGTCAGTTGTTGGGTTTTCTGCAGCTTCTCTTGGTGTTCTGCAGAGCCGTTGTTGCAGCTGGCAAGCGCAGCTGCTGCTCTGCTTGGTTGTTTTCGCTCTTCGTTTCCAAATGCAGCAGAACTCTGAGCAGCAGCCATGGCCGCTGGCGCGTCCCATTTGCTGGGCACCTCTGCCTCTCCCCCATGCAGAGCTGTGCTTGCTGGGGCAGCCGCTGCGGAGCGTGGCTCCCGGGCAGGCCGTGACGATGGCACGTGAGCTCCTCGGCGGCAGGGTGGCTTTACCGCCTGCCTGCTCTGCGCTCTGTAAGGTCGTCGCCTTGCTCTTCCAGCACCACGGGGGCAGCCCAGCATCAGAGAAGGAAAGCATTTAGTAGGAGCTGGAAAACGGTCACAGGAGGGTTTATACCAGCAGTGAGTTCTCCATCCCTGTTCCACATGGCTCATTCCTCGGTGCCGATAACCTCTCCCCATCGCTGGTGCAGGAACGCCTGCTCTGGGGATGGGCCAGCCCAGGCGGCTCCAAGACTCTCCTGCTCTCACCATCTCCAGAGTGGGAACTGAAATTTGGCCCAGAAAAGTTTTGTTCCACCAGCATTTTTGTACTGCTTGAAGTGGGTATTCACTAGTTTGATTTCAACAGTGAAATGGGAACGTTTCAACGTTAGCATCTCCCCATCCGCTGCAGCCAGGCAGGGAGCACCCACAGCCTCCTCGGCTTCTGGCACGGCATCAGCCTGAGTCCTGCCTGCAGCACCCATGGGGTTACCTGCCTCCAGCAGACAATGACCATGAAATAAAATATTCTTTCAGTAGAAACACATCAAAGAAGAGAAGAAGGCTTTGCTGTTATAACCAGTTGCACATAAAACCGGTGCCAGCCGAATGCAGGTACGCATCGGGTGCTGTGCACACCAGAGAAGGCAAACTGCAGTCTGCACAGGAGTGAGCGGTATGGCAGGGACAGCTTCTGGTAGGCAGGTGATGGAAATTTGTCTCCCAGGAGATTCACTGTAGGATGAGATATGGGGGTTTTTGTTATTACAGGAGTTCTTCTCCCTTCCTGTATGTTCTTAATAAACATCTGCAAGATTTTGCAGGGCACAAAGACTTGCAACTAGAAAAATCCTGCAAGAGTCTAGTCCTTCCCTACAAAATACAGACAGACCTTTCTCCCCACTAAAGACAAGGATGGAGTGGGAGAAATGCATGACTGTGCATGGGGGAGCTGCAGAAGGACAGGGGTAGGTGGGAACCTTCTCTGGGGGGCAAAAACCCCGCAAGCTGGGGCCCGGGAAGGGGATGGCCAGGGCACAGTGGGAGGGAGATTCAGCTCCAGGCTGGGCTTTGTTTCCTGCTTAGCATTACTGAGATTCCCACCTCTGTCACCAGCCTGTCCCCTTACAGACACCCTCCCTAAATTCCTGTCTTTTTAGCAGCAGGTGTTGGAGATCTTCCCACGCCTCCTGTGCGTGTGGCCTTGGCAATGGTGGAATTAGGAGTACAGAGGGTTTTCTCTTCTTCTGGCTTCAACCTTGTCTGTGACTAATCACTGAAATGGGCTACCGGATTGGTTTTGTCGGTGTAGGGATGGGACCACTCAAGGGAGATGCTGCAGACGTGCCAGCAGCGTGGGACCTCGGGTGTGCAGTGAGAGGTGGGACCCAGCCCACCCCGCCTGTGGCGGCGCAGGGGGAGCAGCTCTGTTTCAGAAGCCTGGGGCTGTGGCGTGGGACCTGCTTATCCCTCCCCACAGCGAGATGGCCCGGGAGCAGCGAGGGAGCAACAGTGTGCGAATGGCAGCAGTATCTGTTACTCCAGCCATCCCAGCGCCTTTCTCTGTGTGCTCCTCATAGAGAAAAAAAATGCAGATGCTTTCAGATGGCTGGCAACGGCTCATGGCACGGTTTGCTCCACAAGACGGTGGGAGTTGCTCTCCACGCCTCCCTGCATTGCTGTTGCTGGCATAACGAGCCACTGTGGGTAGCCACATCCAAACGAACAAGAGGCGATTTACTGTAGTCTTGTATTTTTGCAAAGCTTTGCTGCGTGCCAGCAGCCGCTGCACTGGCCAGTGCTGTGGGGTGAAGCATCCATGTAAGCAGTGAAACCTTCTCCGGAATCTGGCAATCGCTCGTGAAGCAGCACCTGGTCAGGCTGGGCTACGACGTCCCTCTGCAGGGGGACACAGGTGTGTGGGAGAGAAGCCTGATGCTGTTGTTAACCGGTTATCGGTGTGTATGTGTTATTGCTCCTTTTTGTGGATAACATTGAAGCGCTTGAATATCATACAAAGAGCATCAGGGATCCTGAATTCCTGCTGAACTAAAACCCTGATTCCCTTCGTCTTACATGAGTTTCATAGTGGTTTCACTTCCACTGACTCCAGTGGAGGCATGAAAACCAAGGCAAATACAGACTAGGCCAAAATACTCATTTTCTGACAAAATGTGGATCCCAGGCATATCTCTAAATGCTGCTTAATACAAAACTAAAGTTGTCTAGTTGAACAAGTCCATAGCCTGGGCTTCACCATGTGGACTTAAATGTATTTTCACTGACATGCACGTATAAATAACCCCCCTCCATACTGGTTTCTATTCATTTGTAGACGTGGCTAAGGAAAGTTTTACAATCATGAAATTCCTTCAGCGAATTTTATAGGAAAGCTGGATGCATTCCTTAAGGGGGTTCTGCAGGCTTGGGCTCACTGGTGTCTGTTGGGGTCACACTAGCTGGGAAGACAGTGTGGTAAATCAGAGCCCATCCTTAAGACTAATAACCCTGAAATAAAATTGTTTTTTCTTCTCATTTTTAAAAAGTCTGTAATACAGAGACAAGGAACAGTTATTAAAGACACAATTCCTTATATTTAATAAATGGGGGTGCTACTCAGCTTTGAAAATTTTCCCTGTAGAAGTCCCAATGGTTTGGGTTTTTTTTCCCTTCTGGTTGTACTAAGTCCTCTCAAGTGCTACTTTATATATTCCCAGACAATGACAATCTCCATTTCTGGAAGCTTTAATTTTAAGATTCAGAAGAGTGGATGAGTCATGGGCTGTTGTGGTATAGATGGATGCTGATTTTTACATCACCTTCTAAGTAGGCCACAGCAGACGGCAACTAAAAGTCCAGTTGGGTGCTGCGAGGTGGTAACGGTGGTTCCAAGTTGGGCGTGTAAGGGACCTGTTAGTGCAGTGTCCGGCAAAAAGAGTCAATAACATCAGAAAAAATATAAACTATCAATAACGGACCTTCTTCTTGGGAGTCTTGGGGGAAAAAGCAGAGCTGGGAGGGACAGGATGGGATGGGGCAGGATGGGACACGTGAGAGCACCCCTGCCTGGGCCAGGAGTCAGCGCATTGCTGCTGTGCCACTGCCACAACCACCACCGCTCCTGGCCTTCCCGTGAAAGGGAAGGCAGACGTGTGTGGCTGAGAGGCAGCAGGCTCTAACCCGTTTTCTGGCATTTTGAAGAAAAAGGCTCTGAGGTCTCTCTGTCCGTGGAAAAAACTGGTCGGCAGAGTGATGGAGCTGTAGCACAGGGGTAGTCAGAAGAAGGAGCAGGTCTCAGGAACAGCCTTCACCTGAACTGTCTTTTGCACTCTCCTGATTGTCGCAGAATTTAGGAGACTGTGTAGAGGTGTGAAAAAGTATGATTGAAAGGAAGAAAAAGTCTTAACAGAAGCCCAAAAAGCAGCCTCCTACCAAACTCGGTCCCAAGTTTGCCTTGCCCAGTGCAGCTCCTCCCTCCGAAGAGCAGGCTGCCACCCGGGTACCACCCTCACTCTTGATCTCCAGTATGCAGATGGGTTTTAGCATTATCAATGAGATATTACAAAAGCTCTTGCATCAGGAGGACGCCAAGAACTGTGTCAACATTTTGTGAGCTTTCCTCTCTTGCAGTGAGCTCTGACGACAGGCTGCGGGTGTGACAACCTCATGAGTTACATGAGACTTTGGCAAGGGTTTATGTTAAAAATGGATTGCAAGCGGAGAGAAGGAGCGAGGGACTATCGGTGCTGAGGGGCTGGGGAGCTCACTGGAATAGCTTCGGATATTTGCATCCCTGCAGCCTGTAGTAGGTCAAAAAATTGAAATTGCATTGGATCAGGTAAGGGGAAAAGTTAACTTTGCTGAAGTGTATGACATCAGCAGGTTATAACATCAAAAGTTATAACCCTTTTTCAAAATGGAACAACTCATTTCTTCTCCTTAATACTGTAATTATTTAGTCTATATTATCTGGAAGCACTTTAGAAACCTGTTATAAAAGACAACGAACAGGCATCTTAAACTGCCCATCTTTCCTACCAGGAGAATTAAAACACCTCCACAGATCCCTGGAGGATCGTGCTCCTGGATTCAGCCAGCCGCCCTCTCCCAGGTGTTTGCCAGCCGGGACACCGCGGGGCAGACCTGGCTGGTGCAGAGCCGCAGCGGCTGCCCGGGGCGGGGGGACAGCCAACGGGTCACTTCCCGGGTTATTTTCACCGCGAGCAGCTGAGCCTCCATCCAACTTGATATTTGTTAGGAGAGGAGGCACGGCTGCATATTAACAATAAAGCAACAAAGTTCACGTGGCTTTTCTCCTCAGAAAGACAAAAGAAACTGAGAGGAGCTGGGATAAGCCTGCATATCCTGCTCTGTGACTCTCCCCGCAGGAGCCCGTGGCCGTGCCAGGGGGCTCGGTGGGCTTGGGAGGGCTTGGGGGGTTCAGGGGGCTCAGGGGACCCAGGGCTGCACCCCGTCCCCAGCAGAAGGGGCTGCAGAGGCTGCTACAATAGGGCTGGGGTGAAGCCCCACTCAGGTTGGCTTGCAGTCACCCTGAAACATCAGGCCAGAGCAGTGCCAAGGTGAGCCCAGACACCTACTCATTTCCTGATGTTGCAATCGCTTTCAGTTTATATTTTTTTACACGTTAATATCGCAAGCAACGCACGGGGACCGCTGGGACATTTAGTGCTGGCCACAAGGGTCAGGGCTGTGGTCAGAAGAATCACCAATCCTCTCCCTTCCATTTTGTTTTCCTCCGAACTCTGTACCTGTCTCCCAAGATCTGTTGTTCAGGTGGTGCACAAAAGCCTTCACTACCATTTAAATTCCACCCTGGAGAAGGCTGAGCTGTCTAGGTCGATCCAGCAAAAAGTATTTAAATGTCTGCTTCAAACATAATTACAGCTGTCTCTCAAATCCATAATTTCATCTAAATTTGCCACAATTCATGCATGACTTTCCCTGTCAGAGCCGCCTGTGTGAAGAGCAGATGAAGGTCATTCCTAATTCCGCTGCTAACATGGGGAAATTAGAATTGCTTTGATGCAGAGGCTTCCCACTAGTGTTTTCTGTCAGTGCTGGCAAAGTTGTTGGCTATTACATTTTTGCTGTACCTCTCATCAAAGCACACACACGGCGCTTTCCGCTGAGCACAGAGGGAAGAAAATTCGACTTCCCTCCTTTGCTGCAGTGGGCTGCACTCTGCAGCAAGCATGTGTCAAAAATACATTGCAGATACTGCAGCAGTAACAAATAGTCACCATGTGCTCCATTATATTTTCACAGAAACAGTCTGTGTTTATTCCCTGTTTCATATCCTTCTGACCTTTAAGATACTTGAATTCTTTCTACCTCTAAAATTAAAATATATGCCGTGTAGGCGAGGTGCTCAGGAGGGAGAGCTGCCAGCAGGCGCCTGCACCGAGACCCCCGGCAGCAGCTGCCCGCGCCGCGGACAGGCTTCCATCCCCGAAGTGCTGTGGATCCCAACAGGCAAGATAAAATTAGTGATAAATAATAATCCTGCACCGGATATAGACTGACGTGGTAATAGGAGGGGAGACGGTGCCAGCCGTCCGGAGGGTGCGGCATGGAGCCACGTTGCCCCACCAGCGGGAGCACGGCTCGCTTGCAGAGCTTGCGGCGCGCTCTGCTTCGGGATGCCGGGTGCTTCGTGCCGCTCACAAGCAAGGACGTGGCGATGCACAGCCACATGCTGGTGTGCAAAATAGCATGCGTGCACACGTGTGGAAGGAGGACGGCTGCACTGAAAGAAATGCTGCAAAGGAGGGCTCGATGGTAAGACCACCGCAAGTTGCAGAATACGTCTAAGAGCAAGTATTTCCTCATAGACATGAGCAATGTAAACTGTCTACCAGGTAATCCAGTTTACTCCTCCAAAGGTTCACTGTTATGATCACTCTGGCTTTAAATGTCCTGGGAAACCGCAATTTTCACACTCAGGGCTCTGTTCGTAACATACCTTTCATCATTTTTTAAAAAATGCGTAGTTTCCTGACATCCTCTTGTTATTCACAGCTATCAAAAGCGCTCTAAATCATTCCTGGGATTCTGGGCATTTGGTAACTCACCATTCTTTTCTATCTATTGATGTCTTTTGAGTAGTTGCAGTGCACGGGTTTCCCCTTCCCAGCAGGTCACCGCACTTCCAGGGACCCTCCGCAGGCAGAGAGGAGAGGAGCCGGCAGCAAAAGGCAGCTGCAGCCTGGCAAGGCTCCCAAAAGAGCATCACTGGGATATCTCAAAAAATAAACCATCCATTTATGTTCTGGTTTATTACTTTGTTATTATGATTATTTTGCAGCAGGAATGATATTCGTGGCAATCAAATGTATACACAGTAAATGGCTTTGCAGTTACCAAAACCTTGAGCCTTGTTTTGGCGTTTCATCAACGACAAAACAATTGATTTTTTGCACATATTTAATACCATATCCTTATATAAATATATTAAAAACACAACAATAGGTGATGGTGGTACGAGTCTTTAGGGACAACCTGTTAGCAGAAATAACAACTCTTCACTGGCACTGGGCTCTCCCTTGGCCAAGCACATTTATGTCCCCAAGGGATTTCAATGGGTTTATCTGCTGTATCCGCAAGAAAGGAAAATCACTAATAAACACGGATCACTAGACCTGGGTGGAGGGAAGTACACTGTCCACTGCAAATCCCAGTGAAGTGAATTAACTTTCCATGATCTTCAGCGGATCGGGCACAGGGGTTAGTCCAAAACAACTCATCCCAATTATCTTGCCATTTTTAATGAGGGACCATTTGGTGGGTGGGACCGCCCCGGTACGGCTGTGGGGCAGCACAGGGGGCATAGGGCAGCGGGATGGGTGGGCTGCACCCCCATCTCCATGGGACTTGTAAAAGCAGTTTCCTAAATCAGATTCTCAGGACTGTATTTCAGGAGATTTGGATACTCCTGGAAATATATTTTAGCAGAAGCTGTAAGAGATTTCCTTCCTAAGTGATGGTGGGGTGGAGGCAGATCACCTGGGGAAGGCGGGCAGCCAGCGGGTGCCCCCAAAGAGCCCCTACTCCTGCTTCCAAAGCTCAGCTACCTGTCTCCACACTCTCCTTCCTCATCAGCCCACCTGTAGCTGCACCAGAAAAATCCCATCACTCATTTCACCAGGTTTTGCCTGCCTGCTCCAGGAGGTGACCATGAGCTAACGACACTGATAAGTGCACAGGTTATATTGATTTTTTTTTTAAACTCTGGGAAGTGTTGAAGGTTGGTGGGGGCAGCTCTTGGCACTGACAGCCCCCCGGCCTGCCAGCACAGGGCTCACCGTGTCCACAGCCTGCCGGTGCTCAGGCCAGCTCCCCCGAGGCCAGCGGCCATGTCCCCATTGAGTTTAACATGCGTTAGATCGGAGATTGAGTAAACTTGCTTTTTTTTTTTGGTCTAATACCCTCTTAGCATTTAAAAATAGAGCTGTTACTAAGCAATGGCAGTAAGTAGAAAGCAAAGTCTATTGAGGATCATTTCTGTGTCGTTTTGTGAACAGGTATTTTTCCCAGCCTAAGTACTGTAAACATCGTGGGTTGACAAATTATGAATCAGAGCCCTCCCTCCCCAGCCTGCGCTGCCGCTCTCCCATTATCCCTGAGAACAATAGCAGCAACCATCAGGAGCTGTTTATTTTCACTCTGGCTTTGAACATCTTGGTTTGCAGGTCAGATTTTCAAGCCTTTCCACATATTTCAACATCCTTAAAAAAAAAAAAGAAAAAAAGCGGGATGGTATTACTATATAGTGGTGTAACCATGGGGGGCAAGAGCTGGAGAAACACCCATGGTCCTCAGATTTGAAAGCGAAGTGCAGCCCTGAGCAGCCACCTCTGTGCACCCACCGTCTGCCACCCCAAGCACATCTGTGCATCCTGGCAGCCCCACCTCATCATCTGAGATGGGAACCCTCTTAGATGACAGCAGGTAGGAGCAGGGAGGTGATTCCAGCTTGATGTTGGCATTGCTGCAGAAAATTTACAGTCTGCATTAAAGTTATGGGTTGAGAAAAGAGCGAGAATCCCAGTTTCCCAGGAGGAGCTCGCCAGGATGCAGGCTGAGCGTGCAGGGGCAGGAGGACACGGACTGACGTTAAATGCAGTAACCAGCAGTAGGGGAGGGAGAGAAATCACTTCATGAGATGCAGAAGAGAAGTCCATTGCTGCCAGGAGTTTCACAGACTCAGCTGAATATTTTTCATTGCTGCTTGATTTTTTTTTTTTTTTTTCAGCTGCTCTTTCTATTCCCACTTTAAGGAAGTGGGCCGGGTGGGGATATCCAGCCAGAAGAAGATCCAGCAGGACATGAGCAGCGCTCAGAAACTGCTGCACGGGCTGCAGCTTTGCAGCACTTACTGTCCTATGTGGACCCAAAACTAACTTCAGGATGAAAACTGAATTTTTTAATCCCTAAGATTACTTACCTCATTACTGTCTTGTGGTTATTTGCTCAAGAGATTGTATTTGTTTCAGAACGTCCTTTATGAGAAGTTCAGTGAGATTGTGTCCACCTTTGGTGGTGGCAGGGTGGCTGCAGGCAGCTCCCACCCCTTATAAGAAGTGTCCTGCATCCAAAACCGGTCACAGTGATGCTTTGCTTCTGGTGGGATGTGTTCGGAGATGTATCTCCTAGGGATAGATTCTGGTCTCAGCTTTTTTTGTGGAGACCAAAATTATCTTTACCAATCTCAGCAGGGCTACTTCAGTAATAAGCTCTAATTCAGGGCAGTACTTATTGGCTTAACTTTCCCAACATGCCGGAGGTTACTCACCATCGGCAGGCATTTCTGTTGGGCTCAGATGGAGGGAAGCCTGACGTGCCAGTGGTCCAGGGCACTGCTATGCCCACCCACCCACCTCTCCCCGAGGGGTCCCTGGGGAGACCAGGGCATTCACCCAGACGCCTGCTCCCAGTGGCAGCTCCGCTCACGGGACCTTAAAAGTGAGAGATGGTCATTTGTGATCAGAAACCCAGACAAATGATGTGTACATACTTGAAAAACAAAATGCATCCATGATGCTCTTTTGCTCACGCACCCAGGGATGAGGATTGGCCGAGGAGCAGCTCCGCTCTCCTTTATGGCTGCATGCTCCTACGCAACTACTGCCCAAAATCCTGGAGCCCCACTGCTGCATCATGGGGGCTGCTGCAGTCCCCATCCGATGCGGGTGACGAGGAGAGCTGTGGGACCCTCAGCACCCAAAGCGGTGGGACCCTCAGCACCCGCAACCTGACCCATCCTGCGTGATCCCCTTTGCTATTCAGGAGAGCACACATGGCATTTTCTCACTGCAGTTGCAGAATGAGCAAGGAAAAGGCAGATTTTTCAGCCCAGGTGTTTCCGTGTATGAAATCAGTCTAAATTTCCATTATTCAGACAGTGCCGTTGAATAAGAAAAATAAGGAGAAAAGGGAAAAATCATCGTAAGACAAGAGCTGGCGGAAAGGCATGGGTGCCTGCAACTGAGTGAAAACAAGGATGAAAGGGAAAAATCATCCTAAGACAAGAGCTGGCGGAAAGGCATGTGTGCCTGCAACTGAGTGAATTTTGCGAACAATCCCTGGCCGCTCTCCTCAAGCCCCCGGGCTCCTTGGTGGCCCCGGCTGCAGTGGGGATGGGGAGGAGAAACGGGACGTGAGCCCCAGTGTCAGCACAGCTCTGGTCGAATGCTGGCGCCTCGGTGACCTTTCCCTTCCTATGTAACATTGCAATCAAGTGTATTTAATGACTAACAGTGATGGCTAAATAAAGCAGAAGCATTCAGGTTGTATCTGAATAGAAAAAGCCCAACCAAAGATATTGAAATTAAAATTTTAAACAAAATCTTTATAATCACTGTGGTCAGTAGCGAAGTGACTTGCTGTGAGAAGTGGGAAAATCCTTAACAGCATGTGTGTGAGCTATCTACATGGGCCCACTGCTCATGGACAGGGATCTCCTTACAAGCAGGAGTTACACGTATTTCAGCATCACACAGCTTCCACCCTGGTGGGCTCCCCGCAGTCGTGCCCATGACGCTGCTGGCTGTTCCAACGCCCATTTAAAAATTCAGCAGAGTTGTATCACTTTTCTGAAATAGTTATACGAGGATCTCTCCTGACACTAAAACTTTCTGTGTGTTACAAATACTATTTTAATGCAACATAAACTGCTGTAAAAACTGCTTCGAAATGAAAACGTGAGCTCCAGCACTGAAGTTGAGCTATGAGCAGAGTGTCAGTCCTGGATGGGGGCTTTAAAGCCATTGCCCGCAGACAGATGCTTCAAGAGCTCCCCAGCATCGCTCCGCTGCTGGGAGCTGCAATTCCGTATGGCAGTGTCCCCATGCTGGAATTGTATTTACGCTTTTGCAGGCATTCAAAGGGGGCAAGCATTTTTATCCAGCTTTTGCATGTTCTCATACCTATTTACTGTTAAGGGCTCTTTGATGTGAATTCATCGATACCTGTATTCAAATTGGATACAACCCCTTCCAGTTTTCTCAAAAGGAGGATGGCAGATTAAACTGAACTAAAGACTCGTCGTTACTACCCCGAGTGCTTTCATCCTATTTAAACAACGTCTTCACGGCACTGAACCACAGATGGCACCTGCCCTGGGAGAGGGATTAGGAGGGAGGGGTTTAGGATTAGGGCTGTGTGTGCTGTGGGGCTGGGGCAGGCTCGCTTGGCACCAGATGCCAGGTGCTTGGTGTGTCCTGCTCCCGCTGCAGAGGGGCAGTGCCTGGGGCCACCACGACTCAGCCGGTGGGGACGTGCCCCGCGTGCTGGCTGCGCCCATGTCAAGGACACGGCGCGACTTTCGGCAGTGCCTTTTGCTGATATGCCAGCTAGCGGCCCTGAGGCTGTTGCAAAGAGAGAACCTCTTCCCTGTTCCCAGGGACTGGAAAAATCAATGGTTTCAGACTGTCCGGTGGCACGGGCACCGCTGGTGCTGCTTCACCTGCACAGGGCAAACCCCTGCAGGGACGCACTCGGCCAGCCCAGCATGCAGGCAGCGGGGCGGGCAGGGGAGCTCCCCGTGCAGGGCTGGGCACCGGCAGCTCCTCTGGGCTGGGTGGGACAAGCAGCAAGATGGGGCACAACTTGATTTACTCACAGTGCTGAACAAAGCATTAAAAGCTCGGTGAGACATCCAGGTTTTAATAAATTATTTAGAGTTATACTATTTTATTTCTTACAGCGGGGAAAAATTGTAAGATTCATTATTACATACACTAATTGCTTTGGTTAAGTGTCAAACCCGTGCAATGTAATGCTGTGTTTTCATATATTGAAGACATTAATTGTCAGGAAACATTATGCCATGACTAATTTATTTTTTTTTTAAAAAAGAAGAAGAAATCAATATTAAGTATTTTGACTGTTAGGAGCTGAAGCAGCACAACATATCTGAAGTCAATGTTTCCCTACTGAGCTGTACTGGTTAAGGACTCTGGGTTAGCAATTGCATTATTGTTATCAAAAACTGTTATTGGCTCTGTGAATCATGTTACTGTCAGGTTACCATGTACGAATTAATACGATAATAACACCCAGATCCCAGGAGAGCGCAGCCGGGGCTGCGGCGGGCTGGATGCAGGATGCAGCCATGCGCGCAGCCGAGGGGCTGAGCTCCAGGACGCCTGCCCAGGCTCTGGCAATGCGGTGTGGAGCGCTCGGGGCAGAGGCAACCACGGCAGCAGATGCATGTGGAAGCGATGCCCTGCTTCTCCTTCGCTTCTCTTTGCTTTTCAACAAGAGGCAAGCTTGATTGCAGTGACAGAGAGTAAGGCAAAAGACAAAAGCAGTTACTGTGTTCTTCCTTACAGCCTACAGGTTCCCCTAATTCTTGATTCCTCGTACTTCTCTTGGCAACACACTAAAATAACGCTTTTGCGCCGGTATGGTGACCTGGTCACTTTGGGAATTGAATTGCATATTTCAAGTGTCAGTGGCATTTCTAAAGAACTTGAGTAAAAACTGATGGGGAGAAAACCAGCCTTTGCCCTGCAAAGCCTCAGGCTCGGCATGCCCAGCCTGACGCGGCCCCTTGGTCACAGCCAAGGGGAAACCCCACAGGAATGGAGTTTGCTTTAATAAAAGCACTGCAAACTGGAGCAATATTTCTCTGCTACATTAGAGTAAGTTATAATGTTTGTAACAAGAAAAGCATCTGCCTGGGTACAGGGTATATGCATAATAAAATAAAGCATCTCATTGGATCAAATCTCTTGCCAACATCAGATATTCAGATTTTACTTAACAATATTTCTGTGCAAGTTCCACAAACCCTGTGTCCCCCTGTGCCGCCCCACCCCTGTCCCTGCAGGCAGCTGCCTGTGCCCACCGGGCAGTGCGAGCTCCCCTCCTGCCCTCCCAGCTCTCAGCATGGTGCCACAGGAGCACGGCGGAATTTTTTCCTCTGTGTGTAATAAATGCAGTATTTCTTCACACGTGGTCAGCCTGTGGCTGCGCAGACAACCCCCCCCCCAGGCTCCTCTCCCCCAGCACACAGCCCGGTTCCTCCTCTGAACTGAGCCTGGCATTGCCACCTGGGTCTGGTGGATACAGCTCAAACCAGAATTTCCATTTCTTTCATGACATCGTGATCAGCAAGAACTTGTCATAGGCAGTGGCTAAGCTGTTTTATTTTCTTCCCTCAAAGCCCCTCCTGAAACCTTTTTGCTGCACTCTCTGGGAGCTATTTGAGAGGAGCTCTTTTGCCCCTGTGCCCCGAGACCACCCACCCCCCCCCGACCGCTTCTCCCTGCGCCGTCCTGCCTGTCCCTTGCTGCCCTGTGTCCGTCTGACCGTGCAGCCACCAGGCAGGACCCACCACATCAGGTCTGGCTTGTACAGCAGTTGAGGCAATGCAGGGTGGGTTTCTGGACACTGCATGAACACATATATCATTCAGAATATTTTGTATTGAACATAAACACAGAGCATCTCCAAAGCCTGCGCAAATCTGCTGGAGGAGCCTGGGCAGATATGAGGATGCTTTTCTTCTCCAGCAACACAGAGGAGTGGGAGCTCTTCGCTTCCGACTGCTTTTTCAGCAGTTCCCTCTTCACGGGTCTGGAGCTGGCCGGGTGCTCCCGGGGAGCAGAGCGGGTGCCGCCTGCCAGCAGCGCGTCCCCAGATTGGGGGAAATAGCCATACATCCAGTTTTCACCCAAGCTTCTTGCGCAAATAACTGCTTAATGATCATCTCCATTGAAGGCTGCAGTATGTAAGTAGCATTTCATACCCCATAAAATCAAAGTCTCACTTCATTTAATAGTGTCATTTTTTATAAGCCATAAACTGCTGTACTTGCTGCAGACTCCTGCCTCAGCAGCATGCCGTACAGCCCACCCACGGCCAGCCCCGCAGTCACCTGCCACTGAGAGACATGCAGCTCTGAATGGGAAAACCCCAATTCTGCAGTGGGTGGCATTTTCGAGACACCATAAGCACATAAATTTCCTGGGAAGTGGCTGGGTTTAAGTCACTGAAGTACTTTTGGAAACTCATGGCTGTAGACAGTAAAGAGGAGTATCAGCTAATAAAGGGATGTCAGCTGAGAACAGATTTTAGAGAATATTAAATATCACAGGTCAGCACCAAAAGGTGCTGAGACTTGAAGGAATCACATTCCACAACCAAAGTGGAATAACAATTTCTGTCTGAGTGCAGAGCTGTTCTCCCCATGCTCATTTCCCCTCCTTATTCATTTTTCTTTTCTATACCCATTCTTTGCTAGTCAGATGGTGAAGGACAGTCAGATAAATGTAAGAAAAAGCACATATTTGAGGATAATCTTGTGCCTTGTCAACCTCTTTCATGATGATTAGGAAGGAGGTTTGGACAAGCTGCAGAGTGAGTTATGTCTGCAGCTGGAGAATAAAAATGATACCGCAGGTAGACTTTTCTTTCAATGATGATGATGAGAGGGTCATTGTTCTTCCAGGGAAGAGTGGTTCATGGGTCCTTGCTCAAATTCAATTGCACATTTTCTTCTGCCTTAATTTTCTGCTACTGATTAAGCTGAACATTGCCTGAAAGTCTGGAGTGGTAGAGAGAGTCTTACACTTCCCAGTAACACCTGCATCTTCCCAACACTGCAGTAGAAGCAGCAGTTTTAGGGTTTTCAGATCTTAGAGCAATTGTCACTTTTTTTTTTTTTTCTGCAAACAGTTTATCCATACAATCCCCCACACAAGACTTTCCAAGATGATCAAAGTTTAATTCTTAATCATAACAGCCTAGATAATTGCCCCAGACAGCTCTTCAATTGCTTCCCCCATTGCTATAGTCTGCTCCCACTGCGCTGGTGCTTCCCAATGTTTGACTCATTTTCCGAAACTTAGCCAGTAAAATGAAAAATCTGAAGTGGTTTTTTTCATCCTTGACTTGTGTTTGGATTTTTTTAGGAAGCTGGGAAGGGACCCACCTCCCCAAACTTTAAGCATCTAGAAGGCAAACATCTAACAAACTACCTTCTACAATAGAGGGGCAAACACCTCCAGGGAATTCATCCCGACCTGGAACAAGTGTCTGTCGTCTCCTCAGGGATACCACAGGGCAGACTGGGTGGCTTGGGCAACCTGCCTGGCTTCAACAGCTACGCTGAGTGGAGCTGAATCTTCTCCCTGGCTGTCTCCAGGCACCTCTGATACCTTTGAGTGCAGATCCCCAGCACCTGATGCTGTAATGCAGCTGCTGCAAGCAGCACATGTGCTGTTTCATCGGACTTCTTTAATTTCATGGGTCTCAATATCTCTGTAAGAAGCCAAGAGCAGCACTGGTAGACATGTAGAATATAGGAAATTAAAAACAAGACTAAGAGAAATTGGAAAAATATCTGTACTTTTCCTACAAAGTATTAGATACATGAGAACTGGGGTTTAAATCCTTGTTAGCTGAAGTAGCTCTCCTGAATCCCTTATTGATTTATGGCAGCTCAGACTTTTGCACTGTGTCTTTCTGACTAGATTTAGGATAAAGTCTCTTCTCACAACAATCACTATCACAGCCAGAGTTAGAATAGGGGAGAAAATATCATCAAATACAATAACTGACATTTTCAATTAACCAAGACTGCAGAGGAACAATGCATCTTAGAATTGATAGGTCTGCTAGAGAAAATGGGAAAAAAAGTACAGCTCATGGTAACAAAAATTGTAAGATGGAGCTGGAGAAGCCCAGGTATTATAAATAAAAGTCATACATTAAAATTATCAAAAGGAATGATAGATTAGTCCATACTCTGTACTCTTTTGTGTCAAAATGATCACGCACAGAAATAGAAAAGCAGATGCTTTCCCTAACACTTCTTGTAGTGAAACAGCGATGCACAGCCACAGCCTCGGTGGTATAAAATGGTGCAGCTCAGCCAATCTTAATGGCTCTTTGGAAGTGAATAACACCTCGGTCTCTTTTCATTTTTAGCAGCAGGATTTCTGGCACTCAGTTAAATTGAGGTATTCAGATCTGCGACCATAATTAGGTAACTTCAGGAACCATATGTGCAAGGCTATACACCAGTTAAATGTAATCACTTTACTGTTCTGAAAGAGCAATATATGACTTGTATTAGGTTACTAAATTATTAAATACAGTATACTGAGCCAGTCTAGGGCAGGTAAAGGGGTAAAGAAAAATGAAGGGATGAGCAAATGATTCACCTATTAGATTCTTCCCTCTCCTTTTTTTGCAAACCAGATGGGTTTCTTTGGCATCTAAAAAGTCCCAGAGTTCAACTTATGGGCTGCAAAAGTTAGACGGGGTGACCCTAATTCATTAAACACTCTTAACCCCTTCCACTTCGTTACAAAGAAGTTCATAATTTGAGAAACGGGAACAGGCTCAAGACACAGCAGGGAAATGTGGGGGTGATCTCTTTGTCAAAAACATGTTGCTTTCTGAGAAATCGCTGTGGGATGAGAGCCAGAGCCATCGCCACCCCCCCCGCCCCCAAGGGTGGCACGGGAACACAGGAGTCACTGGGGGGGCTTTGCAGCTGGCCAAGCAGGGGAAGGGTCTGCTGCCTCACAGGGAGGGGTTGTCAGACTGTGAGGATGGTGTCCCACGGTCAACCATCAGAAAAACCAGTTCCTGGCTGGAGACTGCCAGCCATGACCTGTGTAAGGAGTAGAGTTGAAACAAGTGATGTCTTGAAAGCAGACCTATTTTTTTGAAAAGTTGCACTGTGCTCTGCTCTCCTTGCAGTCCCCGTTTGATGAATTTCTCTTCAAGTAGAAAACCAAATAAAAGAATTCAAAACTTCCATTAAAGTTTGCTGCTGGATACATAATTCAGCACACCAGCTCACAGGGTGCGCACACGCCCACGGTGGATTTAACGTGCCCCTACAAAGCAGACCTTCTTCCTCCCAAACTACAGTTTCCCCATGACAGATTAAATTTATCACAAAGCTGACCCCAGAGTGCTGAAATACTTGAAGACCGTAGAATGTGCATCTGTCCCCAGGACCACTAATGTCCGCTGACAGACCACGCATTCTCCTTTAATCCCAGTGCCCATGAAGAGTTCACACTTGTTTGGGATTCAGGTTGCTGCTCTGAGTTACGGATTCGGTGTGAAACAGCTGAAGGGCAGCAAGCCCAGCATGACGTGCATCCTCTACTTTCCAAATGATAGTTTCACGGCAGACAGCCTTTATGCTGCCCACAGTAGGGAAGAGGATGATGAGGGCAACTTTGCAGCAGCCAGCCCTGCCCCAGCAGTGCATCAGGACTCCCTGATTTTCTATGTTTATTTTTATATCCTGATTTTCTGTATTTCCAAGGTCCTGGACAGCCTGCTGCATGTGACCCTGTTTCGAGCAGGGGCTTGGGCTGGACCATTCACAGGGGTCCCTACCCCCTCAGCTGTCCAGTGATGCTGTGATTGCTGCAACACGGCTCACAACATGTTTCTTGTGACAAAGCCACAGGAAGAGTAGGCAGGGGAGCGTCTTTCTCCCAAGCAGACCTTTTCACTGAAAACCTTGTCACTTGAATAGAAGAAAAAAAAAAAAAAAGTTTAAAAACGGTTGGATTTTTCCCAACACTGTATGACACAAGGCTAAGCCTACGTGGCGAGTGAGATGGAAAAGCTCAGGTATCTCAAGAAGCCTTCAGCTCCGGCTCCCAAGCATTAAATGTGCAGCAAGGAAGTACTGCCATCTTCTTGCTGACCAAAGTGTCCTCTGATGAATTGTTGCTGCCTTTGACAAATTATTCAGGAGTTCCATGTTCATTTTCTGAGTAACTTCATGAGCATCAGCATAATACTCAGTATATAATTAACTGAACAACAGTTTCCGTCAATTAAACTGTTGGTGCTGGATCACAAACACATGTGTCGCATTTCAGCTTCCTATCCCAGGGCAGGTGATATTCCCAAAGAGCAGCCACTCTGTGCTGAAAGCCGGCAGCCCCACACACCACTGGCCCTGCTGGAGAGCGGCTTTCCAGGGTGCAGTTGCGCTTGTGCCCGAAGCAAGAGGCAGGTGCTGACTGGGCTGCCGAGGCATCACTGCTTCCTAATTTTCCACCTTACTCTGTTTGCCCACAGTCCTTCTGAAGCCTGTACTCCATGCAACCTCTGCAGCAGTTTTCTTCCTCCCCTGCCCTCTTTCCTGCACGAAGCTCATCTCACAGCCCATCACCAAAAGCTCATTTTCTCCATCAGTGAGTCGTCATCCCTCTTGCGTTGCCTGAGGAGTGACTGTCCTTCTGCACAGGGGGACGAAAGGACAAAACAAAGCAAGGAAACCTGGGCAGGGGTGGAAGGCTACAGCTCCAGGGCTCCTGTGTGGCTTGCACTACTCAGGTGCCCAAGGATGAATTACCAAGTACTCAGCAGTCGATTGTCCACCTCCCCAAAGTGAGGGCATTGCATCTCCGGGCTGTCCTGAGGTGGGAGTGCAGTGGGGTGATGGTTCATCCCTGAGCAGAGCTTTTCCCAGTGTGTTGATGCAGGGGTGGAAGCAAGCACGCAGGCAGCACGTGCATGCAGTGAGGACATGGGGGTGATGCACTGTGCTGGCTGGGCAGCAGCTATGTCAGCCCTCTGTCATGCACCAAAAAATTGGCTGAATTGATTAAAAAGCTGGGTGAAAGATGACACCTTCCTCTTTGGACACATCTTCCAGTAGTTTCCAGAGCACAGCCCAATTAAGTGTTTCTGTGCTCAGATGCTGCTTTGATCCAACCGCCTTTGCTGCATTTTTCATTGCCCCGACAAGCCTCCAGAGCTGCTGTCAGGGTTGGGGTTGGCTTGTGCAGACGTGGCTGCTTGCTGCCTGGCTGGAGGCCGACAGGCAGCTCTCCCCATGGGCAGGAGAAGGGCTTTGGTGGCCTGATGGGATCTCCTTCTCCCTTGGCTCATCCCCATCCATCGAGGGAGCTGCTGTGTTTCTCTTTTTGAGGGTCCCTGTATTTTCCTTCCTCTCAACAGGGACGCAGCTCTACATTATTTATAACTAACCTTTCTTGTCCATGCTCTAGGGCAGATACAGTGAAAAACTTAACCTAAAAAATTTATTTTCTTCGGGAAAAAATAGCAAGTGAATATGAAAAGAGATCGTCTCTTGCATTAGCTGCTCCATGTTCCCAACCCATCATGGGGGACACGCTATGCACGTATCCTAGCCAAGGTGGGGGATGTGGCCAGAGAGTACAAAGAGTGTGAAGCCTTATTTTTCATCTCCTTTTACATTTATACACTCCTTTTACATAGTGCCATCTTGGGGCACTGCAGCTTCTGTAAGTAAGGGACCAAATCCTCTGGTGCTCTGGCAAAGCTCTCCCCATCCTGCCTTGGGAAGGAGGGAGGCTCGAGCCTGGTCCTTTGGGGTGACACCTCCATCGTGAGAGCAAAACGGTGTTTTCAGGAGGATTGATCTGTGCTCACCTGTGGTGCCCATCCTGAAGACTTGGGGTTCACAGAGAAGGTCCTGGTGGCTCACAGAGAAGGTCCTGGTGGCTCACAGCACATCCAAACACCAGGTTCCAGGTACACGCACCCACTGGGACACACGGGTGATTTCTGAAGATCAAGCTTCCGCTAGGAGGTTGCAAGTGTAAAGCTGCCTATACCTGTAGCAGATTTTGTGCTCACTGCCAACAGTTTTTAGTTGAATGGCACCGAGTTTTCTGTCTCCTTCCTGCCCCTCAGCTTCTCCCGTGCTCTCCCACCCTCCCACTCCTTCAGCTGGGGCACTGTGTAGAGCATAACCTTCACCAGCAGTGAGGGTGGGCTCCTAAAATTTCATTCCCACCCTAGATGTGGCAGGTAGCTCCACTGCAGTGCAGTGCTGAGTACTGCAAGTAGTCATCACTGGCACAGCTTTCCTGAATGCAGCTCCATTTCATGAGGCAAAACAAGTACAAGCTTGTACCCTGAGGCCAGGCAGCTGACGTGGGCCATGACTCTTCGGTGAGGAACTGCTGGCACAGTCAGACATGTGTCTTGCCTGGAGGCTGTTAGCAGTGTCTCCATGGGCCGTTGCAAGCAGATGTAAGATCCCGTGTCACCTGCAGGTGAGAAGCCACAAGTCCTATTAGTGCAATGCGTCATGTTGAGCGGCCCTTCGCTGTCATCTTGGTGGAGGTGGGAGTGGTGGCAGCTCTTCGGTGCTCCTGTGAACACCCCCATGTACAATGCTTTCCCCTCAGGTGGGGGAAAAGTTACAGGGCTGTTTAGAGAGGTGCATCTCTAGAACCTCTCCTGATTACATTGGCTTTGGTGATTGTGTCTGTGGTCAGCCTTGACAAGAGAAATGTCATCTGTAGCTCCAGAACTGTTCCTGAATGTCTTCCAATTCAACAATTGTTCTTCATTTCCAAACAATCAAGGTGGTCCCTCTCCCTCCCTGTGCATATGAAGACAGCCCAGGAGGTTCCCCTGTTATAAATCTGAGTTTTCTTACACAAGGGGTAACCTAAAATCCTACTGCTGTTTATAGAGCAAAACAATGCAACCAGAACATACGTAAGGCAGTAACACTTGCAGCTCAGAATTATTTCCTTGTTGCCTAATTTCATATCCATGAGCATCTTTGGAAGAGCCCTGATAACTCTTCTCACCTCCTAGCTGTTCACCTGGTGCTCCTCTATGTGGCTTTGGCCAGGCTGGGACAGCAGCTGGGATGGATTAAATCTCATGGCATGAGAACACAGCCAGATCCCCCAAAAGAGACACCCATAGCTGCACAGTGAAAGGATGACTCCATGAGACCCCCTCCAAGCAAGGGTTCTCCTCAGTGAAGTTCTGGAGATCTACGGTGGACATGCTGGGAGCACACACTGTGGAGCTGGAGGAGCTGCTCACAGCTGTCCACAGCACTATGGGCAGCGCTCAGGGCCAGCACAAGCAGTAGGAAGGAGAAACACTCACAAAAATGTCTAAGCAAAATATATTGCTCCTGGACCTGCCACATACTTTGATAACAAACCCATAGAGAGAGAGAGATCATGCACATTTCATGCTTTTGTATGCATACAGTCTAAGATCCTACTCCTAGGACTTTTCGAGGTCTTACATGGAATCAGAGCGAGCAGCAAGGTTTTGGCTAGAACTAGGCTACATCTCCCAGAATGAACCTATGAATAGGACATCACTGATCCTACGTTTTCATCACATCAAAGCAGCATCCTCACACATCTGCAGGAGAAAGAGCCTCCAGAACAGCCACAGCAGGACTGTGCTGTGGGAACAGGGTGATTACCTTCTCATCTAATGTACTCTGTGATAAATTTGGCTGAGCTAGATGGGAGCAACTAGCAAGGTATTTTGCTGTATTAAGTCTTTCCTTATAATGTTGTTTCCAGTATCCGGAAAGTGAAACTTAATACACTACTTCAGTCCTTTGGTAAATTACTAGGGGCTTCATTTTTATAATAAAGCATAAGGTAAACCCAGAGAGAGCAGCCAGGCTCTGAGCATTGTGCTCACAGGAAGGTGGCTGGCAGAAAGCAGGGCATGGCGGCTGGGGAGCTGATGTGGGTGGTGTGTGTGCTCGCAGGGCTGTAAGCCTTGGGGACATCCCGGGGTCTGCAGGTGCCTGTGCCAGCACTCGCCCTGCCAGCTCATGGAGCATAAGGACCAAATGGTCAACTATTTCCAACTTATGTTTGCTTTTGCATTACATAAATACTTGGAGGGAAAAACCCATACTGAGTTTCAGAGCGGACAAACTCCCAACCCTGTAGCCCCAAGGAGCACCCAGGAGCAGGCAGGCTCCTTTTCTCCTCCCCTTTCTTTTCCCAGAGAGCAGCTTTTGGTGACCTGGCAAGGGTATTTTCGTGTTTACCATAATCTTTGCAATGGCAGTGAGTTAACCATACATCTTCTGATGCTCCGACTTGAAGCAAGGAGCAAACAAACCAGCTTTGCTAAGTCAAGCTCCTGCGATGACAAACATTGGTGTCAAGAGAGCACATGAGACTCCCTTGGAGAGGTGGATCACTACAGGGGCTGGTGCTCACAACAACTGGGACAGAAACTTAAGCCTAGAAGGCCAGACTGAGAAAAACACTGCCCATTAACAAGTAAAAATACGTTTTGCTTCTTGCTGAAGCACTATGGTGTTGGTTGCCCTCTCACACCAGCTGTGCAGGATTTCCTGGACTCAAGTGGAGTTATCCCTGTACAATGCCACTACACATCAGCATCACCTCTCTGTAGCCTGTTTGTACAAATAACGCAAAGCCACTGTAGACTCTGAAATCGTAAACTGCGTATTTTGTAGCAGGGCCAAAAATGTTAAGATCAGAATGTGAAAAATAAAATGAAAAATATAACCAATGTAGAATAATAGCAGCAAAATCATACTGGGTCATATCAGACTGTACTTATGGTATTTGATATTTACTGCATTTAATATTGCAAAATAACCACATTGTCAGTAGCATACAACCAGCAGCGAAATAACAGCTATGAAGGCAGTAAATGAGAGCACTAAGGTTTCAGCAGCAGAGCCAGGCAAGCACCAGTGCACTCAGTAATTCTGTTTATTCACATTTGAAGTGAACTCTTTGCAGGCTGCAGGACAGTGAAGTTAGCAATGGAAACAGGCGCAGAGCCAAGCCGGAGCACACCTGTGCAGGTGGTGTGACCGGCCCTGTGCTTCCTCGGGGATTTTACAGCTCCTGGACCTCAGAGAGCCAGAGGTCTGCATAAGGAGTTGCACTCCTTAAAAGCAAAAGCATGTAAGTAATTAAAAAATGCAAAGTACTGCCAGAGTACTAGGAAAGCAACGCTAGAGTCTTGTTTCACAGTGAAACAGCCTGAAGGCACTTCCATGCACACGCGCGACCAGGGTTACGCTCCGCTCTCCCCCGAGGAAGCTCAGGGGCTTCTTCTCTGTCGTGGTTTAACCCCAGCCAGCAACTAAGCACCACACAGCCGCTCGCTCACTCCCCCTACCCCGATGGGATGGGGGAGAGAATCGGAGGAGTAAGAGTGAGAAACACTCCTGGGTTGAGATAAGAATAGTTTAATAATTAAAATAAAATAAAGTAAAATAATAATAACAACAATATAATAATAATAACAGTAATAATAATATACAAAGCAAGTGATGCACAATGCAATTGCTCACCACCCGACAACCGATACCCAGACAGTTCCCGAGCAGCGGTCGCTGCTCCCCGGCCAACCCCCCCCAGTTTATATACTGAGCATGACGTCATATGGTATGGAATAGCCCTTTGGGCAGTTTGGATCAACTATTCTGGCTGTGCCCCCTCCCAGTTTCTTGTGCACCTGGCAGAGCATGGGAAGCTGAAAAAGTCCTTGACTAGCATAAGCAGTACTCAGCAACAACTAAAAACATCAGCATGTTATCAACATTCTTCTCCTACTAAATCCAAAACACAGCACTATGCCTGCTGCTAGGAAGAAAATTAACTCTATCCCAGCCGAAACCAGGACATTCTCTCACTTACTAACAGCAAGTTTCCTGAAGCACCTTGCATAACTTTTTTTTTCCAAGCTGGGCTTGTACCAACTTCTTATATTTCTGAGCAAGGAAGGAAGATCTTGAAAATACTCTGCTTAGACGTATCAGGGACCTCGATCTGTTTGTTCCTGGCTTTGCGTTAGGGCCTCTGGGGAGCTGTATGCTTTTGCAAGCTCTAAGTCTTTAATTGAAAAGTAAAACAAAGCCCGATTTTAGGGAGAGTGGATGCAATGCCTCTCTCCCCACCTCTGCAGCTCGGTGTGCAGCATTACTGACATGCCATTTCCAGGCTTCCTGGGCAGCTCCCAACAGCCTCAGATCACATGAAAATCGAAATGCCCCGACAAAACAAGACAAGCCCAAAATCCAGACCCAAAAACTTGCGCAGCAAAGGCCCTACATCGTTTTCTGCCTCTTATAGTCCATGTGCGAGGGCTGGTCCCGTCAGCAAAGCATCACAGCACGGCATTTGCAGACCGAGCTCCTGCCAGCACCTCTCATGACTTGCTGGCCCCTTTGGGACAATTTCGGGGGGACAGAAAGGACCCAACCCCTACCATCCCCGCTCTTGCGCTCGCGGTACCAAACCAGGGTGAGGAGCTGCTCCCTTGTCCCTTCCCCCAGGGCTGGTGCCCACCGATCGCACTGCTGTCCCCTCGCACGCACCGGCAAGAGCTGCAGCAAAACTAGAGCTCCCCAAACCTCTTGCGCCCTTCAAGGCACCCCGATACCAGTGTCTGGCTTACCATGGGCAGAAAGTGCATCTCTTCCTTCCCAAGGAGAAGCCCCGACCACCTCCTCTCTTAACAGCAGCTCCTTGATGCCGGGCAATGGAGCGTCCTTTGGACAGCAGCTCCCCCCAGCACAGGGTCCGACGATGGCAAGCTGTCACATCCCGGTTTTGGCACGCAGCCTGGCTTTCAGGAACTGGAGACGGCCCCCGCTGCCGGCTGGGCTGGGAGTGGGGTTTGCAGGGAGCGTCTGTGACAAGCAAACTCCTTCAGCCACCCAGAAGCAAGAGTGGCTTGAAAAGCTGCCTGGAAATGATTGTGGTACACAAAATGTTTCAGTAAGAGCTGTGAAAGCCTGGTGCCGTATCTCCTGCCCTCCGCCGGGAATGCGTGACAGATTTTAACATAAACCAGCATAAAAAATAAGCAGATGACAACACTCCAGAGATCTCTAGTCTCCCTTAATTACAGTTATAAAGGTAAAATCAAGTAGACATTGAGCTCATGCTTGATTTAAACATGGCATCAAAAGTGGAGAACAAAGGAAAATGCTCTCTTAGTTTACTGCATTTAGCCATTTATTGACAGCTTTAATGCATTCCTGTATTTGCTTTGCCTTTGTGCCGATGGTGACACATTCCCGCTCCTCCAAGATTGCTTTTGCCCTGTGAACATAACCATGAGGTTTTCAAGGAGCCTTTTGCCCCTCTCTGCAGCCCAAAAGCCAGGGGCTGCACCTACACCAGCGCCCCATGCCAGGGTGCCCATCGTTTGGGCTCACATCAAGGCACCCTGTGAGGATACATTCGCAAGGGCCCAAGAAGACACGTCCTGTGGGCTGGTGCTGCTGTGTCCCAACGGGATGGTCAGGATGGGGGGTACGGGGGGCACTCTGGCCCCGCAGTGGGGCCGGGGATGGCTCTGTGCCGCAGACTGGGATGCGCTGGGTTGCACTGGACCAGTTGCTCTGGGGAAGGCGGTAGCCATGGGAATACGGCGGGTTTAGATGCCGGCTGGGCTTTGCTTTATTACCACCCCAGTCCTCCGCTGCCACTCAAGGAACTGCTCTTCACTGCTTCAAGTGGATCATCACACTGTCAGCGACGTGTCAGGCGCGAGGATGCTGTAGCCCTGCATGATGGGATGGACACACAGACATGGTGGGATGGACACACAAAGCCCAAATCCTCTGTCTGTTCACCCATCATGCCCACTGCCTGTAGCCACCTTGACCAACTCTTGCGATCCTACAACCTCCCAGCCTTTGGCTGGCAGAAAGGCAATGTCCTGAGGTCCCTTGGCTCAGGCCAAGGGATGGTCCCCAAGGGAACAGGAAAGACTGGCAGAGAGGAAAGCAGACAGACACGCACAAACCAAAGCTGAAAATGTAGCACCCATCAGCCTCTCCTAGCAGAGTCTGAACCACTGGGATGTGCTGCTTGACATACGATTGGTGTTTTAATGGGGTCCAACAGAGAAGTTTTAGCATGAAGATAGGGTGAGAGAAGTAAAAAAACAGAGGAGAGGAAAGGGAAAGCACAGGGAAAGAAAAAAAGAGAAGTAGCTATGGAGATGTTGTGCAGCTGGGATGCCTGAGGGGACACAGGAGTCATTGATAACTAAGGTCTATATAGAAATTATATAGAAACTCTCAGGGGAGCTGGTTTATTATTTCCTTCACCACAAGATGTCCTGGAGCTTTATCACTCCTAAACTCAGTCAAGCACAGATGACCTCTGCAAAGGGATCAGTTCTGAGCAGCACCCAGTGCTGCACGGGCCGTTGCTCCCATGGGACGGGGCTTTGGTCTTCCCAGGGACACAGAAAAGCTCTTTTATAGGATGAGTCCCTGCTAAGTCAAACCAACCTTTATGTTTAGACTGGATATAAGGAAGAAATTTTTTACAATGAGGGTGGTGAAGCACTGGAACAGTTGCCCAGAGAGGTAGTGGAGGCCCCATCCCTAGAAACATTCAAGGTCAGGTTGGATGAGGCTCTGAGCAACCTGATCTGGTTAAAGCTGTCCCTGCTCACTGCAGGGGGTTTGGGCTAGGTGACCTCTAAAGGTCCCTTCCAACCCAAAGCATTCTATGATTCTGTGATTCTATGGTCTCCTAATGAAAGGGCCTTGGGAGCCACCACCCCAGACCTGCAAAGGGGTGGGAATGGGACCGGATGGGGCAGGCAGCTCTCCCCAACCCTGGGGGTCACTGTCCTTAGGTGAATATCATTGCAAAAAAGTTCCCTGCAAGGAAAGGAATATTTTCTTCACTTCTACCTAAATTTGGCTGCAAGTTTTAAAAGCACTAAGTGGCCTCAACAGAGACTTAATTTGTTATTTTGATGAGCAAGCTTGGTGCAGTTTCCCCTGACACTGTCTACCAGCTGGTGAATGCTTGTGCTCAAGATTCAGAAAGCTGTGGGTGTAGAATTTGTGTCCTATGGAGAGGAGTCTACTTATTCACAACAAATGTGGGTACTGCCTCAAAAACCAGCTCCTCACCTTGGCGTTGTTGAAAAATGAGAGATGTGAGCTCAGATACAAGGTGTAGCAAATGTATTCCTTAGAAACCCCACAGCTGGAGAGAGGATAGTGTCCTTCAAAACATGCTCCTTACCACGCTGCTGCCTCAGGAAACCATGGGACCTGACATCTAATTGCATTTGAACCCCTCTGTTTGGGTTTTTTTTCTTTATATCTTACTTGGCTCCCTCTTAGGCTGCTGGATGACAGCCACTGCCCTCCTGGCACAGAGTCAGACCTTCAAGGTTCCCAAAGAACAGAAAAGCCCCAAAGTGAAGGCATCCAGGATGCATTTGGATGGGAGGGGGAATGTTTCCGAATGCATGAAAGTCCAAAATATGTCTTTTTTAACTCTTTTTTTACACTGAGAGAGCAGGACTTGTCCACCTTGTTGGACCTGCAGATGATCTCTGTTGTTAGCTGAAGACCAGGAGGTCCATGACAGCAGCAGCATCTTCTTCACAAGACACGACTACGTGCAGTGGGGTGTGATTTGTGTTCAGACTGTTTCAAACTCTCCATTTATTTTTGGCCACTGATACTGAAGGAGCTGGCAGGAAAGCAGGTTTGTTAAAATTCAGCTCAGACCATCCTCCCTGACAACTGAGGGAGAAAAGTTAGGCTGGAAAACCTCCACGCCACTGAATCATTCGCCTCCTTGTGTCGCAGAAGGGGGTCTCCTGCAGGAGAAATGTCTTTCCTTCAAATGAGCAGAGAACAAGCAGAAAAAAATCATAGCCATCCTTCATAATAAATATCATAACAACAGGAGAAAGGCATGAACTCCGTACTTTTCTCTTTATAGGTCCCATTAAAGGCATGTGTCTGCATGGGTTTCCTCCTGTTTCGGAAGGTGCTCAGTGCTAGGAGAGGCCAAGTGCATGGGCTTGGCTCCAAACCCCGCAGAATTAATCACAACACTAATTGCCTTCAACAGACCATGGATGAGGTGCATGGGAAGGTCAACGGTGGAAAGGACACGATGCACACACAAACGGATAAAAATGTATCCCTGCCCTTGGTTACGTGGGTCTGCTCTGGCGCAGGGGCCTCCAAATCCATATTCCACCAGCACGAGCTCCGCACCAGTAGGGACCAGCCCTCCTTGGATGTCCTCCTGCTTGCCTCTCCTTGCATTCTGCACTAGCCACCTTGCAGGGTCTGTCTGCCCTTCTTGCTAGGCTGCTCTTCTCACTTATTATTATTATTATTATTACTATTATTACTATTATTATTATTATTATTGCACTTCCACTCTAAGCCCTATTTTCAGTTTCTTGCAGCTTCCCAAGGTAATTATTTTGGGGACTGGAATGTTTCACATTTTCAGAGTTGAATATGCGAAGGGTTTTTTAATTTCAGCTGGTTTTGTTTGTGTGTGAACATTTAAAGAAAAGCCATGGATTAGCAAGCAAACATATATAAAGAAGGTTTTGGAGAGGTTTTTCATGTTAAATTGTATTTACTAGTTTTACTTTACAGCCTATCTGGTTTCATTATAAATTCAAAAGGATGCTGATGAAGCAGAAAGCCTTGAGAAGGAGCAGTGGGAAGTATACAAGCTCTTGTTTCTTCATATAATGAAGGAAGGACGAAACCCCAGGGAGTGCAGTCCAGGAACTCATCGGTGACAATGTGCACTGGGGCTGCTTTGCAACCCGAAGCTATTAAGGGCCAGGAATAGAATTAAGTACCTGGCCCTTCGCTCCGTCGCAATGTTAACGGCTCGGTGTAAATCAATTATCTCATGCTGGCCTAAAAATAAGCATTTGAAATTATTCGGAGCGCAGAACAGGATTTTGCTTCCTCCTCACACTTAGTCATAAAATTCTTTAATCAATATTAACGTTATAAACCTAGGCACGTTTCTGCCTTGTGCAAAGAAGCAAAGCAAGGACCTATTCTACACAGGGAACGTGGCTCTTGGTGGGTACCTGCTGTGGGGTGGAGGACATGCAGTGCTGTGCGTTATGTTAGTTGCCATGGCAAGAGCTCCTTTTTTTTTTCTTCAATTGCAGAGTAAGTTGTTTCTAAACCCCACATTAAATATTGCAAGGCGCTGAGCCATCCTCTCGACGTGGAGCTGCTCTGGCTGCCGCTTCTGACCTCGCGGGAGAAGAGAGAGAAGCCAGCAGGTTTGCTTCCAGATTAGGCCAAGTTGTGTAGAGTTTGTTTATATCTCTGGCAAAGTTTGGGGCTCCTTTCTACAAAGCACAACGTGGCAGCTGTGTCTTGCCATGTAGGTGTTAGGTCAGATTTTTAATGCATGCACGGTATGTATGGTAACCAGCTTATATATATATATATTCATTCTTAATTTTCATTGTTTCCCCAGCTATAAATAAAAAATTGTTACCTGCTCTACAATACTGATACACTAGTAATAGGTGAATACCACTATAAATCATTATTAATTATTCACTGAGTGGTTGTGCACTTAAAAATAATGGCCTGGGACTGTCTGAGTGGCGGTGTTGGATTTACAGTGTGTTATCTGCCAATTAATTGGAAGATGCTTTCAGTGCAGAAAAGCAAAGACTGTATCATTAATTTTTGATGGGGAAAACTTCCACAGATCAATTTAACATGAATATTAAACTTGCTGTGAATAAACATTTCATTAAAATGAAACTTGATTTTTCATGTTAGCACGTCTATTTACTGTTCTGCCAGTCTGTTATAATAAAAACATGAAAATCCATTCATCAGTGAACAGCGCTTTACTAAGGACTTGTTATGGAGCTGTCCTCCCTCACGCCGGTCCAGCTCCTGTAAATGGCTGCTTCAGTGGGGCTGCAGGAACACAGCATATTCTGCAGGAATCCACAACGGACATGTGTTATGAATCTGAAACAAATACATTTTTGGTCACATTCAGGCTTCATGTGTGCTTGGCAATCCCCAGCATCCAACAGGCTTGTCACAGCTGAAAATGTTGCTATAATTTTTCAGTGCTGGATGCAGTGAGCACATCTGGAGATGTGCACGGGGACTGCATGCCACCACCAAGTGCTTCAGCAGGGCTGAGGCTACACCAAAGGCTCGCTGCCCATCTATTCATCACCAAATGGGAAACCACTGCTGTCCTTTGGCTGCAGAGAAGTGAGGTTATTTGTGACACCAGCAGCATCTGTGTGCAGTTCCAGAAGTGTCACACTGCTTCCCACTGCGCTTCCCTTGCTAACGCCGCGATCCAGTCTGGCCATCCTAGTTTTTGACTTCCTGAAGACTCAAGCCAGTATGAGACATGGTTGCTCAGCTGCAAGGATGTGCTGACCCAGCTTCAGAGAGTGCTCATCCATGCAGATGCAGGGATGTATTGTCAAATCTTACCCATTATCCATCACCCCTCATGTCCCAGAGCATGCGGGGGCAGGCAGAAGAAAGGATGGAGGTGCCAGCCCGGGGCGGTGAGGCTGCCAGCAGCGCGTGGCTCAGCCCCAGACTCCCTGATGCACTCCAAAAATCCTTCGGGTTTCCAAAGGCAGCATCCATGTGGCATTAACTTCTGTTGGGCAGGGCCCACAGGTGTCAAGTGTTTGCTCCTGGGCTTCAGCTCATACAATTTTTTATGGGAAACACTAGTGAGAGAAACAAAACCAACAAAAGATGGCACATTTAGAAACGCAGGCTCAGCATCAGCTGGTTTCAACTCAGAAATGCAAAAAGAATCAAAAATACAACTTATTCATATGAGTGCAGCTTTGAGCTGGAGAAAAACGAGGACACTGAAAGCGTGTATGTATGTAGAAAATTCTCAAATAAACATGCACCAACTTCCCTATATCTGCGTGTACATAGAGTGTCGTCCAACCCCGCCTGTGCTGTCCCAGGCTGTCGGCACGGGCTTGTCAGGGCTGGAAGTTTTGCCCCCCCAAAGTTCACAGAGATGCTTTCAGGCATAAGCCACATACAGGAAATATTCCTGTGGAAACCTGCTGCACTATTCATAAAATTAGAAATATATTCTCAGTTTTACAACATCAAAGCTTCAGCCTTGTGTTTTCACCTCTAGTTTCTGTATAAATATAGAAGCTGTTTTCCTCCACATTTTTTCAGCTTAATTTAACTTTTATTGAATTGAGTAAGGAACTAGCCTCATTCCCTCTAATAGGGAATGTAGATCATGAAATGAGTTCCAAGGGGCTCTCCAGATGGAGAGAGGAAAAAATATATATATTATAAAATATTCAAGTTAAGTCGTTTCCACAGTTTTAAAAAATAAAGCCTGGCAAATATATTTACTGTAAAAAAAAGGGGGGAAAGAAAATCAGAATATGTCATTAAAATTATCTCTAAAAGGGGGGAATAAAGGGTAAGGGTTTTGTATTTTAGCAGTAACTGCATCCAAGGCACTGGGGAACAGTGCTCGGTTTTGACACTCCTGGGGAAGGCAGGGAAAACCAAGCTGTGGGCAGAGGAGGGGCTGCCAGACCTTTTGCAGGCGCAGCGCAGGACACTTCCCTTTGGGGGGTCCCCTAGCATCATATTAACCTCTCAGGGCTCAATTATTCTCCCTTGAGCTACCCAGAAAGAGACTACGTTTTCCCAGTTCATGTTTTGAAATGATCCTGTGTAAGGACTTCCCTGTCTTGCCAGTGGTATCTTCATGATTTCCAGCTCATCTTCCACTGGAAATCTTGAAATCTTGCGATTACAGTCAATTTTGTGGGTGTAGAAAGAGTCTGCAAGGCGGTCTAAAAGCTATGCAATTCCAGAGTAACATATTCCTTATGCCTAATAAAAAACTAGATAACTATGTCTTATGCAGCTTTCTGCATTTTAGTTGATTTTAGACTACTTAACTGAATTTTCTTTTTTTTTTTTTTTGCTTCTTTGCTTCAGAAGCATGGCAGCATGGGGGCCCGGGGAGGCTCGGGGCCATGCCTCCATGGGTGGCTTGCATCTGCTTGCCTGGGCGTTTTATTATTTGATGTCTTAACCTACTTTCAAAAACTTCCACACATCAAAAGTTCATCCAAACCATCTGAAACGTCCCACTCTCTCTCCATCCCTCTGTCCCCCTTTGCTAACACCTTGCTCGCAGCAGAGACTGCAGAAATGCCCCAAAATCAGCCCCGTGGGGTCAGTGACACCGTGGCCTTTGCTCTTTTGCCTCATTGACATGTTTCTATACCTATACATAGCTCTATGAAGGTATGTTTAGCTCTACAGACTTCCACAGCAGTTTCTCTATTTCTGTCCATAACATCATGTTTTGATCCAGGTCCCCGCTTTCCATTTAATACCATTAATTTTTTTTTTCAGCCCCTGCCATTACAGCTGTTCTTGCAAAGGGAGGACTTTGCTCACCATCTTGTCTTGCATATTGTGAATAAACACATATTTGCTTATTTTGAATGCTTGGTGTTATCTTTATGTTAATTTTGCACATTTATTCAAAGCAATTTGCTGTAGCACAATATGAAAGACGAGGGGTAGTGCTCAAGCTGTGCCCCAGCCGCAAGCACTCCGGTTGGGATGCAGAGGGAGGGGTGCTGTGGATGCAACTCCCCCACTTAGTGCCTGGCCTCGGTGCCACTGGCAGGACGGGGCTGTTTGGGGGGCACCGGTAACCCCAGTTTTGACAGGCTTCTGACCATCAGCCCATGGCCTGCCACTCCCCTTCTCCCCTTGCTTTTAAGTTTCTTTTTGTTTGTTATTGGGGCGGGGCAGGGGGGGAGTGCATGCATGTTATATATTAGTCCTATCCTCCCTGCCTGCTAAAGCCAGTATTTTAGGCTATTCCTGGCTTCACATGTAATAGTATTCCTCATCTATATTGTATTGACTCCTCCCACCTCATGGACTGTCTCCTTTACGGGCTTCAGCCCAGCACTTTGGTGTCTCAACTCATCATCATGATTTAAACAAATTTCAGCTGCTCGATGATCCATCTCTGCACTCCTGACACCCTGCTGCTTATCCATCCTGCCTTGGCAAAGGAGGGCAAGCAGGAGCTTCGCTATCTTTTTTTTTTTTTTTTTCTATGCTAACAGTATTTCCCCTTCATTCCCCTCCTCCCCCCCTGCCTTCCCATTTATCATTTCTGGTCAGCCTTCACCTGCAGCAACTTTCTGATTATCTATCAGCGTCTCCTGCACCCTCCTGCGCTACTCCTTATTGCTTAATTATTTTGGAGATGTTTAATGGTGGTAGCTCTTGTCTCTAATTTTCTTATTATTATGCAGAACACCATATACAGTTCATCTGAGAAATGCCAAGGGAACAGACTGGACACTAATTGCATCTTTTTTGCTTGTGCTTCTGATTGCACTCGCAGCATCCGCCCCAAAAAAGTCACAAAATGTGGATGTTCAGCTGTGGAAGAAGAGAGCTGAGGCTGGGACTGAGCAGTGATATTGACACCCAGCTGCACCCCAGGTCACACGTGGGTGCTCGTTCCTGGTGTCCCCGTTCCCACGTGCCCCAGCCTTCCTGTGCCCCTGTTGTGGTTTAGCCCCAGCCAGCAACTAAGCACCACGCAGCCGCTCGCTCACTCCCCCTACCCCGATGGGATGGCGGAGAGAATCGGAGGAGTAAGAGTGAGAAACACTCCTGGGTTGAGATAAGAACAGTTTAATAATTGAAATAAAATAAAGTAAAATAATAATAATAACAATATAATAATAATATACAAAGCAAGTGATGCACAATGCAATTGCTCACCACCCACCGACCAATACCCAGACAGTTCCCAAGCAGCGATCGCTGCTCCCCGGCCAACCCCCCCCCAGTTTATACACCGAGCATGACGTCATATGGTATGGAATAGCCCTTTGGTCAGTTTTGGTCAACTATTCTGGCTGTGCCCCCTCCCAGTTTCTTGTGCACCTGGCAGAGCATGGGAAGCTGAAAAGTCCTTGACTAGCATAAGCACTGCTCAGCAACAACTAAAAACATCAGCGTGTTATCAACATTCTTCTCCTACTAAATCCCAAACACAGCACTATGCCTGCTACTAGGAAGAAAATTGACTTTATCCCAGCCGAAACCAGGACAGCCCCCCAGCCTCCTTCAGGTTCCTGCCTGGCCGCGAGGCAGTGACGGCGATTGCAGGGCCAGGTGACTAGCAGAGAAACTATTCTGCTAAAGAGGAAAGAGAAATCACCAAACAATAATAAAATGCAAGTGGCAGTGTTGATCAGTGTTACACACGAGTACCTTGTCCCTGCCTGCAGGGTGAGCTCACCTCCTCCGGCTCACGGCAGCGGACAATCATGTCCTCCTCATCTCCAAAAGCGGTTCCTGCAGCACATTTCTACGCCACCACCACTGAAACATCTCCTCTTCTTCAAAGAAGAGCTCTGTGGCTCTGGGCAGGGCCCTCAGGCCAGGTTACCAAGCTGCTTGAAAATCTTTTGGGAGAACATTTTTAGAAGGTAAAGTTTCCTTTATCATAGCATCCCACATTGAACTGTATCAACAGTTCTTTTTCCCTAATCGCAATCCACAGCACAATGCCCAGAGTCCTAAACGTCACTGGATTTCTCTTGCATCTGCCTCCGTTATTGAAATCGCTGTAGCTGCACCCGTTTGGGTCCCGCTGGTGGGACAGCTCGCTTGGGACCAGCACGGCTCTTCTGCCTGCCCCGGACACCAGCGCGGGGAGGACACACTGGTCTCCTCTGCCTGCCTCCTCCTGCCTGCTCCACCATCACCAAGCCCAGCCGATACGCCCTCCTGCCCACGTACTTTTAGAGATGCTCCTTGGTGCCTTCAGCCCTTCTGCTCACGGATGGCCAAACCCTGCAAACAGGGAGTTTCACTGAGCCTTACCCACCCTGCAGCAGCAAGAGCAGGGCAGGGAGAAGGGGGAGGAGACAACATGCTGTAAAAAAGCATCCATGGAGAAAGAAAGCACTTTTGCTTATCTGAAAGATAAGGAGGCCTTTTGCCATTGAAATTTCTTATCAGAACATGTCTTGTTTTGCAGTAGCACACAACTGCCTCTCACACCAAGGATAAATACGGTGTTAAATGGGATGCTGTGACCTACATTTTATGTATATTATGTCTCTTATGCTGATAATGAGCAGAGAAACTTTGATATATTATCACTTACTAGGCAATATTTTTCCCTGCTTCCCTCCTTAGTATGTTATATAGCATTTCTGGAACAAGATGTATTTTCTTTAATTTATGTGAAATATTGAACCTTCTGCAAACATTGCCATTTAAAAAAACTACCAAGGAACACTCTTTGATAAGAACCTTTCCCTTTTTTTAATTTGAAAGTGCTCATGAATTTGCAGACAAAAATACAGATTGCAAAAATAATAGCCACGTTGCCCTTCTTCACGTTATTTCTGTTCCAGCCCCAGAAGCCCCAGGACCGAATGGTGCTGGGCCTGTACAAGTCGTAAGCTGCAGCACGGACAGACATGGAAAGCTGGAGAAATCCCGGACGTCTGCTCCAAAACACTTCTGCTTTCTCCTGGACTGAGGAGCAGCTCTTCCTGAAACTAGAAAGAAGATTCTGTCTGCTCAGCTGCTCTGATTCCCAGGCCAAACCATCACCTATGTAGAGGTCAATACCTTCTACAGCATCAAAAACATCGTGCTTTTTTTTCTGGAAATGTAAAAGATGGATGCACTGGCAAATGTGATGAATACGTTCAGGCATTGAAAAAAGCTCCCAGCAGCTGTGGCCCATGGAGAAATCGTGTACACTTCAAGCTGTTGGAGCTTTATGAAGGAAGCCACAGTCAGTCCTCAAAAGCAGCAATCACTTATGATCCTACATACACGTGACTCTATGTACATAGAAGTTCCTTATCTCATGCAATAGCCAGTGATGGTCAGATACCAGGTTTGGGAACTGAGGCTGGCTGGTGCCTACGCACCTGTGCTGCGTGTGGGAAAGGAGAGGCGGGGTGACTCCTCCTACGAGAGGCAGCCTGCGGCCAGCAACGGGAGCATCATCACGTCCCTCATCATGTGCAAAACGAGCTGGTTAAAAGGAGCTGCTTCAGTGTCATGTCTGAGAGATATCGTAGCCAACATTTCTTTGGTCAAGATGGAGAGAGAAACCACCCTGTGGAGCATTTTATAGAGTTTGCTTTGTGTAAGAAACATTCCTGATAAATAAACTGTTTCCTGTTGCTCTCTCACTGCCCCACTTCGGTTTCTTTCCCCAGACTGTACAAACTTGCCAAGCATACTCTTCATGGGGATAATTACAGACTCTGTTTGCTGTTTTATTTTCTCTCTCTTTCTTTAATATAGAGAAGTCACCATGACTGGCATTGAGTTTTCCCAGTTTTCCACCCATGGATCCTCTGTGCTTTTCTCTTGCGGCCAACGGAGCACTGTGGCACATCCCGCGCAGGTTCTCGCACTGGCACCCAGACTGGGCTTAATAAACAACCATGCGCCTCCCAGCTGACAGTCCATTGTCCCTTGCAATTAGCCCACATTTCCCTGAGTAATTCACCTGAACCCTTGGTGCAGTCCTCATTTTATTCCAGCTTAGTATTTATCCTTTGATTTCATGTGACATAACCCATTGCAGTTCTTGTGTTTTCTTCCAAACCCTGGGCACTTCTCTGGTTTGACCATCTTCTCACAGCATGTGGTTCTTTTTGATGTAACTCCCCATCCTTTTCTGCCTGTCTTGTTTTAACATTTTTTATTCCAGGTCATGTCCATGTGCCTCCCAAAACTCCACAGCTCCCATTGCCTGGCACACGGTAGTTGCCATAAAGTTTGTTCTTCTGGATCTCCCCAGGGTCAGTCCCTGATGTTGCTGTCACAACATGTTCTCCTAACCTCAGGCTCCATCAGTCCTTCGGGATGGCAGAGATGGTCTCAGCTGGGATTGCTACGGGTTTGTTTTCCTTTCAGATCCTCGGGTCTCATACCCAATTGGAGTGCAATACCTCTCAGATTCCCCCCCACAGTTTGGTGCATCTGCCTGAACAAACAGAAAACGCTTGAATCCAGGAGCTGCAGAGGGGCTGGCAGAGGCAACTGCCTGCCCCTGCCCTTGGCTCCGTGCTGAAGGAGAGGCACCACTCCAGCACACACCAGGATTTTTCCTCCTATTCCTACTCAAGCACTTAGCTTCTGCCTCCTTCCACTGGAGGCTTTTACTTCATCTCCTGTTATTCCTTGCACAGTGGTCGACCGGGACTCAAGGGGCTGCAGGGAGGGTCCCAGCAGCCCCAGCTGCAGTTCTGAACTCTTTCACAGTTGCACAACATCTCCCCCAAACTGCCTTTACTTGGGACATAAAGCATTTATGGGACAAGTTCCGGCATCAGAAAATCGAGTGCGACAGAAGTGTGTCTGTACAGTGCAGATGTCTATTCCTGTCCGTTCTCACTCCTGTGCATTTCTGAGTGATGCATAATTAATATCAGCAGTGCCCCAAACATAACTTCTTATTCATTTCTAGATAGACCAAAACTGATTGCTCAGCATAAAAATGTGAATGTCCTAATGAAACACTCCTTTTTCTGTTAATCACTTGTCAGAGACCCACAGATGTTTTCAGTGGAGAATTTTTAAATCTGCCATGCTACTGAAACACCAGCTATGTTAAACCAAAGGAATATATTCCTCAGCAGTAAGAAGTTCCTACGCCTGGTGAAGCCCAATGCTGCAGGCACTTTCTGTTCAAAATATTCAGTGCCATGAAGAGTCTTCGCATTTGAATTAGAAACAACTGTAATCTGACCATCCTTCTTCTTTCTCTTTTTCACTGACTGTTGATGAGGGAACAGGGGAATATTTTTCAATGGATGAAACAGTACTCACACACTGGAATTATGATATCTTTTTCCCAGAAGACTGATTATAAGAACTCTATTATTCTCCCCACCACACCTATGCCTGCTCAGATGAATGTTAATTAATGTGATAGGTTACGTAAAATGAGCGGTACATTTTAGAACAGCACCTTGGTGATTACATTTATTTCCCTGACAAAAGGAAAAGAGAAAATACTTTGAAGAGTCAGAGCTGAGCATAAGTAGGCAATTTGCAGAAGCAGAATTTGGAAGTCCCTCCTGAAATGCCAGTGATTGCTACCCCATCTCTAGCTCTCAGCCTAAATGGCCCCACCGTGAGATACCACATCATCTTCCACACTAAAAATAAAGGTGTATGAACACTAAGTCCCCTAAGTGCTCAGAAAGGCCCAGCAAACCCGGAGCAGAGACCGGACAGACTGTGACATGTAACCAAGCCCCACGGTCACCAGTATCTACCCAGGGAGCCAGGATCAGTGCAGGGCTGGTAGGGTGGACATGGACTTTGAGGATGAAAAAGCAGCATCGTAGCAGAGGGATGGTTGGCTGCAGAGGGATCACTAATGAAGCTCCTCAAAGACCTCTGGTCTTGGCTTCCATTTAACTCAGCATTGCAATTTATGGCCCTGGCAGAGAAAGAAGAGCATGCAGATGGCTGAGCACTGGCAGGCTGCATCCAACACAAAGATGGAAGAATTGGGATGACCTTAAGGACTGGGTAAAGCATGCTCTTCAGGATTTTTAAAAAAAAAAAAAAAAGGTAATTCTGCTGTAAATACTGAATTTTGCATTTGGAAAGGCAGGAGGAATGCCTTCCAGCTCCACCATCCCCTGCACCCCGAGACTGGGAACAGCCACTTCCAGCCAGCCTTCACCAGAGCCAGGCAGTAAGGACAGAGGTTACCTGTGCAGGTACATGCAATACCAGGAATAACCTTTTAAATTCATCATTTAAAACGGGCAGCAACTCAGATCTGTCAGGATGGGAAGATGGAAACTGGCTGCAATTGCTGGCTCCCCACTCTGGACAGAGCGAGCTGCTGCCAGCAGTTACAAGCAGTAAGTGTTCCCTGCTCAGGGCAAGCTGTCATCGCTAGCAATCGAAGCTGCTTCCTTCTCCCCCTGCCCTTATGCAACCAAGCTGCTCTCTAAATATGCAAACATTTTTTTTTATTACCAGTAAGTTCTCTTTTTTTAAAATAAATCATTTATTAAACTTTATAAAGAATAATTATAATTTCTAAAGTCTTTTCAAGTCTCACATCTCTAATTATTTGTCGCCTGCTTAACCAACTCATCATTCCTTTGGGGTCTCATGTGCCCTGGTTTGAGGACACTGAGCTGTCTCAACAGAATTAGACCCTTTGCTTATTACCTACCCAAATTCAGTAAGACTGTAGCATAGGCGCAAGGCTGACTTAAATGTATGGGGGTTGTTGTTATTTTTTTATTTCTTTAAGAAAGGATGTTTGAGTCAAGGTGGGGCTGGGCATCCTCTGCAGCCCCTCTCCCCCACAGCTCACCGGGCAAATGAACTTTCTCATTTTAGAGCAAGGCAGAACCTGTTGCAGAAGGCTTATTCTCAAGAAACCTCAGATGCTTCAAATGACTCTGAAGTGATGCAAAAAATGTTCAATGTTTACTAAAATTTCCAAGTTCTTCTTGTCTTTTCCTTTTCTTGAACATCTTAAGCATCTACAACAAGTATTTCTCCAAGCCTCTTCTCAATTGTGGGCTTAATCCAAGAGCAAGAGATGGAAAAGAGATTTGGGTCAAGCCCTGCAAGTATTATGCTCATTCAATCAAAGCACAAAAATCAGCATCATGACACAGTTCAGCTAATTCGTCCCTAAACAAAGCAGAGGAGGTTTTCTGAAAATTAAGTATCAGATATATAAACTATATACAATCAATCCATAAAATAAACCTGAGATTCAAAGCCTCGCTCAGCTTAATTGAACAAATTCAAACAACAAACACAGCTGAAGTAATCTTTTCCATTTTACAGACAGGCCTCAAGTAGGAAAAGAAACTACATTTTCTGCATAAATTATTGGTTGTGAATTATTCACTCACTTTCATCTTGGATCCTTTCCAGGGATTCGATTTAATTCTCATTGACGTCAAAGAGAGCCTTTCCTTCTCCTTCAATGAGAGCTGGCTCTGCCCCCTCCCCAAAAAAAGGAGTTGTGAAGAGCAGTGCTTACACAGTTCAATCACTGAAGCCAAATTTGGAGCTGGCAGGGGCAGCAGGTTTGGTGTAAGGGGAGCCCTATGTACCGCTGATATTTTTCTTCAGGTTTCCTGGAAAGCAAATCCATTTTGACTACACCAGCCCTATCTGGAGACATTTTCACTGGCTTCCAGGAAAATTGTAGGTTTTAGGCAGCAGCATTCCTTTTTTAATCACTCACTGTTATATTACCTGTGCTGCCTATATGCTCTGAAACTTAGAAAACAGATTTGTTATTTCCTGTCTTACCTTTTGCTTAGGGAGTCTTGAAGGACGTCAGCGCATGCGCTTGCTGAACTCTTCATGCCAGCTATTCCCTCCCCGTGGGGATGATGCTCTGTGCATTAGTTAACTGCACCTAAGTCAGACCCAAGGATTTATTTAGCATCCCATTTTTAGACCACACTTTGGTCTATGCCACTTGGCTCCACTTTTGGAAAACTCTCAGACACTCTTAGCAAAGGTGCTGGTGAAGCTCGAAGGAGTGATGGCATCAGCCTGGCGGAGGGGCTCGCTCCTGCCCGCCTGCTGCGTGCAACCTGAAGGCACCTACTTGATTTTCCTCTACCCAGCGAACACAAGAGCTACACGAAATCCAGAAGCTGTTACTCATTTTTACTTATCTCTTGCTCTGACATAGCTCTTCCTTTTCCCCAGGAAATCAGAGATATTGGATCCTGACTTGTGTAAACAAAACCAGGGAGCTCCAGTGTTTAATTGGGGTTTATGAAACACACCTGAGATTCTCACCCTAGCACAACTCAGGGTGAGATCTTCTGACTCCCAGTGCCCCAAGGCAGCCTCAGCCTCTTACACATAATTTCAGAATATAATTATCCACAGACACATACAACTCTTGGTTGGGGAAATGCACGCCCATGCACACACACACACACAGACACTTGTGCATCTGGACACAGAAGAGGTCAGAGAACTCTAAATCTGGGGGTTTCCTGCCTGTAACCTCACACTTTCTCTCGGCTCTGTGATGTGCGTTCATTAACATTATGCCTTTTTCTTTCACCTCCCTCCCCAATGAATCTGAAGCTAGACACCTGCATTTGTACATGCACATCATGTTATCTAATTCTCACATTTGAAAATACCTGGCCAGTTATTCACAGTTCCAGTTATCCACACTGCCTGGAGCCAAATCCACCCCATAAAATATCTTGGTACCTTCAGGAGCACGTCATTCATTTCAGTGGCTGACATGGGTTTAGAAGCCAGGTTTGGGTCCACAAGCTTGGGGTGGTGGGCTGCCACACTCTGCTGGCCTTGTAAAGCGATCAACAGTCATTGCCACCTGATAGATCCCCCCATGATTTAGGTTTGTTCATCAAAGGCTTTTTCCCCTGCAAACACAGGAATTGATCCATGTCTTGGGGCTAATGCAATAAGCCAGTTTCAGCAGAAGGGAATCCACTTGTTGCAGCACTGTTTCTAATTGGCTCTTGGTGTCCCAAAATTACCCCTGGGCAAGCAGAAGACCCTAACAGTCCAATCAGATAAATTACAAGCAAGACCTTAGAGACTTGTGGGCAGAATCTGAGCAGTCTACATGTAATTAACCCTAAACTGAGCTGTGGGAGATATTGAACCCAATGGCGTCCGAGTGCTTCGGCAGTTACACCATTAGCATCTTCAGCAGTCACATCGATAAACCCGCATTGCTGCCAGTCTCATCTCTCCTCTGTATTTCCTGAGACTGAGTGTCCAAGCTGGAAGTATATTTTCTCATATTTGTTTCTTCCTCCAGCTCGGTCCCACCACTGCAACCACCCACCAGAGCCTCGGCACCCAGAACCACGTGCCCTAGCAGTGGGAGGTAAAATATTGATCCACTTTGGTGCTTTCTTCTTTGCACTTGTATTTTTGGCTATTTCTTTTTCTGCCTTTATCGGCTTTGGCTCTCATACCTCTAAGAGCGCTCTTCTGCACCATTACTGTCATGAAGAGCAGCAGAAAAAGTAAAGGAAGCAATTTGCACTTACTAATAACTTTTCCCTGTCATGGCACATAAGCTTTGACTCCTTTTTGAAGACTAGGGGCCAAATTATTGGTTGACATAGGATCACAAACCTCCACGGACTTCAGAGAAGTTGCGGCGATTCACACCAGCTGAAAATCCACCTGGAAACCTTTGTAGCTAATTTGGGGAAAAGTAGAAGTTTCAGCAAGTGAGAAATGGCAGATGTTGCAGACCAAAATTGTTATTGCTCTTAAACATTGTTGACTACCAACTTACAGCTTGCTGCTTTGAGTCCTCACATGCTGTAAGAAACCATCTAAAATCAGCGTCTTTTTTAACTCGCCTGGGTGCACAGCTGGTGCAGCCAGTGCTCTGTGCCCGGCGCACACAACTGCCTCGGTGCACGGTGCTGCATGGCAGGGCTGCAACAGCCCCACTGCAGCAGCGGCACTGGGGATGCATCTGGAGTCACACAAAGACTGAAGCCGTCTGGGTGCTCCTGGTGCTTCACCCTGTCCGGGGGCACTGGCCCCAGCAGCCCCGGCCCCAAACCCAGCTCAGCCGTGCGCTCATGGCCGAGCAGAGGCGGGGATGGGAGCAGAGCGATGCTGCCATGGTGAGGCCACCCCAAAGCCCCCCCTCTGCCTGCCCGATCTCACAGGGGGCCAACGGGGCAATTGCAGCCATGGTCAGTGCTGCCGATGGCGCTGAGCGTGCGGAGCAGAGAGCTCGCCTCCCAGCTCAGTCCCCCGGCTGGCCCCGCAGCCAATGCTGCACCCTGACTAACCCTGAGAGAACGCCATCTTTACTGTAAACTGATCGTGTTTCTTCCGAACTCTGTTGACAAGCAATTAACATGCAACTGTTCCACACCCTTTTTCAAATCCACACTTTAAGGTTTGTCTTTGAATATGTTTTTCAATAGGAGTAATAGCCAGGTCTCTTCAGGCAGAACAACAGTGCCTGGGATATGTGGATGTCAAAGCTGTAAATAAATAAAAATGGCAAATATCTAATGAAAGGAACGAGGGATTTGGGGCGTAGGTATGTCTTTCATTTGTGATGTTATAACTGCTGGAGGGTGGTGTTAGCAAAACGTTGGGTGGACTGTCAGGCTGCAGCCAGCGCATGCAGTCTGTGATGTTCAGGTGCTCAGACAATTTAAACCTGAAATTAAAATGATGTTTCTAACTTTGTTCGCTAACACTGCCATGTCAACAGCCATTGCTTCTTTCTGATGACATCACATATCTGGGGAAAATGAGAAGTAAAAGGCATAATTTCTTTCTTCCACAAACCTGAAATGTTTAATGGGTGGCAGTCTCTCTGGTGAGGTCCACAACTCACACTCCCTGACAAAACCTGCTCCCTCTGCAGCACCTTTCTCTATTTGTAACTGCCAAGGGAAGTCACTGGTCACCCAGATTTTGGCAGTCAGCTCTCTTCCACAAGCATCATCTGACTTCTCTTGGGGCTTTATAGCTGGAATCACAGTTTTCAAACACTACCTCAGCTGTAGGAAAATGTTCTGTGGAATTGTATTGTGAATGTGTTTCTAAGGAAAGTATTTGTTAAGCTCCTACCTAAACCCATCCTTAGCTTTATCATGGTCCTCAAAACACCTTGCAAGCTACTCATGTTAATCTTGAAATTTCATTATATTTTGCTGGACACCTGGGATCTGAAAGAAGTTTGTCTTCCAGGTTTCTCTTCCAGGTGCACCATTTCCATTCCCATGGGTGGCTCAGAAAAGCCCTGGGTGAGCAGGGACCCCAGACAGGGGGACAATGCACGACTGATGTCCTGCATGCTGCTGGGTGACTTTCTTCAGAGTCGTATGACTTCCTTCTTCAGGGAATTTTCTAGCAAGCATAAAGCATACCACCTTTCTGAATTTTATAAACAAACCAAACCAAAGCCATACTTTGCTCATTATATCTGGTTTATAGTGAGTAACGTCTAAGACAACTGGAAAATAATCCATTAGCAGAGTACTTGATTACATGTAACAGAGGATCTGATCTTGCTTTAAACACATACCTACACATGAGCACCCAGAAAAGCTCAAAGTGATAGTTTTTATCTCAGTAGTAGGGATACAAAGAAAAGAGGATAAAGAAGCACAAGTTTCTTTCCCCTTTCTGCTCTTGACCTGCTGAGCAGAAGCAGCAAAGAACATGCTGGCACTTCAAGAAGTGTTGGGATCACCAGGAGCTTTGAGGGCTCCTCAGCTCTCCCCCGAGCACCTCGGGAAGTGAGCAGCTTCGTACTATCCAGCTCCACTTGCTAACATCACTGATATCTGACTGTGTAGCCTTGGTATCTTTACACCACAAGTAAAAAAGACAATGCATGAGTGACAGCTTTGCACTTAACACATCATTTCCTGGTGCATGTTGGACCTCATGACTGTGAAGACATGACGCTTAACACTAGCTTTTGGGGCTGGTGGAAAGCAGATCAGACTGTGTTGTGGTTCACGCCTTGCCAAGGGGTTGCATGTGCTGTCCTTAATTACGCAGTCTGCAGAGCCCCAGCAGAGGCTGGGGGTGGGAAGGTGGAAAGGCAGCAAAGACGCAGCTCCTGTGCCTCTGCACTTGTCATGGTGCGTGAGTCACATCAGCCTCTTCTAGGGAGCAAGCTGAGTTTCCATGGCTGACAGCTAGAAATAAATGCCTTTTTAACTGACGAACTAAACAAATGCGTGCAGCAGTTATCTGGGACAAATGTGGACCTGCAGTATTGCCCTGCAAAGCCCACTCTGGTACTCAAAGTACATTGAGAAATAACTCCAGAAACAAGAATTCCGAGTTTCTGTCATCATTTCTTATGACAAAGAATTCAAACCACTTTAAAACTACTGGCAGGGAACAACTAAGACCAGTGACTCACCAGCAGCCTCTCAGCGGTCAAGCTGTTTGTCTGAGAGGTGAGAGGCTGCTCAAGTCTGTCCCAAACTGAGAGCTTCAGCATCCAGCCTGGAGAAGCACCGTGCCCATCAGCTACCGGCTCAGCCCATCCATTGGACGTCAGCCTCACACATGCCGTGATCACCATCCCAAGACAGGCGGACCTGCAAGCCCAGACCCAACCAACCTCCGGAGCAATGGAGCTGAAGCAGCCGCTTGCCTTGAGTTGGTCCCAAAGACACCCGCAAGTCCTTCATCCCTGGGCCAGGGCAGAGTGAGAACAGCCAGGTTGCACGCTCCCAAATGACGGTCCAGCCTGCACCGTGGTTTATTTTAAACAACAGTTTCAACATGAACCCTGCTGTAAAACAGAGCAGCTGAATTTGCACAGAGTAGAACATTAAAATATAAACATCTTGCTGTGGAAGCCTGAAATAATTAAATAGATCTTAATGCCTAACATGTATTAGCTAAGAGAGGGAGCACAGAGTCTTCCTCTCACAACCCACCAGGTCAAATTCTGGCTTTCCATAGAAAGACAAAGTTCCTTTACTTCTTTTTTCTGAGTAATGATCAATAAGTCTATTATTATCCGGCCAAGGGGAAGGCTGACAAGTCAGGCTTAGAAACATTGACATTCTTGCTTCAAAATAAGGGAACTGCCAATTTAACCCCATGGAAATATTGATGCTTGCAAAAAAAGCATATTTTTATTCTGTCTCATTTTGTGAAAATGTAATCACTGTGAGATGATAATACCAGGCTGAACAGGAGAAAGCAGGCAGACGCTTTGTACCGACCCACACAGCAATCTCAAAAACATCATCAAATGGCCAGAAGTCAGGCATTCAGTCTGACCTGGGGAAGAAAATTAAGTGCTGTTGTGTAGTCGCCACAGCTTTTGCCTTAGTCTAATACCTTAATCTTCTTTTCTGAAGTCCAGCTCCTAATTTTTAATTATGCCTCCATTTTTTTGCCCTGATTTTCTCTGCCCCACAGTCTTGCCAAAGAGTCCCTTCATTGTGAGTTTTTGAGCTGTGGTTTCAGCAGTGGTGAGGCTCGGGAGGAGGGTCGCAGAGGGCAACAGCTCTCCTCCCACGACTGCTGTTGAGCCGGGGAAAGCACTGTCAGACCCTTCAGCTATTCTATCCCTTGGCCTCTCTGGCTCAAACTCTAGTCTTCCTGTCTGTACAAATAAAAGGTGCTTCTCACGTAAAACATCAGCAGCTCTCTCACACCTGCTGCTTTCCGCAGTTGTTCGTGGCACCTCAACCACTTCGGCTCAATGTCCAAATGTGCCTCAATGTTGCTAGCCCTTCCGTTCTTCAGAACTGAATCTGCAATAAGAAGAAGCGACCTTAGCATTGAAGCATTAAATTGACTCCAGGCCATTCACAATACTACTGTTTACAATAGTAAAAATACAAATCCAAATAAACAAATAAAGGAAGAAACCCAAACAAGCAGTTCTCTGGGCAGAAGGAATGAGGTCTGCTTTCCCCTGGGTTGGTCCCACACAAACCAAGCTGCAGGTGCATCTCCACAAGAGCCTGGGCCAATGGAGGACCCCTCAGCAGCTGCTTCTTCAGAGTACCTGAAACAGCTTCTCTTTCAAGAAACTCATAAAAACAAAATTATCTGTGTCTTCCTTGATGCGTTTGTCCAGGTAAGAAAGAGAAAATCAGAAAGGCCCACAGGCAGCATGATAAGAGGGCACTGTATCATGTATAACAACCAGAATCATGCACAGCCCCACACGCTCATGGGCAGAGCACCTGCAGCCTTGGGTGACTTGGACTCACTACCGCTGTGCGACTGTTAGAGGACAGCTAACAGCAGGGTCATTTCTGTCCCTGCATGGCACTGGCAGAGGAGCAGCCGCAGGCATCCTGCCCCCGCCTGGGTCTGGCCGCAGGGACCGGCGCTGCCAGCAGCAGCTCTGTGCACAGCCCCCAGCAGCAGCATCTCATGGGATGTGGGTCTCCCAGCTGCCAGCAGAATCAAACTTGCCGTTTAGCAGAACAGGTGGGCACAGTTCTCCATGCTCTGACACCGGCTTTGTACGCTCACATGAAAATTCATATTGGCAACAGCTGTTGCAACAGAGAAAAGAGTCAGGTGGGTGCACAGGCAGCTCCCAACCACATCCCTCTGCCAAGGAGACAAGTAAAACCAGGCAGGTTGTGACTACACAGCCCTGAACCTGCTCTCGGTTCCCACAGAAACCGGCAGGCAGCCGGGGATCCGCAAGGCTCCTCCATGTTGGGACCAGAGCATCCGGCATAACATGAGCTGCGGAGCACCTTCTTCACCAATTAATACTTACTAACTATCTTCACTACGGGCTTTTCAGGCTGCACACAATTCTTTTTTGAGTTTTATTAATGATGAGAGACTAACACGTAGACTATTCTTAGCATACAGAATATATAGTATGTTTCCATCTCTCTATAGAGCAAATTAAGTATTTGATGACAAATTCACCAATTAAGTGGGAGCAACTCAATTGACTTCAGTGGAGTTCCACTGACTTACTCCTGCTAATTCCATTAAGCAGGCTTTAGATGACATTTATATAGACAGACTTCGGCCTCCCTCCCTTAATCTGAATACATAAGTGGTCCCAAGAAGCCAGTGGATCATTTTGGGTGGAAAATACTGCCAGCTTTCTCTCCTGAGCAAACTTGGCACATTATAAAGGCCAACGCCATGTTGGAGGGTTGAAGTGTAGCAGTCAGGTCTACTGCTTATTTTAAACAGATTGTTTAACAGTAGAATATATTAATTTTGAGCTAACAATCATTTTCTTAAAAAAAAAAAAGATGGGAATACAGCTGTTGCATTTTAAAGTAGACCTTTCAAGCTATAAGGCTGCGACAATAGAATTCATAAGTTATTTTCACTTTAAAACTAATTACCTCCACTAACAAGGGCAGCTGCATGAGGGAGTGTCCCCATGTGGGGTGAAGTTGGAGGAAATACCAAGCCTGGTCTGACCTTGCACCTGACAGCAAAGATGAACCCCTGCACTGCATTTTTCTGTTTTTCTGTATTATTTTTCCCACTGTGGCATAGAGGCTCAATGGCTTTATCAGTTAAACCCCCAAGGCTTCACAGGTTGATTTTCCCTCCCAGGGGTGGGGATGGGGATGGCAGGGTTGTCCTCCCACACAGACACCCCGCAGTGCCCGCACATGGCTCTGCTAATCTGCAACCCTCCTCAGCCCTTTGGCTGCAGGGTGCTGAAACGGTCATTAGAGAGATGGTGAATATTCATGGTGAAAAGGTGCAAAAGGATGGTTCATCAGAGCTGCACATGCCGGGTCCCTGGGGCTGTCAGGGACCCCACAGTGCACAGGAAACACATGGGGCCACAGAGGCATCCATGGCTCTGCTATTGCTGCTGCTGCTGCTGAGGGTTCAAAAAGCTTTTGATATTAGGGAATATAGTGGGAGCATGCAGATAATTCCTCACTCATCCCATTTACTTATGCACATGTTTTTCCAGATGCGAGTGCACTCTGGGCCATCCCCAGGGCATGGGCAGTGCTGTGGGGGCTCCCTGGGGTTGACACATAAGGCACACAGACTTACTGCATTCCTGTATATTTCTTGTATATATATTGCATATCTGTACTTATAAACATACCTCAGGGAGGGGTTTGCCTTACTTTATGCCAGGACAACGAAGTCCCAGCGACCTTGGAGCTGCAAGTTCCCAGCACAGTGCACAACTGAAATGTGTTTTTCTCCCTTCTTCACTCCCACGCTGATATTGCCTATGCTGGAGTTCACAGCCCCCTCCCCGCTGCTGCACCCCACCCAAACACCCTGCCATGGTCTAGCCGGGTCCCGCAGCATTTCTGATGTACACCCCTGGAGTCAGCAGTGGGCCAGATCCCGCTTTCTCCATTTTGGGAGGAAGAACTGGTGAGCAGGTACAGCAGCCACAGAACTTGGCCCCAGCAGCCACGGCTGAACTGCAGGAAAGACAAAAGTAAAGAACAGGGTCTGCCCCTGCAGCCCCTTGGGCTCCCTTCTCTGGTATCTCTGTTGCTTTCCCATTGATGCCCCATGAGTTCTGCTTTATCACCTAAAGTCTGCTCTGCTGCACCCTTTGACTGCAGCTGCTTTTTTTCTAGTAAACTCCAAAACAGAATAAACGGATCTTTTACTAATTTGCAATAAGACTTTATAACTTCATTAAGTAGAAACCAAATTATGTGGGTTTCACTTGAAATCAAGTAGAACATATGAGGCTGCAGTATAAAGCATTATAGATTCATCCTAAAAATTACTTTATTCCTAAAAATTATATTGAGATCTCTCTAAATTCATTGATGACCTAAACTAAACAAATGCATTGAATACCTCATCTTGCTGTCTCATGTTCTCAGATGGCAAAACCAGCATAACCTCTAAAATCAGACTCTCTAGCTGGAAGCTGAGCATCCCGTAGACCAGACAGTCCAGCCTGAACCCACCTAGCATACAGGGCATGTTCAAGGTCCATTTAATCTCTTAGCAGTTTTGCATCCCTGAGACCACGAGTAAAGCAGCAAATCCATGGCCAGGCATGGCAGCTGCTGGCAGCCCAGCGAACGAACCTGCCAGCCATGCCACTGGCGGGGGGACACTGGCACTGGCTGCCTGGGCTTGCTGGAGTTTGCTTCCACCAGTCTGAAATCACAGTGCAGGCTCCTGCTGTCCCTGCTCTGAAAATCCATGATGGCTTTAGTGCTCACACATGGCATGTGAAAGGGGTCACTGCTGCAGATAAGTATTCCTCAGGAACCTTAAAGGAACTATTGCTCTAGAAAAAAAAAATTGAACTTCTTCACCCCGTAAGCTTAATTTAACATATTTCACAGTTGGATAGTGTCAGTTCATGGTTATGCTCACATTGGCTTCTCGGTCTATCTTCTGCCAAGCCTCCTCTGCCCGCACACCGAACGCCCTGCTCTAACAACACACATCATCCCGCTTGAGCAGCAAAGCTTTTCAGAGTTTTTTCCTCAAAGACTAGTAAAATATCTGCACCGTTCATGGAGCGAGTGGCTGTGCATGCAGAGCTGGATGGGATGCTTCAGCTGAGCCACTCGGCGCAGCCACGTCCAAACTGAAGGGCAATGGATTTCCATGGAGGCCATTTTCAGCTGGCCGGCTGCCTGCAGGAGTTCCTCACTCCTGAGATGAATTTTCTCCTTAAAATGAGAGAAGAGGAAGAGAACAGAGCTGAATAGTAAGTGCATGCTGAAGTCTGTAAAGAAAGCTTTCAGCCTCACGTGATGGGAAAAGCAAAGCTGCCCATTACCAATTATAAACCACTTACAGCAGAAATAAAACCAGATCACAGAAAAATCAGATCACAGAAGAAAAATACAGCTTTTCTAACTGTATCCAGCCAACAAAATAAAGGGCTATTAGGATGAATAAACTAATTTTATTGCTTTTGTGTAACACCGGTTCAAACAACAGACTGTGGAGAGCAGAATCTGAAGGTTGGTGCAGGCAGCACAGGGCTCTGCAGTCAGCTGCAGCAATTTGTAAGAATCCAGTAGAGCCCCAAAGCCTACAAATATTTCCATGAAGAGCAGCAAACCTGCTCTGACCAGCCTGCAGGCATTGTGATCTGCCTGCACACTAATATCAGAAATCAGAACGATTACAAGTAGCAGCAAGCAAAGGTTTCCGTGGCCTCCCTGCAGACACGGGCAGAGCCCGGGAACTGCCCCCGGCCGTGGTGGGTCCCAGCGGCACCACTCCTAATTACTGGCAGCTTTGTCTGCCATTAACACCAGCTTGAATTTAGGGCAAGCAAAATACCTGGCCAATTTAACTCTAAACCTGGCATCATTCAAATGAAAAATCATATGAAAGAAGTTCCGCTGTTATTAATAACTTTTTTAGCATATCGAAGTGGAAACCGTGGAGACGTGCTGTTACCACAGAAACTGGAGGCACTGGCAGGGGCTGGAGGTGGGATTCTCCCAAGCACAGGCACGACCTCAGGCAGCTTTGCTGAGAGACCTGAGATGAAGAGCTGGCTTATTATAAACAAAAATATAATAATAATTATGAATAAACAAAAATAAATTACTATCAGTCAAAACAGGAAGGTGAAGAAGGTGGAATTAAATGCTACCTACACTGCAAAAAGCCTTAAATGTTCTTATTGTGTGTTTAAATACAGAGATTACAGCTTCCAGCATCTCTAGTCTGAAAAAGGCTGATACCTGTGAGCTGCAGCTGGTGTGAGTGACGGCTGTGGAGCTGCACACAAATGCACTGCTGGGAAAGCAAACCCAGTCCCTGGCCTGGTGGTCAGAGTGTTGAGAAGGATGGGGTGCGAGGACCCCCATCCTTGGGGAGCCAGGAGGCATGGTCCAGCTCTTCTCTCCTCTCTTACTGCCATTTTTATAGATCCCAAGCACTGCTTCAGATCTATGACACAAAGCATAATAAAAAGTTTTAAAATTTCTTCTGTGGTATTGTGGTCTTGTTTTGCCTCTCATTATCCAGCTGTGCAATCCCCTGTGTACGGGATTCAAGCAGCTCCCAGTCTCTGTAGTCTGCAAATACTTCAAAAGGAAGGGCAAGGCAGTCACCTCCAGCAAGGATGCTAGGGGATTAAACATGTAAGCATACCAGATAGAAACAGCAGGTACTATTGTCTGTTTGTGAGGATAAGCATCTTACTAATTTCATTTTTAACGCTTCAGCTATTCTGTACCTCACGCTTATTTCTACGCATACGTATAAACCCCATGAAGACGAGCAGCAGCAGTTCCTGGGGCTGGGGCTGGGACTGGGTAGACGGAGATCTGCAACTCTGAGGCAATGCCTGGCTGCTTTCCCTCCTGACACCCTCCCCCCGAATGGCACGGGAGGTGTGGCATCTCAGGATGCTGAAGACTTTGGCGAAACTGTACATATCTGCACAGAGGAGCTCTTCATCCCAGAAGAACACGCTGCTGTGGGCACCAAAGAGAGGGGACAAAATCCCCACAGGAGCCTGGCGCTGCTGGGCTGGCATCTGTGCTCTCCCCAGCAGTGAGCCAGGGATGGCCACTGCAGGGGAGAGATGGGTGTGAAACCATTACAAAGGACAGCAGAATTAGCCCTTGGGCATTAATTTATTCAGGAAATGCACTTCTGGAGCCGCCTGGTATATTGAAATACAGCACAGTAAATTATTAGCAATATTGCTAATCACTTCCACCGGGAATTTAATTTTGTACAGAGCAGAGACAAGCTCATTTTCAGCGCTCAGCTCTGGCCACGCTCATTACCATTTTTTGTTTTTAAATGGTTCTCATCTCCGTTATTTCCAGATTGTACAAGGAAAGATGGACAGAGGTGATCTGCTGCTCCGCTGCACCAGGGGAGGCGGGGCTCTCCCGAAAAGCTGCCGAGGGAGCCCGGCTGCTGGGGTGGGAACACAGCAAAGGGAAAGGCAGGAGGAGGACCAGGCTGCTGCCCTTCATTCCCTCCCAATCAACATCACTCAGCACGTGTATACTGAAGGAAGAACATGAAATATTGATTTCCATCCACAGATCTTCCACGTTCCTGGAATATTAAGTTTTACTAACAATTTTGGAAGCTACAAGCCTCTGTTTTATAACCTACAGCACAAGGGGCTTATTCTGCTTTAATTGCATGCAAAGAGACAACAGAAGAGTAATTTAAAAAAAAAAAACCAACGGCTGAAGCACCTCAGGACAAGGTGCTTACATTTCTCTGGGGCAAGTATCTGTTTGAATCCTGCAGGACCTGGGAAGTGATGGCTTCCAAGGGAAGATGCCGATGCATTCCCAGTGCATTCCTGGAAAAGCCATGAAGGTGTCACACACACACCCACCACCCTCCTCACCCCTCACGCCAGATTAACCAGGACCAGCATCACTGTGGCCACGGCACAGCCCGCCTGCCAAACACCTGACATGGCTCAGCCCTCTGACAGGGCCGACGATGCTTAACGAACTACTGCCCACCCTGGGGGTATTAGGGCTGACCCTGTCCCCACCGGGGTCTCATCCTGCACCACAACCTCCTGCAGCACCCGCACCAGTACCGGCCTCAGTGAGCCATCAATAGCTCTTAACACGTTAACTGCTTCTCGGCAATGTAACTACACAAATTAAGAGTTTCATCAGGGCACTGGAATGAGAACGAAATTTTTAGACGGACGTATAGATTTTTATAACAGGGCCTGCCAAGGTTAACCAAAACATCAAATCCCAGCCAGCCCCATCGTTACACTGATTACACACGTGTTCAACTCTGACACTTGGCTTTTTGTGCCACCAAACAGAAACAAACCCACTCTGCAACCCACAGGGAGAGCAGCCGTGCCAGAGCCAAGGGACGAGGGAACTCACCCTTCCCACTTCATTAGGACAGCAGCTCTCTCCAGAGGTGCCAAGGAAAATCAGGACCAGGTAGATTTAATGAAACATGGAGTAAAGCAACATTTGCTGGCACCTGGGAGCCAGGCCGACACTCCCAGAGGCAGAGTCCCTGCTCTGAGCACAGCCAGGCACCAAGGGTTTGGTACCCCACGCTGCCGGGAGGGGATTTGGTTTCCCCTGTGCTGCTCTGCCCTGGGAGAGCTTCACCGCAGGGGCAGGCAGGGGATGCAACGCGCCGGACGGATGCACAAGGCGAGCGTGTCCCTTCCCAGCGATGGTTACGGGGAGGAGCGAGGAGCTGCTCCAAGTGGCTCCAGCAAAATCCAACAGATAAACATAGAGGCATCCATTTTCCTAATGCTGTTCATGTTGGGAGGGATCTTCCGCCATGGACGGACTGGCTGGTACCACAGGGACCATGGGGCTGAAACCTGCATGGAGATCCCTAAGCCTGGGGAAAGGACCGGGGACCCTGGGCCACCGCTGATGGGAATGTCACTGGGAACTGGAAGAATGTATTTATCATGTTTGCATGGGTTATATGCAGGTCACAGAAACATGTAATGATTGTAATGATTCCCAAGATTTGGGCTGACATTCCACGTAACACTGTGCCTCTTTATTCAATAATAGTGAAAAACAGTCCCCATAGGGTATTACATCTCCTGACGTATGGTTCCTGATGGAAGGGAGACTCCTACATAAAAGACTTGCTGCAGAGGAAGCCTTGTCTTCCCAGAGCACATCTCCTGTTGAGAAGCCCATGAAAGGGAGACACTGAACTCGGGGAACGAAGAGACCATTGTACAGCAGAAGCAAGACAGTCTCCTCTTAATTTGTTGATGTGATGTCTGGAATCTCACATTTTCCTGTTTTGCTTCACATAAATTTAACCATTCATGCAAAGAGACTGAGAAGAGGAAAAGCAGCTCAGGAGCTGACTACTTGAATAGCAGGAGATGTGAAAACTATGGCTAGTAAAGCCCAAGCAATGATAATTCATTTTTTAAAATGGACCCCAGTCATTACTCTTGTCAGGAAGAGAGAGGACAAACAGACCTGACCCACGTTTATGGAGCATAACTAGTCCCACATGCTGCTGCACCAGCACCTGGGTGTGAATCCTGACTCTGCAACACCCTCCTGAGTTTCCCACTGGACGCCAGAGCCAGGGTCTCAATGCTTTCCGTTAAATTAATGACTTCTTTAGCAGAAGGGTGTCATCTCTATGACTGCTTAAGCAAATACCGAGAAGAATTTATTCAATGGAGAAGGAATGCTTCTGCAGTGTGAGTAAGGCATGCCAACGCATGTGGCATTCTGCAGCACCTACGGGCAGCCCTCTGGGACGCAGCTTGTTTTGCAACAACATATGCTCTTCTGCGTTGTATTATATTAGTAAAATGAACAAAGTCAAATTCATTTAAGAGAAATATTCAAAATACTGATGCTCTGAAGTGAGGCTTTGGCTGCAGAACAGCTTTTCTCATTAAAGCAGTATCACAGAAAGCCTCGCTGCTTGCAGAGCGGCTGCAGCTGGGCATCTGTTCCAGCAAAACTTCCCTCAAACTTTGCAATACTTTTTGGGGAAAAAAGTACTTTTGGGGGAAAAAATGCTGGCAAATCCATTTTGGGTCCCCCAGACCACCCATGAGGGGCAGGGCAGGACTGCAAGGTGGCCTGCCTCTGCATTGCAATCTCCTACTGGAAAAACTGATTTTGCTGCTGTCGCTGACTGATCCTGCCAGGCAACCCCTCACCCAGCAGCTTTTAAATCTTTTCTTTCAAACCCAGCTGGAAGTACTTTATCAGCTCCTATATGCCAGTTGTAAAGGATGTTTGTCGTACATTTAATTTCTCCATCTGTATGTTGGCCAGAACCTCCACGACATATTTTTATGAGTAGATAACATGCCACTTTTGGGGAGAGAAGGGTTCAAAACTTACATTATTGCAAATTCTCCAGGTGGCTGAATTGAAGAGGAAAGCTCCTGTGATCAGGACACAGGCAGAGGCAAGAGCATTTGCGTTTCACACTTGACTCCAACATAGACCAATCCAGAGCAGGACCAGATCACACCAACTCTCCGTGACTGTCAAACACAGGTAGATGTGTGTCCTCGTCTGATCACAGTGTCACAAGGACAGGTCTCTCTCCACATAGATATTTATGTTTCAAACTCATTCTCATTCATATTTTCAGTGCCAGCAACCAAGCCGACACAATACGATGCTTTGCTCATACTGAAGCAACTTAGCTGGGCTGTTCCCCATGTCTGGCATGGCTTGACCACCCCTAGACCTGGGCTGCTGCCCTGGCAAACCGTCGGCAATGCGAAGGGAAAAGCTCATGCAAAACCAGTTCTTAGTCCTGCTGGGGAGCGTCCCCAGAAGCCGTTTGCCAGCCCAGGCCTCTGCAGAGTAGGAGCAAATTTCATCTAAACTTTTATTACAGCAGGATGAATCTTTCTTCACAAAATTGGCACCGATTATGCTAATTAAATTTGAAGAGTTCATTAGGTAAATGGTAATTGCAATAACATGCTTTAAAGAAATGATGAAACACAAAACCTGCTTTCAGGAAAATCACTTATCCCCTTTCCAGATAACCTTCAAACAGCTGTGTCAAGATTAATAAGAGAAAACAGCATTTCTGAAATACTAGCTTTCCAGACCAGCTGCTAATTAATACATTGTGGCTTTCTTTCCCAATTTGTATGTTTTACTTTTGCACTCCCTTTGGCTGACTGGCTGTTCTCTTCACTGCTGCAGGTTGCTCCCTGCCATGCATTGCTGGCACCAGGGTCTGAGGATGCAGCAGCCGCACTTACCCCACATCGAGCAGTACCTGCTACCAGTCATCACCCACAACAGGCAAATGCTGACTCAGCAATACTGAGTCCCAGACCTCTTCCTAGCAGCACCGCTGTTGTACTGCCACCAGCCAGCTTTAGTTTTATTTTGCTTTTTTTTAAAAAAAAAGCAGTAAATCAGCAGCAAAAAAGGATGCGTTCCAGATACCATTGTAGCACGAATCACCTGACAGTGCACAAGCTCTCCCACATTTTTCTTAGGAGACACGCACATTTTTATCTTGTAAGCCCCACAGCTGTGGTGAAGATGTTTATTTGTACTGCAGTGGCACCACAAACTTCGGCTATATACTGGGATCCAATTATGTCAAGTACTTGCTGATTTAATGATGCATTATGGAGCGGGGGGAGAGCAGACGTCTGCAGAAAGCCGCTGTGCTTTTCGCAGAAGATCACGTTCTTGGGGGATTTGTGCTGGGTTGAGTTGGGCAATGGAAAGCATTGCAATTTCTCCTGCAAGTCAGGGAGATGCCTCCCTCCCACCTCCTCTGGGAAATGCCTGGAAAACCTCCTGGATGCTGGCTCTCATTCAGCAAAGGGGGACGTATCCAGCAGCTAACAGCATTTCTTCTTTCCTTCCAGCGATCTCACAGCAGTTGGGAAAAGTCCATGAATATGTAACGAGAATTGACTCCTGAGGGGGTGTTTCAGGAAAGAACCTTTAAAAATAATTGAGCAAAATCTCAAACTTGCCACTGTTTTTAAACTTGCTTTTGTTTGCTTTTTTATAAGAAAACCATCCGTGCGCCACTCTTGGCACATTCTGCATTGCATGCCATAGCAAACATCAACAGCTTCAGCTGTTAAAAAGCAGGCTGCAGAAATGCATTTTCAATGCAAAATATTGACAGTGACTCTCAGGAAGCTGAAATAGGGACAACAGCCACCGGCAACACCACAACTTCTGCTGCTGATCCTGAGGGTTAATGACAAGGCACTGCTGGGCTCAGCAGCTGAACCTGCAGCACGATTCATTTTTCAGCTGCTCAGAGAGGGCAATGCTTGGGTGTGCAGGGTACCGCCTCCCACCCTCCCCGCTTGTCGTGGTTTAGCCCCAGCCAGCAACTAAGCACCACGCAGCCGCTCGCTCACTCCCCCTACCCCGATGGGATGGCGGAGAGAATCGGAGGAGTAAGAGTGAGAAACACTCCTGGGTTGAGATAAGAACAGTTTAATAATTGAAATAAAATAAAGTAAAATAATAATAATAACAATATAATAATAATAGTAGTAATAATATACAAAGCAAGTGATGCACAATGCAATTGCTCACCACCCACCGACCAATACCCAGACAGTTCCCAAGCAGCGATCGCTGCTCCCCGGCCAACCCCCCCCCAGTTTATATATTGAGCGTGACGTCACATGGTATGGAATAGCCCTTTGGTCAGTTTTGGTCAACTATTCTGGCTGTGCCCCCTCCCAGTTTCTTGTGCACCTGGCAGAGCATGGGAAGCTGGAAAGTCCTTGACTGGCACAAGCAGTACTCAGCAACAACTAAAAACATCAGCATGTTATCAACATTCTTCTCCTACTAAATCCCAAACAGCACTATGCCTGCTACTAGGAAGAAAATTGACTCTATCCCAGCCAAAACCAGGACACCGCTGCAGGGACCGCTGGTACATATAGCCAAATGCTCGTCATCAAATTTTTTGCAATGTTCACCTCCAGAAAATGCCAGCGATCTGCAAAGAGCAAAGGTGTTCCTTGGTGACATCTCTCTTAAACGCAGGTTGGGGTTTATCCAAGGAGTCTTTTCACCCAAAAGATGAAGCTACCATTACATGGTGGTCAATAAGGGCTGCAACGTTTGCCACTCCCACACTCTTAACGTTACTGACTTTTTCATCGAGCCCCCTCTAATTGTTGCCAGCACGGGTATGAAAACTACATCAACTGAAATGATTTAGAGTTAGCACAAGGGCAAAAGAAACACCAGGATGTGCAGTACATTTTGATGCATCTCAGCATGTACACCGGGTAGGCGGAGGAATGCAGACATCGGTGGCATTGGTAGCCAGAAGCAGAAGACAGATACAAAGGTATAAAACCAATTATTAAAATGTAAAGATGAAAAAAAAAAATTATATTCTAAAAAAGAACAAAAAACCTGATACAGGACAAGTTACAGTAAAAACAACTTGGGGGAAAAGATGTGTTTGAAACAAAGTCCTGCAAATTAAGACCTTAGAAAGCATTAAGAATATTCACCTTGCTTTCAGCAACTATTTGCAAGTTTAGAGCTGAGGTTTCTTATTGTGAGCTCATCTTTCCTTCAGCACTCAATGAGATAGTTCTAAGCTCTAAAAGCTGGTGGAAAATAACTATTAATGACTTCTGTCCTCTTTGGTTCACAAATACTCACAAAGGCAAAAAACTGGTTTTATAGCTGCTGCTGTATGTTGTTTCCCATTGCAAATGTCTGTGCACTCAGGGTTAATTAAGGTACAGATGGTGGCATCCCATAACTGGTGCTCTCCTATAAAGTGCAGGTATGGCTGTAAGCATGCAGCACTTAGCAGCTCGGGTTATTGTCCATGAAGACAACATCTTGTAAGTTCAGTCAAAATATAGTTGTGGGAAAAAAAAATTAGGTTATTTTAACCTCTTGCATAAGTTGTCATTTGCTGCCACTACACTTATGCAAAGTTGTTTAATCTAATCAATATAATAGTTGTGTCAGAATGAGTTGAATTTCTTATAATGAAATTGCTGCTTTTCCAATCTATCTGAAATGTGCGGGGTGGAAGCACTCATAATTGTGGTGAAGTCCTCATGAGGAGCTATGACAAGGAGCCCGCTCCTCATCCTATTGCAGCAAATGCAAATTCCTTTGAAATTGAAGGGTAGAATACAAATAAAAGAATAAATAAGAGCAATTTTCTGATCAAGTCAGTCTGGAGTTATCTGGACTCGTGTAACTGCGATAGTGAGCAACTTGCTGAATTCAAAACCCCTTCACAAGCTGCAGCGCAGCAATTCCTGGTCAGAGGTATAACCTGGACCTGGCCAGTGTAGAGACAGCTTCCCAACAGAGCTGGTGAACACAGTCCTGTTTGAAAAGGGACTCAGAGGAACTGGGTAAGATAGAAACCACTGTGTGTTATATATACTACTGTATGCATAAAAACGTATGTATTGTCTCTTAAGAAAATATGTTGCCATGTTAGCACCATTGGCTTGCCACCAGCTTTGAGCAGAGTCGTGGCAAACATACTGAAGCAGATGACCCCGACTGAAGCCCCTCTGCACACCCACGCTCACCACCAGTGTCAGCTAAACACAGGGGTGCCTTAGCTGCTCCTGCCAGAAGCCGACACGCTGCCGGAGGTGGGGGACCCCGGGGTGGCCGATGGGGGTTTGCTTGGTCAGGACAACTCACCAGGGATGTCACAAGTCAGCGGGATTCGGCTTTCGGCCGGGGCAAGGTGTGGATGCAATCTCCACGTCTGGGACACATTGTGGCACAGGGCGCAGATGCAGACATCTGTGTCCCTCCACGTCACTGCTTTCCCTGCCATCAGCTACGGACTTTGCTGCGAATCTATCACTATTCCTCAGTACAACAACTGCTTCATACAGTGTTGGAGCCTGCAGCACCAGGGCTCACCTGCAGCCGGCCCCAGCCCCAGCCCTGCGGGGAAGGGGGTCTCAGCCAGGGACAGGGATGTGCCTCCACCTGCCCCGCTGCTCCCAGGGGGTCTGCACAGGAGAAGGAAACACAAGGAAAAGCTCCTCTGGGAGCAGCGCATCTCAGCTCCTGTATTAAAAGTCAGCCAGATTGATACAAAAGATCTCTGCATAGGCTACAGAAAGCTTTGGATTTAGCCTTAATTCATCCCCTAACTGCAGCTAAAGTCCACAGCTCTTTTATACAGTGGAAAGGGTAGCAGACAAGAAAAACAGTCATGGTCAGTAAAGACAACACGAAGACAACTTGCTGGAGGTGTTTTTTCCCCCTTCACACACTCCTGCAAAGTTGACTCTTCTTCTGAAGCCCCAGGAAGCACATGTCTGAGCCTGCTCCTGGGAGACTTTCGACTATTCTTAGCGAAGCGGAAGGAACAGCACTGTCACAACACGGAACAAGGAATAAAAGAGCTAAAAAAGGAACTGTGGCTGACTTCACTCGCATTTTGCCTAACAAGTTCATATAAATCTTACAAAAATATTTGTTTTCCTTCTCTGATGATCGTTGTCTGACTTTCAAAAGAATCAAATCAATAATAAAAAGAATCAAATCAAATTAAACTTAAGCAAATATCTGGAATCCAGGAAAGTGGTATTTCAGTGAAGACGGATAAAATCTATAGTTATTAGATTTTGCAGACTTGACATCCTACTGCAAACAGAAGTTTGCAAATCTGGACACACAAAGATGTTTCTGTGTGTTTTCCCCAGAGAAGCAGCATCAACGTAACATGAGGACAGGGACCACTGGGGCTACCAGCTCCATCCCTCTGCCTTCAGACAGAACACCCGCCTCTGCCCTGCCTCACCAGCGCTGGCCCAAATGAGACTGCATTTTTTTGTTTATATGTCCCAGGCTGATGTTTGCTGATGTTTGTGACAAAACAGAGCAAAGTCTTTCCTTGATTTTCCCAAGGGCTGTGTCCTGCACGCTCGGCAGACCCACACGTCAGCCCCAGCACACCCTGGCCTGGTACCAAAGCTGGAGATAAAATTCCTCAAAGCTTTGCTGGAGACAGGACGTCACCCGCCACGGCCAGATGCTTGCAGCCAGCTTGGGATAGTGGATGTGTAGGAAGCCGCAAGTAAACGCATGTTGTTCCCATGACCAATAGCTGTTATGTCCCACCGGCATCTCCAAGCAGAACTGCAGAAGGTGCATGGGGTGGCAGTTTTCATTCATTTATTAGTGCTACAGCCCTATCAATACTTGCTATAGCTCAAGCCATCCTTCAGCAGAAGGTCATTAAACATGTCTATTGATTTCCTCAAGATTTTCAACAATATTTAAATCTTTCGCTAACTAGGGGATGGATGTCTTTGGCTGCCAATGCCTCCACGCAATGGATTTCAGAAGCGTAAGTGTGCTGTGCACATCTACTGTTGTACTTCCAGGCTCTCCTGCAGGTTTTGAGCAGATGAGAGCAGGTGCAGCACTGGGGAGGAGGCAATGCTAATCTGGGAAGCTGCTCACCTCTGCCCTCTTCCAGAGGGAAAGCAAGTGGGGGGAGCAGGTCACCCCTTGCAGAAAGGCTTTGTGAGGCACAGGGGCTGCCGTGCACACCCCCCTCCCGCTGCAGGCTGCTCGAGGCCCTTTGCCTTGAAAAGAAAAAATTGAAACTAAAATAATGCAATCAATATCTGGAGCACTTAAGCCTCACTGACCTGAGCACTGTTAGCACAGATGTGCCTGAGGGCCCTGGTCTTATAATGGCAACAAGCATTGACACCAGCAACACCAAACCACAGGCATCCCTCAACTGTCCCTGGGACAGCCTTGGCCAGCCACCACCCAAGGCACAAGCCCCAGCTCCGCTGCAGGTCCTGTTCCCAAATTTCCCAACTTTTTCATTTTCCAGCCCCAAACAATGGTGCTGACATGTGCACTTGTCCTCCCTGCTACCCCGTTGGTGCATGAAGTTGCCAAAATTGCAGCCCTCCCCCACCCTGCCCTGCATCAACCAAAGCCATCAGCCAGTTCTCAGAAAGGGGCACTTAATTCTGCAGTGTGGGGCTTTCCATACTTCATCAATGTGGGGCCATTGGTCACAAATCAGGCCCAGGTGGTCCTTTGCATTGTTTGGAAGGGGTGGGTCAAGGAAATCTTTAAGGTTTACAAGGGAAATTTTGGGTCAGATTCTGCTTGGCTAAATGGATGATGAGTAACAATTCTTTATTTTTCAAAAGACAGCAATATATTTGATATGTGTGAAGTCAAGTACATCCTATACCTGTGAGCTGCAGAGGTAATTTGTCTTTAATAAACAAACCGTCGCAACTGAGTTGCCACAATCTTGCAAAACGATCTCAGCTGTGGCGCACATGTGCCTGTTTGGGAAAGCGTGCCACGGCGACACGTGGATGGACGCAGTCCTACCGGCAATGGCTTGGCGGGGATGCGGCAGTGCACGTGGCCGCACATGCAGCAGAGCTCGCAGCAGCACAGCTCAAGAGCGCTGTGCGTGCAGGTCTCAAACGCACCCATGCTGCAGGGAGATGCCAGCAAGTTCAATCACTAAACTCTCCTGCCTGCCTGCACGCCCGTGATACCCAGCTCTGGAGGATCATTTATAGGCGCACGTGGGAGGAACCCTCTCTGGCAATCTGCATTGCTGAGACTCCCACTGGCAGCCCAGGCCTGCCCAAGCACATCACAGCCAGCCCCAAAATGAGAACATGTCTTTGCACCAAAACCTGCCTGGTCTGATTAGCCTTCTCCTGCATTTTGAAGCACAGGGCACCCCATGGAGGGACAGCCGTCCTCTCCTCGCCGCTGCTCAGAGCCTCACTGCTCCACCTTGCTTTGCAGCCCACCAGCCACTCGCCCTGCAAGTCAAAGTCCTAACGCCATGAAGAACAGCAGCCGCTCTTCTATACATATAACATTGTGTAAACTTTAAAACCTTTCAAATTCTGTAACTGGACTTGTATAACATCTCTGACCAGGGCTACTGCAATTGAAAAAACTGGCAGAAATGCAACGGTAGGTGAGAGCTGGCGAGCCTGTCTGCAGAGCTGTCACAGAGCTGTGCGTGAGCACCAGCAATGACCCCCTGGACCAGACACTGCTGCTGTTCCAGAAATTGTCAGGATTTACTGGGCAGCCACAAAGGCAAGAAACAAAACCAAAAGAAATCTCTGAAACATACCCCTTAGAAGCAGATTTCCGGAAAGAACCCGAAAGGCCAAGACGTAATAAACCCAGAGCCAGCGACTCCACTCCTGCCTGGCCTTTCACACCGCCTCTTTCTCTGGACTCACAGGCTGCCTGAACCCCCGGAGCTGCCAGGCTGTACAGCAACGCAAGCCCAACAGCCACTCCTGCCCCAAACCACACCATCTGGTGCCTTTATTCAGCCCTTCCCAGCTTCACTTGAATGTTTGTACAACGCTGCTGCTCGATGCATCACCCCAAAAGCCTCACTTGGGCTGTCTCCCCGGAGCAGCTGTGCCAGCCTGTGCACTGGCCTCTTCTAGATCCCATGGGGTTTGCACCAAGGAAATTTTTTTTACTTACTGGGTTTTCTCTGCCTCTTTCCACAAAGCCCTCGCCATTCATACCTCAGCTTTGAGCAAAACACAGTCTTCATTAAAGCACTTGAAAATGTCAGCTGCCTCATCCCCTTAAACCACAAAATCCTCTCAGTTTTGTTCTTATTTTCATATCTTGTTACCTCCACAGGCTCTTGCCACTTTCTGGGGAGAAGTTCACCTGAACCTTCCCCACAGCAGCCCATTGCTCATCCACCAGTCCTGAGCAGAGGAGCACAGAAATTCAGTCCAACTATTAATAAACTCACAAAACTATCACCATGAGCAGCAGCTAAAAATACTGCTTAAAAAGAATTGGATAGACTGAGATTAATTCATGCTCGCATATCCATTCTTAACTAATTTTCACCCTGATTTTGAAACAGAGGAATTAAAAAAGGGTTATTTAACATGCAACATCCCAAATGCAGCAGAGCCGAGATGCCCCACAGTTTGCTCTGCAAGACACGTGCAGCACTGCATGGCTGCGGAGCCCATGGATGGGGCCAGGACAGCTTTAGCCCCTTGATGAGATGAGTTTGCTCAGTTTATTTGAGCAATGGAGCAATGCGCGAGGCCTGCAATCCTTCATCCTCTGACAGCTCTCAATTCCTGTTAAGATAACCGAAAGGGTTTTTATCCTTTACCTAATGAGTTCAAACTGAGCTACTGAACTCTTCACTGCTGATTTAGGTCATTCTCTTCCCAGATTTCCCATCTCTAGCTCCTACAGCAAAATTAACCCCTTGGACAACTCCAAGAAAAAAAGGCAAAAATAAGGAAGTACCAGTTTATATATCAAATAGTTATTTAAAATCCACACTAGCAAAACTATTGCTGTGTCAGCTGAGATGACCACGCTCTTTTCACAGAGCAGGTAAGCTGTAATCTTAACATGTATCAGGTGGTAAAACCAGGGGCTGAATTCAGTTTGTGATAAAAAAATGAACGCTTGACCCTGGTAAAGGCTGGGTTTAGGTAGTATGCTGTTCTCAGCTAACACCACAGAGTCCGTCTCGACCCAATGCCACGAGGCAGCGAGTGCCCCAGCAGCCAGCAGGCACCCAGCTCCCAAACCCTGACACTTCAGAGAGAAGCACTTCTCAGGTTTGACTGGCAAAGACTTTTGGCTGGATATATCAGACTTCCAGCCCACTCTGCAAATGTTGGTGTAAGACCTTTTGATTTCCCCCAGGGCTTTTGACCCCTCAGCAGAGTCCATAGGAGCACTCAGGGAACCCCAGTGTGCCAGGATCCAGCCAGGGCAGCTCCTGCTCACCTGCAGCGGGTCCCCCAGGGGTAGCATCCAGCCCCAGCTGGGTGCAACGATAAGGCTGAACATCTTGAACACATTCGGACAATGGATGAACAGGAAAAGAGTTTTAGTAATTCCCACCTAGCAAATTTTTCAACAAAACAATACAAAAAGGTTTTCATCAAAACACAGAGATGCAATGAAGGACAGAGAGATGCAACACCAGAGACTTCCTAGACTTACCTGCTTGGCGAGATGTGTTAGCGATGCACTTACTACGTTCCCCAACGTACTTACCCCTTTCTTTAATGGAGGCACAAACTGGTTTCAGTAAAATGGGTTATAGGAATCTGCAGCCAAAAGTTGAAATTAACCCAGACCAAATATTGGTGATAATAAAAAAGCCTCCTTTAACATTTCCTACCTCTTCACATTTCATACATCCCCTCTCATGTCGGTGACAGCTCAGCTGATAACAGCCACTTTTAAATGAAGAAAAATAGGCCACACTTGAAAATGTGTTAGTTAATAGCAATTTAAACATGATTTTGCTCCTAGTGCAAATGCAATTTAATACTTTCAAAAATATGTTAACTGGTCATGAGTGACTCTGGGGAAGAGCTAACATTTTCAAATGTAACCTATTTTCCCAGTCTAGACATGCCAGATGTGTCCTGCCTTTAGTTCTTTGTTGAGTTATTTTATGCTATTCAGACAACGTAATGATGTATTACAGCACTTGCGACAAGCTACAATATATGAGATCAGTGAAATTTTTGGACTCTTCACATGATTTATAGATATTAGCAAGGGCCCGTTAAGCGATTTACTCTCTTTCAACCTGCTGCTGCAGAGCTGGTGTCTGCAGCCCCAAAGATCTGTTTTTCAGGGGAAAGGCTGCTTTCCCCATCCCTGGGCTGTGGGGTGGCCCCACAGCATCCCCCAATACAAAAGGAATAAATCCAAAAGTAATATTCTGGGTATGCAAGACCCTTGAACTTCTTTGTACAGCAATGTGAGAGAGAAAGAGAAGAGGAAGATGTGCATACCATTGTCAAGCACAGAGATGGTTTTGAATATGCCAGATGGTTTTCCCCAAAGACTCCAATTAGAGACCAGAACTGTAATGAAACTGCACTGAGTTTGGTAAAGTCCCAACTCAGAGAAGTTTAATTATCAAGATGGGTAGGGAAAAATTATGCCATTTTCTTTGCCTTTTGCTTTTTTGGGGACTTTTGCTTTTCACAGCCTGTACAGCACAGCCGCTGATCCCATGCAGCCTCTGCATGCCTGAACCCCAGCCCTGCATCACGCAGGTGTTGCCCTGAGAGGGCATTTGTGCTATGCTCAGCACAGAAATTTCTCCCTTTCTCAGAGATGTAAACAATCCAGAAACAGGTTTGACCAAAAAAATAACTGTACAAGCTTGGAAAGCAGTTATGATCCTCACATGGCTCCTAGCCCCCCACCACCTGCAGGAGTTGGGCACCCTGGTGACTGCCAGCACCCACCAGCGCCTCTTCAGCCCTGCATCCACCCCAGTTCCTGTTTTCAGGAAGTTTCCATCCATCCTCCTGCAGGCATATGTGTCAGAGAAGTTCGGAAAGACCAAACACAGCAATTGAGTTGGACACCTCCTGGGGGAGGCTGCAAAGGCCAGTGCCGCTTCAAAGTTTGGGAGTGTTACACTCTGCCATTGCAACAAAACCAACCCAAACACTCCAGAAAGTGTCAACTCTATATAGAGCCCAGAGAAATGCGGTTGAAAACAGGCAGACTCCCAGTTTCCTAGCACCCATCACTGCCCTTCTTGCTGGCCACGTACGAAATGCCAGCCTCATTGCTGGTAGCTGAATCAGCACCTTAGCACCAAGCATTTTGAATTGATGAAGTCTTAAATCATCATATTCCACTTCCAGGGGAAAAAAACAAGTATCCAGGTCTGTAAGCCACCTGACAGGTAATGAAGTGTCCAGTTCTGATTACTGCCATTATCTCATTGTAATTCCCTCAGAAGGTGGGCTCTCATAACGACGCAAGAAGGCAACAACTGAAGAGGGGTTCAAAGGCATTTCACAGGTGAGAGGGTCAGGCAGTAAAGCAGCTGCTGCATCCAAACAGGCGCTGCCTCTGCCCAGTCCTGCTCCTACACTCCTGCAGCTGCAGACCAGCACAAAGACCATCTGGAGCCACCTCTCATCCCCTTCCCAAAGGTTACAAGGCAGAAAGCCAGACTCTTCATGCACCTCTCCCTCTAATATCAATACAAGTTTCTATTTTCTTGGCAGCTGTAATAATTAGAAAGTACATACTTGACTGGTCTTCCAGGACTACATTAGAAAAGTGATCTGTATTGTTGAGGAGAGGCAGCACAAAAAGGGGGTAGGGAGCTAAATCACTGCCTGCAAATGGGACATGGCAAAAAGCACTGTGTCTCTGCTTGCTTTGCGCAGCCTCGTCGCACCTGAAGATGTTCACCCAATACCCATCGATAAATTATTCTTAATAAGAAATTACTAAATAGGCTGAACAAAATTTATGAGCATGAAATGCTGAAGCTAAAACCAGGACAGAGGCTGCATACTAGTAAAGTTGAGCACACAACCTGCCAATAGCTCCTTGATGACTCTCCTGCAGCCCTACAAACCCTTGCAGGTGGCTGTGGCTGCCTGCACTTTGCAGAGCATCGCACAAATGGCCCTTTGCTCCAACAGCACCCTTCAGGTTTTGGACAAGCATCTGAGCTCAGGCAGGATTGCAAGAATTTGCTCATAGTTTGGGCACTACAGACAAAAGTACTGGCTTGTGTGCTATAATTACACCTGTTTACATAATTCTTCTATATACAAATTAATTGCAAGTGAAGGCCTCCAGTACCCCCGCCATGTGCTGCAGGACAGGGCATGGACTCAGGCTTCAGTTAGGACAATAACATGTTCAGAGGAAAAAATTATTCTGCCTTCATTTGCTTCAAAGACTTGTGAGAACAACAGTAGATATGCTACATGATTATTCCTTTTAGAAATCATTTTTCCAACCAAAATGCCAAAAATAGAATAAAAAGGTGTTCCTCTTATACAAAGACAGGAAGGACTAACATGAGACAGCCTGAAAGTTATGGTATGGAGAGACAAGGATATTTCCATGTTCCTAATGCAAGGTTTCTATTCTTTTCTAATATTTTTTATAAAGGCAGGTCAAAATTACAATGGAAAACTATTTTTTTAAAAAAAGTTAAGTCTTTCAATTTATTGCTGTTGTATAGGGCTTATCCCAAAGCTTGACCTTATCTAGGGAGTTCAGTGATTTCCCAGGGCCTGTCCCTGGTGTGCCTCGACACCCCAGAGCAGCACTCAGGGATACTCTTGCTGCACCATGCTCCTGCAGCACCTCACACAGTTGTGAAGTTAAACAAACACAAGAAATAATAAAATACAGACACTTTAGTTTTATTTGCTAAAAATGTGGTATCATATTTCAATGCAGTATAAGCAGGCAGATACATTCTGCCCAGATAAACTTATATTTAATTACAGATGGTAAAGATCATAAAAGAACCAGGATTCAGCTCAAGTCCTTAACATGACTCTCCCGCTTTGCAGCGCAGCAGGTTGGGACCTCATTTTCCTCTTTCTGTGATTACAAATAAATCCCCTTTTAAAAGACTGCCAGATCTGGGTTTGTTCTTATTTTTTAATCATCCTTTTAATCTCCCCAAGTACCTTGGAGCCTCTTTGGTGCAGAGCTGTGAGCCATGAACAGAGGAGGAGACCACAAAAGCCATGGCAGCAACATAGTGCGTGATACAGCAACTTAATGCACAAAGGAAAACCACAAGCCTGATCTGCAATCTGGGTCCTTGTATACAGAGCAGATTTGCATTATTGCATCTGGATATTTGTGTAAAGGACAGACCCCCTGGATATAAATAACACTTCCTCCACTTCTCCGTTGAATTTCCACTTAGCGGCTGTAACTACACTTCCACAACTCAGCCATGCAAGCCCAGCTGCTAAGGGCGATCAGCAGAAAAGCATGGGGCTCGGTGTATATTTGCCTGCACTAAGGAATGCCCTGTTGGTGAAAACAAGGCTCCCTCACGTCCTGCACTGCCCATGCATTGGGTATCTGAGTCAAAGGCTAAACACAGCTGAGCAGTGGGAAGGCAGATTTCTACCTATATCTGCCGTGCAGGAGCCTGGTACCAGGCCAGCATCACCATCCTTAAAACTAAGTAAGAACAAGGCGAGGGGTGAAGGAGACAAAAAACAGCACCAGAGCCACAGAGTGTAATTAGAAACACTTCCCGTCCCCCCCGCAAAAAGCCTTTTTAGAGCTAAGACAAAAATACTTCTGTTCGCTTTTTTCCTGCCTGTTCTGTAATCAAGAGCACACACAGCGAGTGACAGCTTTAGGCAGGGAAGGTTACGAAAGGCACGATCAGATCCACCAGCTCTTCCTGCTGGGTGCCAAGCAGGAAATCTCCTGAGGAGAGTCCAAGCAGGAGAGCAGCCAGGGCCGATGCTGAGCTGCAACACACCACCAGGAGCAGGAACTGAGAGACCTTGACCCGATAGGACAAAAACTTGTCCCACTGCAGTCACTTGCAGCAGGACATGGCCATGCATGGCTCTGCAACCCGCTGAGCCTGACTGCTGCAAGGCAAATGTTACAGGGTCCACTCAAGGAAGGAAACCATTTCCCAAATTTACCAGCAAAACCCGTAACAGGAGTTACATGTTGGCTGAGATTCCCAGCGCTGCCTGTGGTACAACAGTGAGCCTGTCCTCAACATTCATTTAGCATTAATATTTAAGGACTACACGGATTTGGTAAAATATTTCCCATGATGCTGTCAGATCCCCTCTACTTGGAGTTTCTGACAATAAAATCCTATTTGCTTATAAATTTGTGATGTGATGGAATTACAAAGCAGGTCAACTAGCAGGTTTGGAGATACTGCCTAACATCATCTCCCTTCGAAATATAACTGAGTGTATGAGCAAACACCTTACTGGTTCACATTGCTTCTTACTGTGCTGAAAAGAGAGAGAGAATACAACGTAGCACTGTGCCTTGACGGACCAGTGAGTCTAAGCACAGCGTCCCAGGAAAGCCGTCGTCAGAAATCATCATTCTCACTGCTTGCATTTTTATTTCCCTTAGTGGTGAAGTACAGATAGACTATATATATTTCTCATAGAAAAGTATTGGTGAACATTAAGAACATGTGAAAGTCAGCAAATACAACAGTTTATGCTATTCTAAGAGCTACATTTTCTAAGAGGTCAGAGCTAGATCCTAAATCTGTGCTAGGAATTACTTCAACTTGCAGTATTAAAAGTAAACAGAGATGACAGAATTTGCACATTCAAGTGAAACCAGACTGTGCATGCAAACGTGCTTTGCATCCATCAGTGCGATCTACTGGAAGGGAAAACAGTACTTCCTGCACAGACCTGCTGTAGAAAAAAGACCAGGCGTGGATAATTACTGCCAGCGAGACAGAAGCCCACGTACATTCATTTTTATAAACCTGTAGGGGAAATGAAAGCCTTTGTACAACCGAAAGAAATCTAAAATACAGGTGACACTTCTCTTCGGTCTAAAGCTACAATCAAAATGCTCTCCATTAGGATTAAAAGCCACTGGCCGGTGTTTCCAGGGACTTCACCGTGCAGGCAGCTCGGAGATGCTTTGCAGACTGAGCATCATCTCTGAAGGGGGATAATCAAACAATTTCTGGACTTATTATCTGCATTCTTTTTAACACCCTTTGCAAAAACCAGATGTCAGAATTTAGTTATGACACAAGAACTATTAGGCTGACAGTAGACAGAATAGGGAGCAATTTTGATATCCAAAAAGCATCTGAATGAAGCACATTGTCTGAGAGCCATCTTCTCCAGCTGTCATGTGCAGATGCCACACGTGGTTTATATCAGCTACTGAAATCACTGGGGAGATGATATGCTTAACAGATTGCAGGCAAAATTAATGCTTTTCACTATGTAGATGCGCAATGCCGTGAAGGTGAGCGGGGCTGAGGCTGACGGCGCCCACAGTGGGGCAGGGAGCAGGGCTGGCACAGCAGCGGAGCTGGATAAAACCTCAGAGGAGCAGACCAGAAAGCACTGAAGAAAGAGGGGAAGAGGAATAATTCATTCAGAGATCAGAGGCTCTGTGTGAAAAACCAAGACGGTCAGCTCCAGAGCATTTTATTCTAAGGAAAGATGCTGAAACAGCTGGGAAAGCACCTTGTGATTAGGAACTGCATTTTATAGGCATCTTACTTGTAGTCTCTTGCTTCCAGACTGTTAATAACAAAACATTAGATGAAATTCAATGCAGATAAGTATAAAATAACATGCACAGAAGAAAGCTCCTGAAAAGGAGCTGAAGTTGAAGACCGGTGCTACTACATACAGGAAGAACAGGACTAGGGATGGAAGGAGCATTTCTGCAAAGTGGGAAACTCTAAGCACGAAACCCATGTGAGGATGCCACATGCCCTGACTTAGATATTTATCACCAAGTTAGAGAACATAAACATCATCTTTGGCTTCTTTTCTTACCAGATCTTCAACTTGGCAAACACAAGACCAGCTTTGCCAAGTGAGATGACAATTTTCACCGTTATTTGACTAGGCTGCCTCTTTCTTCCCCATGACAAACTGCGTCCCCAGGCTGGGATGGGATGGGATGGGATAACTGCTATGCTTGCTCTCTCCTGAGCCAGTAATGAGGTGTTTCAACAGAAGTACATTCCAATCTCCTCCTATATCCTGAGCCTTACCAAGATGTAAAAGCTTCATGTCATATAACTCTAAGTTACAAATCAGCTACAGAATTGTGCCCCACAGCAGGGGCCAGATCTGCAGCACACTCAGATGGCCATTCAGGAAAAAAAAACATTCAAATATTTAACACTTGCACGTGGCATTCTGCAATTCAAAACCTTTTTCTCATTATAAAGTGGAATATTTCATCAAAAAGTCGAGTTTCCTCCCTCTCCTTGTCAGGAGATATCAACAATTTTTCCACAGAAAAATCAGCTTGCTACAAATATGGTAAAAAGCCATCTTTTTTTTTTTTTAATCATCAACCCTGTACCTGTACAACAGCCCTTTGGCTGCCACACCGAGAGAAAGCATTAAGAGACAGTCAAAGAAAAATGGAATTTTATTTGAGCTAGAAGAAAATAAAGAGACCAAAGATAGAAATTGGACAGTAGGGGCCAGAGCTCCTGCTCTCCCCAAAATCAACTGAAGCCTTACACAAAAGTGGATATGTGAGCAAAATCATGGTCCAACAATTCATGACTTTGTAGCAAACCCTATTCTTCACAAAGGGTGGAAGATGCTTCCAACTCACCCTCCTTTCACTTAATAAATGGTCTCATGCATAACACCTATTTAACTTAGGAAAGATCTGTGTTGGGCAGCAGGCACAGAGCGGGCAGAACTGCAAAACAGGGGTGTGACATGGAACGAGACCAGGCAAGAGCTGCCAGACTGAAGCGTGAAGCATTTATCCCACAAGGATTCAGTTTTCTGGGGCAAATTCAGCATTTAATTGCTTTTAGCACAGAGTAATTACACCTGAGAAGTTGGGGGGTTTTTTTTCCCTCTTTTCTTTCTCTCTTGTCAAGGCTGCTGTTAGCCCACTGCAGTTTATTCACAGGACTATGAAACATGGGCAGGATTTTTAGGGAGGTTTTTAGGAGAGATGAGCTTACCTACCCAGAGGTGGGTCAGACGGGTACCTGCCTCAGAGACATGCCCAAAGTCACTGTCCATGGATGCTCTTTCCTCCTCTATATTTTTCCAGGACTCAAAGTCTGTTTTTAAAGGGAATAAGTTTATTCTAAATCTTTGATTGCCTTTGTGTGAAGACCTTAAACACGTTTTTCAGCAAGCCCAGGCAAAATGAGGACTATTACTGTGCCACAGGGCTCCAGGATGAGCTGGGGGGTTCTTCTGCCGTGGATTCTGGTCTCACTCTTCATGCTCAGATAAGTCTCTGAGGCACCAAAATGCTGGGACTGGTAATTAAATACCACATGATGAAACAGCAGCTGGCTGAAGATGGGTCTGAAGGCAACTGATAGCTGTGGGGTGATGGATCCAGAGGTAGTGGCTCTTTTTTCCAGCTTCCAGAGGCTAATCCTGTATGAAAAGGCACTTAATTACCCACGATACTTTTCTTCTCCAGGATTTCCTAGGCACCTGCTCTCCGCAGGTGGACACGTGAGGAGAGATGACTGTCCAAACAACCTCCACTCAAAATATTTTGGGGAAGGTGGACCACACTGAGGGTCACAGGGCCCCAGCCATGTCCCCCGGCACGTGGACTTGGAGCAGCAGCTGCCATTCACCTTTTTGCATCACATCCAGAGCATGGCATGTAATATTTAATAAGCTGACAAAGACAGAGTTGCCTCGTCGCTTCAGATTAACAAAGTCATCAGATCCATTTAGAAAGTAATCAAGAATGTCTAATTTTAATTAGATGTTGGTTTGCTACTGTTGAGCTAAACAAGATTACTTCTTTCTAGAGAGATTTTTATTGAATTGAAACTCCAATTACAGTGTCCCTGTGTAGCCCAGTTTTACAGTATTGTAAACCAATAACCCTGCAGTTGATACCTCACTGCAACCAATACCACACCAGCTGATTAAGAAGTAGTATGAACTGCATTTTATTATAGCACTGAGCACTCTTCAGGCAGAGCAGGGTTGTGTTTCATGCCAGATGAGCTGTCTCCTGCCCGTTGCATGCTGTGCACAAGTAGAGGGGGACCCAACATCCCAAGGGGCTCTCCCAGCTCCTGGACACAAACCCCTCGCAGAAGGTTGTGAGGAGAGGCTGTTGGCATCTCCACCTCCCCTGTGCAGGCAGCAGGCAATGCCAGACCAGCCCACCAGCATTGCCAGGGCACCTTTTATGCTATCTCAAAATACACCAAGCACGAATTCAGATGTGTGTATTTGATTCTGTAAATACTTAAAACTGTCTGGTTTGTTACTGGGCATATTGTATAAATTAGTCACCTAGAGAAAATACAGGTGGAAATACGGAAAATATAGTGGAATATATTGCATCTGCACGCAATAATACCGAGCACTGTATTGAGCAGCCTTGTGCCATTACCAGGTTGTATTTAAAAGCTTCTATTACCTTCTCTTCTCTGGCTTGTGAGGTATGGGGGAGAAGAAACAAAACATCCTCAGTATCCTGAAAATACTCAACTGAATGACACAAAAGAGAAGAGCTGGTGGGGCAATTTGTCCTCCAAGACAGAAGCAGGGAAGCGGCTGCCAAGGCTGCACCTGGAGCATGAGGAGCCGAGCATGCAGCGAACACAAGGAGGGCCCTCGTACCTGGGACACCAGCCTGCTCCTGAAGCCCTTGGTTTTCCATGCCCAGCCGAGCAGCACTGCATCGCATGATGCTGTTGAAAGCTTTTATAAGTTGTGTACTTCGAAGACAGGACACAAAGATATCAGATATCAGATAGTACACAAAAGATATCAAAGATAGATAATCAAAGATAGATTACAGAGAAATAACATTCTTCTACTACGGCAGGAATGTGCTGCAGACCTTACAGGGAGCAGCCGTGGTTCCCTGGTGTCATCCCTCAGGCTTCCCCAATGTCACCAGAGAAGCAGCTGGTTTGGATTTGTTTGCAGCTGCAAAAGAAACCTCCCTCACTCACCACAGGAGCAAACAAAAAGTAATCGAATATAATAAACACCCAAATTGCCAGGTGTGATGACACCTGATGAAGATGCGTGGTAATGGCTTTCTGTATTATTTTAAGCAGGATTAAAATTTGTGCCATGCTACCCAAGATGGCACAGGTTTGCTTTGCAAAGGTGGGGCTCCTGGATGCATTGGTTACTTAACAAAGACGGTGCAGCCAGCCTAAAAAAATCCTCCTCACCAGTGGAGGTTCCCTAATTCATATCAGTGACTGCCAAAATTCCTGCCAGTAAAGGAATACATAAGGAAAAGGCAATTTTGCTGCAATTTGCCCTGGAGCAAAGTCTGGGTAGAGCCAAGCCAAGTGCAGTTGCATCCCCATATTTCATTCAGCATCACTTCCAGCGTTTGTGCGGATAACCAGGCTGACACACTGCTGGTGAGACCGGCTCATGTCCACCCACAGTGCACCCAGGCAAGGGTTGAAAGGCATCGGATGGCTGGGCTCCCTGGACGGCACCGGCACCGCTCACCAGTGAGGTCGCTCACTCACCGACAGCTTCAATCACAAACTAATTTCCAGGTTCATTTCCCTCTTGTTTCTCAAAGGAGAAAGGATGTCCTCTCATGTGAGCAGGGATAACTTCAGCATCATTACGTTATTATCTACCCAAACTCTGGATGGCTACAGAGGAAGAACTTTTTGAGCTGTTCGTGCTAAAGTAGTATTCATTAATTTATAACGCTACCATCTAGCGCGCTGAGGAAGCAGGGTGATGTCTGCTTGATTAATTGAAATAATTGAATTTCTCCTCTCTGCAGAAGGTTGAGCAAAATGCATTGCATCTGTGCCTGCCCAGCCCTCTGCAAAACCTCACACACTCGCGGACCTCATCACAGGGGATGCTCCTGTACCCACTGCCCAAATTCAACCAAACCCTCTGAGCTGCTGGGGCTGCACTCCTGCTGCACCCCCTTCTGAGGCCTCAGCTCCCTACAAAGGGAGCAATTTATTCTTCCCGTCACTAAACTGGTTTCACTACAGGGACATTCATACACTCTACCTGAAAGCCCCACCCACAGCTGCACAGAGACGAGTCAAAATGCTCTGAATCCCCTGGTAAATGAAAGCCAAGGGAGGGATGGAGAGGGAGTATTTAGGGTAACATTTTGGTAGAGCCAATTATTCAGATGGGGTTGTTCAGAAAATTCCAATCTATATGATATTTTAGGTTAAAAATATCAACTATAAAGACTTGCCTAGGAACACGATATTCCTCTTTGCTATTTCTTTGCTTCAGACAGTCTTATTCACCTCCTTTTCCCCCACAACAGTACTGAAGGGTAACCATTACCCTTAAGCAATAAGCTACTATAGATAGAGGAAACTATATTAGTTTTCTTCTCGAGGTCTCTGGAGAAAGGAGGAGGAAGAGGAAGGCAATGTGCTGGTGCACAGCTCCTCTCCAATGGCTGGTGGGGAGCAAATGCCACTGCCCAGGGCACAGGCATTGCCAGAGGCACAGTGATACACAGAAAGCGGAGCAGAGGCCGGTCATACCTTGTGAGTAAAAGCTGCCACATACGCTTTCCCTTAGCCTGGCTTCAAGATTATTTGTTTTCTCACCTGTAACCAAACAGACTGTAGAAAAGTGGAAACTCAGAACACAGTTTATTAGAAGTATGGTGCTCAGCAGTATTACTCAAGGGAATATTTTTGGAACATCTGCAAACTGAGCCCCTTACAGAAATTGAAAACCCATGCCCCTCAGCCAAGAGATGTCATATAAAGTCCAGCTGTACCAGGTCTCTGTCCCCCAGGTGGCAGCTCCGGCTGGCTCACGAGGAAGGGGGTGCACAGCTTTGGCATCCCCATGCCCCCGTGCAGGGCACTCGCTGCCACCCAGCCTCGCTTGTTTCCAGAATCAGAATCATCTCTGCTGGGATAAGACACCTCCGTAGGAGGGTGACTCTATCCACAGCAGGACAAATCCATGAAAAGGACTTCCAGCAAATGCACCCCTACATGCAAAGTGCTACCGGTGCCTCTGCATGAGGTTGAAGCAGGGCTCACATCGAGCCTCAACAGAGCAAGCCACAAACCAAACTCGTAGTGCCTGCGTCCTGGAGCATTGAGGGAGCCCAGCCACTCCCATGCTGCCTTCCCCGTGGGAATCGCACAGCAAGGGAAACCATTTTGCCCCACGCTGGATGGGGCACACTGGGCTCAGCCAGCCCCTCCTGCCTCCCAGGCAGGCAGGGAGGTGCCGCCGGTCAGGGAGTAAAAATTGAACGTTGGGGTTACAGTCAGAACAAATTGTCCAACACTGACAAGGGCAGCAATCCCTGCCTTCATTTTTCTGTCCAACATACCATCAACCTTGTGCTCCGTTTTACAGCCATCTCAATAAACAAACATGACTAGCCACCTGGATGCACAAAAACCTGAATGTAGTAGACATGGCTTTAAATTGTGTGTGCACTTGGGATGTCCACTTATTTTAAAAGCAATCCCCAAAGTCCAGATTTCATGTTAAGACCACCCTAGTGTCACAAAGAAGCTGCGCACAGCACCCGTCTCCCCTGGTCTGGGGAATGGTGCCCCAGGATCACTCAAATTGCTGTGTTCATCCTCCCAGGGGCTCAAAGAAGGGAGGGACCCTGGCTGGGAGTGGGGGGACCCCTCACCTGTGGGGGCTGCAGACAGATTATATAGGAGTATACCAAAATACAGTTAATGTGCAATAACTGTACCTGCCCCATCCACGGTGCCCCAGATGCTGCAGGAATATTTAAACAGATCACTAATGGCAAGGAAAAGAGAGCACAAGATGCTCCAAAGCAACTCTTTCTAACACGTCATCTTCTCTGGGGCACAGGCAATTAATTTTTAAAAGATTCTTCCCCAGATTGCACTAAGCTGTTTTATATGCTCTTTCTTTTGCTCATAAAATAGGACTATTTCTGGCCACCAGCACTGTGAGACAGCCAAGAGTGCTAATCCAAATCACCACCATACCTTCCAAATGCAAAACCATCATAAATATTTTCTGTTTATTTACAGAATTATTCACTCATTTGATTTTGCAATTCAAAGCTCAGCAAAGCTCTTCCACCCTTCCACACAATGGCTGCAGCATCCAGATTTCGGCTAGGGAGAGGCGGGGAGCACCACAGCTGGGCAGGCACCAGGGCAAAGCACTACTGCAGTGGGCACAAATACTGAGTTGCAGCTAAAATATTCAAGCTAAGACAGAGAATTATGCATTTTCCTTTTTTTTCTAGGAAAGTGGAACTTTTCCCTATCTCCTTTGACACCAAGGGAGTTAACAGCTCCTTGACAGCCTCGAGCAGATGCTGCTCTAAACAAACTCGGGTCTCACTGGGTTTCATCCGTAGGCTGTCCCGCTCCTGGTTGTACCCAGGCTTCCCCCAGGGCTGAGCAGCCGCAAAGTGCTACCACCATCCGCAGCATCTTAGACCGCTTGGTAACCATACGCAACAAGCAGAGAACACAGACCTACTCCACAGAGCAGTCACTTGTGGGGTTTGGTGCAACGTGTTTGCTCCTTGGTGAGAACGCTTTGTGCAGCCACAGCAGTAATTCAGTGCCAGTGTTACCCCAGCACTTGGAGCATGTCCCTGCCAAGCCCCACTACCAGGTCTCAGCACAAAAAATAAATGCCAGAAGCAGGAGGCCAAATGGGCACCCAGTGTAAACAGGAGGAGTTTGTCTCCTCTTCTTGCCCTCCAGCAGCACATTTAAATTTGGCTCATTGACATTTCTGCTGAATGCCTCTGACATATTGAGCGTGTTCCTTCACAGTAGAGGATAGATATTTCTTCCAGCCCAGGACTGGGTGAGATTTTGCATGTGTCACAGGCACACACGGGTCTCAGGTCTGTGCTGGTTTTGGCTGGGATAGAGTTAATTTTCAGCGAGCAGGCTGGGGGTGCGCAAGGCACTGGGAGGGGACACAGCTGGGACAGCTGACCCCAACTGACCAAAGGGATATCCCACACCGTATAACATCATGCTCAGCATACAAAGCTGGGCAAAGAAGAAAGAAAGGGGAGACATTCAGAGTTATGGCATTTTGTCTTCCCAAGTAACCATTACACGTGATGGAGCCCTGCTTTCCTGGAGATGGCCAAACACCTGCCTGCTGATGGGAAGTAGTGAATGAATTCCTTGTTTTGCTTTGCCTGTGCACGCAGCTTTTGCTTTCTTATTAAATTGCCTTTATCTCAACCCATGAGTTTTACCCTTTTTTTTTTTTTTTTTTTTTTTTTTAATTCTCTCCCCCATCCCATTGGGGCGAGTTTGTGTGGTGTTAACTGCCTGCTGGGTTAAACCACAACAGTCTTTTTCTCAGTTGGAGTATAGCAGGCCTCAGATCCTCTGTATCCATGACTCTCCATCCCTTATTTCATACCATTTACGTCACGTTCCAGTCTCACACTATCTAATACATTCTCATTACCCACCATCACCCTTCCCATCCTTTGATATAATACACAGATATCATTCCCTTAGTCTACAGACACCCCTGTGAAATGTCCATAAAATGCCCATAAAATGTCCACAAAATGTCCACTGAGTTCATTTAGTCCATGACTTTGGGCTCCATCTCTTATGGCGGTCACTCAGGACAGGAGAGGTGGTGTGTTGCATGGAGTTATTGGGCACCAAAGCCAGCTCAGGTCCGGTCACTGCTGCACTTGCACTGCTTCTTGTAAGGCTTGTCCTCCAGTGGTTCGGGTGGTTCCTGCTATAGTAACTCCCATAACATGCAACTCAAATCATGGGTTACAAAAATTTAAAGGTATCTCCATTACAATCTCCACCCCTGGTCCCTTTGGGCCAGGTTATAGGGTTTAACTTTGTAATCAACTCCTCCCCTTGCTCCTGCTCTGTCTTGGACTTATCCACAGACTGCAGTCCCTTAGGGATGTAGCTGCTCCAAGTGGAGCCTTACCTATGAGCCACAGTCTCTCCGGGGGTATACCTGCTGTGGCATAGACTTATTCACAGCCACTTTGAGGTGCACCTGTTCCAGCGTGGCCTTCTCCATGGGCCACAATGCCTTCAGAGATGTACCTGCTCCAGCATGGCCTTACCCACAGCCACAGTCCCTTCAGAAGTAAACCTGCTCCAGTGTGGCCTTACCCATGGCTGCAGTCCCTCCAGGGGTGTACCTGCTCTGTTGAGGGCTCATCCACGGCCACATGCTTTGAGGTGCTGCAGCATGACCTCATGCACAGCCGTAGATGCTTTGAGGTGTACCTTCTCCAGCGTGGACTTATCCTTTGGCCACAATCCCTTCAGAGGTACACCTGCTGCAGCACAGACATAATCACGGCCACAGACGCTTTGGGGTGTCCTGCTCCCACATGGGCTCATCCACAGGTCACAGTCCCTTTGACTTGAGGTCACACTGGAGGTCCAGCCTGTCCAGTACGGCAGCACAGAAACAGCAGCCATGCCCTGGCCATCTGCCAGCCCAGGCGCATCGCCATTGCTGCTGTTATCATAATGTTCCTAGTCACAGCAGAGTAAGATGATCAGCAGTACAGCAACCACCAAAAGCAGCAAGCAGCCACTAATGAGCACTAGACTCTAATATACAGTCAGGCAAGCAAGCCCCATGGCAAGCACAGAAGCCTGCCAATTAATAGCTAAATAGCAATAACAGCTCTAAATTCCATCTAGCACATTCTAATCAAATCTGTTGTTACTAGAACCCTTTGAGCCCCACATTGGGTGCCAGAAAGACTGTTGTGGTTTAACCCAGCCAGCAACTAAGCACCACACAGCCATTCACTCACTCCCTCACAGTGGGATGGTGGAGAGAATTGAAGGGGAAAAAAAAAAAAAAAAAGGTAAAACTCATGGGTTGAGATAAAGACAGTTTAATAAGTAAAGCAAAAGCTGCGTGCACAGGCAAAGCAAAACAAGGAATTCATTCACTACTTCCCATCAGCAGGCAGGTGTTTGGCCATCTCCAGGAAAGCAGGGCTCCATCACGTGTAATGGTTACTTGGGAAGACAAAATGCCATAACTCTGAATGTCTCCCCTTTCTTTCTTCTTTGCCCAGCTTTGTATGCTGAGCGTGATGTTATACGGTGTGGGATATCCCTTTGGTCAGTTGGGGTCAGCTGTCCCAGCCGTGTCCCCTCCAACACCTTGTGCACGCCCAGCCTGCTTGCTGGTGTGGTGGGGTAAGAAGCAGAAAAGGCCATGACTCTGTAAGCACTGCTCAGCAATAACAAAAACATCTCTGCATTATCAGTACTGTTTTCAGCACAAGTTTGAAACATAGCCCCATACTAGCTACTATAAAGAAAATTAACTCTATCCCAGCCAAAACCAGTGCAGATCATTGCCACTCACTGTCACCCACTGTATGTATGTGCAATGTAAATACAAGGTGCGTTCAGGTGCAGCAAACAAAAATGATCTGGCTGCTTAATGCAAAGTTTGTAAGGCACCACACCTCCCCCTGAGAAGACACTGTCTGGTCCCTAAAACATTAACAACAAAGGTTCCTAATGTTCCCGACTACATATAAAGGTGTGGTGTAGACAGAAAGTATTTGAACAGAGACATTAAAAACAGGAGACAGGAGGGATGCAAAAAACATCTACCCAAGATCTCAGCAGAGGAAGGCTGGGACTTGGGATACTTGGGGTATGCTCAGAGAGCTGACAGCAGGACACGCACAAAACTGGAGCCTTTGGAACAAAACTATTACACGGGAAAGCTGGTCTGCAAGACACGTGGCATAATGCCCAGCAGGTCTCAGACCCCACCACTCCAGAATCAAAATCTGGGTTCAAGCCTCTGATCTCAACTGGCAGTCCAGATCAGATCATGAGTATCTTCCAAGTGTTTCTAGTGCCTCCCACAAGCTGACAATTACCACTTCAGCCTTTTAAAATCTGAAGTGCACATGCTGAAACTAAAAAGGTTTTCTGTGGTGGCCGCTGGCCCAGGTGGGATGCCATGCAGTGCACAGGCAGTGGGACGCCACGCACCTCAGCTGAACCGAATTTTTTAATCTTCAGTTCTTGCTGAAAGCGATCAGCAGAGTAAGGCAGGAAGGGGACCATGGTTTTCTTTCATCACTGGCCTTGAAATCAAAGCTGACACAGGGCCGTAAGTTGTGCTTATTTTTGGCCATAGCCCTTGGTACCCTACCATGTTTGCTCTCACTGTATAACTTCCATTTGCACGGACATTCAGGGAAAGACTCTGCCCAAAAAGCATTAACTGTCTCTGACATGGAGAGGTCTCCCCAGATCCACAGCCAAACATGGCTCTGTGGCACACGACAAAGCATCACTCAGACAGCAGATGCGGCAGAAGCCAAGGCAGAAAACAACGTGATGGGAATGACAGAAGAGAAATCCTAACAACAGGTTAACTGGGAAACGGCACAGGATTTCACATGAATGTACTCATTAATGACTTTTTTTTTTAAAAAAAAAAAGGATAAAATTGCAGATTTTATACAAAATGTCATAGGTTTGTCACTCTGCGGCAACTTGTCCTCCCCCAGACATCCGCGAGTATTTTTACTCTCCCTCCTGGGACACTGACAGCAGAGCTGGAGCAGCCCCATGCAGGCAGGAGCAGGAGTAAGGGCACAAGGACACGATGCACCAGAGGAGGTTGAAACCAGCAGCGGATGGAGAGATAATGCGAGGCAAGCCCAGAGCCTACAAAGCATCGCACCACCTCAGCTGGAGAAGGGCGTGCGCTGGCCTCATTTGGCATCAGTCATTACAGAAATAGCAAAGGAGGCTGTACAAAACTGGGAAAAAAGGAAACAAAATGATAAGAAGAATTTTCTTTAAACACTGTGTACACTGTTACCCAGGGGAGCTCACTGATATTTCTGGAGCTGAGCAATCCAAAAGGTTTTCCTCTGAGCAGCCCAAAGCCCGAGCAAGGCCCTCCAGCACCCACAGGGCAGCCAAGGTGCGGGCACACTGCAAGCTTGGAGGGGCTGTAGGTCATTCCCCCTTTTTTATTTTGTCTTGATTAAAATGATAAGTCTCCCCTATGGCAATGCATTGCAGCACATACTAGTTAAGATTTAAATTTTTAAGGAGGTCTTCAGGAGTAAATGGGCAATTACCTGCTAGAAAATGGGTCTCTGGCTATCTTCTTGGATGTGCAGATATAACTGCTTCCCAGGGATCTGGATCACTTCTTTTCACAAGGAAAAATCTGCCACTTTTAGTTCCGCAGAGACAAATATGGCTTTAAGTTTTGACCTTGCTCACTGCTGAAAGAAATCTCTGGGGGCTGCATTACACTGACTGAGGCTGTTATTCCTGATTGACACTGCTATGCGACCGGGAATAGATTCAGGACCTGTATCTGCAAAATGAACTCCATGCTGGGTCTTTACTGCATTCACAACAAAATTGTCACTTATGCTGGCTCCTGCCACGTATCTGGCTGAAGAGGTGTAAGTGTGAATAAGATATCTTGATTTTTCATGGCCAGGTTAAAATGCAGAAAACAAACTGCTAGAAAAATAGCTTTGCCTTGCAAAGCAGTCAGTCAGATTGGATGTGGAAATCACCGGCTGAATAATTACAGGACCCCGAGATGTCACCTTTGCCGTCACTTCTTTGCTACAGATTCAGTCAGGCAGCAGTTTGAATTTCATGGTGTTTATGGATTTGAACTGGATTTTTTACATTTGCTACTCAGAGGCAGGGGCTCCATCTGCTCCATGTGCCCTCCCACCTGCACAGCAGCAGCCCTGGGAGTCCAGGACCCTGGGGAGAATCACCTCTCTGCTTCGTCCTTCCCACAGCACAGAGGGTGCTGGGTTGCTGGAGCCACTGGTGTGCATGGGAGAGTTGGGAGAGTCCAAGCACCTTTAGATCTCCTGGATCTACTGCTGGTTTGGTTCCTGCTGCAGCTCAGGCTTTGAGCCATGGGGATGTGCTACCAGATCTATGGGTCCAGCATGTGTCCCAGGTTCCCTCCGTATCAATTCACAAGCCAGCAGCAGCAGCCTCCTCTATGCAGCAGACCACGCAATCCAAGCATCCCTTACAGCAACCAGCTCCACCATCGCTCATTCCAAGGTCCTTTCAAATTGCAACCAAGATACACCTTTTGGCATTGATACCTTCCAAGAAATGACACCTTATCATCTCCTGGGTGAGGGCTGGCCACCCCTCCCCTCCTGGGCTTCTCCCCAGGACCCCATACATACCCTCTGCCCTGCAAACCCTCCTGTGGATGCTGAGGATGAGGTTCACAGCTGTGCCACAGACAGACCACCCAAAGGACGAAGGTCCTATTGCCATGCAGTGCATTACCATCAATGTATCAAAGAGAATAAAATACAGACCTTTAAAAGCAAAATTTTCAAGTTCTTTACAGGAGAGTTTTCAAAGTGAAGCAGCTTTCTTTCAAATCTCTTTTGCATGGAAGATTTTGCAAAGATATTTGCCATGTTTGAAACAAACTGTTGTCTCAGATACCAGATCAATTTCCTTTTGGAAAGTGCTAGAAAAAATTTGAGATGCTCAGACTGCAGCCCTTTGCCAAAGGGGATGTGATCTCTTCTGTCCTGGATGTCTGTGGGACAGTTGCTGAAATGGAGCAGACACAGACCCATCAGTGCTGGGGCTGCAGTGCTGCTGCCAGAAGCAAAAACACTTTTTCCCCGAGGAACCCCTCAATACCCCACCTCAAGAAGCAGATTCAGGCAGCCCCACAATATTGCAAAGTATGTGCCCACCCCAGGGGCATACATGGGGTATAACATTTCTCCTCCACTCCAAAAATGGTACAGCATCACGTTGGGGAACACTACTTCCAGTCTTCTTAAAGACAACCTGAATAAACCATCTCTGTCTCACCCTGGGGCTGGGGCATCGGCATGGTGTAGTCTTGTACATCCCAGCCTAACAGCTGGAAAATGGGAAGAATCAGTTAACCTGAAGTAAAGGTGGTGCTGCCTGCAAAACCTGCACATCAGCCCCAGCGCAGCAAGGGGTTACAGGCAGCAAACACCAGGTGCTGGAGTGAGACTCGGGAGCTGCAAGGAGTCCTCATGAAACACACCACCAGCCTGACGCTAATTATCATAGTCCATGCTTAAATCATCAGCTTTTCTCATTTGGCTTCCAGTGCAAAATTATTATTTTAATAGGAATGGAAAGTATTCAGCACATTTCATACATAAATGCCAGCCCATTTTGCACCAAAAAGCAGCACCAAAGCAGGAGGATGGGTACCTGCATGAATCCCAGGGATGCCCCGCAAAGCCACTTCAAGCTTAATCTTTTTATATGCGTATTTTGACGTGGGGGTCTCTGCTCAACCTGGCTGGTTTCGACACTGGAGACAGAGCCCAGAGCAAGATGAGGCACAGCACTCCCCTCCTCATCAGCCTGCTGGGAGGACCGGCTGCTGGAACCTGCCCAGGGGGGACACCAAACAGGTCTGGGGGAGCCAAGAAAAGGCAGGTACAGCTCTTGCTGTGCAGCCAGCAGCCAGCACTGTTTTACAGCTGGCTACAAACATCTCTTATTAAAATAGTTCATCATTCTCTCTAAAAGGTTAAAAATACTAGAACACAAAATTTGGACTTTTCATGAATAAACTGTACTTTTTTCCCCCAGCTCTTCAGTCCGTCTCCATAGCTACCGAGAGACTTGCTGGGTGCCTCTGCCAGCTAATTGATTTTCAGAAAGAAATGATTAATAAAGAAAAACAGAGTCTCCCTCTTTTGCAGGGCAGTTCCCCGCAGCAGCCTTTGCCTTTTCCTCTGGGAGAGCCCGGTCTCCAGAGACAGATCCGAGATGTGGCATAAATCCCCCTGTATACACACATCGAAGTACACCACAGCCTGAAGTGACAAAATGGATGTGCAACCTTAACTCAGGATGGCCACTGCATTTTATAAGGGAATTATGGCTCATATAAAAAAAGATTGGATCTGTGCCACGCTCTCTTCCCATTAATCTGACATGCTCGCCTTTCTGCAGATTAAATTGCATTCCTGGAAAGCAGATACCTGGGTGTCAAAGCACCTCTGAGAGAGCCAGGAAAGAGAAAATGATTGATCTCTGGATCCTTGCTGGGAGCTTGGAAACAGGCAGTCTGGTATAGAGGCATATATCTACATGTTCATCCTCTCATCAATTTTGCTCCATAGGCTATTTGGTAACACCTCCCATGTGCAGCAGCCCTGCTGCCAGAGCCACACTGCACCTCTGCTGCATTTGGTGGAAGAGCCATTTTCTTCATTTGATGGTTATTTGCGTGTGCCCACATGTGTATGAGCGTGCAACACTGCGTGGCCCTGCTGTGCCATCCCTGCACTGGGAGGTGGCCATGTGGGCATCTGAGCACAGCATCTTGGCAGCTGCCCTCTCCAGCTGCCTCTGTTACATATAAGGAGGAAATATTTCAAAATAGCAGTATTTTGTAGCTCATTCCTTTGATCCTGCGCTCAGATGCTGGATGGCACTCTCCATATCCCCAGTTTTTTCATGTGGCAGCTTTTTTGTTACTAGATGTTATGACATCCAAGACAAAATTTTAATCTGCGTTTCAGCATCCAGTCCATGTACACTTTACATAGAAATGCAAAGAAAAATTCTGATGAAGAGTCCATTGATGCCTGAGTATTTAATGAAAAATTTAAAGCATTCATTAAAAGTTCTAACAAAAATTAATTTATGTCGGTGTAATTGCACGTCCTATTGCTTCATCTTTGCCCAGAGATCCCAGCTGTAACTGTGTCTGTCTTGTGCCAAGCATCACAAACACGCATTACAAGAAGTTTAAAAGTGAAAGAATTGAGTATTCCTGTACCCAAAGTGTCTCGGGCATAACTTGAGGTTTTTCTCACCATACCCATCCGGGTTCAACACAGGCAGATCCAAACTCTTCTGCCCCAGCAACCAGTCAGCAACAGAAGTGGCCCTGGAGTAAGAGTGACAGCAGGCGAGAATCACCCACAGCTAAGGGGCACTGCAAATGGCACAGCTCCCACACTGGGTCTTGGTCCCTGGGGGAACACCCATGGGAGGATGCTGACAGGTTCCACTTGCCTTGGTTGGCTTTTCCTGGTGGTGCCTAGGTATTTCGGTGATTTGGAGCTGTAATCCCTGCCCGTGCCCTGTGAGATGAGGGGCAGCCAGCTGTGCCGCAGCCCTTCGCCGCCAGCCTCCCAGCCGGATCCTGGGAGGTGCTGGGTGGGAGCAGCAAAGCACAAGTGCACAGCCAGATGCAGGCAAGGAGGAGATGGGGAAAACCCACTTCCATAAAACAAATGTGAAGCAATCTTAAGAGCAGGTAATTATTATCCCTCAGCACTTTCAAGGGCATGTTTTCAAAACACTGTGCAGGGAAGAATTTTTTTCTTTTTCTTTTTTTCCCTCCAAGCCCTGAGCAAACCCCAGCCTCAGGCCCTTGGGATTGATCTTGGCTTGTTCAAGACCAAGCATGGGGTCCAGGCTCAGCCCCATCCAGAGGAACACTGCAATGCACAAAATCCACCTGAGATGCAGTGGGGATCAGATGGCACCAGCAGCATGTGTGGGCTCCCTGCTGTGGGTGTGCAATCCTGCGACATCCCACCAACTCACCTGGGGACCAGTTCAGGAAGGTTTTTGATATCTCACAAGGAACGTGGACACTGTTCCGCATCGCAAGTAGTGATCCAGATCAGAGTTGGAAAATTACTGACTTCGGTTCATTCTCCAGAACTGACAATCTTTTCCATTCCCTTCCTAACCACATTTTGCTAAACATGGAAGGGGCAGACAAAAGGGCTCGTCCCTCTCCCAAGGGTGCTGGGAGGAATCAAGAAGGCATTGAAAGCCCTTTGCAGACAGAAAGTGCTGTAGGATGCAAGCATCTTGCATGCATGCACCCATGTGGCTGCTAAACAAACAGCAAATTTCCGTCTCATACATTATACCCCAGTGTAATTCTGTTTTGTTTTATTTTATTGACAGATCCTTTTCTTAATTTATAACAGGAGTGCTGCAGAGAACAGCGTGTATTGAGGTGAGCAGTGCCACCACCAAAGGCACTTAGAGTGCACATGTGCGTTTGTGTGTGTGTACACAAGCAAGGTGAAAGTTCAGGTGTACGTGACTCTTAATAAAATATTGTTTGTTAAAGCAAGTGAAAATACAAAGTTACCTTTGGTTTCCTTTCTAGATTGCTTTAGTGTTACTGGGTAATATGAATTCAGATCAATCAGAATAAAAGATGAAGGAGCTCTGCCTCGGCCGAGAAGAAAGCAGCTAGCTAGGGGAAACGGATAGAAATGTAGCATTATTTATGACACATCCTCAGTGCTATTTCAGTGATTAAATAATTAGGGAGAGAGATTAAAAATTACTCTAAATGAGCTGAATTTTTAAACACTCCTTCCTCCCCTACCTATGCTGGCTGCGAGGATTTTTAAATCATGCATTTTTTAAAACAGCTGGCAAAATGAAATATGACAGCATGATAAATACATACATTTGCAATAGTATTAGAAACAAAAGACATTCGGTATGTTTCTGGGTGAATAGGAGTGGTCGTATCTACTGCTTGAAACAAGCTGGTACCTCAACACAATTGCAAAGTAAATTGTATTACAGTACAGCAGAGGCAGATTTTAATTCCTGGCCAGCAGAGGCTGTGAGAGGGGCTGCAGCCCAGCAGAGCAGAGTCCCACCAGGGCTTTTGGTGGGACAGGCATAGTTCCCAGCCAGTCTGCTGGGCAAACAGTCCACTGGGCAGGTCTGGATGTCCCCACATGGGTGCATCGCATGGGTGGCAAGCGGCACTCTCTTTGCTCCCGAATGCAAAAAACACCCAGGCCTGCAGAAGTAAAAGGGAAATAGAAAGATGCTTTTGATGAGCCCAGCCACGGTCAAACTCCCACTGAGTTCCCACCTCTTCTGCACATGGAGTTTGTGGGGAACATGGAGATGGAGGCACTGGAAAATGACACAGTCTGCTGGAAGCAACTCAAGCAGCGAGGTCCTGCCTGGTGCCTGCTGAGCCACTGCACATCAGTCGTTCCACAGTGCTGCCCCACCAGGGCCTCCATTAAAATTCAGCTGCCAGAAAACACCCGGGGCAGCAGGAGTTGTTGCTGCCTTCCAGACCTCCTCCAGCAGCCTTGCCCCCTGTGCGGGGACCATCAGCCACCGAGAAAATGTGCTCCAGCAGATAATAGCGAAGGGGTCAGCTATTAAAAGGTTAGCACAGCAATCCCCTTAAAAAGGGAAAAAATAGCCCTTGTGCAAACCTTACCCCATCCATGAAAGGAAAAGGAAAAATCCATCTCATAAGGGGTTACTGTGTTCTTCCTGCTCTTTTCCTTCCTATTTTAGCATTATATTTCATCTCGGGGCAATACCTGCTGACAGACACTCTTATGTGGATGTCCATCGAGTCAAACAGGTAAATGACGGTGGCCTTGCCTTGACACAGCCTGTATTATCTGCAAATGAATTCTTTCCTCCTACTTAGAGGAGTCTTAGTAGACAAATCGCTTTAAATGGCTAAAATAAGGTAGTAAAGGGAAATTGTGGGGGATGAAAATGGGGAAGCAGCTGTGAAAACAGAGATGTCAGTGAGGCTGAAGATAAAGGAAAGTGAAAGTAAAGGTTCAGAAATGGGACCATTGTGCTCTGGTAAGACATTTCACAGCACATTAAAGCCCTTGGAATGGATGCTACTTTGAATTTGGGAAACAGACGAGCAATTTTTTTTTTTTTTTTTTTTTTTTAAGAATATGTGTTACAAGTCAACCTTGCTACAGGACTAATTTAGACATGATGAGGGGAATACCAAACTGCTTCAGTGCTTCTTTTTCTGCTAGGGCGCTGCCAGGATGGCAAATGCACAGATCCCATTCCTCCCCACTTGCCTCTATGCTTCCTCCCTTGGCTGCTTTCAGATGAAGCTCTTGCCCCCCAAGTGCTGCATGATAGCTATAGCATGACATCCATTTAACAAGTGGTACCAAAGAGTCTCGATGCCTTTGCTAAAGGAAAGCCTTTCCATGCGGTGACAGACAGGGTGAAGGCAGCAGACCGAGCAGGCAGGTCCCATTTGCCCCTGGGAGCAGCCCTGCAGCAGGGAGCTCCCTTTGACAGCCACGTCCTGGAGCCCTCCAGCAAATGCCCCAGCCCTGCAAGGCAGCACACACCCGGGCACCGGGGAGCAGGGCTCACCCGGTCACGCTGCTGACACTTGCCCGAGAGCACTTGCATGGCTGCAGCATCCCAAGGTGACATGGGACCACCTATTCCTTGTGGATAACACAGAAAACATCCCCACCGAAAGGACTGGGAGCCCAGAGAGAGGCACCTGGGCAGCTCAGCACATCTCTGCATGCTGTGCGTGCTGAGGCTGTGTGCCACGATCCCGACCCTGCCCCACACTGACCTTCCCCAGACTGGCCAGAAGCATTTGCATCCTTTGCACCGCTGCACAGGCTGGGGTACAGCCCTCAGAGGTGCCCACCATTGTGTCCATGTGCACAACCCAGAGACAACAGCTTAAGTATCCATAGGGCTGACAAAACCACGGTCTCCCTCTTTCCCCTACAAAACACCAAACAAGTTTTGTAATAAACGAAAAAGTATTAGTTAGGCAAAGCATTGAGTGTTTAGGTAGAAGACTGAAAATTACATGTCCCAAAGAAAACTACTTTTGCTTAGTGTCTCCTCCAAACCTGTAGCCCACCATAAGAGCTGGAGTCCCAAACACCTGCACCCTGCATTCTCCCCCCTTCCCCAGCCACCCAAGGGGAAACTCTGGGACAGCCCCTGGAAAGAGTATTGAGGCAAAAGAGCACAAACATGATTACAGTGGAGCATGATAAATTTGCAAGCAGGCATTTGCAACAGAGATGCAGGTGGCCCCTCTTAGCTCTGCCTTCAACGTGCTGCCCACACTGCACCTCCTCAGCATGGCAGGAATGCAAATGATGATAAAATTCAGATAGTATTATTTACCTTCCCAACAACGAAGTCCCACCACGGTGTATGATGATAACTTCATGGGCATAGTACAGATAGGCATAAACCAGATGCAGATAAAAAAGCAAATAGAATACAGTTACATGTATCTGGTCCTATGAGCAAGCCAAGATAAGTAGCCCAGAGCTGGGTCTTGCCAAAATGAGGAGTGCTTCTTTCATTGCATCCTCCTCTTTACCTTTTTTTACGTGCACAGATTTTTTCACTTTGGATCCTGCTGATTTGTGTTTCTACCCATTTCAGCTGCCAAAAGTACTGAGCTGCTTTGGCACATGGACTCACACACTTCTGAGCAACATGTTTTTTTAAAAATGAATGCCTTTTGTCCCTCACTTTAAACATATATATCAGGCTCTGAGGCTTGTAAAGACGGCAGCAATTTTCTGCTAAGTGGCTAATTCAGGGCAAACCATAATGATGCATCAACCAAATGAGTGGCTATGGCTGGCAGAGGACCTGCTCTCCATATCCAACCCAGCATTTTTAAAAAGCAAACTTGCTGTTTCTTAAAGAATACCTTTTGGTACTTTAATATTCTACATAATTTTTAAAAATACAACTTTTAAATACCAGCAACCCCAAAAGTCTGGAACATCTCACAGTGAGGGACAAACTTCCTGACAAAACAGCACATTTCTGGCTAAAATGGCTGATTTCCAACACCCACCAGTGAGACAGGGTCCGTGGGAAGGGTTCTGGGCTTCCAGGGCATATATCCTTTGCAGTTTATTAACAAATAATTACTAACAGAGAACTTCTGAAGAAGAGCTGGATTGTGACAGAGCATTCCCAGAGCAGAGCCATGCCGCATGCCCCCTCCCAGAAGCCATACCGCTGCTCACACACTGCATATGGTAAAAATTGACACTTTCATTAGCTTTTCCTAAATAAGACCTTTTAGACCTCTTCCAAATATCATTGTTGCAGTTGGACAACGTTTTTCCACAATATTTTTATGCATGACTCCATCTGTGGACTGCAAGATCAACTCAAAGAAGAGTACCATATTTATATGGGGGCATAACAACAGCTTGTTAACACACATACAGACCAACCAGACTGGTATAAATGAGAACATGCGGGTACCAACTCAAACTAAAATCAGAAAAGGGAATTTAGGAAGTAATTTTCAGCTAACTGGAGTCGTTGATACTCATATACTTCTCACACAAGCGCAAAAGGGAAATAAAGAGGAAAAAATTAAAATGCTTTACAGTACTCGCTAATTCAGTTAAACTCGTTCACTTTCCGTGGACAGTCTCACCATTGAATTCACTGGCAAAAAAATTCATTAAAGCAGGGTTTATTGCATTGTTCCTACAAAAGGATTCGGCCTCTATTTTTTTTTTTCCTCCCAAGTATCCCTGGGAGAATCGCGTTTAGGAAATTATTTATGGTCCTGCAATTAGTGTTTTCAATGCTTTCCACATGCCCTATGCAAAGTATATATATAATCTTAAACACTGACAGTGACCCACTGGCACCACATACAGAGGCAAGTGCAGCAGGGTTTGCTCTCAGCAGCCGTGGCACCACTGCTGGGGAAGAAATGTGGACAAGACACCAGTGTTTGTGATAGACCCTCAGTTTTAGGGTGAAGCCTCTATGCGTTTCTCACTTCAGACAACTCATTGCTTGAGCACTTGTCCTACCACAAGCACACAGAAGTTGACAAATGATTTCCTAGTTATATTTGGGATACAGGTGAGAACAGTGCTTCAAGCAGGATATATCCATCCTTCACATTGTTTCAGACACAGCAAGCGTATTATTCACTCCAGAGCGCCTTCTGTATATACACTTTCCTCAAATACACACATTCCGCAATTTTCTATACCAGTTCCAGTTACGACTCATACCAGTTACACCTGATGCACTCAGTGACCCTCTACCCATTGCACATACTCCAGAAATTAGAAGCATCAGTCTGCCCCCAGGGTGTGAAGTTGCTGTGCATCTCTGCTTTGTCCTCCTCAAAAAAATAAATACTACAGTTGAAGTCTTCTCACTAAGTTTAAGATAGCTTCTACAAAGAGATTTCCACATGATACCTGCTAAGAACAGCAGCACCTCCATTCCTGATGGATGCAGCTGTCTGCAAAGGAAAGCCCTCTACCTGAGAGGTGTGAGCTGCTCAGCTGCTCACTTCACTGCAAGAATGAAAAAAGCACATTAGCAGAAAAGGCAAGGCACTGATTGCAGCAAGTACCCACATAGCATTCTAAATTTTTGGACCTACAACATGAAAAAAAAAATCATTATCTGAGAATACTGATGTAGAACTGCAAAACCTAACCAGTTTCTGTAAATTAGATAAATTGAACTGCAGTAGCAAGGACATGGTATCAATCCACACCCCTATATACTTCTTAGGACCTAGAAAACTATTTCACCGAAGGCAGGGGTTCAGCAATGGAGCTGTTGGTGCGATGGATATCTTCTCACAAAGAGATACTAAGTACCTGATCCAAAAAGGCAAGGCAGAGAAATTCAGGGCAGCTCTGATTAAATGGAGGAAATGCCCAGCTGACCATTGCATGACCCTGGAGGATGTGGTGACCGGGCTAGTGCTACCAGGGATAAGGAAGAAGGAAGGAAAACCTAACCTCAATTAATCTGTCTAACAAGCTTACAGCTGCTGTTCTGTAACCTGTACACTGGCCAGATGCTGTCCTCCCGTCTGAGCAGCTCCTCAGTGGGACAACCACATGTGTCAGAGCTTCAACTGCAGGTTCAACCTTTAATTATCACCTGTCCTTCACAGGCCTTCCAGTCACTGCCATTCCTCTCAAGATAGAGATTTGTATTTATTTATTTTTTAAAATCTAAAATGTGTCCCTGTGTCTTTTCACATCCAAAATACAGAAGCAATAAAATTGGAGCTGGAATAAACAACACTGGTTTCCCAGAATGTGTCTGGAGCTACCCAAACCCCTGCCAGCAGGAGCTCTGAGCCTTTTCCCACGCTCTACCTCTCACACCGTCAGGTTGTCTATTTGCAGCTCTAACTCACAAATATACATCATACGCAGGCTGTCAGCTTGACATGCAGAAAAATCTTTCAAACAAAAAAAAAATGCAACCGATGCTACCCAGGAACTGAATGCCAGAGTGACAGGCAGCGGAGATGGGTGGCACAGAGCACACTGCCATGGGGATGGGGTGCACCCAGGCGAGCAATGTGTGTTCTAGAAAAAAACTGAAACCTGCTATTTTTCATGCAAAGCAGTGAGTCCAAGGAAGCCTTATTCTTATTTCATGAAAGATAAATACAACTAATCACAGTACTTTGATTTATTTTGTGTACTTCAGGTCCCAAGCATTCCTACACACGAGCAAACTTAATGTCTAGAACAGCATCGTTACTACAAAGTAAACCTATATTTATGATGCGATAGCATCTGCTCTGCGATAGCTTTAAATTAAGAGGTTGGCATGGCAACAGATGCTCCCACACTGCTGTGTCTGCCTCGTGCTGCCATTTTGCTCAGGATCCCTGGTGGGTTTAGGATTAACCGCCTACAGTATTTCATTTTGACTAACGAAGCCGTTTTTGGCTGAAGCATCAAACAAACAGCTGAAGCCTAGTATGGACTGTGTACTTTTTGTTGCCTAGCTGCTCTGCAATTTTAAAACACGTCTTTCTGAATTCACACTATTTTTGGTACTCCAAGCTCCTCCTCAATGTGCTGCCAAGCAGCAGTGACAAACCGTGCTGAGGACTGGATGCTGGTGAACACCTTGTTCAACAAGTGTCACCGTTTCTTGTTTCCACATTGTCACAGCACGCAGAGCAGCTCTCACACGCCTGTGCTGTCTGCGTGTGTTTGCTGAGGACCCGAGGAGCGATGCCATCCCACAGATGACGTTTTGCACAATTTTGCTCCGCCCAGCATCCTCACCAGCCCTTGTGTGGGGGCTGATTTCACCATGTCTGAACAGCATCATCACAGTGTCTGCAAGTAGTTTGTTGTGTTTGGTATTTGGAATTTAAAATACAGAAGCTTTCATAGATTTCTCCTCCAGATATACATCCGTTCCTGCCTAAGGGAGAGTAAAAATCCGATCTCTTCTCAAATAAAATGCCAAGGATCTGTCAGCAAGGAGACAAAAATGGCCCCTTTACACCATTAGGCAGACCAGCCCACCAGATGTAACAGGGAAGTGTTGTGCCACTCTGCTGCCTGCTGCTTGGATGTCACTTGTGAAAGAACCAGATCCAGAAAGGATGATAGCACCAAGTGCCCCTCCAGCAAGCCAAGGTGGGCAAAAGCTTCCCACAGTTAATTCCACTCAGTACCACCAGCGAGAAGCCTCACCGCCACACTTCCCAGTCCATTCTTCCAACATCCAACCTTAAAATCCTATCCCAATTCTGCTCTTTTTATTGAAATGTTATCAGTTAGGCTAATGACTTTATTAACATAAGGCAACCAAGACTTCTCCTAATACCTACTTTTTAGAGCATTTTCTCTGTCTATCCAAAGTACCTGCACATTATACCAAAGCACATACCCTGTCATTGCTCTGACTCCACCCAATGCAGTAACAGGGCAAGAAAAACCTTCCCCAAACAGTTGCAGGTTATCCCATATAGTGTCAGCCCAGCTCACTCCAAATTTCCACAGCAGAAGCAACCACTATACTTAAGGAGATATTTTTCAAAGTAAAAACTATGTATATACACACACATATATCTGTCTGAAGAAACAGATGACATTCTGTATCCTCTGGGGGATGCTGTGCACGACCTGCAGCAGTTCCCAGATCTCAAGATTTTGGGTTCTGTTTCACCAAACACACCTCTTCCTGGGGAAGGCACCAGACACTTACAGTCATTTCTGGGTAGGACACACACACGGGGCACATCTGATTTGGTAAGACAACTAGTTACCTTGTAAGTACAGGTAGAGTAAGCATCTCTTAACAATTGCTACCTAACTGGTCTTTCCATAAGCCAGTTGGCTTTTTCTCAAGGCAATGCTGGTGGCCAGGTTGATGGAGGACAGGAGAGAGCCATGGTCCCCAGGGCATGAAAGATGACGTGAAACAAAAGATACCCAAATAGACACGAGCTTGCTCACTCCAGCACGCCTGGAGCAGGACATCGTAACAGCTACTGAGTGCTCAGAGAAAGGGAGGTTCATTGCCAATGAACTGGGTGGGCCGGGGGAAACAGTCTTCCTGAAGGCAGGGGAGATAGGTACAATACGCAGGAGAACACCATTAAAAGCAGGGAGGGAAAACCAACTCATTTCGTGCCTTTATACTTCATTTTGTAAAGAGGAGATTCTTTTATAGTTTGATTGATTCCCAAGACACTTCTCAGTAAGGTGCATCTCTCTGTTGGCAGCCTTCCCAAAGCCAGTGCTCACCGCCTGGCTCACCAACACCCGAGCCATGGCTCTGGACTAAGCTCCAGAGCACTGCCTTAAATAACCCAGCAGATAGTGGTATCATTACAAACATGAAATCAGGGATGCTCAGACAAGTGATAATTTCAGTTAGGAAGAAAAATATTGCTCACAGCAAAGTTATGAAGTTTATTCATAAACTTCATTCTTATTTTAACAGCTTTTGTCACATGCGTTATTCACAAATAGCAGCACAATAAAGCAACAGAAAGGATAGGTCAAGAATGCAGCCAAATTTTTCAAAACAATTTTTGCAAAGCACTCTACAGTTGTAAGAAGTTAATATCAAACCCCAGTACAAAAAAAAAAAAAAAAAAAAAAAAAGAGATCTATTAATATCCTTCTTAAGTTTTCCCAAAGGAAGATCAGTTCTCCCTGTAGCAAACTCCTTAATATGCAAAATCTCCTTTTCCTCACAGCACCCTCTAAACACCCATATAAGATCTCTCCATCAACAGCACAAGGCACACCAGCTTGTAATCAAATTTCTCATGCTGTTCCTAACTTCTGCTTTTCCAGCATCCTTCTGCTCTGACATCTTTACCTTCCTTTTAATCACCCGAAGTCCATGCACCTACACAACACTTCTGGAGCTTTAAGGATATAGCTATATGTCTTCTGTTCTTTGGGGATCTCCTTTTTCCATTCTGACCCCATTGCTCTGCTGAGCAGCTTCACTGTGGCAGCTCTGGGTACTGCCTGCTATGAATTATCCACAACACTGTGCACAGCCGCAAATGAGTGAAAATACACAGCAGCAATAAACCCATGGGTTGAGTTCCTTTTCCTGAAGAAAAAAAAAAAAAAACACAAAAAAAACCCCAAAAACCCCAAACCCAAACCAAACCAAAACAAAAAAACAGTAAAGAGTTGAGGGCTACTTGTTGTAGGTAGTGTTTCGTATAAAAAAGCATGGGCTAATTAGGACGGTCTTGTGGGTAAGTGATACTGGTGTTAAGATTTTGCTTGGATCACCATGCAGTTGGGATAACTCCTGAGTAAATGAAAAGAGAAAGTCTAGAGATGAGCTGCTTCTTGTCTACAGCAAACCCATAGCTAACTTGGAAAGGTCTCTGGGTGGCTTCTAGACCAGCAAGAAGAGAAGAGGAGAATTTAAGAAAACTTATTTTATTCCAAGCATAATATTCCTGCTGATCAACCAAACCAGGAGCTGCTGTAAAGCCACGAGACATGCCAGCTACCTTCCATACAAGTGCCACACAGGTAAATTATAACTTACTTAGGGTGATGAGTTGACCTTGGCTGGATGCCAGGTGCCACCAAGCCACTCTATCACTCCCCTCCTCAGCAGGACAGGGGGGAAGGGAAGAAAATGAGATGGAAAAAAGAAAAAACCTCATGGGTCAAGATAAAGGCAGTTTAATAAAAGCAAAAGCAAAGACTGCACACAGATGCAAAAGGAAAACAAAGATTTTATTCTCTGTCATGAATGCAGGTTTGTGAATCCTGCTGATTATGTCAATTTATTATGAGTGAGTGACTTTACACAGTTTGATTTAGAAGCAGCTTAGAATTTACTTGTAGCAAATCGCAGAATTTGATTGTAATATTTTCAATAGCACTCAATCATCAATGATTAACAAAGTGATTAGACAAAATTGATCAAAACAGTGACTTGTAGTTACAGATTCAAAGATGGCGAGGTTCACTGTATTACTACATGGAAGTGCATACAGGAAATTAAATTACACTGAGTTGGAATGGTTCATAGTGGGATTGCGTATGTAGAGGATAAGGAGGGCCCTCCCGTTGAGTCATGAGGTTCAGAATAGACCCCCTTGCTTTCTAAACTCCTTCTCAGGGAGGAGTTTAAGGGCGGCTGGGTCCAATCCTAGTCTCAGACTTGGTCAACAGTTTATAGGAATAAGGAATATATATATACACACATATATCTAATGCACAGAAGAAGTGTATAAAGGAAATTGGGTTACACTCGGGTGAGAGAGAAAGAGATCATATGTAGGGGATATGGGGAACCCTCCCGTTGAGTCACGAGGTTCAGAATAGACCCCCTTGCTTTCTAAACTCCTTCTTAGAGAGGAGTCTAGGTGTGGCTAGGTCCAATCTTAGTCTCAGACTTGGTCAACAGGTTATAGGAATAAGAATAACGCAGCAGTATAAGACTCTGAAATTAAATCATAAATCTACAGACTACTTAAACTGATTCACACATGCATATACACAAACATGAATGCATATATAAAAATGGTATACCTGTTAAGAATTCCCCTCGAGTTCAGTGAAATACTCACGTCTAATGTCTTGGCATTTCTCAACATGTGAGGGTTGAGCCTCAAGGAGTGTAGGGTTTCAGCCCAGGCTCCACTGTCAGTCTTTGACAATGGATTTCTGGTTGTAGGAAACTTTCAGAGTTTGCTGGCTCCGAGAGGCATCTCGCTCAGAGGGAGATGCTGGTGCAGCCCGCGGCAGTCCAGGAGAGCTCAAAGGGCCTCACTTAGGACTGCTGTTTATAGGATTGTGAGATGATTGACTTTAATCACCAGTAAATTTCCATCTGAGCCACAATTCGGATTGGTAGTTGCTGGAATTCCAGTAATGGTGACACCATTCTGTTTCAAGGCTGTCAGGGGTAGCTGTTTGTTCTTGTTCCCCTCGATAGCCATAATACGAAGATTTTGATAAGGACAGGGACGCTCTCTGCTTCAGCCATGTAGGAGTTTCTAGTACAATTAAGGGGCGCTTAACTGACTAACTCACTACACAAAAATGGTGGCCTGGAATTCCTGAGATCGTAAAGCTGTTGAAGAGAAAGAGGAATGGGGGGGGATGCACCACCACAATTTCCCATCAGCAGGTGAAGTCCAGCCACTTCTCAGGAAGCAGGGCTTCAGTAGGTGTAGCGGTTGCTCCAGAAGACAAATGTCATAAATAACAAATGCCCCCCCTTCCTCCTCCTTTCTCTTCGCTTTATTGCTGAGCGGAGGTCATATGGTATGGAATGCCCCTTTGGTCAGTTTGGGTCAGCTGTCCTGGCTGTGTCCCCTCCCAAGATCTTGCCCACCCCCAGCCTACTGGTAGTGGGGGGGAAATGTTGAAGAGACAGCCTGGATGCTGTGCGAGCACTGCTCAGCAGTAGCCAAAACACTGGTGTGTTATCAACACCTTTCTAGCCACCGATACAAAGCACAGCACTATGAGGGCTGCTATGGGGAAAATTAACTCCATCTCAGCCAGACCCAGTATTTTCAAGGAGAAGTCTTCAGCAGTGAAACTTTGTATCAGCTGTGAAATGTTGACTGTAATTTTGGAAGCTGTAGGAAAGCCAGGGCAGAAACAAAATGTGAATGAGATGCCTTCAAATGTATCAACAAAACTGAGAAACAGAAGAGCAATGATTACATGGTTAATTAGGAAAATAAAAGCCTCATTTAAAAATAGTGCCATCTTGTAAGGAAAGGAATTAGGGAAGATATATACTATACAGCAGAAAACTGAATTGCAGAGAGCATTCTACTTACAGAAAGGAAATATCCAAATGCATTTTCCGGAGGCACAGTACTAGTCAGGGTTTTACATATTTTCAAAGCACCACACAAGCAGAAGTTTAGCTTCACACTTCATTCTTAAATTTAGCTCTTTTTAAAACCCCATGTGTGGCAGAGCTCTTCCCAGAGTCAACCTCACTCTGGCTCTTTGTTTCCCTGTAATTACCCATCACACATGTTTTACTCACACTGAGACCCAAAGCAAGCCCAAAATGCCTGGGCTGATACTGCGGAGAGCACAGCCCTGTCCCGAGCCCCAGGGGACAGGGTGGCAAAGTGCCGGCTCTCCCAAACTGCTGCCTAGAAGGAAGCATGCAGCAGAGCATCCTAAAATGAGAGATGAACTCTTCAAGCTATACATTGCTGGTTCTACTGGTATAGATAGGTATGTCTCTAGAGATCAAGAGATGTCCCAAGCCATAATCTATAGTTCTCACATCTGCAACAGCCATCAAGACAGGTAGGTACCAACAGGCTTTCCAACAAGGCATCTCAAGTTCTCTCTGTAGGTACCTCACAACAAGCCACAGGTTAAAGACAAGCATCCGCCATGACTTAAATTCTTCTGAAGATCTTGTGGCTGAATCAGGTCACGGTATGAGAAAATACTGCAGTCCCATGGGGTTGCTGTGTGGCACCACTGACTTTAATGATCAGCTATTAAATCAGCTCGGCTGAGCTGTAGTTATTAAGCATGCTGCAGTATCAGCCTCATTTACACAAACATACTACTCCTCTTACTCAATCCGTGGTTATGCTTCTACATTGTTCATTTATCAATAATAATAATCCTAATTAGCTATGAAATCCAGCTCTTGCAGTTTAAACCACAAGTTCAAACTTAATAAATTCTTTTTTTTTTTAAATTATCCTGGATCAAGGGAAAATTTCATGGACATTTTCATGCAAAAAAGATCAAGATTTAATACCTCATCCAGCTCGTAAAACAAAACAGCATCCGATTTTCAGTGAATACAGATCAGTCTACACAATGAAGCCTATACAAGCCATTTAATTTTTCAATTAGGGGTCCATCGTTCTACCTCCTCCCTGAGTGCCAAGAGATACAGATGTGCTAGAGAGACAGGCCAAAACATTGCACTTGCTGGTGCTCTGCATCTGCATGAACATATTCTTTCCATTGTTTCACCTAAAACGGTTTTACAGGATTTTGGCAATAAAGAACAAAGTTCATTTGTGGTACATCAGTTAAAGGAAACACAGAAAATGAATCCCTGCACACAGCAAATGAATGTTAGTGATCAGAAAATAGCTACAACAAAGAAATATCCTAATATAGAAATCAGCCTTCCAAAAAAAATGGCAAATTGCACAGCAAGCTGTTTACAGAACTCAAGAAACAGAAAATTACCTGACCCCAGGAAATCTCCACCAGGCAGAATATATGGACAAAGTAAAACAGCAGAACTACAAACACCCCAAGAGCTGATATGCTGCTTCTGAAGGTGCAGAAGGTGCAATCCCAACTCTGCTCTCCCAGCAAAGATTTATTTGTGTGTGGGCTCACATTGTTAAACAAATCCAAGTTAGCTTCAAATGGCACTACTTCTCCATTATGCAAGCCCCAGACTTCAGAAACACACCTGACCACCATCATTAGAGATCCAAGAGCCCTCACACAAGCTGAGCAAGTAAAATATTAAATTCAAATTCCACCACTCTGAATTTTTAATTATTTAAATTTCAAAGATAGGTTCAGACCAATATGTACTAATAAACAATAGTTTAAAGAATCCTTAAAAATACCATATCTGTAAATATAAACATATATTCTATATCTTCATGTTTCCACCTTAAGTTTCCATGTTTTAAGGAGTTACATTTATAATAAAAATAATTCTATTAAAAATAGACTACAAAAGCAACTGCTCCACCTATCCTACCCTGCTCAGGAATCCCGTCCCTGCCTTGCATCAGGAGGGACACACATCACAGGGTTTGCTGCTGACTCTGGATGACAGAAATCTCACGAGAGGAGACATGGCAGGAGAGTCCAGAAACCTCCAAAGCTGGTGCTGGTTCTGCTTCACTTTCATGGCTAGCAAAGATTTTTATTACTGTTAATTGGTACAGGACAAAATAATCCCAGCAAAACCTATTGCAGGGCTGGGTTAATCACACACCACAAAGGGTGCTAGCAGTTAACAGAAGCCACAGCTGCAGAGATGAGCCTTTTTTCTCCATCGGTGCAATAACAACACCTGCATGGGCAGCAGGTCTTCATTACTTATGTCACAGCAATGGCCAGCGAATGCCATGCTCCAGACAGCCCAACATAAACAGGTAGATTTGGGCTAGGAAGGCCCTGGCAGTGGTGTGGAAGAGGCACATTATTGCCATGAAAGCAATGACACCACTACGCCATCAAAAGCAGCAGCTCATGGCTACCACCCACATCTAAGCCTTCCTCATGAGGAGTGGAAAATGTCCAGTTGTCCTGGCCTACCTCTTCCCACCAACATAGATAATGTTTCTTGGACACGACCTCTACCAGACCTCTCCCTAAGACTAGCTAGCTGTTTTACTGGGAAACGAAAGCCACGGGCTTTGTGCAGGTGCCTCTGTCCCTGCAGGAGAAGACTTGGTCCTTCTACTGGAGATCTGAGAGGACAAAGTTCTGGGCATGCTGCACAGACTGCAGCCAAGGTGACAATACATTCAGCATATGGTCAGTGTGTCTGTATGTACTCAATATAATCAGTGTCTCTACAGAATATATCTGAACAATGTGCTTGGGACAGATTTATACACCAAAAACTGCTTGTCTCACGTTTGCTCCTTACCATGAGACAGCTGGGTGCTGCTCCAACCAGGGAGGGTCACCCAACAGAGGCAGCTTTGAGAGTGTTTCCAATTCTCAACTTTTTTCCCCTGAACACATCACTGCTCACAGGCTCAGCCCACATTCAGCCAAAAACTCTTACCTTGGCTTGTTCTCAGCCTCTGCTACACCATCTCTGAGCTTTTCTTTTTACTTTTTCATAACCTCCAGGTTTGGGGGGTTTATGTGATTATTATTTCTTCCTCCTTTTCCAGACCTACACAGACTTACAATGCTATTACCAGTGAAATCCTCCTGCCCATGGCTATTTTGCCACTAGCTGGTTTTCTTATGGGACAGCATTGGGGGAAAGGCTGTTAGTGGCTGAGGCCAAGAGACTAAACCATCACATGGGTGATTCCCCACCTCTTCGAGCCCAGCGAAGCCGCAGATAACACCCTATGACCCTGATCATCTTCGGGAGAAGGTGGCACTGTGGATAATATGCTTTGATTTAAGTACATTATCAGTTGAGATGTTTTTTTAATTACATCTTTCTAAATATTACGCCGCAGCACACATAACAAAGAAACACTCCCAAGGAAGTTAATTGGGATTAGGTATGGAAAGAGCAGTGGGTCTTCGCTCAGAGGCTCTCTGCTTTGCAGACCACCCTGCACAGGGGAGGCAGCAGCCCTGCCCTGTCCACACCCCTGCCCCTGGGACGGGTGGCAAAGGGTCTCCCCAGGGGGCACAGGCTCTGCCACATATCAGGAAAGAAAAAGCCAAACGCCAAAGACATTAAGCAGTTCTGCTGTGAATCTTGTATGCGGACAGCAAAGTATTTTTCTTTTAATTAGATTTTTCAACAGCTCAGAGGACGCTGGGGGACCATTACAATCTCCGCTACAACATAAGAAAACAAAGCTTGCAGTTCCACACTTACAACATCTGAATAATATAAATGGAGTGGCTTACAAAACAGCAATTTACCTAAACACAATTCATACAGCCTCTGTTGTGTTACATTGGATAAATGGACTGTTAAGCCAGAAGGGATATTGGTATTCCTAAATTGCCCCAATTCCAGATGCTTCAAAGCTCCACGGAAATGCCGTAGTATATGAGCATCCAGGCAATAGCTTTTCAATGCTCAAATATTTAAAGGACACTTCAAATGGGTGCTGCTGATGTCTGATATGTATTCAGTGAAAAAAGCAGAAACCAAGCTGCAGCCACCAGAGAAGCAGAAACACCAAAAACCTGAAAGAGATGGAAACGGGCATTTGCAGGGGAGCCTGGGTGCCCACCGGTGCCTCAAGAGAAGATCCATTTAAGAGCAGCTCCCTCCAGAAAGCCACCCTATGATGGATACAAGCCCCTGGCCTTCAGCAGGGGCAAGTGCAGGAGTGTTTGGGAAGGTGCTGCAGGTAGGGTCCCCCCATGGGTGCTCTGCTGGAGGGTTGCACTGGCTGAGCTCTGCTGCATCGAACAGTGCTGGAGTCCTTCAGGATGGCCCTCAAATTTCAAGAGCAACATGCTCACTTCAGATGAAGCGAAAAGCATATGAAAGAAGGGAAATTTTTAAGGTTGTCGCTATGAGAATGTTATTTATTCTGCTGCTCTACACAGGACTCATCTCATTGCTAAGCAACCCTGCCTCATGGAACAGCCACGCTGATGCTGCAAGCACTGGCACCTACTTTCCTTCTCCATTCACCGTGCTGCCTCCTTGGGATGCAGTTTCACCCCTGCACCTCAAGCTCCCGGTTTTTCTTCTCACTGCAGCAAACTGCAGCAGACCTCTACAGCTTCTCCTGCCACCACCTCCAGACCCACCAGCTTGCTGGGGAGCTCCTCTCAGGTGACCCCCTAGAGCTGGCCTCTGCCTGGCATTTTTGGTTTCTGGTTTCTTTGGGGGGGTGTGTGTGTGTGTGTGTGTGAAACTGAATCTATCTGCTGCCCCACAGCACAGCTGCACAAGTGGTTGTGCCAGCTGGTTCAAGGCCAGGGGAGCATGGGAACAAGCAGGGAAGGGCCAGGAATGCCCCAATGCAGGACTGCCAAGTACTCTGCAGCACACAACCCCGGGCTCAAAAAAAAAATCCCCAAGCACAAGACACAGCAGTTACCTGCCATATCAAACACCAGCCAGGCCCCATCAACTGCTCGGTGCTCCTTCCAGAGGGCTTAAATGTTACTGCAGTACTATTAACATTGGATTTGGGGAGCCCTTCAATGTTGTTCCCCTTTACCTTCTTTTATCTGAATCTGTTCTGAAATTCTCTTTTGTTACTGAACCCATAAGCAGCCCATTTCAGTCCATATGATGTCATAGTCCACTCACTCATATGCTTTACAGCTTCATTTTACTATGCTGGCACAAGTGTCTGAAGCAGCTTATGGCTGTGGCTTCCAACATTTCACATTTCTGTGTCAGTGTCTCACTCCTCACTCATTACATTCTAAAATCAACTACAGAAAAATGGCTAACATTAATACTTTTAGTAATGTGCACCTCCTCGCATCACATACAAAAGGGGCTTTTCCCAATGAATGTAGCAGTTTGTATGGTAGCAGGTCTCCCCTGCATGCAGAAACAAGCTTCCAAGATCACTCTGGCTCTTGCTTTTTTGCCTCTAGTCATGCTGGGAGTCCCATTACATTTCATATCTAACTATCTATCTTCTTTTTATTGCATATTTTCTTCTGGTTGAATCACACACTGAAGTTTGGATCTACACGGAATTTTTACATCTTCTCAAAACGCCCTTTTTCCTCCAAAGAGCAATTTTGTAAAAAGGCTCTACCTGCCTCAGTAGGTCTGCTCCCTGCACGCATTCAAAATGCCGTCTGCTGACATCAGTGACAAAAATAAGTTTTTACTGAGTTTTATTTCCACAAACTCTGTGGTTTTCACATAGCCAAGACTGAAAGGAGGTCTGCTCTACCCCACAGGTCACCACTAAGCCACCACTACTGAAATTAAGAGGTGTCAGAGGTTTTATTAATGACTTGAGCTGGAGCTTGCTTAGAGAGTTCAGGCTGCATTTCCAGACATGGCAGTTAGAAAAACATTTATGCGGAAAACCACTGATACACGCCACCTCGAACCTCACTCCATCGCTATCTCAAGGCAATTTTTCAGACCGGAATTGCACTTCAGAGCTGTCCGCCTTATCAGGCATTGCTTGCACTCACTGTTGTCCAACACCGCAGCCAAATGTCATCTTTTTTTTCTTGGGCTCTTTTTCTTCCAGTGCATTGATAAGTTTAATATTGTTCCCACTTCCTTTCTTAAATTCTGCCTAATAAAAGTGTCACATCATTCTGGCACCCAGTACCTGTTTCCTTCAGGAGTTGTGGTATTTGTACAACCAGGCTTTCATACCTGGCCCTTCTAAAGACTTCAGAGACCTCTTCGGTTCACACTGTCTGCAGGTTTATGCATTTACATGAATATCATAGTGGACTTGATCATGCAAAACGCAGGGTGAAGCATAGGACAGGCGACCACATGGGATGTCCCTGCGCAGCCTTTCTGCAAACACTACAGGAAATATTTCACTGCAGCACAGGGCAGAGAAGGGGACAGCATCTCGGGCATCAACCTCTGTGGTGAGCTTCAAGACACTGAGAATCAGGTGAAAATACTCGAGATCCAAGTCTTCAGGCTCCAACCACACAAATCTTTCCAGAGAGATACTTAAGGAAATAACTCAGAGCTGCAAGGAACCTGTGCCTTTAAAAATGCAGAGAACTGTGAAATGCTAAGGAGAGCTTCATGTTCCTCCACAACCAGCAAGAAAACATTCCCTGCACAGGACACTAACAAAGACTGTTACTCTAGGCATTCCTCAGGCAAGAGATGTCAGTGAATGCAGTGGATTTACTGAAAGTTATAGAAAGCTCTATAGAAACAAGAAAGATTTCCTGATCTGGTTACAGGCAGTAAGAAGACAGCAGGACTTTGCTATACCTGCTCTCAGCCTCCTGGACTGTTAGAGCATCTCTCTGTGGAGCCCAGGGCTGCCCTTGCTGTCCAAAGCAAGGACTGCTGTGGCCATCCCCTGACCAGCATGTACAAACTGCCCAAAATCTCTCACAAAGCCTGCTCGGGTATGAGGCTGCTTCTCACATCACAACAGCATCACGTCTACAGCAGCGGCCACCTGTACAAGAGGAAAGCAAAGCTGGGAAGAGCAGGATGGCACAGGGAAGGAGATGGCAACGAGCTGCCCTAATTTAATGCTATTTTTGAGAACTGCCTCTAAAATCTGGGACTATGACATGACACATCAGGCATCCCCACATCCAGCATGCCACCACATCCAACCTACCACTACTAATATTACTGACCCTGGCTAGTGCTAGTATTATCTTTCTTTAAAACTATAAAAAATACCTTCTATCTAATTCTAATATATTTAATGAGATGCAACTAAATTCTCAGAGCTCCCACATACAAGTATGTCCACTCAAGTAATACGAAGTTTTGCAATTCAAAAAGCATTTCTTCCCAAAATTCACTCCAGGTACATTAACTGTAAAACACAATGGCCATATCTGTACAACATTGCACAGTTTTAGTGGGTAATTATAGTCCCTTTTGAATGCAATCAGTTACACATATTAAGTTTTCATATTTTATTAACACATCAATTTAAATTCAATATCAAAATTAAACAACAAATTTTGTTCTAAATCATTATGAGCAAACTCAAAATATGGTGGGGTTTCTGTTTCCTTTTTGGAAGCAGCAGATACAATTTCTCAATACTTGAATGGCAAATGAAGAGCATAACCTTGCTTCAGGAGGCTCCCTCTCTTGCAGGTTTTAAATAGACTGTCACGAATGCAGACCTGCAGCTCCTTCCTGCATACCAATGTAAAGCTCTGTGTACTACCTCATGGGCTGAGAAACACTCAGGACTCAGCAACTTCCCATTAAAACTAAAACCAGTTTTAAAGGAAACATCACAGCTGACTCATACTTACCCATAGTAATAAAACTTTTTGTCTATTTTCTATTTTGTTTCAAAATCAAAGAAATCTATGGTTGCCCATAATAATCCCAGGAAAAGGCAGCTTTACAGCACAGCATGAGCGTGTTAGTAGCACTCTTGCTTTCACAGTTTTACCATTTTCCTTGGTATAACTGCTTGGAACAGAGAAGCCCCTTTCATTTGTGCTTGAGTTTGATTGATGGGGAACAGGACAACCCTTTTCCTGTGTAATTACAATTCAGCCTCTCTTTCTCTCTCTTTTTTTTTTTTTTTTTTTTGCAATATTTCCTTTTACTTCATGATTTTTTCTATGAAAAACAAGTAAATAAAACCACAACTCCACTACAGACTGTGCCCAGCTCAGATGCCCCAGTCAATCCATCCTCCAAGAGCACACCCTGGGGACATGCCCCCTGCTAGGGAGGGCGCAGGGAGTGCAGGCCTGGCACCCAAACCCTGCTGCTGGGGGCCCTGAGCCACAACTGCAGTACTTCCAGCAAGGAAAGAAACTAAACATTTTGAAACCCATGTGGAAAGCAGAGAGATACCTCTCCCAGAACACAGATTCTTCTGGTTCAGGCACCAGCCACCCATCGCATCCAAGCCAGGCTTTCAGATGCACGCTGCAGTCCTGAACCAAGGCCAAGGACATTGTTATCACTTCTCTTTTGGTGTTAAGGAATAACAGCTTGACATGTTTTGCATGAATTAAGGTATGCTTAATACATGCCTCTTAAATAAATGAAACCTAACTTTCAGTTCTAAGGAAATACTACAGCACTGCAAGTCTCCATTCAAATGCATCTCTGAAAACATAGCCTATGGGAAAATAAATATTGCTCGGTTTAGCAGTGTGTCACATGAACTTTAAAAAAAAAAAAAAAGAAATATAATTTCTCATCTCCTGAAAACCCACCAGCTATTCGGATACGGTAACCAACAGGCTCTATGCTGCACTATGCTGATCAAATCAGAAAAACAATTTTGCCAGTCAGTGAAAAAATGGCAGTACTTCACCTGCTTGTTCTCACCCAGACAGCCAGCTAAGCCCTCGAGATCTATTCCTTAGGAGATAAGCAAAAGCAAACACATAATCCAAAGCAACAGTTCCATTCTTTACATTTAATCTACCCAGTCTCGCCCTCTGCAAGCTAGCCCTCACGTCTCATCAGTTCATCCCATTTCTAAAATACAATGCCAAGTACCTCTCCAGACAAAAGATGGTGCTTTTAATGGATGCTTAATATGTCAAAAGCATGTATTTTTAATTAACAACACAGAGTTTGACATCATGGGTAATTCACTACCCACACATCTGACTAATACACTGTCTCCAAACCAGCTGAAGAGATAAAACACACAAAAATAATAAAAGCAGCTTTTATTTTTTTTTAAATCCAAGGACAAAAGAGCTTTAGATACAAAGCTGGACAGTAAACACACATTATTGTTGTTTCCTGCTGTGGCTTTTCTCATCAGCGAGGTGGCCTTTTCCAATCACATATTATAGAATAAAGAGATTTACAAAATCAAGAGCATCAGAGAGCTGCTAGGCAGGGAAATCACAGCGTTTTTGCTTATCTCAGTACCTTAGCAGCATGTATACTGTGTAAAATACAATGTTGACATCCTGCCAGTAAAACTGTGGGAACTCAAGCATCAGTTTGCTTTCTCTTCTCACAGTTTCTGGGCTTTTCAAACAAGAATTTAAAGCAGTAGATTAGGTAGGGGTGATTCCCATTGAAACAACCAAGTCACATACCCTTCCCTTCTTATTCAGGAGATGCGAGCGCCACGCTCAGAACAGAGTTTATGTAAGTTTTGCTTCTGTCTCAGGGTTACAGTTTGGAATCTAAAGTCCAAGGAGCTCAAATTTAGGAGAAATATCATTTGGTCCCATAAGTTTCATCCATACGTGCACAACAAGAAACTAGGACTGCTGCTGCAGGAGAAGTGCACTTTGTTCAACACATGCATGAGCTATAGCAGAGGAAACCTGTGGCTGGCTGCAGGACAAAGGTGGGCAGAGAGCAGAGGCTGCGGTGGGGCTCTGCCCACAGGAGATCACCTGGCTGTGCCATTGTGCCAAGTCCCCACTGGAAACCACCACAGACATAAGGTCAAGTAGGCTGGAACCGTCGGGTTTTGCTAAAGCGTATGATTAAAGATTTTATTCTTTGTGGGGCTGGAGACAGGCATGGACTTCAGGGTTGGTTTGCCAGGATGCTGGAGGTTTGGATGCAGGGATTCAGGGCTCCTGCCCCGTAAACAAGTGCTCACAGAGGATAGAGTTCTAACCCCAGAGGGACAAAAAGCACAACAGTTTCAGATCCAAATCGGGAGGGATGAGAGGAGAAGAGGAAGGAAGGTAGACAGATTCATCAGAAAATTTCCATTGAAAGCGCAATTTTAAAAGCCTTGATAATCCATTTTCTTCAATTAAATCAATGAGGTGGGTGGGCCCCTAAGCCAGCAGGTCCTCATGTGGCCAGTCTCTTCTCCATTTACTCTGTAAAATATCACCTATGTCATGTTTACACCATAATACATGGCCCTAATATATGACATTTCAGATTGCAACACAATGTTGAATGGAACATAAAAGAGGTCAGAGAAACAGTGGCCTGCATGTGCAAGCAAAAATAAGCCCTAGATCAGCAGGAAAAAGAAATACATCATCTTTAAAAACATTTTCTTTATTCAAATTCTGTTAAGTATTGTGAAGTGATCTTAAACATCCAACTAAGACTCAAATGACCTATAAGTACAGAATTAATACACCTAATTAAGAGCCAGGATGGTATGTTTATGGATGAGCTTAGACACAACAGAAGCAATGAAGATAAAACCAAACAGAGAAATACAAGATGCAAAAACGTCAGGGCGGCTGCAAAAGGACACACAATCTGGCTGCTCACTCCCACCGCCCCCCTGGCACTGCAGAAACCCAGCGAAGGAACCCATGGGCTGGAAAGACTCTCACAGGTCATGATTGTCAGTGAGCAGCATTAACAAGCATGAGGGAGATTTTGCATCACTTGCTTCAACATACTGCAAACATCTTTAAAGATGCATCAGCTTACTCCAAGGTTGTCTTTAAAACTATCCCAAAAATCTAATGATGAATATGAAGCCTTCAAACCCAACAGATACACCCCCATGCCATGCCTTACAAGAAGCACAAAGGGAAGGAGAACCACTGCTACCCATGCAAAAAGCCCAGAGAGCAGCAGCCCCTTCCAGGGTGAGGGCTCACAGGCACAGCCAGCCTCTGCTCCACACACCCAGCTGATCCACAGGAGTAGGCCCTGCACCACTGGGGTGCTCCATACCGAAACGCCATCACAGGGAGCATTAGCATGATCCATCAGAACTGTTTATTTACAGAAAATAAGCCAGAGGCAAGTCTATGCTAAAAACTCCTGGGGAGGCCATTAGACAGGCTAAAACATATAAATTCTATTCACTATAAATGCACAGAGATGCAATATACTCCCAACGCCACAATATGCGAAGGCAAAGTACACTCAAACTTCACTACAATGAAAGGAGATGCTCTAGAGATAACAAGAAGTTATATGTAAATATTAAACAAAGGCTTCCTTGTTCCAACCCTGTTAACCGAGTCACTGAGGGCATTCAATCATTATGATAATATTGAGTACCCAGCAGAAAGGTCCAGAAAGACGCATACAGTGTGAGAAAACAAGAAAGCTATGTGGGAGGGAGCAACAGACACCTGCACAAGCCAAGGCTTTCAGAAGAGTCTTCTTAGCAGATAGTGGTGTGTCACCAAGTGCTACCTACACCCACACTATTCTTACAACACACTGCAAAGCAACTTGGTGAGGGAGCCTTGGGGTAGTTATAGCCTTCCGCTCAAACTACACCTGCAGGGTTTTGTTTTTCCAGCCAGGGAGGATAACTGGTCCTGATACTGTATTTAGTTTTACAGAACTGCTGCCACTGTTTTTCCATGCAACAACTAAGCAGGGCTGCAGCTGACAGGCACAAAACAATGCAAGTGTCAGGTACCCACACGCATCCATCCCTGCCAGTGGGAGCCTCACACAGCTCCTTGCTTCCCAAGGTAGGCAATGATGAACACAACATTGCCCCCTGACTGCAGCCCCCCTCACACTTTTTCACAGTACACAGGACAAGAGGTAAAGCGAAATAATGGAAATCTCACATACTGTGTCACATACTTGGTGACTTTACTGTGTTGTAATGAGCACTGGAAGTAGCTGGCTTGGCCAGGAACCTAAAAAATTGGATTATCTCCGATAAAGTCCAGTAACACTGATATTCCCTACTGAAGTCAACACCAGTCCCAGATATGTGCAGTGACTGAAAGAGGAGACAAGCCTCGCTTTCCAGCAAGTACAGGCATCCAAAGCAGCTCCAAGGCTTGTTTTCTCTTCAGACAGTGCTGTAAGACAAGTGATGACACTTTGATATTAATGGCTTGGAAAGCTCACCCGATAGAGAGCATGGCAACTCCAGCAAGGAAGTGTGGGTCAATTCTCAGAGCCCCTGAACTGAAGCCTTTGTAGAAGCTGAAGGCAAAAAGAGAGCCCACCAAACGGAGAGCTTCAGTAGGTAAGTAGGTAGGTGGCCTTTGGTTGTGACCCATAGCTTCTCCCTGATGAGGCAGAAAATGGAGATGGATGGAGCAAGGGAGCAAAAGCAAAGCAAAAAAAATAACATGAAAGGGGCTGAATGGCTGAAATCCAGAGTATTTCAGTTAAATGAGGTCAGCATATCAGGAGTGATCCCCTGGACTCAGCACTGCTTTCAGTAGTTCGGTCAAACTCTACAAAGAGCCAACAGACACCTGATTTTGCTTTGACCTTAGGAGTGGATTAGTTGGAGAAAACAAAATGTAAAAAACACAGATAAGTTCTTATGGCTAAGCCAGCACACACAGTTTTACATTTAAAGTCCTTTATGAATCAGTGACTTTAGCATAGCAACAATATTCGCAGTAATCCTCATCTGTATGGTCTTCCAGCTCTACCGTGGCCTCCATGAACTTGGTGAAAGCAAACACCTCCTCAAAAAGCCTGGTTTTCCTCAGTGCACTCTGAAGCCCTGGCCAAGCAGCACTGAGCTACAGCAGGAGACAAAGAAGAGTTTGCCCTTAGCAGAAAGAGCAAAATTAAAGTCTTCATAAAGAAAGCTGGAAGCCAGAAATAGAGGACCAAAAAAAAAAAAAAATCAGAGACCTTGTGCTTTGACTTGGAGTAACTAGGAAACTGCACAGCCCAGATCACACTATGAGAAAGGCAAAAACATGCAAAATCCTAGCATAAGTTCCTGAATATTCAGATCACTATCACCTCCCAGAAGGATGACTTTTTTTTTCCCCAATAGGTAGGAAAACCCATTTTGTTTCATCAGCAAAGTGTTATTTTAGCCCCTATCTGAACCAAAAATCAGGAGATACAATAGAAGGCAAAACTATGACTATAGAATTATAGAAATAACATAATTAAAAGTCTCATACAATGTAATCTGGTGAGAGCCACTGATAATGTGATAGTCCTGCTCCCATGCCATCAGTGCTGTGGCACTGCTAGAACAAGAAAACACCGCTTGGAGAGGGTAACAGAGTAAACGTACTCACCATCCTGCAGCCTCCAATCCCCTGAAATTCAGGGTCGGTGCAGACCCCGTGTGTGCAGGAACAAGCAGCTGTCAGGTAACACCTCAGGCTGCAATCCAACTTAACACTGATGTTCTGGACCACTCCTTAGGGCAGCTCAGCATCAGAGCTCCATGGCATGAACGAGGATCCAGGATCTATAAAACAATTCAGTGCCACAGCAGCAACTGGCAGCCTCCTCTCCAGTCTGGGCAGTTACACACTCTGGGACAGACCAGTGCCCACAACTGGGAATTCAGGGTCTGGCAGTCATTTTCCCTGGGAAGGATGAAGTAAAAGCACAAACTTAAAAGTGTTGTAGAGGAAAGTGAGTCCAGAAGATGGAAATCCACAACACCATTATGGATCTGTCTGCTGTCACAAGCAAAATTAATTTAGTGTCATGCTAGAAGTTTACAACCAGCTGCCATATTAACATATGACTGCAGGCTTAAAAGGTCTTAAGGGTGAAATATCTTATTAGTAACACAAGAAAAAAATATTCTGCAGATAACTGGTGATAAATGGTTTCTGAAAAGTTTCACATAAATAAGCTTGAAGTTGCAATTTTTCAGCCATACTGTCAGTCTCACACCAGAGTATGTCAATGAATATCATATTTGTCTTTTGGAGGTTTTTTCATTTGAGATTTGTTTTGTTTTAGCAGTGAGACATGATGGGAGAAATAACTCTTCATAGGATTACATTTCCCATCCTAACAAAAAGTATTCTCACTAAAGCAGGGAAAATGGGAACATTGTATTAGTTAATCCTGTTTAAGACAATTCCTTTAGTTATTAATGGTAATAATTACTTCTTTTTCTGTGTCATCCTAGAGGGATATAAACAAAGATTAATTGTCTAATAAGATTTTGCTCATGACTAAATCAAGCAAAAAGTAGTCTGGACAACAAAAGAGTAGCTGATTTTTCTACTGAAAAACATTTACTGGATTTTATGTATTTCCTTCTCCCATATACAGGTATGGGTTACAATTATCAAATGCAACTGTCAGAAATCAGCAGTGCAACAACCCATACTGAACAGCAGTGTCAGGCAAAAACTGTTCATTATGCAATGACTAATGCCACAGGGGATCGTTGGAGAAGCAGCAGGATTATTGATCCATGTTGGACAAAGTGGGAACTGCATTTGTTAAAAAAGAACTCAGATTTTTAATGTGTTCTAGTTCTAGTTCCAGATGGGTTTGTCCATCCACTGATCTGTCCTATTGGTCTGTTATGTTGGATCCAAGCACCAGAAAGCTGGTTTCTTTTTTCCAATTCAGTCTTTGAAATGGGAGATTGTCCTGAGACATTTCCAGACCCAAGCCCCAAATTCTGCTCTGAGCCTGACCTGTTTAATTGCCTCTTCTGCCTCCAGACCTGCACTCACCTACCTCTTGGTTACTGTATGTCACCAGCTCATTGCTAGAAAGACAAACTGTTGGATTCAGAGGGAATAAATTGACATTATTTAAGAGGTGGATGGAGTTGATGTATTAAAAAAAATTAGTTAATTTTATCTGCCACCATTGTGTATACTAACTTGTCTGAACAGCACAGGGGAAGTCACTCTAAAAATATCCGAAGGGACTAAATACCCAGGATGCACTATTCAGAAAAATAAGGGAATAGTACTGGAATTAATATTAAATATGAGCTGCCAAGTATTTTAGAAACACTCTCCTTTTGCCTGAATTTGTTTCTTTATGTGGGCTTGAAAGACTGTCTAGAATGGCTTTTCTGGATTTGTCCTTTGTTTTATCCTTAAAATATTAGGAATGCCAATATTAGCCTGTTTTTCTACACAATTCTTGAAGATCCCAAGGATGTATTTTTAAGCCAAGCCTTAAGGAGAGATGCTGAATTTTAGCAAAGCCTTCCTTCTCTGAAATGTTAATTAGCCACTGAAGTGGAAAAAATAGGAAAAAAGGAAAAAGCAGAAATTCCCTTTTAAGCACAGAGTTTTCACTTCCTTTCTTCTTGAAACTTTATTTTCACATATATTCTCAGGTTTTTGTAGACCAGACACCTAAGAAATTTTAAATAAGTACCCTTCAGCCCCTTAAAGCCTTTGTCCAGCTACCAATATCTAATTCATTACATGGTCTAGTTTATTAAGGGAGCTGACAGAACCCTATTTTTGAGGTATTTAGAAATTAAATAAGCAAGAGAATATAATTCTCAAATTCCCTATGATTTGTCATTATAAATATCCATTCTCATGGCCCTTTGCTCATATTGGAAATGTATCATATATTCTGTGAAAACAACCTTGACTGACAGTATTTCCAGACAAGCTATTTGTCCCTTTCAGTACAAGGCAAACGATAACAAGTGAAGTTATTCAGCTAATTGCACAATCGTCTTCTAAAAACTCATTGTGGGACTTTCCCTTAATGGCTTTCAGCTTGCTCTCCCTTTCCAGCAACAACTTGAACAAAAAAAAAAAAAGCATCATGTTATAAAGAACAGATGAAAGGAAAACTGAGGGGCTGCAATGGCCCTTTCATCTGCAGGTCTTCGAAAAATATCTGTAGGGCAAATACTTCTGATTCCTTTTGAAGCAACTGAGCCCCAGCAGCAGCTCTGTGCTGTAAACAACCGCAGCAGCAGAGACCTGGTGGTACCTTGGGCTAGAGTTTGGAAGACGTTGCATCCCACTTGAAACTTTTTAGGGAAAGTTTTCGTCCGAGAAGTTTACGTCAGGACAGGATTTCTTTTCAAGAGAGAAGATGGCAACCCTGGTGTAACTAACTCCAGCTAATCTAAATTTATCCTAGCTATGCCTGCACCTCACGCTGCCTGAAGAAAGCACATGGCAAAGGCAAGCAGGAACCCAGAAACAGAGAAGAGGCAGAAGCCTGGCTGGAGCCCTCCCCATGCCCCTGGCTCCAGACTTGGCTCTGCATGGCTCATGAGTGTTAAACCCATACTTACAAGATGCTACTACCAAACATAACTTCCCCCAGTGCCCTTAGAGAGGTCTGTTGGGCATTTCCAGTGTCAGGAAATGTTTTTTCTAATTCTAAGCACAGGTTCAGCACACGCCAGAGGTGGACACAGCCAGCTGGAGAGGGTTGTGCTGTATGGGATGAGCATAGGTGCTGATGGAGGAGGCATGACTCCCCCCAAAATCCATTCTGTGACATGCAGTTCCTTGCAACAGACATCGAACCAATTTCATTTGCCGTCTCCAAGCCATGAAGTAGATCAAGTATTCTCTGCTTGATGCAGCATTTCAAACTCCCTTTTCTTTTGGACTTCATCTGGCAAAGAGTTACACACCTCGAAAACTGAGCTTTCAGTGCTCACCTCAGCTGGAGCCGTTCAGCCTGAGCCTGCGCTCATCATCCATAATATCTGCATTGCTAACACAAAAGCACCACTTTCATATCTACAGTCCTAACCCCACAAAAAATAGGCTTTTTTTGCAAATAAAGTTATTGCCAAGTAGTATACTATCTGGCTCTGCTCTGTTTAACTGAATAATTTGCTAGGACTGAATTACTATAGCCTGTATTAAATGTTGAGATTATCAAACATGTGCTTATACTGAATTAATATTTTATCACTACTGGGTCCTGTGTGGGCTGGCTGTTCTCCTGGAGTGCTTTAGCACCATGGAAACGTTGGGAGATATTTTCTCTTAATTGCATGAATGGTTGACAGATAACAGTACAGTACCATGGAATTAAACCCCGATTGCTGATGAATTCTGATGAGCTGCTATGCTGTTTCTGTTGTTTTAATTTTATTTTTAAACCTGGCAACATCTGCCCTTGTCCATTATAACTTCTGAAAGCTTTAATGTCAGTAGGTAATGTAACTGTATGACAAGTAGTATATAATTACCACAACTACAACTCACAGAGGTGAAGCCTTTAAACTTAAGGGAGAATTTCAGTTAAAAAAGAAAAGAATAAAACACTCTTGAGTGATCAAAAACTCTAATGAAATGTTTCTTTTCCTTTTAATTTGTATTTTTATGCCAAGGCTAATTCACTAAATAACCCCTTGGTTTTAAAATTTTCAAGAAAATAGTGTTTAAGCACTATTATTCAAAACTGTTGTCAGCAAATACAGGTAGCTGGTTATAAATCAACTTTTTGTATTTCTCAGGTTAGAGTTGTTCAATATCTTGTAGGACAGAGCTCTAGAAATCACTGAGCATTATTATGTAATGAAGCAGTTTTGCAGAACGCTTTTTTTTTTTTTAAGCATAGTTTGTGCTGCATGATTCACCCTACTGCAACTGTTCAGGACACATATTATAACTTTGCAAAAATATTTTACCCGCCTATATAAGTTTGTGATGCACACACCTTCTCTGCATCACTTGCTCTGCATTACAGTATTACTGAAGTATCCCATGTACATTTGCTCAACATCCTGTAACTCTTTGATGGATAACAAATTGTAGTAATTATCCTTAACAATAAAAACAAAAAGGCAACTGCATTCTGCAAATGAGACAAGGCATACAGTGCCAAAACTAAGCACAGCAACAATCCCTTTCAGATGCCACAATAAGTATCTACTGCTAGCAGTTGCAGTTGAGTAGACAAGCTTTGCAGTGTGTGGGAAGGCTCTGGAGCTTGCTGTCCCCGTGTCAAAGCACCTTCCACTCACAAATACAGCAGTGTTTTCCTGAAGTGTGCGTGCTTCTGCTTGTCATTGCTGGTTTTGGGACTAGATAGTTCAGCCTGCTCTTGGGGGTTGGTTGGACTGGTGCCTATCACAATCAGAACAAGAAGGAACAACTGGTTTTGGATTGGTTTTAATTACTTTTCACAGGAATCTTATGTAACCAGCAAGTTATGTTCCTTAAGACATCAGAAATAATGTAGTGAATTTCACTAAATTGCATAGTTTTTGCCATTTTATAAGAGCAGAGCATTAAGCGTTATATCACCAAAGCCATGGCTGAGTCTTAGCCCCAAATTAAGTACCAGTCTAAATCCATACCCTGAATCTAATCTGTACCCATACACTGTTTCAAGGTTCCACTGCTCCTCAAAACTTTTCTTGGTACTTTAAATATAGCAAGCCCTCAAGTATTTTCAAAATACTTTCCTGATTTTAATCAGAGCACATATGGAGAAACTGAACTCTGTCTATAGGTGACAGACAGATAGTCTGGAAGGGATCGACAGATTTTTATTCACTCTGCCCATAGAAGAGCAGGAAAACAGAGCACACATGATAAAGGGGCAGGTTTGAGAGCTGGGAGATCATTTTGTCATTGTGCCCACTTGCTTCATGGTCTCTGCCAGAACTCTCAAGGAGCCCTTATATAAGAAACCAAATTGTATTAATGCCATTTGTCATTATTATCATTAATACAATATGCCATTAGAAACTTCCAGTAAAACTTTTTTGGTTTGTTTTTTTTTTTCTAAATGAGATGGATTTGAGCCAAATGCCAGGTTTGAAATGAGGTGTTTCTGAAAACACATGCAATTCCAGTTCTGTATTTGGGTTTAGACCCAGTTTTGTCACTGTGCCCTTTTTTAAATATGCAGCATAAAGCCTGGATCTAGTCAGGATCTCAAATTCCTGGTGTTCAAAACCCAGGTTTGACCTATACACTCTGAACTCATCTCTGCTACCAGTGAGGAACAGTATCTATAAACAAAGCATTTAGAAAAAATAGACTATTGTATATCCATTCCTCCCCCGTTCCCCATGTCACCACACAGCTCCTTAAAGACTAGAGCAGGAATAGCATCCACCTCTCCATCTGGAGGCAGGACACTGTCCTACAAGTGCTGCTGACCCCAGTAACAGCAGGACATAGTCCAGGTTGCCTACTTTTGTAATACTCTACCTTTTGTGCTGTGATACACCAGCACAAATATATTAATAAAAACACACTCAGATAGGAATGCAGTGCTGCTGAATCCTCAGTCTTGCTTTCAGAGAGCCAAAGGCAACAGGCCTAAGTTTCCTACCACAGGTGCTCCATACGCAAATGCACACACATTTACTGCAGCTAGGTTTACATGGAGCTGTACAAAAAGCACGGGCTCTCTTGCCCTGGGAAGACACACGTAAGAGCAACACAGCCCAGCTGCCTACTCACCAATGCTCTCCAGCCCCCTGTGATAGCTGTGTGTTCCTGCTGCTGGGAGTCCTGGAGATCACCCCGTCCCGCATCTGGTTCCTGCATGTTTTCCTTTGGAAACAACAGGACAACATGTTTATGTTTTAAAAACGTCTAAATTCAGCAAAGCAAGAGCTAAACATGGCCATGATCATTTCATAATACATCTGTTTATTCTTCACAGTTCTTAAGAAAATGACATCATTATCTATATTTTAAAACACAGTAAACTACCTTTAAAATGCTCATCTGATAAGGGAAGAGTTTGATTTTCCATGACAGTTATGGCCCAAACAGAAGAAAAGCTTTTTGTCAGCCAAACAAGAAAGTTTTATCTTTAGTTAAACTGCAGTCAAGTCATTTCTCCTGTGTTTACAGGATTGTAGGTAAACACATATTTAGGAATTGTCACTCTCCTGTGGGGGAAGCCTCCCCAGAATAATAGTTTCCTGTTTTCTTAAAATTTCATCTATATGAGGACAGAAGAGTCATGATCTAAAGGCTTCAGAAGCTGAACCGCGCAAACCTGGCACTTCTAAGAAGAAATGTTCAAAGCGCTGCAGTGTTTAACTTGCATTGAAATCAAGAGTAGCTGTGAAGCTAAAACCTTGCATGTGCTTTGAAAACACAGGATTAATGTAAATACGGCATGGCTTTGTCTGATCTCGAGTAGAAAAGTGTTTAACACTCTGTGCAGCTTCTATCCAGCCTGAATTCAGATTACAGATTCAAGGAGCATTTCTGTCAGCTCCTATGCACAACCCCCATTAACAGCAATGTTAATGCCCTGCAAACAATAATGTTAACATTAATGAAAGAAATTATCACACAAATGGAGAAATAGACTCCTTTGGGTGAAAAGCAGAGCTCAGTGCGGTGACTAGCCTATAGTATGGACAACTATGACAAACAGTCAGGTAAGCAGACATTTGTTCTGCACAGATGAAGCTGAAAATACACGTAACTGGCAATGCAAAAGCATGACTCCTTCAGATTGCTCTTTGACTATATAAATGTGGGTAGTTTGGCACATTTCCATCAGCATCATTCAAGTTTAAATAAATTTTCAGCATATTACTACCCCATTTCTGGCATTGCTGAATCTGTGTACATATATCTAGTCTAAAATTAGAGTTGTCTGAAGTATGTTATCAGGGAGGAAAAAAATTGGCTGAAAAGAATGGATACCAAGCTAATTATGGATGGGGCTGGTGGTATTTCCTGTTATTGAGATTGCTGAACACTTAAGACTGGGTCTTTTTAAGAAAGAGGTGTCTCATCAGAAAATGTTTGGTATTTCATTACTGTTCCCATTCTACTTCAGGTAGAAAAGACAGTGCCTGTAATTTTTAAATACAAGCCCAGAGGGAAAAACATCACTTTCCTAAAGCAGCATTTAACCTGAAGTTTAGGTACTCATATGAGAGATAAGAGCTCCTAGGTGGACCAAGGATATGACCTCCATCTACCATAATCGCTGTGCTACTAACTATTCTGGACAGGATGTCTCTAAGTCATTCCTGTTGGACTGTTTTACTGCTCATAAATATTCACCAGGCCAGAAACAGAAGCTGAAGAGAAGCCAAGGCATGAATATCTCAGACTGGCTGGACAAAGAGACTAGAACAACAGAATTGGGAAGGAAAGATGCACTTGAGGCATATGCCTAAGGTGAGAGGAGCCACACTTCAGAGATGGACACAAAGGTTCGCATTTATTAGGAGGCACCATCAAATGGGGTCCAACATGAAACATGAGACTACTACAAGTTCCCTGCTGTCCTCTGCAGCAGTTCCCAGTTCCATCATGTTGGTTTCTTTGCTGATCTGTTATTCTCTTTCCACCCTTCCTAGGCTCTGTGGTTATTCACAAGAGCCTTCCTAACCCAATTATTTACACAGACAGGGCTAAGCCCTTCACCTCATCTTTTCAGCTGCCCCAACAGCTGGCACTAAACCTGGAGCAGTCCTAGAATTTGTTGATGTTCTCAAGCTCATCAGCTCAGTTAATGGTTGAGCAATTCTTTCGGTCTATCAAAATCTGCTCTGCTGAAATGGAGAACTTATATTTAGCCTTCTGTTTAAACAAAATAACCTACTATTGCATGAAGGTCATTTTTAACAACAAGCTCCAACAATTTTAGAATAGCATCTCCTCTTTTTCAGTCAGAGAATATTTATTTTAAATAATTGTTGGCTAGAAACTGAACAGTTGTAATCTGATATAAAGGATACCAGATGATAATAGTGTACAGTGACCTAGAAAAAAGATTTAAAAGATTGATATTTTTGTCCATAGCTTACAAGCAAATTAAGTACAAAAATTTGAAGTTTAACTCCATGCAGCTAATTCAAACCCTACTCAGAGTAAATTACACTGTAGTGTTGCTATGTGTCTGTGACAAGTATGCAAGTGTTGCATTGACAGAATGCTAGAGCCTGCACAGTGAGGATAATGCTGTCTCTGACCCCAAACAGTGTACAGTTACAAAACTGCCTTCTTTTTTGAATGTATATTGAAATGAACTTTTGTATTAATGCAACAGGGTACACATGACAAGCAGTATCATCAACCGCACAATGCTTTATTTTAGCTTTACAAGAACTAGCACATATGCTATGAAGATCAGAATCATTAGGCAATGTAATTAAAGTGCAAGTGAATGGCTTCCTTGGGGTGATGGGGCAAGGGAGAGGTGGCAGCAAAAACCTGAACAGCAGCCCTCTCTCTCATCAGAAGCAGGGGTACTGGTATGTTAATTGTGTGAATGTTTATCAAGCCTCTTGCTTCCTCAGTGTGTTAATCCTGTCCTTGTTTCACATGGCCAATTTGTTCCTTCTGTCTTCCCTCCAGGATTTTTCTTAGTCTGTTGTTTCTAATCAAATCATGGTGATTTTTCAAGTGGTTTCTTTTCTGTTTAGAAGATTTCAATTTTTCTGCATTAGCCCTCCAAAAAAAATACTTGCATAAATAAGGTGTAGCTCCTAGAAACTTTCTGCATACACATCACCTATGGATCAGGAAGAAATATAGTCATAGCAACACCAAAATCACAAAGGAGATCGACAGAGCTAGTTGCTACAGAATAGAAACCCTTTGTATTGTCCCTTATCTTCTACCAGCACTGCCAGTCCAGGCAGCTACTTGCACAGATGCTCTGGGACTCCCTCCACATGGTCTCGACCTGCTGGCCACCCCTTCTCCTTGCCAGGAGGTTCCATAACCAGGGAGGGGACAGGAGTGATGCAAGGGCTTTCACTGTGGCTACTGCTTCCATTGCTTTCTCTTTTTGTCCAAGGAGGTATGCTGTTTTCAAGTAGGACAAAATGAGAGGACTATTTCAAGGCCAGTTTTACAGTGTTCATGAGAAATCCAAATAGAAGTGGCACCTGCCCTTACCACTAAGCTATAGCACACAAGCAGTTTTCAGAGCAAGACTAACAAGGGATGGAAAAGCATATGCCATGTCACTGTCACAGTTTTTTCCATTGACTAGAATCAAGTTTGTTTTTTTTTTTTAAATTCGAATTCCTGCTTGACCTCCTGCTCTAAATCCCAACCTGTAAACATGGACAGCTAAGGACTGCTGATTTCAAGGAATTTTCAATTACCTCTTTTTCTCATAGTCTTCTCTGGCTACTTCCTAGACTTTCAGGAAGGCTTTCATATCCTTACAGGGCCTGCAAGATATTTGGCCAAGAAGATCTGGACCATATCAGCCTACTTGAGGAGCTCAGGGACCATACACAGCAGCTACTACCACCTCTGTCTGCTACTGAGCATCACTGCATGAATCATTCTCCCCAAGCAAGATGGTTACCAGGCTGCCAAGCAAGATATCTTTGCAGATTTTAGCCTGTGCCAACATGAATTTGAACTAACACATTCCTCATAGAATGATGCCTAAACCACCTTTTTACAAGCAAAAACTTTAATTTTATAAAATGATGCCTAATGACTCAAAGTATTCATAAGTTCTCTTTGAAAAAAAAGGGCTCATCTCTTTCTCTCTACGGGGACAAAGCAGCAATAGACCCCCAACTGCAATGAAAATATTAGATGCAAAGGACTGGGAAGCTGGCAATAATAGCTTTCCTACTGTACAACAGATCTGTTGTGTATTGATGACATAATACTATTACACCCTGGCTGCAAAAGTAACATGAAAATTGCATGAACATTTATTAAAATCAACATGTTATCATTAAGTTGCACTTAACAAATAAAGCAGCTTTCATTGCTCCAGCTGGTCTTAGAAAAAACTTCTCAGGATTAGAAGAAAAGCAACACCACCACCGTGTGGCAGAAATCAATCGCATCACAAGAAAGTGATACAGAAAGACAGGACTTGAATCCAGAAAAGCAAGGGCTTGCTCCAGTTTCTTTTCTATTAGTCAGACATCCTACAGCAGGTTCCTGAATTCACTTGAAGAAAGCAAGGTTTCATATGGGTACACACGGACTTCTGCTATTTTCTGCCTGTGCAGTACAGGACATCATACTTTAAACTCAGCATCATGGATTACTTGTCTGTTTTGACTTTCTAGATTACATGGCAGTAGTCCCCAGTCCTCATTACATTTTTCAGGTATTAATAGACACAAGACTATGGCTATGATACAAAGGTATGCCTATACCTTTGAGGGAAATGGGGAACATACACTATGAAATAAACACCAGTGGAAGCGTAAGGTTGGAGCAGGGGTAGACTGTGGCCCTACAGTTCACCGGTTGGTTTTGGTATTGACCACATTCTTCCAAGCAGCCTGGTAGAAGGCTATTTTCAAAGGTTGGATTCAAATTACAATAAACATTCTGTGGACAGGATGGAAACAACAGCTCACATCCAGGTAATAAGCTCAGTAATTAGCAAATGAGCAGTCCCAGGCAGAAGGCTTGATCTGGGTCAGTTTCCAAGGAGCTCCATATACACCAGGGTGCCTGAGGAGTGCAATTTCCCCTCCCCTCTTCAACAGAGACAGTTTTCTGCCTGTCTAGGTACGTGTCTCCCCTCCAGCCACAGCTTGCAGTAAAGCTGCCTGCATGCAACTCCTCAAGACCTCACATGCTAGAACGTATATTTACCTGATCTCAGACACAGCAAATGATCATTTGCCGGTGTGAAACATATCCTGATGTGGTTGGATCCAGGAGACTAACCAGGCAGTAAATCCTAGTGATTTCCTATCTCATGCATGAGCTTCCCAAACATCTCTGCAGAAATTGGTAGTATTTGAAAAGACCATGGACTATTCCCAAGAACAATTTGTGCTTTGTGCTTTCTCAGTATGTTCTCCTATTGTTTTTTTCAAGCTGTTTGGATCTTCCAAGTCTTTTTACTAGGTCAAGAGATAACTGTATTTCAAATTTTTAATTAAAATAGTGCAGCCTCAGATGATGGAAGCAGCACAACTAACACCAGCAGTAATGACCTTAAGGCTGTGTGCATGCAAAAGCTACTCCTCTAGACACTACAGAAGATCTAGGAAAATCCTGGAAGAAAAAGATCTTTTTAAACATTTAGTTATATTTCCTAGTGATCAAGACAGTTTTTTCCTTGGTTTCTGCCAACATCCTCTTTTCCCGACTGTTGTTTAACATGCCTAACAGCTGCCACCTTCCACTCGAGGAACATCTGCATTTCAGAGACTTGGGGAGAATGAGTGAAGCACCAAGAATCATGGAGATGAATGGCTGAAAACATGTACAATATTCATGTTTCCCCACTGCTTCCAAATACCATTACAATGAAAACTCTAGTCTGAGCACTCTCCCCTTTTGATTTAAGTACCTGCCTTTTACTAACAGCCAGGAGTTATGAATACATATGGTAAGGAGACCATACTCCACATGTGATCCCATTCTTTGATCTTTTGAGCAACTGGCTTTCAAATTGCCACACTATGAAGCATTTTAATGCATACTTTGTACTGATGGTTATGACCAAATGAATGATTTAGTAACAAAGTGTTTGGAGTAAACCAATTGAGTAAAACTGCAGAGGGCATGTGCAATCAGGCTGGATTTGAGCAACAGCTGCTACACATTTGTAGAATAATAGATCTGATGAACTAATTTGTGAGGAAAACTGCACGCAGCTGTGATGCAGCTCACAAATGAAAAGCAACAAATTGTAAGCAACTGCATAAAAGGATTGTTTTTCAGACCAACTTCACTAAAACTGCATGTAGTTGTTGTGAGGGTTTTTGGTGGGGTTTTTTTGGTGGTGTTTTTTTTTTTTTTAATTGTTTGGTGTATAAGGGAACTGGGGGGAAATGCCTGTATCTGAAGTAACTGCTATTAAAGGTCTGTAGCAGACTCAGAAAATCAGTTTTCTTCTAAAGTACCAGAGTAATTCAATTGAGTTCAATAAAAGCCATGTGAACAAATAGACATGTTGAAGGCAAATTCCGCACTTTTCCAGAGAAACACCATAGATCAAAATTCTTAGCATACTAAGTACAGATATTAAATCATCAGAGCAAACTTTCATTTGCTGTTACACCCAAAAGGAAACTACAGTTTGCAGCTTCCCCCATTGCCTTCTAAAAATCACCTCAAGAGTGGATGCCACACAATACAGGAGTCGCAAGATTTGCGCAAAGCTATTGGAGAAGCATGTGCCAAGGGATTATTACAGATTCAGTGCCATATAAACATAACTTTGCCAAAGTTAAAGACAGTTGTAACTACTATTTTAAAAGATCGAGTCGAAATAATATTGTTTCATCAGTCCAGAAGTATATTTCTGCTAAACAAAACCAAAACCAAATCATACAGACACACATAAAGTTGCATCAATAGAAATAATAAGAGGAGCTTAAAAATAAATTCCATAGGAAGAGTCCTTGCTGAATTGAAACAGCACTGATCATTGCTTTATACCGTAACCCCTTAACTACGGGTTGCCATATGAATGAGGCCATCTCTCCTGTACTAGGAGGCTGCCTAGCTAGCAGCCCCCACACCGTATTGACGTATGGGGTCAGCCCATTCCAGGTGCAGGACTCTGCATTGTTTCCTTCCTTCCTTTCTTCACTTTATAAGAAGCTACAGTTGTCTACTCATCCTTACTCCCTCACAGGAAAAAAAACTTATTAAAAACCCCATGTAGTTAGCCATTTTCCCCTCTATTTTCATCTATTTTCTTTTACTCAGAAAGTAGAAGGATGTCCAGCCTTCCTGGATGAAGTTGTTGGATAACTTGAGGCATTGCCAGTTTTTAATTTCATCACATATTTTCAAAGAGCTAATAGATTAGCATAAGCAAGAACAGTAAAAGTGCATTGACATTTCCATAAAACATCCAAATAACAAGGGGCAGCAGGGAGGTATTATAATAGCTGTAACCAAAATGATTTGATGCATTTGCTTTTCAGAGAGAAGATAAATATCCAGAGGAATTTCCTCCTGTTTGGAGGGAAGAGTCCATCCAGATAGCAGCCAGAAATGTCCAGCTTACCTTCATAATTGTGCTAACAATCTGTAGGCACTGCACAGCAATAATGCTCTGCAGAACAGAGATAATGTTCTAAATTATTCCTAGAACATACATAAGAGAAATTATTTTACTAATAACCTGCTGCAATACACACAATAATATAGCAGCCCACACAGTACAGTTGATGGTATCAAAGGAAATGATTTAACACAAGAAAAGCAATCAATATTATATATTGCAGCAGAGGTGGCTTGCTTCCAGGTCTAGATCTCTCCTGCTCCCTCTGCCTATTTGTCCATTCCAAGGCTTCATTCTGCATCTTTCTGGTGCAGAAGCCATAGCTCTCAACATGTAATAGCAGAATTTTCAATAACCTCAAGCAATCCAAATCTCACTATGAGAAAGTGAACTGAAGAGCCATTGCTCTAACAGTCTCTGTCAGATGTACAGTCACGTATCAGGCAGGATCAGTGTGCCTTGTACTAGTTGAGTCTTTCTATGTTGCAATTATCTAAAAAATCTCCCATAGTTTCCCCACACAAGTAGCAAGCATATCAGTGTAGGCAGCTCAATATTTTTAACCATTGTATTATTTAGGAAAAAAACTTTTCAATACATTTATATATTTAGAGTAACCACCAAACTCAGATTGTCAAAAGCACAGAGAATGGCTAGGTGCATAACTAATTAAAAAAATTGTTACAATTCAGAAGCCAAAATTTTAGATGGACTACTTAACATCTACTTAACAGTGCAAGCTGTAAATGCTTTACACTTCTGCCTCTTGTTTCAAAAATTTTACAGATTTCATTTCTATCAGCACCCATCTACTAACAATACAGTTTTACTGGAGTGTATGCATCTTTGCTGGTGTTCTGTACATTTGTTATCTAAACTGGGAAAACTTACATCTCTAAGCACAGTCACACCCTGCAGAGCAGAATTAAAAACTGTCCAGGGCAAGCCCTGTAATGACCAAGAGCTGGGGGGCTCCACGGTACTAGTTTGTCACCACAGGAAATGCACAGTCCACATTACTGCTTTACCTGGTAGATAATTTACACTAAACTGAGCGTTACTAGGTTAAATTATCTGAAGAACAACAGGACTCCTATGAAAGATGTGTACAAAGATATAGTTCCATGAAGCAGATTTTGTAATGAAATTTTATATATATAGATCAGCTCTTTATCCCTTGAAATGTTGACAATTCAGATTTTCAAAAAAGATCAGATACTTAAAGAGGAGTTAGATACCAAAATGTCTTTGAGGCTCTTCATGTCAAGCCTAACAGCATTACAGAGAGCAAGAAGAAAAATTCTGTAAACACCCAGGTCTCTGAACCAAGATGGTTGGGAATTTTAAAATTCCTCAAATCATCTAAATACTTTTCAAAAACTTGGTTCATGGATCTGATAGATCCAAATGCCATTTAAGAGATACATCAACACTGAAACACATTTTATGATAAAATGTTGCAGTGGAAAACATGACACTCCACAGTAAAAAAAAAAAAAAAAAAACAAAAAAACCCCACAAAACTCCAAACCAACAACAACAAAAAAAACCCCACAACCAAAACAAAAACACAACAATCAACTTTATGAATCTGTACATTGATTTGAAATGTCTGGGCTGTAGTTGACAGCATTAGAACTTGCAATCTCTTCCACATAAAGAAAAAGACAGCTAAATGATAACATCTAGCCATGACTTTATTCATAGAATCATAGAATCATTTCAGTTGGAAAAGACCTTTAAGATCAAGTCCAACCAAGCAAAAGCAGCCTTACCCAACTTCCCGCTTTAAGTTCCCCTCTTGTGTCAGTTGAGATAGCCAGGGGCATGCACTGTATGTACCTAACTTGCATATGAACATAGGCACTTGAGTCATGGAGACACCCTCTCCAGGAAGGGACCGGTGTTCCCCAGCTAGTCAGAGAGACCAATGCCTTTCAGATCTCCAGATGGAGAAACCAGCCACTTGTGAAGGTGAACATTTTGTCCATAATCATTGGTCTCTCTGTACAGAGAGCATAGTTGCTTGCTCTAGAGGGGGTACTTAGGGCTGCACTAGGCATCTGAAATTGTACTTCTGTGCCTCAGTGAGCAGGCTGGATCCCACACCAAGGAAATATGTACTACCAACACAGTGGAGTGAGCCAGCAGCTTCAGTGCTCATCCTGTGCACCTGAGCTAGCAAGAAGCAAACTCAGATGAATCCCTTCACTAAACAATACTTAACATCCACTATTTAAGCCTTAAACCGAATGACTGGGGGAGAAAAAGCACAAGTTAATTAACATATCATGATGCAGTATATAAAAAAAGCTTTTGACAGGATAATAAATAATATATGAAAGGCAAAGCAAGAGGGCTCTAATTTCAGATTGGTTCAAAAATACCTCACACCTCACACTGTCTGTATTACGTGTGTTTGAAGCCAGGACATCTCATGTCTATAGATGTAAAGGCTTTATTTAGAGCTTCAGATACATAGTTAGTATCAATACTTAACAATCTCAGATATAGCAGCTGAAGTAGATACTGCTATGTCATTTTTGTATGCAATAGCTTTGAATCCTATTAAAAATAAAATAGGCTTTCATTGAAGCTGCAGCCTTCATCTAACATGGTTGCAAGCAGTAGTTGTTAATTATAGATTAAACATTCCTGCAAGACTTTGAAACTGTACTTGAAACTAACCCAAATAAACTGAGCTCCAAACTCAGTATTTCTGAGAATTCAAAGATCACACAACTTCATACACATTTTAATTGTTTGCACATATTTAACATTACATGAATTTTCTCTTGCAAAAAGGCTCTTTGCGCACATCACCCTATAGCAGTATAATGCTCATCTTACAACTACTCCTGCTATAGCTACTTATACTGTTATGCATAATCCTCTCATCCACTTGATAGATTTTTTTCTAACAATTAATAATAACAAATAGATGGCTGTTGGTTGATTGTTATTTCTACACTAACAGTGTTCCAAGTATGCTTTCTTAACTTTTTTATTCAGCTCAAAATTAAGAGCTATTTACATTCTTGAAGCAATAATATAAACACAAATTAAACTCCTACAAGGTTAAGGGTTGTATATCCATAAAACCTGATATTATTAAAGACTTCAAGGCTTTCCTTTATGATTTCAATAAAATATCGGCACATTTTCACATTTTTATAAACCACTGCAGAAGAGCTACTTGGAACTATCCTAGAGAAACAGGACTAAGACCAATGAGGGACCTGAGTAACATTTTCCTACCTGGTATCATGAAGGCTTGTAATCTCAGTGATCACTATTAGGCAAACTGCTAGGAGAGCTCTGTCAGGAAACACCTCAAGCAGGTCTGTGGGCAGATGGTACACTTTATAGACTGTGCATTACTTCTGTTAACCAACACACTAGCAGGGAAGTGACTGCACCCCTCTGCTGCAGATGGGATCCAAACTGTATTTAGCAGAGGATGGGGATGAAGGGTAGAGTCTTGAGCAGCTCATGGGGCTCTTGTTACCTCATTAAGAAAGGAGGATGTAGGGGGCTAGGTAAACGTACTGGATGATGTGAAAATTTACTGAGAAAAGGTGCAGGGTATTTCTCAGTATCTGCAAGGCACAAGCAGAACAGGATGCTGATCCATCATCATTCAGAGGAAAGAAAATAACACAGTCCTCAGGTTGTTTGCATTTAGGGGGTGATGGCACACCAAATTTCTCAGTGTTTGTGGGAGAGAGGAGAGTGCTTGGGGTTCCTGAGTTACTGAGGGATAGTGCAGGGGATCTCAAGTAATCATTCAAGGCTGAACAACAGCAGGACCTATCCTACTTGTTTTGGTTTTTCTACACTACTGCATAAAAACTCCCCTCTAAGTGGCTTTTTGTACAAGCTACTGACTTTATATGGGGTAAAGTTCAGCAGGAGTAGAAAAAGATATAGTTCTAAACCAAGCTTATTCTTTTCTCTCAAATTCTCCATGCACATGTTCATGATAACCTTCACAGGCATTCTCCTCTATTCTTCCGACGCCAATCCATCCAAAAAGTGTCTGCACTGTCACTATAAAAGTAAGTCATTCCATCTCCAGAAAGCAGCAAATCAGCTGAAATGTTGTTATCTGAAAGCTGGTAAACTCCACAGAATTGCTTTTCTAAGAAAAAAAATATTGTAATGAAATGATGGTAATTGCTGCAGTTTGTCTTCAGTGTGGATTTTTCCCCCAGGCACATCCTGCCTGAATTGGATTCTTTGTCTACAAAATGTTGCTCTGACAAAGTCTGTACTACACATTTAAAAAAAAAAAAAAAAAAAAATCCATCCCTCACTGTTTAATATCCTCAAGGAATGATGCATAATGTTCTTGGGGAAAAAAAAAAAAAATCTTTAAATGTTTCATCTGGAAATGTAAATGGCTGAGTTCTTACCTTGTTATCTCAATGACACAATGAGAACTTTCAGTTAAGGACTCACATATCTTTCAACTGTTATGTATTTTTATGCTTCTTGTTTCATTTCACTAAATATCAGGCAATTTGTTCCACCTACTTTAAGTATAGAAGCTATCCCCCTAAAATCAAAATTTAAACAGACATGCATGAAAGAATAGCAGCAGCGCATTAGCAAAGCATGCTTCTGAAATCTTCACAGCACTTTATGAACATTGTGCTGGGCCCCACTCTTAGCTTTCCTACTGACTGTGCTTACACCAGCAAATTCAAAGACTTCAATTCTTCATCACTGCTCCTAATTGTCCCAGCAGCAGTATTGTCATGGCTGCTATTACAATATGTTTTACCTTACAAAATGTTTTACCTTACCAGAGATCAAAATTGAAACTTAGCTGGGGTAAAGAGAAAGTCATAACCGTAGGGGCCAAAGAAAAGTCCTGCGGGGTCAACTGCTGCATCTGTTTTGGGATGTGGGCCTGGTATCAGTGTTGTTTTGGACACAGGCTACTGAATTTTCTTTCACTGGAAGCCCAGAATGCAATCCGTGCAGGGTTAGCACACCAAGTCCTGCTGAGGCTCCAGGTCTCTGGTCACTGCAACCCTTCCAAGGGGAAGAACACCCCATTTAGGACACCATCCTCCCAAACCAAGTGGAATATGTATTTGTAAATGTGTATGTATTTGTATTCCTCAATGACAAATACAGAAAGCTTACGTTATCACTAGCAGCCTCCACAGTCCATTCCGTTATGTTTTAAAATCACTTTCTACTTGAACTTAAGGGCAACAATGTTAATTCAGCTGCACCAAACATCAGGAGCTCAATATTAAATACTTCCAATTAGCTTTATTCCTATGTCTAAAACCAGTAAAACAAAGGCCTACAGCATATACAGTGCACACCTCTTCTTCTGTTTAGTAACACATGCAGTGAAAAATAATCCAGATGGACAGACATAACCTTGCTATTTTAAATTAACTCTATTAATCTTTATTTATTTTACTTTCTACTGTTACTAGTAGCAGATATCAACATCAAACAATTATAAAGGGGAAACAGAAAATAACACTTTACTTTTCCCATTACTTTCCCTCATGTGTTTTACAGAATTTTTTATGTGAAGAGTTACACTGATGCCCTCCTATAGCTAAGCTGGGTTGGTATTTCTACCGGTATGCACTAGGTATTTAGTATTCCCTAATGAGAATAAAGGAAAGAAAAACACTGAAAGATAAGGAAATCTCATTGTAAAGCCATAAAACTGGCTCTAAGAACATTTTTAGTGACCTGAAGGTACTCTCCAATAATTTTAAAAGACTGCTTATATTTCCAGTTGATTGCATCTATTCATGACTGTGTAGTCATAAAAATACAGAACACCTGCCTCTGTGTAGTCATTTTTCTTTAAGTAGGGAAACCTACAAGTAAGAGTAGACTTGAAATTGAATTGTCAGAGCAGAAAGAACTATATTTTTGTCTCCTAGGAAATTAATTAAAACACTCTAGGCCACAACAGTATAATGCTGCTTACACTAGTATGAAGAAGATGGACTGTAATGTTTCCCAGACTATTCCAATTATCACTTTTACCGTATTTGCCAGACATGACCCTAAAATATCTTTACTTGATCTGAGATATGAGGTTTTATAAATGTATTAGATCATCTATAGCAGTAGGTTGAATGCAAATACATCAAGCATTGTATTTTTTTAAATGACCTGAGAGAGTACGGGAAGTAATCCATAGCGGAACAGTTGTAGTCATCACTTTCTGCAGGTTTTATTCATGGAGATTTCCCTAAGATAATCAGTAAATTGATTTATACTCTTGAACATGTTTAGAGCCTGGGTCATTGGAAAAATCAATATCACTTTCTATCTTGGCAATCACTCATCAAGCAATTTTGTTAGAAAGGAAAACAGGAGATGAGTTGTTGACATATAAAAGTGATGAAGAGCACCTCTAAAGTTTTTGAATCTAGTGAGAGAATCCACATCTTTCTTCTAATCAGATGTAAAATATAAGTGAAATAAGGCCGCATCACTGAATTTTGAATCGTCTGCTATACTGGCTCATTAAGTCAAAAACTGCTGGCTTAGCAGTAGGTGCTACAGCTCATGGATCTGATAGAAGTTATTAGGAGACAGCTTTGACCGGCTTCTGCAACTGATTCCTTAAGCACATAAAAGCAGAATAGCCATCTCTCCCTTTAGCAGAGTATGTAGTTGAGAAATAGGTTTTGTTAGTAATGCTCTAGTCCTGGGGATGGTAGGAGGCACTACCTGGATTGCTACATGTTTTGGTGCTTTGGCTTTTTCTATTTCTGTTTTTTGCTGGGTTGCAGCTTTGCATCTTACTGCTTAAATCCACCTGTTACGCTGGTGTGTTTTCTCAAAGCAGTGATGTTTTTATCCTCTCTTATAAAAGGGTCTGAGGTATTTGTGCATCTTTATTGACTGGAAGTTTAAGTGATGAGCCTAAAATGTCTGAGCAATGGATGCCTATATCAAGATGAGATAAAACACTCCTGGGTTATTTATAGCTCCCAGGTTACAAGTATGCTTGGTCTATAAGCCTTGAGAAAAAGAACACTTTAAAAAAAAACCAACCCAGCACAAGCTATGCTATTGCAATGTTTGTTACATTGTTTGGGTGGTGTTTTTTTTGGGTTTTTTTTTGGGGGGGGGGGGGGGGGGGGAGCATCTCTGTTATACCTGTAGGAAATCCACAGGATGCAACAGGGTAGTTCAAAGAACACACTTTCTTCTGAAAGCAATTACATGTTCAGGCAGTTGTGTGTATTGTGTGTAAGCTATGTGCGAGCCTCACAGGACCTAAGAAATGTGTAAGCCATGCCTGCTTCTTGAAGTGTTGTCCATGAAAACGCTCTGAAAACCAAGTTGTGTCACGTAACAAGATGAGGGGGAAAATGCCAACTCGCAACAAGTAGCCAAGGTGAGTTTCTGAAGACTGACCTGCGGCTGGTTTATGTGCCTGTACGTGTCTTCTACCACACACTGCTACTCTGTGCCTGCAGGGACGGCTGGTATCTTGGCCCTCAGCTGAGGGCTACAGCCATCACCTGAGCAACTCCCATGCAGGCTGCGACGCTGCCGCCATCGGGCAAGGCCAAACCGAGCGGTGTGAGGTGGCCTGGCCTCCTGAGGGACAGCTTAGCTCGGTCGATGTTGCAGGGAGGAAGCAGTTAATTAAAACGTCCATCTGTAAAGGCCTGACGAATGCGCGACAGCTCTGCGGCTGCCTGGGAGATGTCCACCCTCCCTTTGGGAGGACACGGGCCCACAGCCCGCCTCCTCGCTCCCTGCCCCGGGGCTCCCCGGGGCCCTTCCCCTCAGGCCGCCAGCGCCTGCGTCAGGGGGCGGCGCGTGCCCGCCTCGCCCAATCGGCTTCCGCGGGCGGCTCGCGCAGCGCATTCAAACGGCGGCGCGGCCGTTGGGCTGTGTGGTGGGTGGGGGCGCGGCGGCCGCTGCCCAGCCCGGCGGCCTGAGGGGCTGCGCCGGGCGACATGGAGAGCCGGCCGGCCGCCCCGGGGCCCTACCGCGCCACCAAGCTGGTGAGGACGCCGCGCCCGGGGGTGCGGAGCCGGCCGGGGCAGCCTGGCGCGGGCTCGGTGGGGCGGGCGGAGGAAAGTTGGCTGTTGCTGCGGCGGCCGGGCCTCTCGTCAGCCCGGGCCTCTGCCTCACGGCACAAATTAGCATGAACCGTTCCGGGCCCCTGCGGTCAGGTAAATCTCCGGCGTGCCCGGAGCAGCGTGTGGCCATTGGGCTTTCGGGGTAAGCCCGCTCGCTGCTGCCCAAATGCAACGCGTGGAAGCCCGGGTGCTGTGGGACAGGAGGTGGCTCTGCCCCCCGCGACCGCTGTCACGCAACGCCAGGCGCCCTGCGACCCTCCCTGGGAAGGGCCCGCGGCGGTGGCTGTGCCCTGCCCCTTGAAAATTGGGCGACAGCTTAGTAAGAGGAGCCTGCTAATTATAGTGTGTCATCTAATTTTGTGCGAGTAAATGGGAAAGGAAGAAAATACTTTAAAACTTAAAACTGGTATTTATGTACTCTGACAGCTGGATTCATCTCATGTCTGAGAGCTGCTCCAAATTGGAAGGCTGTGGTTAGACGGTGCCTCAGGAAACTGAGTTGATGTAAATGCTGGGTGTGTGCAGGCCGGGTCAATAAAACTCCTTATGTTTGTAAAACTATAACCTTATTTTTAGTTATAGAAGGATGAGATAAAATCCTAAATGAAATGTTTATGTATTTTTTTAATCTGAACTTTAACGTTTCTATATTAATACTACCACATTATTTAGTATAACTGTCAATATTTGCAAGTATTAATGTTGTCATTTCATTTTTATGCTTATTAATATAACATGGTTTTAATTGATACTTACAATTATCAGCTTCAGGCTTTAATCTTGCATTCTTTGTGATTTTGTTTCCCATGCAGTGGAATGAAATTACAAAGTATTTCCGAGCAGGCATGCCGTTAAGGAAACACAGGCAACATTTCAAAAAACACGGAAGCTGTTTTACTGCATCAGAAGCTATAGACTGGCTCCATGAAGTATTAAGGAATAACAGTAACTTTGGTCCTGAAGTTACTAGGCAGCAGACTGTTCAGTTATTAAGAAAGTTTCTCAAGAATCATGTAATTGAAGATGTAAAAGGGAGATGGGGATCTGAAAATTTAGAAGACAATGGTGCACTATACAGGTACTGAAATGAAGACCAGTTAACAGAGCTCCTTAGGTTGAGAACTTTATTTAAAAATCTTAATGCTCAGATTCTCAAAAATATCTTGCTTTGCGTTGAGCAGTTGGGCCAAAACTTAATTATTAGCACTGTTTTACTCCGCTCACTGTTTTACTTTAGTCTGACTTGCAGTATAGACCATACATCCTGTATGCTGAGGGCTGTTTCCATGCTTCTGTCTAGCCAAGCTTTACACTGGCATGTGTGCTACGCTCAAGTGCTTTGGAGCGGAGCCAAGGAGAATTTATTGTAGTAGCTCCATGCTGTGCTACCAGTCCTATGTTTACTCCTCTTGTACACTTTTACAGAAAGTCTAAGTGGGAAACAGTCTTTCCTAAGTTCTTAAATGAAAGGTGTTAATGGCCCTCACTTCTCAAATTCTGCTCTCAGTGCTGTATAAGTATCTGAGTATCTTCAACTTCACTCTGGAATCAAGAAAAATAGCCCAAAGCTAATTTATAGTATGATAATGTTAAACAGTGTTCTAAAGAGAAAACTTCAGCATTTTTCTTCTTACTTTCCTGAATCTTTTCAGAATCTCATGGAATCACACTGACAGGGTGTGGTTTTGGTTAAGTGACTTCTTCTATTTCAAATATATTCTAAATGTATTTAACATCTCTCCTGTTCATTACAGATTTCCTTTAACATCTCCAGTTAAACCTCTACCAAGCTCATGTCCACCAAAAGAGAACTTGGAAAACTTATCTAGAGACAAAGAAAGACTCTTTAAACTGCCGCATTTATCTAAGAGAACTTTTAAAAAACATGAGTTACTACAGTCTCTGGTAATAACTTAGATTTCTTACCTAATTACAGATGCCATGTATTTCCTTTATTGTTAAAAAGAAAAAAAAAAAAAAAAGGAAGCAATTATCTTTTAATGATACTGTTCTGTTGCGTCATCTTCCCTTCTAGCTTGAGAAATAAATTGGTAGGTTCTTCGAGACAGTGAAATAGAACATTTATATAGGCATAATAGAAAGATACAGCCATATTTCATAATGAAGTGTCTTGGTGATGTATGCTGTTTCTCTTCTTCAATGTACAAAAAAAGATTTTATTTAATAACCTATAAATATTCAAACAAAATACATACATGTAAAATCATAGCTGTAACTGTAACATAGCACTTTTGAAATACTGGCAGCAAGTGAAAGGGATTATGCATTTGATGGAAGAAATTAAGTATGCTCTTAAAACTATATGAAGCTGTTTTCTTCTAAACTTATTGGCAATAGTTTGTTGGGAAGAGAAATGGGGGGTAGAGTGTTATTAATGCAGCCATGTTACTTAATCAGAAAGAAAGGTCACTTCACACACACACATGCGCATCCACACCTGTTCCAGTATCAGGAGATATTGCATTAACATGATCTGAGGTTACATAGAGTTTTGATTGTGTATATATGTGTAAGCAATTGAGCATCTTGTGTCATCAGTATGGAAGGTTTTTGGTTTTGTTCTGATTGTTTCATTTGTTTTGTCTCCTTCATTGCAGAATTATCCCTGCTTCAGTATTTTAAAGTATTGGGAGGGCTGGAAGGTGTAGTGCTAGAAATGATCTGGACAATATATCCTTGTTGAAACTTAATATATCTTTTGTTTAGGACAAATGAAAGGCACAAATTATTCAACTGTTCTGCTTACTTTTTGAAAAGGATTGAATGCAAGCATTCGGCCCTTTATTCTTCTGAGATTTTTTGTGTGTGTGCATGTATACTTTCTGAATTTTGATTGCAATCCTAAAGGAGAATACTTCACTTACTAATACATCTGGATTTGATGTGTTTCTGCCTTTCAAATCACTGACTTCTGAGCTGATCAGGTCTTCTTTCGTAGTGTCCTCTTGCTTTTTAGTTGGGTATGCGTACATTTCAGTTCTGAGACAGTTAAGGTTACTCCCTGGATCACGTTTTGGAATGTTATGTTCCACAGAATGCCCTATACTTCTGAGAACAATTTTTACTTAATTTTGAATTATCTTAAGAGGCTTGTTTATCTTACAGTATAAATTACTCATTTTCAGGAAAATTTAGAAAAAACAAAACCTGATATCGTAGAAGAAAACAAGGAAGACACACTGCATAGGAAGGAAATAAGCCAGGAATATGTGCAAGAAACTTGGAGAAATATCATTCTAATACAGTAAGTAATACATTAGTAGACTTGGTAGTGTAGGTTAATGGTTGGACTGGATGATCTTAAAGGTCTTTTCCAACCTAAACGATTCTATGATTATAAAAAGCACTTTCTCGTATATGTGCTTTGTGTGTGTAATGGCCCGATCAAGCTTTTGGCTTGCAAAGTTTTCTGAAATTTTTAAAATTATGTCTTAAACTTAATATTTTTACTACCCATTGTTTACATGTGCTTTCTAATGTATTTATTACACTGGATTGTGGCATTTAAGAAATGTATTGAAATTTAGTGTTGCTGGTGTTGAAGTACCACAGATGTTCTTTCTTACTGATTTTTGGGTTTTGTCCCAGGGAAAACTCTGTCCTCAAATTGTGCTTCTGGAAGTGAGAATTTATGAAATGGTGAACTAACAAAACATCAAGTAACTGTTGTTTGAATAGATACAGAAAGAACTTAATTCATTACTAGCAAACCTTCTAGACAACATCTGCTCTCTTACTCCCCACAGTTTGCAAACCATTTTAGGCCTCCCATCTTTGGAAGAAGTCTTGCAGCCAACGCAGATAGTTCCTGAGTATGTCATATACAACATGACTAACACGAGCAAACATGGTGTTGTTATTTTGCAGAACAAGTCAGGTAAGATTTTTTTTTTCTGGTTTTGCTTAGAGATTCTGTATGGTGTAATTACAACAAACAATAAATAATAAAGTAATATATTTCACAGTCTGTCCTGTACATGTTTTTCCCAAACTACTGTACAGTTCAGTATATTTGTCTAGAAGGTTTTGTAGGTGTATTGCATTCACTTTTAAACTACACATGTAGCAATACTTAAAATTAGTTTTAAATTTGCTCTTTTGTATTTGAGGTATTATTTAATACATGTGTGTCATTACTTGTATTAGTTATTAACTCTTTGGGCTTATGTATAGATAATGTACTTGTTTGTTTATTTTAGAAGACCTTCCTCACTGGGTGTTGTCAGCTATGAAATGCCTCGCATACTGTAAGTCACTGAAAAGCTTTTAAGTTCCAGGAATCTATTTTGAGAGTTGAAAGTGAAATATGCTTGCATGTTAAGATCAATTGTAATGTTTCATTTTGGAAATTCAAATAATTTAAGTGCCTTGATGAGCTAAGAAGCAATGACAGCAATCCATATCAAATTACTGCACAGAAACATAACCTAAAAGAGTTAACACATGTTAAAGATGTTATATTTCAGGTAATCAAGGTATCAGTCTTTTAGCAGTCTAGCTAGTTATCCTGCTCTTAGGCTGCATTGTCTGATTCTGCATATGAATTTTTGGCAACATGAACAGATTAAATTGGTGGAAGACGGGCTTTAGTGTTCCTTAATCCATGAAACGTACAAGAGAATTAATTAAACTCTGTAAGCTTTCAGTGGAAGCATGCTGTCCAAGGACATGAAAAGCTAAGGACTGTTTTTTACGAAAATAATTCCTACTAACAAAAAGTTAGGCAGGAAGAAAACTTGAGTGGTTGGGCAAAACCTGTGTGTGGTTTCTTCTAATGCAGTTTTTCAGGAGCAAAGGAACATTCCTTTTCCAGTTACTGGCTTTGAGCTGGACTAAAACAGTTCCTACATTTCATACTAAACTGGGGAGGCCAATTCACAGAAAACAAGTTAGTTTTCTATTTGTCTTAGAAGAAATAAAACAAAATTTTGCAAAGGGTTTGAGATAAAAACATGCTCGTATAGTGAGCTTTATAGTCTACTAAATTCGTCATGACAATGGAAGGAAGAGTTCTACTCATTTCTTCCTAGATCCTGGACTTGGGAGTATAGCTCCTCTGGTACCTCCTTATCTGCTCCCCACCTTTTTCTCCAAACAGTCTTTAGAAGAAGCTTATGCTTAAAACCCCATAAGACACCTTTTATAGTTACAGTTCAGCTGTGGAAAATGAAGGCTTTCAATGTCTTACAAATCACTGCCTAGTAGATGAGATGGATTTTTAAAACCAGACATTTTAGTTGTTAAACGTGTTTTGTGACAATGGAACTTTCATTGTCTGCAGACTAAGAGTTGGTCTGCCCTTGTCCCTTATTTTGGTTTTAATGTATGAAATATCAAGCAGCAAAACTGAAAGTGGTTACAACTTACAGAAAACAGTGCTTTTGTTTTCTTTGTGTATTTGCTTAAATGTAAAACTTAGAAAGGCATGATGTTTCATCTTAACTGATTCTTTTCTGAAGTTTATCTAAGACATCAGTGTTATGTGTACTTGAGCAGCTGCCTTGGAACTACTGGCAAAGTATTTACTGTGGAATATAACAATTAACACAGGTTTTCACACATTGGGGGGAGGGGAAGTACTTTCACAGTGAACCAGTTCAGTTTCTAATGGCTCAGTGTGTAGATTCCCTTGCTAATAAAGAAGTGGTTTTGTTTCTTCAGTATGTACTGTAGCAGACCTGTGTGGTACTAATAGTCTTTCTCCTTTACAGTGCCATTGAATTTTATGAAACTTGACAGAATCTAACTGTCTTTGAGGCTTCCTTTGTCAGGTGTGTTTGAAATTGTGTTGCAAACACATACAGATGACAATTATGTAAGCTTTGCATCTAATGAAGCAGGCTTTGAAAAGATTCTACAGAAGCAGAGGACAATTAGACTGACTTTTTTCTTTTTTTTTTTCTCTTAATAAAGCTGCCTCTTTAAATGGCTAACAGTGCATGCTAGAGTGAGATGAGTGCCTCTCAAATCAGATATGATGAGCTCTTTTTATATGCATGCTTGCCCTGCTGTTTTCACTCTTGCCCCTATTCCTGGCAATCTCCTTCATTAGCTCCCCTCAAAGCTATACTAGCTATAACATGGTTGGATGGTGTGTGTTTACGTATCTGCATATATCTTTAGCTGCTCAGTGGAACTGTGGTAGGGGTCCATGCAGGGTTAGTGTGGCTTCAGAAGTTCAGTTTGCAGTGTATGCTCTTGTAAAAATGACCCTCTTTTCCTTCAACTGCATTGCCAAAAACACAGAGCCTCTTGCATGAAGAGCAATATTGGGGAAAGCAGGACAGGGAAGAGCTTGGTGAGTGGTTTTAATTTAAAGTGGAAAATATTGAGCATTTCAATACCTTAATTCCCACATCAGTCCTGTATTTAGAACTAACAGGTCTTTTGTATTCATGAGACAAAAACTACAGCAAGCTTTCTGGTATTTTGAATTTTCAGTTTCTAATTTGAGTAAATTAGCTCAAGTGGAGATTTTATCTCTGCATCTGCTAGCTATACTGTCACCAAATTATTAAGGTGGTAGTTACTTTGCACGGTGAAAACTAAAGATACTGACACTGGCAGGGGGAATGCTGCTCTACTATATTTTTAGTGTAGTGTGTGGTAATGTGATTATGATTATAAAGTTTGATCATATCAAAAGTTAAATTCTCCCTGGTTCTATGTGTAATTAAAACTGCCATCTCCTAATTTATTAGAATTGGCTTTGTAAGGAAGCTTATTTCATTTGTAGGAGTTCAGTGGAGTATAATAATGTTAGGGTTAAAAGATCTACACAATGTCAAATTTTATTCATACCAAGACACCTTTCATTCATTCTTTTTCTTGTCTGTAGCAACATGGGCAAGGTTTATTAACCAGATCTCTTAGATTAATGGATTGCTCATCCGTCTACTTCTGAAGAAAATTAGTTGTGTGTAGCTGTGATTCACCATGGGGGCAGTGGTGAACAAAGCTTTCTCTTGGTGAACCCTTTGAATACAGGAGTTGAAAAGAGGGGGTCCCCACACAGGGAAGTTGCTGACCAGCTCTGTTTGGCCCATGCACAAAGTAACACATGTATATTGGTTGGCTTCTCAGCTTGCACGTTCTTTGAAGTTGGTTATAGCTCGAGTTTCTTCTTGATCTGGAAGCTAGAGCTCCCTGTGGAAGAACTGGGATTACTGTAGTTTGGAAACGAAGGAAAATACTAAGAGTTTTGTTATTTTGCTGAGGAACATAAGGGCAAGGGCATAAGGAACAAAGGCATAAAAGAGTTTTCATTTATTTTCTTGGTGTGGAACAGCTTGTTGAAACTGAGCACAACTCCTCAGTGGCTACATAGAATATTTTACACTGTTTTTGCTTACAAATGGTACAGTGCTGAACTAAGCAAAGTATTTGTATATTGCTGACATGATTCTGTTCTTGTAAAACAGTCATTCATACAAGAATAAACTTATGTTGATTTAAAAAAAATTTTTTTATAATGGAACTGTGCAAATTTTTTTGTGAATTTTCTTTCTTCACCTCTTTTTAGGGCCTAGAAATAATGACATGAGCCAACCAACTTACAGTGGGTTTGAACGGGATGTATTCAGAACGGTTGCTGATTATTTTCTCAGTCTCCCTGAACCATTACTTACTTTTGAATACTATGAGCTTTTTGTTAATATTTTAGGTACGTATGAATTTAGAAATAATCAGTGCAAGCTATAAGTTTATATCAACTGGGGAATAAATCTAATTCAGAGCAGACCTTGACCCCCTAATCTGTATGGCACCTTGAATCAGAGGAAGATCATCAATGCTATCATTTGGTATTACAATACTAATTGAAATGCAGTTTTGTGTCATAATATCCTATATAAATTGCTGTGTGAGCTAACATTCTAAATATGTAGTAACCATAATTTAAAAATATGTGCTTGTTCCTGTCTGTTCCTCACTATTGCAGTGTGTTAACTTTCTTTATTCTTGCATGTTGTTTGCAATTACCTTGTTAGATTGCTTTTGGATTGAGCTAAATTTTTCTTAATTCTACTAACTGAGTCAACTATAAATGAGTGTCTTATATTTGTCTTCTCTGTTCAATTAGCAACTTTATTTCTTTCTGAACTTGTTCACTTTCATACCACTTGCATCTTAACTTATATTTCATTTTCTGATAGTTATGTGTGGCTACATCACAATTCCAGATATATGCAGTGGAAAACGTTCTGTCCAAGATGAGAAATGTGACCCGCAACCTTCAAAAATTCTTCACTTGAACTCTTTCAAGTCAACTGAATGTCTTCTTCTAAGCTTGCTTTGCAGAGAGCCTGACAAAAAAAAGAAAGAATATGAAGCTTCCAGGAAGTCCTTTTCAGAAAAGCCAACTATTCAAAAACAATACACAAAGAAATTGCAGCAATGTAAACTGACATGTAACCAAGGCAGTGCTGATAATCTAATAGGAGGAAGTTGTCAAAATCTTTCAGGCTTCAGGAATGAACAAGATCCACCTCTAAAATTTAGGACAAGATGTTACTCTTTGGAAAGAATTGGAGATACTGCCACAAGTGTATGTAATAAAGGAGAATCTGATTCCCTCAGGCAAAGTGATGTGAACACCACCCTTGGCACAAGAAATGAAAAACAGTCACTACCGTATGAGCATAAAGCTAATTCTGTATTGGAGCTTGGTTTTGATAACGCATGTCGAAAACAAACTCACAGTATCAAGAGAGTGTCTGCCTCAGCTTTTCAGGGTAAAGAGCTGTTTAATGAAAATCGCGGGTCGAAGCAAATATGCAGGTCTCTGAGTTTACTTGGCAAGAGGAACTCCAGAAGTTGTGCTAGCATTAATATACCAGTTGCTGAAATCACAGTAAAGCCAGGGTCTCAACTTTGTGGGCAAAGAAAACCAAATACCTCTGGTGTGGCTCCTTCAGTGGACATCAGGACTGAAGTTTCTGATATCGCTGTCAAAAAGAGACTCTGCAAAAGTACCATAGAACTCTCAGAATACTCTTTCACTCGCTCTTCTCATATGTTGACTGGCACGCAAAGTAAGATGGCTTTCTAAAGCATGTTGTATCGGCTTATTTTGTTGACTAACTAATCTCTGCTTCCTTAATCTTTGGCACTGTTGCTAGGTTTTTTGATATGCGTATAACACGATCTGTGGGATTTTAAGTTTAAAAAAAAAAAAATCCGGTTGAAAACTGCACTGTTTAAAGGTAGCCCTCTGTACCTCTGCTAAGAAATAGTAGCATGTAGTATCTTTAGAATCTTAAACTTGATGTGTCAGTAATTCACCCTTCTGTTCAGGTAAGTGATAAGTAATTCTGACCCAGACACTGTCTAAGTGTGAGGCAGGGAATTTGCACAGACCTGCCCATTGAAGGAGACATCTTTTTCTGGTCTTTGAAACACATTTTCTGGAAATACTTCTGGGAATAATATTAGTGTCATTTCTTAATTGTATTATGGTCTTAATTGTACCAGCAGTTTATCATAATGGAGCAAGCTGAAGATGACCACACAAAAAAAGGCCGCATAACAGTATCTACTATGTTACAACTGATTTCTATGAAACATAGATTATCATCACTGAAAAAAATGAAATGTCTTGTACTGAGATAAAAATATCCTGAAAGTTGGTTCAAATCTTAATGACAGCTGTCTTTGCAATTAACTTGTAGATCTCCTTCAGCCTCATTTAGAAAGAATTGCTGTTGAAGCACTACAGATATGTTGTTTGTTGCTTCCACCACCAAATCGTAGAAAGATTCAGCTCCTAATGCGTATGATATCTCGGATCAGTGAAAATGTTGATATGCCACGACTGCATGATGCAATGGGCACGCGTTCTTTGGTAAGAGAAGCATGAGTGCAGTGTATCTGTTGTTTTAAGAAAGTGGCTGAAGTAATCCTGAGAATACTAGCAGTATTCTGTACTCGAGACTCTTGTCTCATTGCAATGAAATAGTGATTAACAGGCAGACTTTTTATCTCCAGAATATTTACAAAAATCTGATTTGAAGCAAGCAGTTTCTTGTCTCCATCCTAATATATTTAAAATACTGTTGTTGCTTTTGTTTACTTTGGGAGGAGAAGAGAAATAATTTCTTAAAAGAATGCAAATGATTGTTTAGTCTGATTTCTCACCGAACTGCCATTTAACTTAAAAGGTGTTGGCAAAGTGTCTGTAGTAAACCTTTCTCGGGCTAAACATTTGTGTATGTGAAGTTATAACAAAAACAGTTCCAAAGAAGTAAATTTTCTGCCTAGCAAGTTTAAATACTAACTTCAAGGTCTGAATTTAAGCTTTCATTGGAAGGATTAAAGCTTATTGTCAAACAAGATTAGATAAAACAACGAAGTACATGCACATGCTAACTTAAAATAAGCCTACTAAAAGCTGGAAATATGAAAGCTGTAAAAATGTTTTTTTTACAGCTATTTAAAACTGGATCTTGGTGTGCATTAGATCTTGGTTAGGTTGGCTCTGCAGATTTTCTTATCTCACTTGTCTCAAGATGGCTAATTGAAGATGTACACTTCTATAGGGGAGGACTTTTTTTTATTATTACCTCTTTAGAATATGTATTGCTTAATTGAAAGTACTGTTCAATTCAGAAAATGTCCAAGTCTAATGTTACAAGAAGTTACTTTATTTCAGATGAGGAAAAAATTATAATCGGTCTTCCTCCTCTCTTGACCAGTGGTGCAGGCAAGAGAGACTGCAATGAAAGTTTATATTGGGGGAATTCATTGTGCCACTGTGTAGACTGGAAAGAAGGCAAATACCTCAACTTCACGTACTAATGATCTGCTAAACACTTCTAGATGATACAGACTTTTTCTCGATGTGTGCTATGCTGTGCAGAAGAAGTAGATCTTGATGAGCTACTTTCTACACGATTAGTTTCATTTCTAATGGACCATCAACAAGAAATATTTAAAGTACCAACTTACCTGCAGGTTGCAGTGCAAGATCACATAGAATACATGAAGATGGCTCAGGTTGGTGGCATGATAGAAGTGTAAGTTAATTTGCCAATTGCAGAGTGTTTGTCACTTCTGAAGGTGGGTTGGGAAACTAAATAAAACCGCTACATTTTGAATGCAAACTTTTATTAAACTGTTGGTGCAATCATAGATATTACCTAGGTTATAATGTATTGCAACTTGTGATGTTGCTGTAAGTTAGCATGCTTGGATGTTTGCTAGGTACCTTCTTACTGAAACAGTACATAGTCATTTGAGTACATGCAGACCCCTTCTTCAACTCGTTTCAGTGCAAATATCCAAAGGAAGAAATTTGTGCCATATTGCCAACATATTCGTACTGCAAACAAATAACTCCTGAGGAGTTTGAAGAACAAAAGGTTTCTATGTCTCAAGCTGCAGTGGCAGAGCTCTTGGAGAACATTATCAAAGATAAAAACTTGTCTGTGAAAGACAAAAAGAAAAAGTTAAAACAGGTAAGAAACTTGGTGGATATTTCATCTACTTATGAAAATGCCTTTGTGAGGTAAGGATCTCAGTCACTAGGCCGTGGTATAGAACAAGAGCAGATTGTATAGAGAGAAATGCTTGTTTTGTAGAAGAGAGCTGTTGAATGTTTTCTGATTGCATGCTCTGACTGGGATTTTAAAGACAACATCTAATAGAGCACTTGATACTGTCTGGCAGCAGTGGTGTTCAAACAATGGTTTAAAACCGGTATAAAATTATTCTCAGATACTGCTTTGTTAAACAATATGTGCTAGAATTATAGCACTGTTTCTTTAGTGCACTGGCTATACAAGTTACCATTAAAATACCATAGGTGGGCCGACAATCGTTAGGCATTAAAAGCAGTGATTTCTTGCTTTAAGAGGTCAAGCTGTATCTGCTCGCAATTCTGAAAGATTCTTTTCTGTGGACTTAGCTTTGTGTTTTGTAACATGTATATTGCTCAAGATTATCTGGTGCTTCTATGGCCTAATACTAAAGCTAAAATACAGCAGTTCTGGCAGGATTTAATACTGGAGGGTTTTTCTTTTTTTCAGAAAACCTTTGGCACAAGTATTTCTGACCAATTGAATAGTATTGTACTTGTCCTAGGATCTCCTAAGTGAGTCTTGTGACTCAAATTTGAAAAAGCAGCTTTTCAGAGCAAGCACATTTCTTTCTCTTTGGTGCCCCTCCCCCAGCTTCTGCAACACTGACTTTCACATGTGTTGTGAAAACTTTCTGGTCCTGTAAAAGTGAAGGCTGGACTTTCGTTCAAGTTCATTAAAACTTCCCGCATGTAAAGAAGAATAGTTAATTAGTCGTTTAAAACTTGGCTTAAGTAAGCAGTAAGAAGTAATACACAGCAGCACTTTAAGCAGGTGAAGTGGGGAGAAAGGAAATAAACTAAAATCTTCTAATAGTAAAAACTTGAAGTACATACTTAAATTTTTGGTGAGTTCCCACCAGAAGCAGCTTGTACTGTAAGGGCCACGTGTTAGCAAAGTTTATTTTTAAAATTCACAAGACCCGTATCGTTAATCTTGCCATTTCTGCTGGGATAGCTAGTGGTGTGATAAAGCACAACTTTTATTCAGTTTTGGTACTTTGAATTGGGGAAAGCCAAATACATGGCACTTACAATTTGGATCTAACCCTCTAGTGTCAACACCAAAAGTTACAAATGGTGTCATGTTCCATAGGTTGAATCTATCAGCAGAAAGCTTTGGCTGATGCATAGATGCATGTACCGTTATGCCTTCTTGAGGCCTTGCATTGGAAACGAGCAAAATGTCGTAAACATGTCTCTGAAGCCAGGTATTTTTGTTTAGTTGTATATCTGCAGGAATTGAAAAATAACTCCCTTGGTTAAGTAGTAAGCTTTCCTGAGATGATACCTTCACAATCTGCTGAATCTTAACTTCTGTTTAGGTAAAAAACTCATCACTGTGATTCTTGAAAGACAGCTTTCCAAGTATAAACAGAATAGATCCCAGTGCTGGCTGGACAGCGTGGCTTCACGTGGGTGGCTACTGTGCCTTGCTTGGGGGTGGGAAGCTGGTCGTGCTGTTCAAACAATATGCAGCGTTACGACTACTCAGCTGATGAACAGCACGGTGAGCAACTGCAGACTGTCACTGCAAATGGACATCCAGGCAGTTAGAACAGTACGGTGTTTGCTCCTAGCATTATTCCAGTCACAACAGCTAAAAATTCTTGGGAATAAAATGCAATTTGAAGCTTTTCTTACTTCAACAGAGGATGAAGTACCTGACAAAATTTGACTCATTGTTTATCAGTTGTGAACTCACAAGCACAAAGGGCTCCAGCTTTGGTCAAGTGTCACAGCAGTTACTTTACATGCTGATAGCCTTGCCCTTCCTGCTGATATGCATCTTTACAAGGTGATTCATGCTCAAGCCCTGCACAGCTGGAGTTTTTGGTGGAGTCTGATATTTTATTTTAATTCTTGCTTTTATGTTTTCTAGTTTCAGAAGGAATACCCTCTGATCTACCAGAACAGGTTTCCAACTACAGAAAATGAAGCAATGCTATTTGAGAACAAACCTACCATCAAACAACCGATGCTTAGCCTAAGAAAGCCAAGATTTCGTAGCCTCAGATATTAATTTCACCACACTTCAGCTGCTTTTTTTTGATAGATGTATGTATGAATGATTTACCAAAGGGCACTTGCTACAGAAATTTGATGGTGGCTATGTGTGTAGAAGGAAGAAATGTTTACATGGACACTATGTTGATAGGTGCCAAAATAACTTTTTTGTGTGTAGATAACTTTTGAATGACTGCTGAGAGAGAAATAAATATTTATCTGTTTACAAATTATTACAATATATTGTGCTCAGTAAAATAAATGTGAAAATAAGCATGAAGCTATTAGTAACCAAAAACTTATATATATGGTTTTCATACGGGAAACTAATGATATGCATATTGTTGTACCTTAATGTCTGTTCAGGAATTCATGCCATTTATTATAGTTTGTGTAGGTTTTTAAATGTCTGTATGTTGTGAATAAGTGCCTTCCTTGTATTCTCAAAATATTTGTCTTTTAAACAAAGCAATAATCTTTGAGTTTGGGACTAATTTAAAAGTTGGTTCTGTTGCTTCCGAGGGAGCCAGAAATTCACTGTAAATAAATGATTATCTGACTCCATAAAATATTTCTGTTCATCTCATCTGTAAAATTCACATAAGCTTTTGTATATTTATTTATATTAAAAATCTTAGGTATGTTTCTGACACTTTCATGGAAAGCTTATTTTGGATCTATTGGTATACTTATCAAGATAATAGAAGTGATGGATGATGTACAAAGTGACAACAACTAGAATCAGAATATGCTAAATTCCACTATTTTGTTTCCAGAGTTAGGGGTTTGTGTATTAATTCTGATGGCTCTCCCACAAGAGTATAAATCTGCACAAGTATTTCTGTGAGAGAGCAATTCAAAGTAAGTGTTTTCATAAAGGAGATCCCAGCTTAGTTTTTTGCATGAAGCATATCTGTCTAAATATTAAAAGTCACAAGTGGTGAATGATGTTAGTGTTCAATACTGGCCTTGGAGAGAAATGGGTGCTTTTCTCCCCCATATTTGTATCCATCAAAAAAGAATCCTGAAATAGTTTTGTTTTCCCAAGCAGACACTGATAGCGTAAGATTTAATGAAAAAAATCCCTTTCCCCTTTAACAGGGTAAAAGTAGTGTAGTAGAGCAAAAAGATGGATGAATCTTTAAGGATTCAATGAAACACTGTTAATATTAAAAGTATTGTTGTTTTGGAAAGATGTGATTTGGAACTATAGTCAGCCAACATGCCAAGCACAAACTCTGCCATGAGACCTATGCATATTGCTGCTTGTAATCTGGAAACACGATCGTTATGTACTGGAATCATTTCAAGGTGTATGTATGTTAAGTTTTTTATAGAGCACATCCTGCGTGTAGGAGCACTAATGGGTCTGCCTCTCAATCTGAACACAACTCTCATCACCTTGTCATCTCAATACTGTGCCAAAACTGTTCCTTACTAGTAAGAAACAATGTGTATCTTCTTTATGTAAGTGTTAGTTGCACTGGGTTTTATTAGCCATATGTATGCAATGCAGGGTTGTGAATGTTGACTGCATGTTGCTGTGCTTGCGTGTTGCTTCTCACATTTGTCAGATGACTTGGTTGTTGAGCCCACAGTCTGAGCTGTGACCTGTCCCTCACATAATATAAGCTGATATTCAGGTGGACTTCTCACTGTGTAACACTTTCACGCTGCTCTTCAGTTAAAGGTTTCTTTAAGCTCATCACAATGTAATCAATAATGTGCCATACACTGAGGCTACTCTGCATTTGGAACAGTATTGAAATTGGTTTTTGTTGTGAGGAATTTGTGTCCATGTTATGTTTCAGTTGTGATATTGCTTCTAGATAAATCTTAAACTACCTGCTTATTTTGGCTGTATTTGCAGAAAAATGGAAGGGATGCACTGCAAGCACTGGACTGCAGAAAGTACATTTGAAGTCCAACTTTGTTTTCACTTTCAGGGTTTTTTTTGTTAAGCAGTTTTGTGCTTTATGGAATCAGTATTTTAGAGACGAGTCCTTTTCTTTTGTGTTGGTTGTCTGTTATCTTGTTTGGTTATCTTATACAGTTCTGAGCTGTGCGGTGTAGGCATATCTATTTTGCTTTGTCATGGCTTGCCCATTCCTGAGACAAGAAACTGAATTGCAGTTGTACCTGCACACACAGACTCTTAGAGCAATTGTCATAAAACCAGTCATCAAAATTAAAATTAAAGCAAATCTCAACTACTCATCTCTTTGCCTCGCTAGAGTTTGTTCAGGTTTTTTTGGTATCTCACGGGGAGGCTCCATAATAGCCTTGTACAAGCTCATAGGCTGTGTCAGATACTTTGGTGTTATGAATGAGGGTCTTAGTTGAGGATTGTCACTTTTATATTTGACATCTTAGTACATAACTGCTATGGTCTGCAACCATGAGACTGCACTTCGGTTCTTTCAGGTTGTTCTCTCTTCCCTGGAAAAATGAGGCAAAAACACCTTTCCATTCTGCATCTGATACTCAATTGTGTATGTATATATACAATGATATATATATACACCAAAATAGTATTATGTTAGCTTTACAGGGGTGGGGGGTTGGTGCAGAAATTTTCTTACTGATGACTGGGGTATATCTGGCACAATACCTATTTTGCAATATATTGTTTTGCTGTTTTCCTTATGAGGAAGGCTTTGTAAACGAGAAACTAAGATTAGCCCAGTTTTAGCCAGTAATTGTAATGTTTTAATGTCCTGGAGGTAACTTTACGCTTGCAAAATAGGTGACATGTTCAGCCTCTGTAACGCCTGTAAGTCAACTACTTTGAAAAATCCTGTACCTGCCTAAACTCGCTTCTAGTTTTGCTCAGCCTGTTAAGTGTTGCATAACTGCTTTACTTATGTGTTCCAGTTAAGCAACTTATTAGGCAAGAAGCTCACATTTCTTAGGATTTAGCTTTCAAAGGACTGCCCTTATTATTCAGAGTTCTTGATCCATGTTATTTAATGTTCCCTTCTAAAGGTTTGACAGAACTTAACAAAAATGTGAATAAATAGACAAATTGACTAGCTGTGGGGTAATTAAAACATTCCAAGTGAATGACAGATACAAATCTAATTTTATTCTAAACTTTTCTTTGAGCTATCATTTTCTCTTGAGTGTAACTTTTTACTGGAAGCCTTTTTTTTTTTTTTCTTTTTTCCTTTAAGTATCATATTGCAAAAACTACTATTCTGTATGGGGAGCAGTTCATCCACAGTGAGTGAATTCACAGTTGCCTGTAGTCTATCAGTTGCGTACAATGCGGTGTAGCAGAATTGCCTGTTCCCTGAAGTATAGTTTTGTTCTGAAAACTGGCACTGCAAGAATTATTCATGGTTGTCTTACGCTGAGTCGAGAGGAGAAAATGCTGTCGCAGTCCAGCACTGAACCCTGTGTGCTGCTGGTGAGGATTCTGCACTGGGGGCTTAGGCAATGGTTTTACTGGGCTTTGCTCCCTTTCTCTGCTCTGAGGCAGTGGGATGGGCGAGGGGCTCAGGGGCTGGTTCTCAATTTTCAATCTCTTCCTTACGAAAGACTGTGTGTGCACGCATACACACACACGCTGTGGCTGTTTAACTTTTATTATGCAAAAATCAAGCTCATAATAAACTGTTTAGACTTTTTTTTAAAACCACTTGAAAGGGACTGTGTTTATTTAAAAACATCTTCAGCAGAGATGTAATTTCCAACTCTGGTTAGCGCTCATAAATACTGTCTTGGGCAAATCAGAAGCTGTTCACCCAGCATGTGGCCAATTCAGGGGCACTGCCATGGTAGGCTATTTCAGCTTTGAATATGTACTTAGTGTTTTGCATACACCGATCCAAAACTCTCTTCTCTTTCGCTTAAGTGTTTTAGAGCTATTATTTGTGATTGCCATCTGCAATACCACCTGCTCTGCTGGCAATCGGAGGTAAATAAATTTGCTGCCTCCCTTTCCTGCACAGAAAGGCAGGATGAGGTGCTGCTGCTTGTGCTTAGCAGCACCTTTTTTGCTAATTAGTGCCAATAACTCCTTTTTAGTTCTATTAATTGCAAGGAAGAATAGTTTTATAATGCATTGGTAGGTTATGTGCTGTCTTAGGCAGTTCTTGGTGTTAGCGTCAAACCAGAAGTTGCCTGGTCTGGCACTGGCTGGTCTGCAAACAACTGGTAGAAAACAGCAAGGAGGTTATATGGATAAAATGTTAATGGCTAGTGTCAGCGTTGAGTCATGATGCAACTGCGTACTCCAAATTTAACTGCATGTGGGCAGCAGACAGATAGAAGTGGCAAAATTAATACTTTAAGGGGAGAAGGGGAAAGACTGGAAATCATAGGATTGTAATTTTGGTGGGAAGGGACCTTCAGAAATCATTTAGTCCAAACCCCGTTTAAAATGGGTCTAATTAAATTGGGTTACTTGAGGCAGCGTTGAGTCTTGAACACCTCCAAGCTCTGCAGCACAAAGTGTAATAGCAGAGTGCTCTTTGGATTTTATCTTCCCGTACCAGTCCAAAGCATCAAGACCAAAGCTATCTGTGAGCTGCTCATCTGGCTCATCACTTCTGGGCCTGGCTCCTGGGAAGGGGGTCCTGGCACGCAGATGCCATCCAGGCAACGGCGAGTGAAAAGGGAGGAGAGCCGCAGGGGCTGGATGGAGGCTGCCTGTGGCGGCTGTCCTTCTCCTAACTGTTGCCACCCTGTCTGCAGGGCTGGATCGTGCTCAGTGCTGGTGAGATGCAGAAGGAGGAACATGTGGCTGCTGGTGTGTGGGGCCCGGGACATTTTTGGACCTCTGCATCCTGAGCCACTGGAGGAGGAGGATGGGGTCTGGGAAGATGCTGTCACCAAGGAAACACTGAATTTTCGTGACGTCAAAGATTAGGATACTGTTTTGAGTCCTTATCCTGGGGTTAATTAAAAGTCTTCATGTTATTTGCACTGCTAAGAGGCCGTGAGTTTGCATTGAAGTTTATATTGATTGTGTTTATTGCTAGGATGCTTCTGCAGCAAAATTACCATATAATTAAGGTGGTTTAATGTGAGGGGTTAATGGGAGGCCTCAGTCAAAGAGCTCATGAAGGCTCAACTCAGTATCCTGGTTTTTTGGTTAGAAGCCTTAGATGAACCCTCACTCCAAAATGAAATTATCTTGTAAAAGGAAGGAAGAAAGAAAAAAAAAAAAAAAAAAAAGAAACCACAAGAGAAAGAAGCCAGCTTTTCACTTAATGGTTGTAGTAGTCTGTGAGTGTGTAGAGCTGTCAACACCCTGTGTAAAAGTACTACTTTATGTGCATTAGACTTAAGAAATCTGCCTTATGCAGCAACTGTGCTGCTGGCATGTGCCACCATACTGAAACACGCTGAAGTAAAGCAAGGGGGAGGAGAGGAGAAACGATGGCCATAGGCAGACAGCGAGGTACAGCAAGAGCAGCCATCGCGGATGATGATGCTCCCTGATGCCCTCCTGGCTGGTGTACTTGTGGTCTTGCTGTACTTGTACCAAGGTGTTGAAGCTTGCAAAGGGTCTTCCACAGCAGCCTGGGATGGAGGAAAAAGCTGATGGCTGATGTGTATGGGAGGTAGGAATGATAATATTTGACATCTTATTTCTTAGTAGCTCTGATGTCATCTCATTTCTAGGTGAAGCACTGCGCCTCATTTTGCAGGCGGGCAGGTGCAGAGGAGTGCTCTGCTCCAGGGGATTGAGGTGGTTTTGCAGGAGGGAGCAGTTTCTGGCTGCCCTCCATCTGTGTTGGAGGTGGGAAGGTCTCCCTGCGGCACAGGGCCAGCGTTGTGCCCACCAGTGAAGAGCCGAGTGGCCGTGCCAAGCGCCCGGCATGTCACCCGGCGCAACTCCAGCACGCCCCGTTTCACTCCTTTCTGGTTTTTTTGGGGTTTTTTTCACCTTTTTTTTTTTTTTTTCTTTATAATCACTTCTGCTTGGGAAGAATTTAGGTCTCAGAAAAACATTCAAAGCCCTTTTTTGTGTGAACAGCAAGACAAAACCTCTCAAAGTCCGGGGAGGATTTCAGCGGTGAAAGCCTGCTCTGTTCCCGGGGTGTGCTCATTGGCAGGGGCGGTTTCGGGAGCAGGGCTCCCCTCGACAGGGCTCAGCGCCCCATAAATACCCAGTGCACGGCTGTCGCTGCGTGCTCGGCTGCCAGAGGCTCAGGTCCTTCATCAGGGAGAGAATGTACAGCCAGTGAGTAGTCCTGCGGGCTTTCCTCTGTAGGAGCAAGTCCCCGATCGCCGTCGCAGTGCAGCGTTGGCTGGGGGGTTGCTGTGAGGCTGGGGGTCAGCACAGGCAGGAGGGGAGGCGGAATTGGGGTTCTCTGCGTGTGGGCGTCTGAGCTGGTACATCCCATGCAGCAGCGTGATTCTGGTCCAGGGGGATAGGCTCACCTCCCGGTGCCAGAGGATGGTCTGTGCTTTGGAGGGGAAGGACAGTGGCCTGCACAGCCTGCGTCTGGGGTGTCTTCATGGGCTCTGCAGTAGATCAAAATTGGAACCTCACAAATAATTCTCAGCTACGCGCTCAAGTACACTTTGCTTGAAGAAAAAAGGAAAAATCCAAGACCTGGGAGATACAAGTTGGATTTTGCTTCCTGATGACTCAGGATATCCTGAATTTGTCCGCTGGGTGAGGGTGTTTGCCTGCAGGGCTGTGGCACCGGCTGTCCCATCGGTATTCCTTATTCCTCCATCATGGGCTCAGGCTCGGGGTCCGGGTGGTTTGCAGGTGGGTGTAGTAGCTGGCCAGAGCCCTCGGAGCCTTTCCCCCATGAAGGCTGGTGATTGTCCCTCCTGATGTCTCAAGTTATTTGCAAGTTGCAGATCAGTCTATCCAGAAACAAAACCATGTCTCTTGGCGGGGGGTGGTCCAAAGCTATCCCAAAACTGGGTTGACCCCAGGTCTGCTGGCCCTTTCAGAGTTGAGCATCCCGCTGGAGGCTACAAGAAGCTCTTTGAGACCGTGGAGGAGCTGTCCTCTCCGGTGACCGCCCATGTCACAGGTTGGTGTGCGCCCCTTGATCTCCTCCTGCCCAGCTTGTGTTCTTGGGAGCTCGTGGGCCACCAGAGCTTGGAGGCTTTACAAGGGCTGGAGCACAGGGTTGGAGGTAAAGGACCTAACAGGGCTGGCGTATTTTGGGGTAGAGGAAGGACAGATTGGATGGGCAATCTTTAGATGTTTCAATAGTGAATGTCTTGGTCTACAGTAGCTGTGTAGGTGAAGAAAACAGCATAGCTTAAAGAGCTCATGCATGTTTAAAAACCAAGTTTAATAAACACTAAAAAAATTTAGTTTGAAGTTTTGTTCTTTTTGTTGACACAATAAAATTACTTGGTCTGATTTGCCGTGGGCTGTGCACGTACCAATGCTGCACCTTCTGCAGGCAGGATTCCCACCTGGCTGCGAGGAAGCCTTCTGAGATGTGGTCCTGGCTTGTTCGAGGTGGGCGCGGAGCCCTTCTATCACCTCTTTGATGGCCAGGCACTCCTCCACAAGTTCGACTTCAAGGAGGGGCACGTTACCTATCACCGAAGGTACGTGGCAATTTTCCAAGCAAAAAAAAATAAATAACGAAGCATTTGCTCGACTGCAAGTGCTGGGGACAGGCTCTGCTGCCCAGCACGTGGGAGGCACCGGTTATTTCAAGTCCATGCGGTTATTGGAAGAGCTCTAACGGTGAGATCACTAAAACTGGCTGAAAATAACTGAAACTTACTCATAGTTAGCAGAAATGCAACTTTTTGTACAGATTACAAAACATCTGGAAGGGGAGAGGAGGGAGGGCTGGACGTAGCTGCAGCCAGTGACAGAATTACAACATCTCTGAAAAATTAAATGTGTTTTCAGTTAGAAGCTGCTGAGCTATCAGCTTTCAGGTGTTTGGTGCAGAACATTTAGACAAAGCGCAATATTTTCCATGAGCTTCGGTTCTCCGCTGGCCATCCCTTCCCAGTGCTGCGGTGGGGGGCGGTTGCTGGACTCCACGTTGCTCCAGATGCAATGTGAGGCTGCGAGGACCTGCAGCTTTCAGAGGTGTCATGAGGCTCATCACAAGAATATTTCTATTTTAATTGCTAGCCCATTGCAGTTTTACGGCTATACCTGTAACATACCTTCTCACCCTCCTCAGGTTTGTTAGGACTGATGCTTATGTGAGAGCGATGACAGAGAAAAGGATCGTGATAACAGAATTTGGCACCTATGCATACCCAGACCCGTGCAAGAACATCTTTTCCAGGTACGTTGGGCTTGTAGACATTGCAGTGATGTCCTGCAGTGCTTCTGCTTCCAAGAAGTCCCTGACTGCCTGTCCGTTTTCTCTGCTCAGGTTTTTTTCATACTTTAAAGGTGTGGAGGTCACCGATAACGCCCTCGTTAATGTCTACCCTGTTGGTGAAGATTACTATGCCTGTACTGAGACCAACTTTATAACCAAAATTAACCCAGATACATTAGAGACAATTAAGCAGGTGGGTCTTTGTACTGTGCTTCTAAATATGTGGAGGAGTAAAACTAAAATGAAAATGTTTAATAACAGCCTCTTACAACAAGGCAAGATTCGGGGTTTGTCAGGGAGATGATGCAAAAATGAAGCCAGCTGTGAGGGTTAATAAGAGCAGAGCTGGAACCAGCTTGTAAATGAACCCACTGCTGCTGGTCTGAGTAATATTTAATTAGGAGGCGATGGGGGTCCATGGTCCATATCCTTCTGCTTGGGCTGGGGTTTGCAAACTGGAGCTACACTGCAGGCTGGCCGAAGGGGACTGTAACTGGAGGGCTCCTACCAGAGCTTTACTGCTGCCTCCATTTACATTGGAGCTGAGCAACATTCAGCCTGCAGAACCGTATACAACGCAGAATGCATGTTTTGACGTTTTTCTTTGCCGTGTTACCAATGTCCAGCCTGCGGAGCCTTTCCTTTTGGACCCCAGGATCCCAAACCTCTCCCTGTAACTGTGTCAGCTCACCTGACCGTCTCAAATCGCTTGGCTTTGCTGCTCTTCTTTTCACAAAACGGATGGTGATTTGGGCTTAGAGAACTTTCCACTTCTGAAGTGAGGATGTATTGACCCGCGATGCCTTGCAGAGCTGGTGGCTTCCCATCTCCTGCCAAGAAAGCTCCTGACTTTCTGCATCTTCTTCTCCAGGTGGATCTCTGTAAATACGTGTCTGTCAACGGGGCAACGGCTCATCCCCACATTGAAAACGACGGGACGGTTTACAACATCGGCAATTGCTTTGGAAAAAACTTTGCACTCGCCTATAACATCATACGGATTCCTCCGCTTCAGGCAGGTCAGTTAATCCCGCCTCTGAGCGAACTGAGAAAATCTTGTCCCATAAATAATTTTTTATCCTCCAAATGAATTTCATCGTCAAGTTACTATTTTTTTTTAATCTTCTTTAGATTCTGTTCGCTTTTTTAAGTAACAGAAACGTTCTCTTGAAAACAATTATTTACGTGGTTTCCAGATCATGAACTGCCTTTGTGTTAAAGGCAGAAACTTGCTGGGTAAACATTACAAACACAGACTGAGTACGTATGGGTGAAACCCTGCATAACCCTTCCACTGTCCTGTTCCAGACAAGGAAGACCCGGTGAACAAGTCGGAGGTGGTGGTGCAGTTCCCTTGCAGCGACAGGTTTAAGCCCTCTTACGTTCACAGGTAATGTTTCATGGGGTCAGTAGACTGACAACGCAGGGTGGCTGAAAAGAGGGATGCCGCTCGCGTGTGCCACGCGGCATGTTCCCGTGGCAAAGCAGCTGCTCTGAGCAGTGCGTGCAGACTAACAGAGTCCCCTTTCAGTTCTGCAAGCACACAGAGGCGAGGTGCGCGAGTACAGCGCTGCTGGCGTTGCGTGCTCTACGGAAGTGGCGTGCAGGGCTTGTTCTCACACGTAATCAGCAAGTAAAATTAGGCGATTCACCAAAATCAGGATGTTTATAACCCTGTCATTTTAAGCGATGATCTGCATGCTATATTCAGTGCTTAAGAGGAACTACTACAGGTTTTTGTCCAAACTAACTACGGTGAGCTTGATGTGCTCCCTGTGTGTTTCCAAACAGCTTTGGGTTGACCTCAAACTACATAGTGTTTGTTGAAACACCGGTGAAAATCAATCTCCTCAAGTTCCTCTCCTCTTGGAGCCTTTGGGGAGCCAACTACATGGACTGCTTCGAATCTAATGAAACCATGGGGGTAAGCGGTGGGTCATACCAAACTGGGCTGTACTGGGCAGCCCGCCCTGGACTGGGAGGCCCATCATATCGGTTTCACCTTTGTTTCTCTGAGCCTACACCAAGCAGCTGCTTGCTTTTCAGGTCTGGCTTCATGTGGCAGAGAAAAAGAAAGGCAGGCTCCTCAACATCAAATACCGCACCTCAGCCTTCAACCTTTTCCATCACATTAACACCTACGAAGATAACGGATTTCTGATCGTCGACCTCTGCACCTGGAAGGGGTGAGCCTTAGTGGTGCCGAGCCTGGAGGCGGGCAAGGGTCCCTGTGGCATTGCGCCTCCCCACCCCCCACCCCAACCCCCACCACACAAACTGGTGGGGGTCAGCAGATCCCCAGCACCAGACACACCAGTCCCTGTGCTGGAATATCCCTTTCCTACTGGAATCACCTGTGGCACTCGCACTGACTCCCTCCAACCCATCTAAATATTCACATGTGGTGACACATAGACTATACAGCATGGAAGTTACCTGGAGGTGCAGAGAGCCTGTTTGAAACTCATGTTCCGAGACCTTGTTTGCTTTTATCTCTAATAAATGTTGGTGACTACCAAGGGCCGATGCTATTTCGGCTCCTGGGGCTGCAATGAGCAGGATCTGGTTGAGGTTTGAATGCTGCTTTTCATGTTAACACAGAGAAATGTGGCACCAAAATGGTGATGCCCAACCACGTGTTGGCTGCGTAGCCAGGAGACCCTGAGCTGAGGTGGTCCTGGCAGCTGCCGCAGGGCGCTCGGGGCAAAAACCAGCAGTTGCCAGATTTTCCTTGCAGGGGAAGTGGTGCACACGCACAGCTCGCTTCTGCCAAGGAGCTGGACCGGGACTCATCTTACTCCATTGAATCTTAGGAAAAAACAGCTGTATTTGAATCCCCTCACTTGCCAGTGACGCCTTTTGTTTCTGTCTGTGATCCCATTTTTGTGCAGGTTCGAGTTTGTTTACAATTACCTCTACTTAGCCAACTTACGAGCAAACTGGGATGAAGTGAAGCGGCAGGCAGAGAAAGCCCCGCAGCCCGAAGCCCGCAGATACGTGCTGCCCCTGAACATCGACAAGGTACCAGCGCGGCTCTGCGCTGCCACAGCTGCCAGCGGGGCTTGGCGACGCCAGTGTCTGCCCGACTTCTCCACAGGAATGCTGGCCAAGCATTGCTAGTGCTCTGCCTGACCCCATTTAATTCAAATTAAACATTTTAATGGGGGGGTGGGGGGTGGAACTTAAAGTGTGGGTCTTCAGAGAAATTTTTTATTTTCTTTAGCTGATCAATGTTACTCTATTATTTCCCATAAGTTACTGTTCAAATCAGAGACTGTGGGGCAGTGGTTAATCCTGGAGGGTGCAGCTGCTGGGAACAGAGAAGGGAGCAGCTGCAGCCCAAGTGCCTGTAGTTACATCCTGCAGCCCCAGCTCACAGTGTGAGGTCCATCAAGCAGCTGGCCTGGTGCAAAGCTCACTGGCTTGCAATTGCTGGGTTTTTTTCCAGCAACCCCGCTCATGGTCATCGGCGGGTGGGCTGCGGGCTGTCGGGGGGGATGCTGATGCGGAGCTGCAAAGCTCACGGGTACCCCTGCTTGCATTGCCAATCAAGCAAAAAGTGCAAGCCGACGTGGCAGCGCTTAATTAAAACTTCTGAACATCTTGAGGAGAGGAAAAAAGTTATGCATGTTTATGAGCATAGGGAAGGCTGACATACAGGCTGGTTTTAGCAATAGTGCAGTAAGAGTGCCTATCAATCACCAACTCAAAAAACAGAAGCAGCAGCCGTCGCCAAGCGTATTGCCATTCTGCAGCTTGATGAGGCTCTGCTGCACATCCCTGCCTTCGCTGTTTGATGCAGTTTGCAACAGATCTCTGCAAACAGACTAAGAAATCTGTTCCTCCATTTCTCTGGGGTATTTTCCTTTGTCCCAGGCTGACACAGGCAAGAACTTGGTCACCCTGCCCTACACGACAGCTACGGCAACGCTGCGCAGCGATGAGACCATCTGGCTGGAGCCAGAAGTTATTTTCTCAGGGCCGCGCCACGGTAAGAAGACAAACCTGAAGCACAGCCAGCGGCAACACAAGTACCCCCTGCACTCCGCGTCCCACTAATCCTCACACATATATGTTGTTTTTTTATTGTAGCCTTTGAATTTCCACAGATCAATTACAAGAAATATGGTGGGAAACCTTACACATATACATATGGGCTGGGGCTGAATCACTTTGTCCCAGACAGGGTAACTATCAATGGATGGGTGAGGCACATCTTTTCCATGAGCTTTCGGTTCAAGGACAAGAAAGAGTATTTCTGAGATGTGGGTTTTTTGGGCTTTTTTTTCCCCCCCTCCTTTAGCTTTGCAAGCTGAATGTTAAAACAAAGGAGACCTGGGTGTGGCAGGAGCCAGATTCGTACCCATCGGAGCCGATCTTCGTTTCCCATCCAGATGCCCTGGAGGAAGATGACGGTAATATTGATTTTATTTTGGTCAATGGTATCGCGATTTGAAAAGCTTGTGTCTGCTGGCCCCGGGGGTTGTCTGCAAGGCTGTGCCAGAGGCGGGCATGAGTAGAGCCCGCAGACAGCTCCCGGACGTGATGTACCTTGTTCTAACACTGGCGGGAAACTTCTGAGGAGAACATGGGGAAAATTAAGACTGAATGAAAACAGAGGAGAAACACCTCCAGGTTTAGATCATCTGTTGTCCTCACTTCCTAGCCCTTTTCCATCAGGAATTGCAATATTTAAAGAATTCCAGGTGGCAGAACTTTTTGTAAAACCGAACCTCTCTTAAACCAGGCATGTTTTCTATTCCTAACCCATACTTCTCGTGCAGGAGTGGAGTGAATTCAGGCTTTGCCACTCGAGCACACATAGTTGTATTCATGCCAAGCCCCGTGCGCATTTCTTCGCACATCCCCAGCCCTGTACCTACTTTTGAAGGCAAGTGGCAGCACTCGGCCTGAGAGGGTGTCCACTTATTCCCTGAATTCCTCATCTCTGAAAAGGATTATGTGAAGCTAGGAGAAGTCTTGGCTCTGCTGAATTTAAGAGCCAACTCACTGGTTTATTGTGAGCGTTTCGTATTTCATAGCCCAAATATTTCATATTTCAGAGCAAAATTTCATATTATCTGTTCCTAGTTCAGGAAAGGGCTTATGCAGGGGCACTGCAGTCCCACTAAAATGAAAAGGTTTTAAGCTTGTTCTTAAAAGCTTTCCTTAACTGAAGTAGACAACGTGCATTTTAGGAATATGTTTAAGTCTCTCTCCCTGGGACTTAAGCCCCTGCAGAAGCACTCTCCGAAAGCTGAGTTAACGCCAGGCTCCACGCTCACATTTCTGTCACCTTCTCCAAGGCTGTGTTTGATGCTGTCATGGACTGTGCTGTATGGTTGTTCCCATGTTCTCCTGCAATGACTGACCCCGAGAGTACACAAATGAACAAACAACCTAAGAGCTAGGATGTCCCATCCATTCCACATAGGGATGCCAGGATCCAGAAATGCATATCTTGGTCGCATTAAGCTTCAGAAGCGGAATTATAAAGTAATTCATAATGTTGAAAAAATTAATGGACAAATTGGATGTATATTGCAGGAAGTGACGTTTGTAGTCAGTCCCTGCAATAGCTCTTCATAGTTCCTTTTCAGAATAAAAACATTAAAAAGAAAGTCTATACTGTGCCAGGCTGGCAAGCTGATGACGGCAAGAACCCAAAATAGTATGAGCAATAAATAATCTGAGTCTACTTCAGAACTGATGATGACGCAATAATAATGGCATTTACTGGTGTCCTGTGCGCGAGTGGCTACTCCTACCTTGAGCGGCCCCAGAGAAGGGTACAGCAAGTGCACACCTGAGCCAGGCTTGTCATTTTTCTCACCTGCTAGGGGTTGTGCTGAGCATCGTGATCAGCCCGGGCGCAGGGCCGAAGCCCGCCTACCTCCTGATCCTGAATGCCAAAGACATGAGCGAGGTTGCCAGGGCTGAAGTGGAAGTGAACATTCCTGTGACTTTCCACGGACTCTTCAAAAGAGCGTGACCGCTGCCTGCAACATGTCGTGTTAGGTTTCTTCCAGCTCAGAAAAGGGGTGGTCTCCTTTTACAAGCACTCAAAGGACCTAAATTCCTTCAACATCACTTTTTATTTGTATGGCCACTTAATTAAGATTGAGCATTTCAGCTTTGTTGATGATTCTTCAAAACACTTAACCAGGTATTTTTCAAATACACCCTTTGGCATAATTTCAAGATGTACAGTGCTAAGAACTATACAGTTAAAACATAAATTTAGGGTGGTGGGGAGGATTTTTTTTGGTTTTACAAAATTAAACTTTGCAGCTGTGGCAGAGTTAAAGATGCATGAAATGGCACAGCATAAACTCAATACCTGTACACATGGTAACATTATGTAGAACAGTCTCTGTGCTCTGTTAAATGCCTTGAAAAGAGGTAATTTTTAGCATATACTGAAGGATTATGGATTTAAATCACCTCCTGGTCACTCCTTTAGTATCCTCAGAGCAATCTGAGTGAAGCCTTTCCATAGCTGCTTTGGAAATCTGAAGTGGCAGGCCCAAGGCTGTGTGGCAGGCAGCACTTTGTCCCTTACTAAGGCTGAAAACTGCATACACTATCTTCTTTGTTTTCTCTTTCCCATTTTTTTCTGTCAAAGTACAGTTTCTTAAGTTCTGGATTTCATACTAAAACATGAATATGAAAAAAATCAAGCAATTGTTACAGCTTGGGATGAATTTGCTTCCTTATTGTGCTATAGACTCCCAGCTTAATCCTTCCTTTTCACAAAATAAATTTTCAACTAATGTAGTAAGAGGCTATGGTTCAAAATACAAACTTATTGCTAATAGACTTAGAATCCAGGTTTGCTTGTTTGTCTGCAATGGTTTAACATTTTTATTAATGTTATCAAAGAATTAGAAAATCAGTGACATTAAAGATTTCTAGTACACAGTGCTAACTTTAAAAGGCTGATTATTTGAAAATGGCTGCAGTCACATTCTGATGACAGGATATCGATACGGAGATACGATCTGGTACTTCTGCTGTTCTATGATCTCTAAGCACTGTGCAATTACCTAATTAAAAACAAAAGACAATATAAGCAAGGGGCCTCTGAAACAAACAAATTAGTAAAACTTACTAATTATGTACTCATTCCGTAGTGTATTTGTTTTTACTTTTTGCAAAACAATGAACATTTAAAATGAACAGTTGTCGGCTGTAGCATTAGGGGAAATACACGTCAGCGTAATGTACCACCAGGGCAGGGGAAATGTAATGGAAGAAGTGTCCCCAGGATCCCAAAGTTTATGCATTGCATACAGAGACCACTAAACCATTTTAAAGTCACTGTGGTGACAAGAGAATTACTTTTGGAACACTGGGAAGCTATTTTGCTGTAAAACTCCAATGAAAATATATTACGTGATAATCCATTTCTATTATTACGTAGCTATTTCCAATCGTATATCAAAAATTAGGAGAACACCCTGCTCTTCTGCATCCACCTTTTTCTAAAACATCCTCTTTCTTGGTGTCTTGTGACAACAGGGACTGAAAATACAGAATTGGGTTTGGTCTTTAGAAACAAGATAATTCTCCTTTAAGATTTTGTTAACTTTTATCATATGGTGCATATAATAGTCTCCTTTGCCAAAACCTTTTGTGTATCTTGTTTGAAATCAAGAGTCACGATAAGCATTGTCCCAATTTCACTGTTCATATTCCACTGCTACTGGAGCACAAATTGTCATTTAAAGCCAATTAAAAAAAAGCATGCTAACGAACTGAATGAGCATGTGCTGCCAGTTCAGACAAAGCTAAACATAAATTCCATCTATCAGCAAGAACTGAGATAAAGTAGCAAAACAATATTGGAAAAAAACAGCTAAACATGCAAACATGAACTGGGGTGTGCTGCTGAAAATTACATAAGAGTAACAACAACACTGTCACATTTTCTTTTCATGTGTAGTTCAGTTCCTAGAGAGAGTGAGTCTCTGGGCTCTAGAACTAGAAAATGCTTCTCAGTGCTCTCCAGTTAAAGTTCCCATAAACTCCACAGAAAATATTTAACATCTATGTAGTACCATAAATATGTACCATATTTTGAAGGCTTAATTGATAGCAGGCTGTATTTATGATCTTTAAGTAAACAAGCTTCAGAAGTGCAAAGAACATTAAGTATTGCTAATAAACAATATAATAAGGAAAAATAGAAGAACAAAGGTGGCGGCTTTCAGAAAACATCTAATGGAGTGGACGTCTGCCAACTTAGAAAAAAATAAGACGACAGGGTGGGGCACATCAGAAATATAAGCAGCATATTACAAGCACAAAGAGAAAGTAGCAAAAAGAAACATCCTAGGACAAAAGAATGGAAACAATGTGAATGGTGAAGAGCCTGAACTTAAAAGAGTGAAGATATGGCTGATTATGCAAGACCAAAAAAGAAGGGATTCAGATACAGAATCAAATGGTAAAGTCAATTAAGAGGCTCAGTGAGGAAATACTGTAGTCAAGTAACCAGAATTGAACAGAAACTTTTTGGATAGCCTAATAGGGAAGAGAAAAGATGAGAATTGCAAAACCAAATGCCACAGAAAATGGAGTAAGAAGTGGGAGACCTGGTTCTGGGAATCAGCACGACGCTGACCTTGAATGAGTCATACGCTTGCACATTTGCTGCAAAATCCTTTTGAGATCAGAGGATAAAACGTACTGTAAAGAACATGTATGGAAAAAACCCTACCTTTCTAGTATTTTGAGGTAGAATTACACCATCATCCCAGAGTCTGGCAGAGGAGTAAAATGCACTGCTTTCTTCCTCTAGCCTGGAGAACAGAGAGCATTAGACAAGCTTAAAAGTACAAAAATGTAATAAAAAACATCAGGCCAGTAAAACAAAATCATAGATGAAAAAGGCTTATACTTCAGTCTCAAGTGAATGTGCAGGACTACTGCTAAAATTAATTAGAATCCAGCAAATACTACATAATAGATCTGATCATTCTGCAGTACACACCATCCTCCACATTCAGAAGATCACCACTGTTTAATATACAGCAGATTATCTTGATTTTGGGTTGTATCGTTTCAGGGTTGTTTATTTTCTGGGGGGTGGGGGTAGGTTTTTTTTTGTTTGTTTGTAAGTCAAACATTTGTGTTTGATCCTAAGAGCAGATGTGGAATTACATGGAAATTTAAAATATTTTTCAGTAGATTCAGGTTTGCTTTGTTTGGGATGTGTTGATCTGTAAGATGAACAAAAGTAGGCAATTTAACTAATTAAATCCCAGTGTAACTGCAAGGGTTTTTATTTAATGTCCTTACTTTTCTTTCAGACGTTTTAGCTCTGATTCATCTCCTGTACAGTCATTGTCCCCAGCTTGTGGGACTGTGGAGAAATGCCTTGAATCCACAAGAGCAATTCTTGCATTAGGCCACAAGAACAGAAAGTTTGGACTGAATGATCTCCCGCACTGCAAAAAAAAATGCACAGTACAAACTCATTGAAATTAATCACAAAAAGACGGCTGTAGGATGACACAATCAAGTGCAACGCAGAATGTAATACGGTTTAATTTGTAAAGCATTAATGATACAACCCCTTTACCATTACAGCTCCTGTATCAGTAGAGACGCCCTGCAGTAGCAACCATCACAGTCCCCACTGCCTTCAGTATTGCTATTTTATTATTTCATTTTTCCTCCAAGCACTTAGATGTCTAATTCTGAGCAAAGAGCCCTATTGCACTTACTAGCAGCATGAACAGCACACATAGTAGCACAAGTAAAGGAGATGTGCTCCTTGATCACTGAAAACAAGCAGCATTTGCTGGGAAAAAGACAGGATTGGCTCCAAGTAGGGACATTTTCAGATAACCTGTTTTTTAAGAACTGGCTCTAGGTTCTTAGATGAAGACCAAATTTTCTGTAACCACAACCTGTGATGCATTTCTTACTTTAAAAGTAGTTAAAATAATGAATTGAGTTAAATGTCTGAAACAACAGCTGATTCTGTTTTTAAAACAAAGTGCTGTGTAATCTTGGTAAAGTGTAAAACGACTATCACCAAACCCATCAACATTTATGCTACCCATACCATAACATAACTTTCGCTCCCGTAACAGCCACCAATTACAATGGTTATTTTGGGAACAGCAGCACAAGCAACAGCAGTCATCATGGAGGCCTGGGCTTTTAATCTGTTGGAGTGAGCCTCTGCCTGAAATGACAATAAATATTTTGGATCCTTTAAGTCTTTCTTCTAGATTCCCTCCGCTCCCACCAAACTTGTATTTCTAAAACATTTATTTCTTTCTGTATGATCATTTCTTCCACAACAGTAAGACAGCATCATTAACTACCATAGCCCATTATGCACTTATTTTACAATCTAAATCAGCAAAACAATTATAACCAGTGTGCAAAAACGCACGATACAGTGCAACCCTGCCTCTCCCATGCATTAGCAAAGCTCAGATACAATGCAATTATTCCAGGCTTTGTCTTAAGTGCTGGTGACGGTTGGGAGGAACACAGCTGCAGAAGCAGTCTCTGCTCAGAGAATCTAATGTAGGTTTTACTGTAAGGCTCTCTGTAGCCCAGGATAAAACATACTGTAGTTTAATGCCTTTTCTTTTGATACCACTGTGCTCCACAGAAAAACAGACATTTCTCTTTTAGAAAAGCATCGACAGGTTGTATTTCAATGTAAAAAGCACTATCACTTCCAAGTTTTACAGCTTGCATGCCAGCTGGACAGTACCATTCTAGATAAGCACAGAGGCCTGCTTAAAATTAGAATAAAATGAGAATGCTAATGGAAAGATTGAAGAACAAAGTAATTACAAAACTTCTTGGTTTAAACCATCACGAGTGGTTTTAAAAAAAAAACAACTGTTTTCCTAACAATTAATAATTTTCAAAATGTAATCTTAAACAAAACAAGAACTAGGCGTTACTTGAATTAAGCATATTGAACTAAAAATGCCATACCTGTGAGATGCTTGTTGGCTCTGCTGTATGTGGAGCAGTGTTTTGGAAAAAGAGGATGGGAACGCTCCGCTGACTGCACAGCTGTACAAAATGGCTACCCTTGAGAGAAGCATCATGAGACAACTCCCCATTGTTAGCCACTATCCCCACCAAATGCCTACAAAACAGATACATGAACGTTTTCACCTTTGAACCCCAGAAATTACGAAACTGTAGCTCATAATGTTCTGAAGGATGGAAACATAAATATCTGTACACACACACAGAAATTCAGAATGTAAAAGGATGTACTTACACACGCCATTTCATTCAAGGACCCTCACATACCTAACAAACAAGAGGTCTTACAGCCCTCCTGATACGTAAAGCATGGAAGCATTAACACGGATTAATACCCAGAGGGCAGGTAAAGCTATAGATGACCTGTCAGAGTTTACACTAAAAGACAACGTACAAGGTGCCAGGACTCTGGGCTCTCTCCAATTCCCGTAACATACAACATAACAGTTAATCTGAAAAGTTTGTACTTCAAACCTAAAGAGGCTCTAAAAATATATTTTTCTACCTTTTTTTTTAAAATAAAAAAATTATGATTTAACTGGGATGTTGTATGCTTCATGAATGTGTTAATAATACACTCTGATCTGAATTATGCAAGCTTTTATTGTATGGGTATTATCCCATCTCCATCACATGGGAGAAGGGATGATAGCTTTCAGCTCAGTTTGAGAAAGAGCACTTTTAAAGATGCTGTTTCTTATTTCTTAAGGAATCTGCTGAGACTTCAGTGTTCCAACTGTCTGGCTAGCAGTTTTTGTGAACAAACAAATCATTTCACAAAGTCATGAAAACCATTCATTTGTAATCACTCTCTGCTGCTATTGGCCCGAGACATGATGAATTCAGAGCTCAGAGACAGAAGATCAGGCTTTCTAGAAGTATTTTATTCCCAATTATTGACTGATTCAGAACTTTGTAAACATTGTTACTGGAATATCATAAAACCTGATGATGATATGAAAGCTATTTAGACAAATATGTCCATACATTTTGATAGTGAAATGTTATAGCCTTACCCTTCCACATGGCCAAATCCTGTTACTAATGTTGTTCCATAATTTGCCTTGAATTCCTGGAATCTGCTTCCATCCATCAGACGGCTCAGAATCTGCAAAGAAATATACAGTCTTTACTACAGAAATTTAGGTGAAAATAGGACAGTTCTGCTAAAAGACACACTCTGTTTAAATAGTAAGGAGACTTGTATAACGCAAGAAGTCAACCTAAATGAGCACAGAGGCCCTGTTAGGTCTTACATTCTGCTAAATACTCAATATGCACAAAACATAGAATTTGTGTTTACATTTGGTTACCAACCATGTATTTTGGGCCAAAGTTCAACTCCAAAATTATTTCAGTGTTATGGAGCACAGTTGTTCACGTGCATAAAAATGTCAAAAACCTGGCATGTGCAGTTACAGTTTGTGTGCATAAGATACATTCAGCAGCTTTTTGCTCATGCTTTTTTCAAACACAGTTTAAAAGCTGCCTTCAAAGCTACACTGCTTTCTACAGCCAATCCCCTTAACTGTAGGAATTTACCCCTGGAAAAGATACTGGATTCACATCCTTGGAGACTAAATCTCTTCTAGAACAACACAATGAAAATAGCATGGGCAGTTCTGCACGTCTCTGGTTATGTATTAGTGTCTGTCCCAGCCTCAAACAAGTTTAATTTGAGCTTGGTTATTTTTCAGGCAGTATTTTCATTAGGCATTAAGTTACAAAATAGTCTTTACTTGAGGGGGAAAAAAAAAAGGCAGGGGGAGGGGGAAACAGAACACTAAAGGGGTGCACATTCTCAAGGCAGCCAACACAGTACAAGACATACGGACATAACAGCATCTCAAACAGTGCATGGAAACAGATGAGGATCAGCTGGCATAATCTGTAATTATCTTATTTCTAGCAGGTTTTCAGCTTAAATATTTTCTATCATTCTACAGAATTGTTGTCATTCTGCTTTGCTGCAGACTCAAGATAGTTTGGCAACTGATTAGGTAACAAAACAGAATATCTCAGGTACTTCAGAGAGAACTGCCTGTTAATCTGGAGCTATTAGACAGAGCAGACTGAAAGGATGAAGGAATACAGGATCTGTCACCTTACCAATTTTACAGGAAGAGTACACCTATAATCTCTCGGTGCCAGTCCCAAGAGCTCATCAGAACTATACAGAGGACTGTCATGCTCTGTGACCTCCTCTGGCAGTGGATCATAATTTAATGTAGAGATAACATTTCGAATACATTCATAGGCTTCCTTTTCTGAAGATGCAAAATGGTCACTACAGCCACTGACTCTAGGAGAGAGAGCAACATTAATTAGTATTGAATTAATGAAATCAGAATTCTCATAGAAAACCCAAACTAAAGGAAAAACCTTAATCTGTACTGTGACTCTCCAAACTCCCTGAAAATATGGTGTGATTTTGTTCTTGTATGAATGAGCTGAAAGCAGTTAAGTCAGTAGAATTTCTGAGCAATCCAACCCAAAAACAAATTCACAGTACAAAGTTCTTCCCTGTGACCTTTGTGTTTACCTATATTACTGAAAGACCTTTGAATTTATTTTCATCATGATGACGTTGCAAACAATATAATAAAGGGAAAACAAACTTTAAAAATTATTTCAAAATAAGCACTTTCAGCCTGGATAGAAAGACAGTAACTTATTATGGGTAACACAGCTGACTGTCACACTAGTATTTGCTTTTATGAGAAAGGTATGGAATCTAGTTACCATACACACAGCACAGAATGCCAAGAACAAAGAAGCAAAACCACCCCTTTCCTCTATCTAGAAGGGAATAACTATTTTGACAACTACAGATATTTCTGACATAGAAAAATAGCATTAAATAAATGGTTAGATGGCTACTATCAGGTTTATTTCCTGCTTGCTCATCTCCTGCTATGAACAGCAGAGGCAGCAGGCTTTCCATTTTTCTTCTTTGCTTCAGGTACTTTTACAAGCATTCAGATTCTTCTCTGCAGTGAGTTTGTCTAGTGTCTTCAGAAGCAGACAAATGGAAAGAAGTCATACCACCTCTCCACTCATCAGTTTAGGGGAGAAAAGAGAATTTCTTATGCATTTTCCCCATCATCACAGTATTTGAATACTCACGATTATTTTTTAATATTTGTATCCTGACAATGTTTACATTAGGAAAAGAAATGATACCATCCCTCTTCTACAGCTGGTCCCTCTGAGGCACAGAGGAACTGACTCACCTGAAGTTGTTCAGAAAGTATGTGGAAAAATGGGGAACCAAATCCAGATTTGTCCAGTCCCTGCTTCACCCCATAACACCACTTAAATTTTACTTCCATTTGGCTGATCTAACAATACCCCAGACTTGAGAAGGAAAGCAAACAGTGTAATAATAGGTTCCACTTTTGGCCCTGATCCTGACCTCCGCAGTTACGTGAGATTTCTATCAGAACGTGTGTGTGTGTGTGTGTGTGTGTGTGTGTGTGTATAGTGGAAAGTTCCCTTGGACAGTAGTAAAGCTAAAATTACAATGCCATGTTACTTTTTTCATTTCAAAGAGTTATATCTAGCCCCATGATACTCCCACATATATAACTGAATGCCACCAACCTTTATAATAATTCAAGTATCATTTCTACTGGTTTTTTTTTTTCCCCCCACTGCCTGTTTTTTCAGTCCTTGAGGACCATATTGTATCCTGTCACTGGAGTACCTTCATTCACATTATTTTAAGAAGAAATGACAGTTTCTTTAAAGCTGAGTATGCTGAATTCTATCCTATTTTTAAGACTTATTTCACATACTTAGAGTGAAGTTTAGCTCCTCCTAGGTCCTCAGGAGAGACATCTTCTCCTGTAGCAGCTTTTACCAGAGGTGGGCCAGCAAGGAACAGTGTACCGATTTTATCTATAATCACAGTTTCTTCTGCCATGGTTGGAACATAAGCACCTCCAGCTACACAGGTGCCACACACCACTGACACCTGAAGGACAAAGAAACCAAAACAAACCAAGATGCTGCAGAGAGGACAATGGAAAGGCAAAACCATTACATTTATTTCAGAAACGTTCAAGAGACTAAATTGCAGCTTGGGGAACAATGAACTAGAGATATAAATACCAGCATGAACAAAAATACTGGTTTTGAGAGAGTTCTATGTTTACCCTGAAAAAACCTAGTGATTTGATGCTTTTCCACCATGATCAGTCTGTAAACACTTAGAGGATCCTTAAGGCTGAAGTATTCTGTTATGTGAGATACTATTTGAATCTCCCTTTTCCACAAATAGAAAAGGTGAGCTTTAGAAAATGTTTTGCATGTTTGAGAGTTGTTCTTAGAATCTGTATTGGAACAAAACTTTTCAGAACTCTACTGATCACATGTACTACACTTACTTGTACTCCAAATGACACTGTACCTGAGGGATTCTCATGGCAGACATTACTGCTTCATTGTAGAAAACTCTGCCACCGTGTGACTTGTCAGGAAACAGCTCTGACTGACGTTACAGAGAAAAGACAGTGAGTTTCAACATTAACTACAAAAGCCAATGCTTCCTCTTCACTCCATTCATTCACAAACACATTGTAACCGACTCCAGGAAGGTCACCACTAACAATCATACCTAAAACTTTCATACACAGCATTCGCTATGGTATTTATTCCCATTATACATTGCACAATTCCACAAAAATACCCATGTGTTCCAAAAGCAGAAGTAAGTTTCATAATTTTTTGTGCATCCAATTTGTTCTACGCAAACTGGGACCGTAAACATGGAGAAGGGGAAGCTCATGTTCATACCTGATCTGTGAAATGACTTCAGCACAGTTTCCCTTTTTACTTAGTTTTCAATACAGTTCCTTAAGTCAGGTAAAAACTTTTCCTATGTGTTTGCTTTCAGTCTGGAGAAGGAACTACTATAGTCTCTGTGATAACATGACCTCTGTACTTTGGAAAGTAACCTGTGCAAATTCTCCTTTTACAGTAAGAATTTCAAAACCTACATTTTTAAAGGCCATGGAAATTACTGCATTACTATCACAAACTTTACAACAAAATGCAGAGTAATTTTACAGATTCTGAAGTTGAAAATAGAAACTTCAAACAACATACGAATTTATTAAAGACACCAAAGCATTTCAGCACACTGAGGAATACCCGTGCTTGGTCAGTACTTTGTCCCCCCACTGATATTCAAGTTTCTGAACCTTCATTAGATGCTAGACGTAAGGTTAGCCATAGTCATCACCACTGGTACGTATCTTCAAATCATCTCCCAGACTCCAATTTGTGGACAAAACTCAACTGAAGTGTAACAGACAGTGAAACTCAACCAGCCAAGAAAACAAAACATAAATCTGCGATTTATTACTAAACATTAGTATGATTAAAATAAACATAGGTATTTTCTTCTGTGAAGTGGTTCTGATATTACCTGTAGTGGTAGAAATGCTCCCCCACTATCAATGAGGTAGACAGATAACAGCCTGTTCTGCATGGCTATTTCTTGAGCTCTTAATTGCTTCTTCACTCCAATTGGATAAACAGTTCCGCCTTTCACAGTTGCATCATTTGCCGTGAAGACACACCAGACCCCACAGATTTTGCCAATTCCTGTAAGTGGTACCACAGATACTTATCAGGACTCTCTAAAATACCATAGACAAAACAAGGGGGGAAAATTATAGCTCGGAAGTTCTTTTGGTAATACTGTATCAAGAAGCTGCAAATTAAGTTGCAAATATCACACAGCCAAGAAATCTACAGCTCTTCTCTGGAATAACAAACTGAAAGCTAGTGACATTTTAAAAAAATCTAAATGGCAGAACTCAAAACAACCTTACTTACTCCTGGTGACGACATAAGAGAAAAAAAATACATAGTCTGACTTCCAACTCTTGAGATAACAGGGAAGGCAATTAAAAATTACCTATATAAAACAGAAAAATCTAACAATCTGCGACAAAAGATAGAAATTCATACTCTGTTCTTCTAGTTACTTTTTGAACTGGAACTGCTCTTCAAAATGCAATGAAAAGACTTGGCTATAATTTGAAAAATATTACAAAATAAATGTCACAGATGCTGTGTCACACAGTAACTTTTTCCCCTTTCCTTTAACAGACAACATTGTATTTGACACATTGTTCTAAATTTTTTGAGACAAAAATCAGTAACTGGTTAAGCAGAAGAAATTACTAAATCTAGAAGAAATGAAAGAACTTTTTTTCTTTAAAGGTTTCTCCCAGATTACCGAGCAAAGGTCACAAATAATACAGCTGTGGCTGAACTCTTTCACGTTCGGAGCTGCTACTGGCTAGAACTGATGTTCACTTTTCCTAGGAAAGCACATTCTTAAGATACTGAAATATTCCATAAACCTGATTACATGCATCCTTTTTCCTTTCCCAGTAAGAGCAAACACCTTCACTTCAGTGAGTAAGGCTGGTTAGTATAGGAAGGTGTGCAGCACACACATACTACAACTAACGTACACTGCCTACAATCACTTACTCATCACTGCCCCCAAACAGCATCTCTCAAATTATATTAAAGGATCATGTCAGTTCCAAACGCTTCTTCCTTCTGGGCTGCATCGCCAACATGGGCTGCTCAAAACAATACCCTCAACCCATATCCATCTTTAGATCTAACACAAATGATACTTAAATATATGAGCAATGAAACAAATGAACTTCATCAATTTCCCATTACATATAATATTACATTTGCTAGCAATTACCAGTAAGGCACCCAGCAGCAGGGACATCACCATATGGCATATTGAGGCCTGCCAGCGGAGACAGCTCAAGAAAAGACTCATCATCGAGTAGCAACTTCAGGCGTTCACGAACAAACAGCTTCTTATTTCTCTGAGTATGACGCAAGATGGCATTTTCTCCCCCTCCTTTACTGACCATCTCTAGCAACTCTGAATATCTGATTTAAAAAACAAAGTTTCAATTAATGAAAACCACCTTTACCTACAGTTAGTATACTTAACATAGTACTAAATATATTGCGCAGTTTTCATATCAATAGTATCAGAATGAAGATGAATTTGCATTTTCGGATTATTGTTTCTTACAAAGTGTAATAAAAAGCAAAGGTTTGTTATTTAAAGCAAACATTTTACTTTCATTATTAAAAAATTGTCTAATAAAGACAAAAAAAGAGTGCAATAATATAAATATTCTATCTGTAATTTATGTTCATAGCTAGTAGACATTATTAAATCCATGCCCTCCCCTGGGTGTTGCCCATATACACCCAACACACAGTACTTCACAATATATAATCATATTTAATCTCTGCCAGCAACCCCATGAGCAGAGTACTGAGAAGGGGCTGATCATCAGCAACCAAAGCTGACTTTGAGAGATGTTGCCCTACAACAACATTAACCTATAAACTTGCCACTATTAATAAGGCTATCATAATTGCTAGTCCTAATTCAGCATGGACATTTACCTCCATGTTCCAACCACTCTAGGGAAGAATCCAGTCAAGGGCTTCCTCCTTCACTTTCCCTCAACAAGTTTATCTGACAAAAATCAGTAACTGGTAAGTAGGATAAATTACTAAGTCTAGAAGAAATACAGAGTCTACAGCACAGAAAATATACTTTAAAAGTAGCGAACACTGCAGTGTCACTACAATCATCGAGAGAGGAAGTGACCACCAATGTTATCGTCAGGGCAGCATCAGGTACAGATAAAGAACTGAATAAACTCTAAAAAAATGTGGTATTGAATAATTCTGGTCTTAAATAAACCATGTTCTTTCTTTATGTAAAGTATTTTTCACCAAGACACATCATCTTTAACTAAAAATACTGTTTGACATAACTATTTACGCACCACTTTGTACGTGACTCCATTATCTTGCTGTGGCTTCCTGCAGATTGTGGAGATTGAAAAACCTCAGGAGAAAAAAGCTAAGGATTTTTAATAATGTCGTAAATGCCACCACAGGAGGGCAGAAGTGTGTTTTCCATAGCTTTGCTTCCAGCTCATGTGTCATTCCTCTGAACAAAGGCCTTTGAATTTTTGCCATCTGATCTTTAAGGACAAACACATGAAATACATTTTCCTGCTTTTATCAGTGAATCACGATTAATTGCAGTAACTGTCACCTACTTTTTCAGGAGGGATCTGTAAATGTGTGAGTCACCATTTATGTTTTGCATTCAAAATCAAACATGAAACAAATTTTATGGTGGTCTAGAAAAAACTACTTCTTGGCAGTATATGCAAAACAATGTCACATGGCACTACTTTAAATACAGTCTGCACCTAGGTTTAGGCATTTCAGTCAACATTTAGGCACCTCTTCTGGGGGGCTGACATTTAAAAATTTACAGTCCTGATCCTTGCAAAATTCACTCTGCAGAGAAGCTAGAGAAAAGAGCAGCAAGGAAATTAGTTTAAGCTTCAAAATGGTTGGGGGGGGGGAACAAAAGTGCCTCTAAGTAACTCTCACATCATCTCACAAGCAGCAACATTTTTAAAACACCACAAAACCAGTTTATTACCTTTTAATAACAGCCTCACTGTTCCTTAAATTTTCTTCAAACACATGTCGATACACAGACAGGATACGTCCATCTAAAACAGGGTAAGTTTTTGCATACCGTCTATATTTTGCTTTATTACTTACTAAACGGCAGGGAAGCATGTCGCATGTCCTTTTCAACCCCTGATTCTGCAGTATGTGTGCGGGTTGTTTACCATGACACAAGTCCTTGTACTTTCTTTCGAACATGCGATTTAAGGTTTGTAACCTTGGAAGCAGCGGAGATGTGGCGTTGGGGGGCAGTCTGCCAAGGGCGCACAAAGTGGCAGTGTTCCACATGACCCTAGGAACTGAAGGGAGAAAAAAACAGCATTTATTGCCAAAAATTAAACTCCAGGTTCCCTCGACAGACGAGGCAAAACAGACACCACACCTCAGGCCGGGGTCGTGAGGGAATACCCCCGGTTCCCGCCCTGCAGCACGCACCCTGCCCGGGGAGGAGAGCCCCGGGAGGCGGCGGCGGCAGCGCCCCGAGGCCCCGCGGGGCTCCGGGGACGAGCGGGGCAGGAGAAGCCGCCGGGCCCGGGCCCGGGCCCAGCCGAGGCCTCCGGGACGCGGCGGAGGCGGGGCCGTGCGGCCCCTGAGCGCCCGTTCCCGGGCAGGAAGCGCGGAGCCGCAGACCCTGCGGCGGGGCTCCCGGGCCGGCCCGCCCGCCGCTGCCTCCCCTCCCCTCCCCTCCTTCCCCGCGTCCGCCGCGGCCTCCCCTGCGCCCCCGCCGACCCTTACTCGGGCAGCCGCCGCTGAGCCGTCTGCTCCGGACCCGCCTCTCGGGCGGCTCCGCAGCCTAGGCGGCGGCCCGCCCCCGGGTGTCCTCTGCTCCGGGTGTTCTCTGCCCCGGGTGCCCGGGCCGGGCCTGCCGGCGGGGCCTTGCTGCGCCCTGGGGCCGGGCCGCGCCGCGCCGCGCCGGCTTCCCGCTCACGGCCCCACACAGCCGGAGCGGGGTCGCGCTGCCGGGTGCCTCCTCCCCTGCCTTCCAAAGGAGGCGTGCTGGGCTGGCTTCCACTCGGTGCCGGGTGTCCCTCGGCGGTGCCCCGGCTCAGGTGCTGCCAGCCATCGCCCTGGGGCCCCTCTCGGAGCAGTTCTCCTCCCCGTCGGGGTCTCCCCGCCGCCTCAGGCCCCTCTGGGTGCCCCGCCATGGCGCCCGCTGGGCCTGCGCCCTCAGGGAAGGCCTGGGTAACGCTGCGAAAACCGTAACTTCGCCTTGGAAGGGCAAACGTGACAAAAATAACACAGAGCAAAGCCAGTTGCTGCTCTAGCAAATAAGTACAATTACATAACGCAGCGTACGTGTGTGATCTGTAAATTACATGCTGTTGGGCAGTATAGAACGTTACAGACCCGACTAGCCTCAAAAATAACGCGCTGCTGCTTCCCTGGCCGTTAAATGCAGGATGGCCACAAAATGTCTCCTTTTCAAGGTCCTCCCTTCACGCAGCCTACAGACAACGCTGCTGGGCGCTTGCAGACATTTTGAGTGACACCGCTCCTCTCAAGAATAGTTGCAAGCCGTTCGAAGCGGTAACTGCTCAGTCAAAATGCCTGAACGCTTTCTAATTAAGTTTATCATTAAAGTATTAAAATGAATTTGATTTTTTCCTTCCATACCTCATCCTGTCCGTGGGCTGCTTCAGTCAGTTTGCTATTGTTAGTCATGGCATAACCATCTAGAAATTACTGCTTGTTGCCTTTCAGCGACTTCATTAACATGCATTCCTGCCAGAGAGCTTTTTATCCATACATATTAATAAGGCTTCGTAGCAATAATTAAGCAATGACTAAGAACTTGGTGAATGTGAGTATCCAGCACAGGCAGAAGAAAGAATTTGTAGGTAAATAAGTTGTATATGTTACTAAAAAATCTTGACAATAATAATTAAGATTTGCTGAGCTATACTAATTTAAAACAATCTTTTTTTTCCCCCTTTACACGTAAAGCAGATAGGAATGTCTTTGATACTGTGCTCCCTGTATGAAGAAACTCCACACAGGTGGAGCTGTGGGAAGCGGTGCCGCTGCCCTGGGTGGCTTCATGTCCTCCTGGAATGTTCCAGAGTCTTGCCGTCCTGAACCCTGTGGCAGGGAGATGAAGCTCTGTGCTGAACCGAGTGATTGCCCAGGGAGGAGCGGGTAGGGCTGCTTTTTCAGGGCAAACGTAGCACTCAAGGGCAACACAGACACTCCAGGGGTAGAAGAGGGTCATGTTAAGTGGGGTGTCTGCACTTGTAAAGAATCCCTGTAAAAAAAGTAGGACCCCAGATCCCATTTGCAGTCTCCTAAAATGCTCATTAATGCTGGACCAGCCACAATGAGGCAAGTGGTGGGCATTTGTTACTGATAATGAAACTGTTGAACAAAACCCCTGATCTGGACATGTGTTACAGGCACTGCTACAGACACGCAGAGGTTCCCAGTGTAGCCCGTGTATGAAGTTAGCAGCCTGCTACACCATTCAGGCTGGTTTGGGGCATTTGTGGTGGTGGTTGTTGATTATTTCAGTTCACATCTTCCCTCCTTCCATGGTGTAAGCAGAACTCTCTTTTCAAAACAGTTTGAGAAACTTGTAAAGAGCTGCAGATGAGAGACAGAAGACACTTTGCAGTTTTATATAGATCTTTTGCATTTCCTGTGGGATTTTGTGTGAATTTTTGAGCTCTCTGTGGTGCAGGTGATAATGGGGAAGGAAAGAGTGGTGACAGAAATTCATGTAAAGCAGCAGAATACATTTGAGGAGGTCTGAACTTCAAAGAGGTGGTGATGGTAGTGAAAATGCTGGGTGCTCAGCTTGCTGAAGAAGGAATTGCTTGATGCAAATGCTTGAATATATATTTAAAGTAGGATTTGGGCTTCCCGTTGTTTCTGGGTTTTTTTTTTTTTACATTGACCCATATTTCATTTCCCCGGATTCATAAGATTTTTTTAGTACTCTATTCTGTGAATGTATCAGGGGGACTAACTGTTCAATTATAATTTTCATGCTTCTTATTTCATTTTCCATAATTAAGTGTTAGACTTTCATAAGATATATTATCTCTAAAATGCTAGTGTTGCAGAGCAATTTCATTTTATGTGGTCTTAATTTGAAGATTGTTTTTTAAATACCTTTTGCAGTTTTTTTCTGTAGGTTTTCCAGTAGATAGAATCTGTGTTCACAGTCAGAATATGCAATATGTAATACAGGTTGCTTTTACTTAGTCTTAAAAGGGATTTAAACATTCTCATGAAAGCTGAACACTGCTTGCTCAGAGTAAAGGAAAAAGAAACACTTAATCTTCATTGTATTTCAGCCTCCACATGTATCTAAGTGAATGTTTATCATGAAGAGACGGCATCAGTCACCATTTTTTTTGTACTGGGAGGCAGCCTGGGATACATAACAAATCCTGTAATTAGGAGCCAATAGATTCTAATTGACTTACATTAGTCCTCAAGCTGAGATCCAGCCTTTCTCTCTTGTCATGGCATGGAGCATCCTTTGTTTAATGAACACTGAAGGGAAATTGAGTGAGGTAAGGAAAAATAGCTCTTCTGAATGGATGCAGCCTTGTGCAAGTATTTGAAGTTGTTATTTTAAGCGCTTATTTTAGTGACTTTTGAGCTGAGCATTTAGAATATATAGAGTAGCATTTAGGAAAAATGTTAATGTGGTTGCTTACTTTAACATGAGCTGCAGCTCTGCCAGCAAAGATGAGACATGCCATTTAAGGAACACTAAAGCTTTGAGTGAAGTTTTTGCTTAACTTTATTTAGAAACTTGCTGGAGTGCACCGGATGCTGGGGGAAACCAGAACACACTTTTTGGATTGTCAGACCAAAGGCAGGAAGGTTCCCACAGAGCCCTCCTCCTTATGTAGCTTCTGTTTCTTATTTAGATTTTGTTTTTTAATACCCAGGAGCTTTTAGTGGTGTTCTGACAATTGTGGCCTGGAAATTTGTCTAAATTAAAGCAGGTTTTGTTTGTTTACTTAAAAGTGCTAACAGACTCAGACAGTCCCACAGCATTTTTCAGGGCTTACATCATTCTAAAATAGATTCAATTGATTCAAAACAAATTTGACAAAAAGGTAATTTTCTTTGCCCACTTGATGCATTTACATCTATACAAAAGGAATAGCTGAGCCTTGGCAGGTATGCTGCGTAGTATCTGGAATTGATATGAAATGTTAAGCTTATTTTAGTTGCTGGAAGATACAAGAGAACACAAGTTGTTAAATGAACTAGTCTGAAGATGTGAGACTAAATGCGGGAGAAGTTGGGAGCCAGATCTTCAGCTAACTTAAGTAAATGTAAGTTCCACTGAGGGTCTATCAGATGAAGGGCTGCTCCCATACTACTTAGCTTCTTATTTTGGATAATTTGAGGTTTTATGAATCCCCACATAAAGAGAGATGTGAAGAGCCAGGTATGCCTTCACAAACTCTGTAAAAAGTTGAGGATGATCAGTTGAGTCATGGAATTTTTCTTCACATTTGTTCATTACAGCTATACGAGACAGTAGCTGAATTACACCACCTATAAAAAGTACATATTAGCATCAAACCCTTATCCACATTTATTTATCACATAATTAAACACAGGATCACAGTGGTTTTTAACTCTAGTTTAGCCTTCCCAGACTCTCAGTCAGTCCCCAGGAAAAGCACGTGAAAACATAAAGGCAGAAGCATATCAAAGCTGTGAGAGTTTTTAGGACTTCATAATTTATCTTTCAAGCAAAAAGACTATTATGTGGGCCTACGCTTGTGTTGGGAATACTTTAAAAGAAATTCCCAAAAGAGTGAAGTCCTATGCAACTCCATTTGTACATGGAAGCTCTTTGGCCTCAGACTCTGCCCATCTTCTAAAAACACTGGGAGACCAAACTCCTGGGAGAAATTAAAGGGCATGAGGGAGAGAGATGAGTCTGACAGTCTGGTCCATGGCAGTTGGATTTGTTTCTTGCCACAAAGAGCTTACAAAACCATGAATAACTACGTAATAATTACAATTGTGGAAACATAGCTCATTTGGAGAAGGCAAGGAGTGTGTACACTTGCTTACATTACTGAAAAATGTATTCCTGTAAAATGTACAGAACTAAAGGAGCAGAATTATATTCTAGTTAAGGCATAATCTAATAGTGTGTACAATTCCCCGTTGCAGGACCAGGGTCCGTCCTGAATTGCACTGACACGAGCTGAAATGAACAGAATTCGATTCTGAGAATCCAGGTAACTGGTGGTGATACCCAAATCAGAAGAAAAATAAATTTTACTTTCATGGGTTGAAATATCAGACCTGGAAAATCACTTGTTGATTTTACCTGTGCTGTTATCTGAAATCACTGAATGGCTTCTGAAAAAATGGTTTACAGTTTCAATATGCAACAACTATATGAAGATCTGTTGCTTCCTCCATTTTAAAGGCCTAATCAAGAGTCTTCTGAAGTCATCTGAAAGTTTTTTATTGGTTAGAGGAGATGGAGATTCAATTGCAAGTAGGTTGTGTGCTGGTATTTTATTCTAGGAAGGTGCTGATTGATTTATTCTCCTGTGCAGATGCTTCGTGATGAGTGGTGACACCAAAGCCTCAGTCTGTGTTTGACTGTTTAGAGTCCCTTGAACATGGTTTTGTAAGGCCATTTCTAGCTACTAATTGGTAACTGGATGTGGTTAGGGTAGTTAGATAAACATACAGAGGAAGGGGATGAATCACTAAGTAAATATAATATTGATGCTGTAGGAACTGCTGTTACATACAGCACATTTGTGGCAGATGTGACGTATTTGTTTTCTGTTGTCAGGAAAATGTTACTTGAAAGAAGAATTGAGTCTAAATGTGTAGTTCCAAATCGGCACATCCACACCTTCTCAATGTGTGTGTTGGCTCCGGTTAGACTCTTAACAACGTACCTGCTTTTAACATACCCCACTTCTTTTTACATATCCCCTTAGAATTTGATCCACTAATCTGAGGTCCTATCAGAGAAGTTTCCATTGCTCTAAATGTCAGTGTAGTTGCATCATTAAAAGCCCCTAAAGTAGACGGTCTGCATAAATGTAAAAAGACATTTATGCCAGTGAAACAGCATTATGGTTATTAGTGGAGCATGTTGGCAGTTTCTGTCTGTGATTTTTCCACCCATGTAACATAGAAAGGGCTAAAAATACTGTCTACTGTGACTCTGACAGAGGAGAGAGTGATATAGTACCAAAATCAAGAAGAAAAGCCCTTCAAATTGTTTTCTGTCCTCTCTTTTGCACTTTTTCAGGATCTTGGTAGTATGCTAAATCTGCTTAAGAGCTTTACGTTCCTTGTGGGTGCTCAGGCTGGGGCCACCCCTTTAGCCAGCAGCCTCAGGGCAGCCTGGTCCATCCTTCAGCAGATGGAGCCATCAACTGTGATGGGAGGGAAGAGGAACCGAGGCAAAACGGTCGATGACAACGTTCCTGTGCATCCAGGTAAAGGGTTTATTCATTCCTGTTTACAGTGTTGACAATTTAACCATTAAAAAGGCCTAATTAGAAAACAAATTAGATGTTTGATAGCCCTGTTGCAACCAAGATAAAAAGCATGCCTATATATATATGTGATGTGTATTTATATGCATATGTGCTGAAATGAGTTCTCTAGTGTTTATTTTATTTATTTTATTTGTAATGTTCTTTGTTCAGAAAGAAGAAGGATCAAAATTTATTTCAGAAGTGTGGTTGGTACATTCCCTTCATGTGTGTGCATGCATATACGTGCACGTAATTCACAGTTTCCAGCCCCAAGTTCCCAAATGCTTGGCCCCACTCTGCCACTGACATTAGCTGTAAAAGCCATAATGTAATCCTCAAAAATTTGGAAGAGTTAATGTTTCTTTTCATAGCTTGAAAAGTAACTCTCTTCGCTCTCTCAAAAAGCTAAAATTTAGCTCCTCAGCAAAGCTGGATTGTTTTGAAATCATGAAATACATTTTTTGAAGACAAAAACCTCATGTCTGAGCTTTGAACTCCATGAAATTTACCACAAGTTGTAGAATATCTCTACCTTGAGTTTTGGTGCAAAGTTTCAGCAAGGAACTGAATATTAAGCAACAATACATAGAAAGTTACATAAGCTATTGCCAGACAAGATATTGCAGTGATACCATAAAATCCTTCTCCAGTTACTGCTTTCCTGATCTACTTGGCATGAAACGCTAACTTGACTTCTACTTACTATTATCATAAAAACCGCAGGGGTTTCTTCTTGCTGCTGCTTGTTTTGTCAAAGATTCAGTAATTGGTACCATGTGAATTAACATTTTGCAGTAACAGAAGAACAGCGTGCACCAACAACAAGAAGCAGTGTTCTGAAAAGTCACTTTAGCATTTAAATCTATGGCAAGCATCAGGGCTAGAAAACCACAATCTTTAAGAAGCAATGGACTTCCACATCAGATAGCTTACATTTCTCCTGCTGGTAACCACCTATGTGAATATTTACAACTAAAATGAAAACATGATAAGAAATTAATAGTCATCACAGATTTTTTTATGTGATGCTTGTATTTTTGTAAATCTTTGCAGCAAATTCTGTTGGATCTTCATACTGGAAGCGGTTTATACTTGGTTTGAATGTTTTGCAGTATTATATCATGGTACACTGCTGTGTTAGGATTTTAGTTATCGGTAACATGTTTAGCTTAGTTTGGTGCACTACAAATTATGTGTGTGCTGCATGATATTGATTGTGAAACATAGTGAACAACTAACCACACCAGAAAAAGAATGAAAAAGAAAAATCAGAGTCAAAACACCCTGTAAAGTCTTAAGGTACATTTTAAAAGATTAATTCTCCAGCCTCCTGTGGGTTACCTCTACTATACAGGCTAGTGAATTACTTGGATCATCTTCTCCCTCATATCCTTGACTTAATTGAGCTGTAGTGTGAGAAACATTTATTCAACGACTGCAGGCACTGACGCTGCAGGGGAGCTCTTCAGCTGGGCTGGAAAGTGAGGACTGTAAGATTCACAGAGATTGTTCAATACAGCCGTTAAAACACAGTGATGGATAAAGCCTTCTTGAAACCTCTAAGTCATTGGATAGATCTTTTGATTCAAAATCTTTTTGAACTAGGGTCACCTATGGTTCCTTTGCAGCTCCCAGCCTCACTGTTGCATAAAAGAGGCCTTCAAATTTCACCCATTTTGTCTGACAAGATCCTTTTTTCAGCGTTCATCCTTCATGACCACAATTCAATCATTTAAGATGACAAAAAACACCTAACAGTGGGTTCTCAATTCTCCATTTTTAGCTGGTATTGTTAGTAATAAAGTAAAAAAGGAACACAGGCTTTCAAATTGGAAGCAACCTGGTACCTTTAAGAAGCTATTCTAGATAACTGAATGAGCAGTGCTGAAGAAATGGAAGGAAATTTAAATTTTGTCCTTGCCAAGATACTTTAATCCAATATTTATAGCAACACTGTAAAATCAGGGCTGTCAGAGAAAGAGCTCTGTAACTGGAGGTGACAACTTGCTGGTTCCAGACCTGGCCTAGCTTTGTGACATTAAGCACATCGCTTGATTACATTGTCTTGGTTTCCTTTGGTTTTGATGCTGGGATGAGAAGTACCTATGAGTAAGGCTGAACGTACCCGTTATACAGAAGAGAAGAGATGGAGCAACAGGTTTTCTGCTGGCAGGTGGCACCGAGCGCTTCCTGCGGCAGATGGAGCTGGGGGACTGAGTGTGTAGTCCTCTTTGCCCCTCCAGTAAATCTAGTCCACACCGATGACCCGAGAATCGCTGTAAACAGGGAACTTTGGAATATTCACAGGGAGGATATTACAGAAAGCCAAGAAACCATGACTGGGATATTCAGTTAGCAGAGTGAATTTTTCCACAGAAACCTCAAAGAGATTTCCAGTTGTAATGTCTTTAGCTTTGAAAATATAATCCAACTTTTTCATTTTTAGGTCTCTGACTATCATCCTCTGGTCTCAGCAGAACAACAGCAGTGTATTTAACAGCTTCATTAATGCCACAGTAATAATTATCTACTGCAGGAGTGGCTATCACATCAGGATCTTTTATACCAGAACTGCAGCAGGATTCTGATTCTTTGGAACTCAGGAGCAACATTTGTAAAGGTACAAAATTAGTGAAAAAGATTATGTAATCTGAATCTAAAACAATGCCAGTATATTAAAAAAGAGAAAATGGGAGCCTGCAAGCTGGCTGCTCTGCAGAGCAGGTAGCTTACACAGAATGGGGTTAGTTATAGCTGCTCAGGATAACAGTTTCACCCTCCTTCACAGAAAAGACTAAGGCAAAAGTGCAAGCTGTTGGCTGGGCTGAGTAATTAATCCACAGGGAATGGCTTACCGACTGAGTCCACTTTGTCTGTACGCAGATTTGAGTTGTAACAGTATTTGAAATGATGCATTTTCATTTCTTTCCTTGCTACAACACGATCGTAAGTTATCTGCTGTGAATTTTTTCAGTGCAATATTCAGAACTGTGTGTTTCCTATTTGTAATTGGCCAAATAATTCAGATGCCAGTTTCTGGTTTCTTTGTGATTATTTATTAGTTGTGTTTATTACATTTATATATATAAATGTAATATCTAAATATTCTCAGAGTTATCATACTAGATTTCAAAACATGCACAAAACAATAACAAAACTAAAGTAAAAAAATTTACAAAATATTGCAGTATTCGCTGATTTATAAATTACAGAGATTACTAGCTATGTGTGAATCACACAGGTGGGAAAAACAGATCATCTGTCACGTTTCCTTCCTCTGGATCTTGAAAATAGAAACTGGAGCTGTGCAAGGGTGCACTGCAAGAAAATGTGTTTCTCTTCTAGAGAAACTTACTTGGGAAAACAGAGAGAGGTGCGAAGCTTTGCACATACTTACAAACTCTTTTCATCTTAATTACAAGCATCTGAGACCTTACAATTTTTTCAAGCATCAGGATGGTACAGTGATGTTATTTTATAGCAAGGCCTGTATAATTATAATTAGAATTCACATGCACATTTTCACATAGTCCCTAGGTACCTGGTTAATCAGTTGGATCCCTTAATGACTCTCTTCTATGATTCAGGTTAGTTTCTGAAGTGTAACACTTGCAGAGCTTTCCCACCATTCTGCCTATGTTAGGTCTCATTTTTAAAACGACACTTTAATTTGATATTTAATTATTGTCCAGCTTGGAAAGGAGGGAGCCAGGGCGGAGGGTTTGGGGCGGCTGCTGAGGGCTGCAGCTGGACCGGCCACAGGGCCTTGCACGCTGTCACTTACCTATCTTCATCCTCAGATCACCTGTCAGGTTGCAACCTAGCAGGTTGTGCTCCCAGGATCTTGGCTTCAACATTAGTTATGCCTTTTCTTGCAACTTGGCCAATCTGCGTAGAACTTGGCTAGGGAAGTCAGGGTGTGCTTTGTAAATTGCCTGTAAAGCTACAGCATGTGGCAGCAGTGTGAAGTTTTCCTCTGCACCCACTCCCCATCGCATATGGAGAAAAGACCAGTAAACGTGGGTAGAGCAGAGGCAAGGGGCTTTCATGCCCTGGCCCATTACATCACTTCGGCACTGCCCGCTGGTTATTTGCTCTCTATATCACTTCCCCCCAGGGGGCTCAAAGGAATCAGCAAATCTCCCCCAGCAGAGCTACGAATCCCTAGCCCAATTCATTAAGGCGCAGCAGGACAGCCAGGGATTAATCAGAGGGGGAATGCTGTGAATTCCTGCGCACTCTTTCTTTCCCCGGCGCAGCTGGTGGCGGGGACACTGCCAGATGAAAGCGGGGCTGTCAGCATCCATCAGCCTGGCTCCGGCGGCTGCATTCCAGGGGATGGACTGGCCTCAGCTGGTAGCTCCGGTGCCGCTTCCCTCTGCCAGGTTAGACATGGGAGGAATCCAAATTCAAGTACACCTCACTCTTCAAGCTTTTGATCTGTTTTCAGGAGTTACCAAATTCTCTAAGACAAAATGAGAATGGAGATATTTTTTAATGTTAGGCCACAGCATCACAGAATCCAGGGATGGGAGAATTTATTGACAGCCCATCTTCTTGCCACTTCGGAGTTGTTCTCTTTCTGATCTTAAATTTCCTAAACAAGGTTTGCGTGATGTAACAGGGAAGCTATTCTTAAGGAGCTTTTTATGGGGAATTCTGTTTTCTCTAGGATGTCATTGTTCAGTTATGACTTATTGTTCTCGTTCTCCACAGTGGTAAAATACCCACTGATAGAGCTGGATTTTTCCTTTTTTTTTTTTCTTCACAGAATCCCACTATATGTATTAATCATCTTCTTTTCTCCAGCCCCCACAGCGTTGTCCACATGTATTACCATTACGTAGCTGTGCTGCGATCATACATAGGAGTCACTGGGTGGGAGCCTGTGTTATTTATTGTAGCATATTTATCTGAAGAGTGCTCCACTGCATTGCAAACAGTAAACAAGTATCAGAAATACTGTGATAAATGAGTGTTAGAACAGCACAGCATGAAGCAGTGGCCCAGCAGCCTCACTGCTAAGTCTTACCATAAAATTGGGCACTCATTAGGTCTGCAGTATTATTGGAAACATGTCCCTCCAGGTTTCCTTCCATGAAGACAGTGATCCCCAGTAATCCCCTGCTGTGCTGACCGCCAGCGATCTGCCACATCACAGTCAGCAGCCTGCAGGTGGCCAGCAGAATCATTTTCTGTGCAATAATGATGGTCTGTGAGAAATGTTAAGGAAGGGGAAAAAATTGGAAACCATTGCTTTTAAGACAGTTTAAGTTCAAGGGCCAGCCTGTGTCAAGGCTAATCAGAAGTGTGGTGAAAACTAATACGCAATCTTTTACGAATATGAGAGTCAATTTATTTGTAATCTAATTTATAATATTATTAATTCAATTTGTGGGTACATATGATTTTAAGGAGTCATGTACTCATATTAGAAGTCTTTATTTAGAAATTTGGGATTTGGGGATTTGCTTACATTTTAACATATATAATTCCAAAAATTGTAATTCTCTTTTATTGCTATTTGCCATTCTGCAACTATTCTTTCTTTCCTCCTTTGATTTGAAAGGCCATTTCAGGTCCAATTCAGCACCTATCTTTGCAGAATAGAGCATTTACCACTTGGCCATGCAAACAGTTGTGCCAGCATGGCACAAGGCTGGGGATAAGCAGTCGGAGATGGTAAAGGAGTTGTACCTTAAGCCAGTGCTGCTATTAAAAACTGATTCATGAAACACAGCCTGCGGGGAAGGAGGTGGAAAAATGAGTGTGGGGATGAAGATGAATGACATAGGGGAAGAAATCCTTAAATCAGCATTGCCACTGGAAAAATCATATTTTTATGCATTTCTACTGTATCCTCAGTGTCCTCAGGCTGCTGAACTTTGTATGTGAAAAGCTGAACAGGCCTATTTGCTATTCAGTACTTTTTCATCCTTTTCTGTGATTCTCTGAATATATTTATTTTGTACATGCATATGTAAAAATCTGTTATTTTAGTTATTGTTTTCCTTTCCAACCTAAAGCTTGTATTCCTACTAGTGAAGACTTGCTGGAGACTAAGTAGGCATTGTTTAAACACTTCCTGTCTAGCTTCGCTGGGATACTTCAATCTGTCTTGCTAAAGAGAAAAAAAGATTAATCATTCTTGGGGTTTTTTTTTTAGAATACTTGATTCTGACAGTGAAAGCAATTTGTGTGGCTTAACTGTGATGCAGACACTTTCCTCCTGTTGTTTGAGTCATACTATCTTATTTTATCCAAGTTCTTAGAAATAACTCTCTGAAAGGTCAATCTTAGTTTAGTAATTGGGATTTTGGGGGTTTGGTAGGAACAATCTAGTTCCAAATAATTAACCTGGACAACATGTAATTCAAGGAAGAAAAAAATAACTCCCCCATTTCTCGGCTTTCCTCTTAGATCTCTGCACAGGTTACCAAGCCCTAGGGTCTTGGTGTGCAGTTGTACAGTGCATCTGCTCACCTGTTTATGCCTCCTGAGAGGCGAGGGATGAACAGAACGTGTCTGAATTCCTTCTGCACAGGGTAGCTGAGCTGGGGGTAATAATTTACTGCAGATACAGACCGACAATAAATTAGTACGCCCCCAAGAGTCTGGAAGAAACAGAGGAGGAGCAGTGACTCATTTCTGAGTCATAGAGCCTCCCCGGATTTATCCTGGGATGAGGTACTGTATGCACCACTCCTTGATCTGGTCTGTCTCGAAAGGACAACCGAGCCCTCAACAGCCCTGAATATAATTGTGGAAAAATAAATGCTAGCAGCAATCATTCCTTGGCAGCAGCAGACTTTATTATGTTTTTAAGATCTTCCCTGTATCAGGTCAATATTTTGATAAGAAATGGTGAAAAAAATGCAGGGCAGATTGGTTTGGCTGATCAGTCAGTCTGCAATCAGAAGTTGTCAGATCACCCCTCTGCAACCCTTGGCACAAGTTACAGGAGCTGCTTTGGGGGTGTATTAGGGATCAGTTAGAGATCCCTACATTGTTAAAGTGGTGGGCAGCCATGCAGCAGCAGGGACAAGGCTTATTGTGCTTTTTCTTTCTCTTGGTTTCTTCCAAAGGTTTGTTCTGCTGAGAGCATTTTCACTGTTTTGCATTGTTTGATGCCTGAGGCTGCATCAGTCTCCCACCCATCCCCGATCCCTGTGGCTGCCCGCTGTGGGTGTGCTCGGGGATCTGCCCTTCTTCTCAGCACCGATTCCTAGCGGCAGGGGAGGATGGAGGTTTCAGACCTCTGGCACAAACAAGGCATCCTGTAATCAAAACCATCTGGGTTTATATGGGTCCTTTTGAATTGGGTGGAAACCACCACTTGAGAATACCAATTGTACCAGAAGCTTTCTCAGTCAAATAAAACTCATGTAAGGGGTTTGTACCAGTCCTGCGCTCATTTGTGGGGTGTATGAGATGACAGGAGCAGCAGTATCAGGAGCGGCAGTATTCTGTGGTTGGGGCTCCAGTGTAATTACAGCAATCTCAGACCCTTGTACGACACAGCATATAGGAATCATAAAACTTCTTTAAAGTCATGGTCCCTGTTCTTTGCCAAAGCACAAGAACAGAGTGGCTGAAAATCCCGAGCTTAGAGTTTGACAAAATCTGTTCTGAGGTGGGAGCAGTTCTAATACCTCATAACCTTGTCAGGACTCCTTCCACCATGTTTCCATCCTAGAGCTGTGGCTGCATTTGTCTTACCAGGCACCAAAATCAAGATTTGAACCCCTGTTTATAAAGTATTTTAGTTGAAGGCACTTTAATCTCTTTGCAGCACTGACTACTCCTAGCTGGCGGAATAGCTGCGCTAGTTGGACTGTGGACTGTTTGTTGTTAATTTTCACAGATTTTTCTTTTTACAGATCACAGGTATACAAAGACTTTGTGTGTGATTTGATAAGCAATCTAAAAGGAGGAGGTTGTAGTCCGTCTTTTTTCTAGTTTTCCTTTAGTCTAAGCCTTATGGTTCCGCTTCCACTCTATTATTCAAAGTACAGCACTCATTAGACCTTTCGGTGAGCTGATTTAACTCCCTGTCTGGCAAGAAACTATTAGCTTTGCAAGATAAAAAGTGTGCTTTCTGCTTGGTTAGCAGTTGGAGGAGCCCAACAAGCATCAGAGCCAGCACATGATAAGCTTCAGGAATGCATGGCTGTGAGGAGGAGGAATGGGTCCTCCCTTTTTAAGGATCAGAGAGCTATCAGATCAGCTAGCTCCATCTCCTGTAACTTCACCCTGAACCTCCCACCATGTTCCAAATTTGAACAGTCAACAGGTTAGGAAAAAGTGAACAGGCTTGCAAAGTCGGACGCTGGTGCAGGATGAGGGGACCAGCAAGCTAAAAACAACCACAGAAACTCAACTGACGGTGCAAATGGGACAGGAGAGTTCTTATTTCCTCTTGTCTGTCTAACAGACCTCTTCTGGCTTATTATATCTATTTGCTTGTGAAAGTTTCATGAATAATGTATCTTAAGTACATTAAATGTCAGGTATTTTGGCAGGGGTCCGTCTTAATGACAGTTCCATTTTCAAGATGATGAATGTCTACTGTAAAAAATTAATTTTCCTTCTTCCTGTTAACTGAGATAGGTATAGATAACAGTCTGAGAAGTAGTCACTAAATGGTCATAAACATTAAGAATGTATGTAAAGAAATAAATTTCCCTTATTTCTATTTCTTTTGCACACATGAAAGTATACGAGAGGTTTGGGTTCAAGTTTAGTGCTGTTTGATTTGAGAAGATATAATGAACTAACTGTAATAGACACCATAATGAACCACACAGCATCACCAGTAGTGAATATACCCAGACAGAAATGCAAAATTCATTAGAAACATCATTGCACAAGAAGGAATATTTATTTCTGTGACTTCTCTATCTTTCTATCAGATGGAGTCCTGTTTCATGAGCAATTCTTGCTTCCTGCTGCATGAACAGCAGTCCTCATTGCAGATGCATAGGTGGTTCTAATCACCCTAACACCATTGGGCAGTAACAAGCTCTCGGAAACAATACAAGGATGTAACTCGACATTACATTTATATATATTCAAATAATTTTATTAAGCACAGTTTAGGAAGCTTGGCTGCTCTTTTTTAAAATAACTGAATCCAAAATAAGTTGCTACACCTATAAAAATAGCAGTTACAGACAGACCTCCAGATCAGAATGTTACTCACAACATTAGAGATGTGATCACTATCTGTGAGTGTTACTACAAGTAGTCATGCCATGGTAAACGTACATGGTGTTTGCTTCCTGCTAGCTCAGAACAGTTCATGCCCCAGTCATTCTGCAAATTTTCTATTGGATTTTACCTTCAAGTACATACAGAAGAAGTAAAGCCACTCGATTCAATGGAGAACAAAAAAATCCTCCACGTTCTTAGATTGCATAGCAGTGTCATGTACTCACTGAAAGGAAATGACCACTAACTCTGCCTTTGCCTTATGAGGTTATATTTTCATTCCAAGAAGACTTGCATTTATGTAACTATAAATTAGCAGATTAGAAACAGGAGGAAAGCTTTGCCTGCGTACATGTTCCACAGTGGTGGTGGGGGGGGGGGGGGTATTGTAAATCAACAAACTGGTCCTCCAGGCACAAATCTCTTTCTGAACTCAACTGTGAAGTTTGTATCTGGATCTGATGCTGCCACCTGGTGTCTAGGTGATGCTTTAGGCTGGCCCAAACCAGCAGGTGAGGGCCATCCCTGGCCACAGGGCTGTTGCCACCCTATATCATATAAGGGCCTGGGGTAAGAGGACCAAGGATAAAACGGGCTTGTAAGCCTAGCTGCCCCTAAGGATCAGCTGGGTTATCTCCAACTCCACAAAAAGCTGATTCCATCTAGCATGCTGTCTGTGAGGAGAAACCTGGGTTGTGAAAGTCCTTGGCACTAGCTCTGGTAGGGGGGAACTGGGATTATTCTGTCTGGAGCAATCTGGCAAATTGTCATTTCCTCTTCATCTTCCCAGCAGCAGCAGGCAGGAGAGTGGCTCTGGCAGCAGGACCATCCCCACAGAGGGGTCCAGGACTTTAGGATGGTTAAGTGCCAGAGTCAAAAGACATCTTTTAGGAAGCATAACCGGAGGACTTTACGGTAGCTTTCCATTTACAAGATCGGCTGCACAAAGTTAGCAGGACATGAGAGTCCTGGGCTCTGAAGGGTGGGACAGTTTGGCCGAGTTGGCATGTAGGCTGGCTCTGCTGCCATTGCACTCAGCTGCATCACAGGGTGGCTGCGTTGGAGGAGCATTGCTTTTGATAACAGTGATTGATTATGCAGCCCTCCTGCTTTTTCTTGTTGTCATAACGTGATATAGGTAAAACTGTTTGTGTAGTCATGCTGTGAATTAGGTTAGAAGCACTAAAATAACTAACACCCACCACCACCTGTTTATTTTTAACATGGATGAATTCCTCATCCAGTTCACCCCCCAAAACCACTTGTACAGCCTCCTGATGAACCAGATGGGAAATCAATTCAGCTGGAAAAAACAAAAATCTACATCCCCATTTCAACAAAAAAATTATCTCCCAGTCAGGTCAGTTCCTCAGTCTGTGCTATGCTGTGTGGAGACAGGACAAAGCACCCGCGTGAGTTACACTTTAAGCAACCCAGCCTTTGAATGTGAGACACTCTAAGGCTACGCCTAGAAACAATTTCCTCTCCACCTCCCTTTCTCCCTTTCTCCCTTTCTCCGCAGCATGCCTCTTAGCTTGGTTTCACTATACAGCACAGCTTTAACCAGCATGTAGTGGGGCTAATTCATTTGCCCAGGGCTGGGGAGAGGGGAAGCTGTCTGAGCTGATGCTGCTGCCAACAGAATGACTGAAACTGGGGCCAAGTAATCAGGTAAAATGCTTTCTGTCTGCCTATGCTACACAGTGTCTTTTGCTATTCTCCAAATATTTATGTCTTTGCAAGATACATAAACATTTCAACAGTGCTCTCTTTAGCACTTATTTCCAGCACTGAATGTGAAGTTGCTGTCTCCATGCTCCTAAACCTCCTTCAATATGACTAATTCACACTGGGTGAGCTTCTGACTTGCCTAACCAGAGGCATGTAGCTCCATAATATGAGAAACAAACTCAGACAGAGAAGTGACGGGAAGTGGTGACGGGGACGGCTTTGCTGCTGTGTGTTTGCATACCTGCAATTGAAGTTCATGTCTCCTTATTTCTCTTTTTCCTTTCTTTTCTCCTCCTTCCTCCTTTTCCGCAGTGGCTAACATAAGAATTTGAGGTTTAAAAGGTGCCTGTCTCTGAACTTTCCAAAAGTAACAAAAATACAGGAGATGTTTGGAGAGTTAATGTTAAATCTAAATTCAACTGGTATATTAGAGTTCAGTGTTTCCTCCACTATTTATTAATAACTTACACATTTAGTGTATCTTCTCATCTTAAAATTCTGAACTGCTCACTGATCTACACTAGCAAACACCCCGTCACGTAAGAATTTTCCCAGTTAGGATGAGTAATTGAGGAGCTGAATTAATCAACATTGTGCGGTCTGTGGCAGCCAGGAGATAAACTCCCAAGTCCCCTTTACTTCTTTTACTTTCTGCAAAATGCCCTCCTTTCATATTTTTAGAGCTTAGAGGATGGCATGTACATAGCAAGTTACATCTAAATAGCACGCTCTCCAAAAAGTTTGCTATTTTCTTAATGTTCATGAATATTTCAGGAACTCGTGCTAAGAGGTTTCAGTGCATTCCAGGACAATGATTTCAGGTTTCTGTTTTGCCTTAAGAGGAAACGTGGCTTACTGTGACACATTCTACATGGTTTGCATTATTCTTTTAGACAGGGTTTATTGCTGTTACAGAATCAGATGTCCTGAAAATGTACTACCTTTTTGTGTGTGTCTAAGAAGGAGTATATGTTCTTACAACTTTCTCCCTGTTTTTCCATTCTTGTCATCAGTCCCTGACATGAGATGGGCATCATTTTTGGCTGTTGTGAGAGCAGAGTTGTCTCTAGAAATTCATGCATTTTCTTAAGTCATGAGCAACACCGGAGTTAAGGAATAGAGTTTACTTTTCTCACCCTTTCATCTCATTGTTTTCCATTGCTTGAACTGGTAAATACACTTGGATAAAATTTTGCAGTGACAGCAGTGCACAAAATAACCAAATTAGTCTTTTCCAGCTGAAATGTCTGTTATTGTACTGTAGAATAACTACAGTGATTTGCATGAGTGTATATTATAGCATTTGGGAAACATTAGCTTAATCAGAGTACATGTTACGTTTAAATACTTAAATTTATCATTTCATTAGTAATCTGCTTCCTTTGCTTATATTGATGCATTTTTAATATACCATAAGATCTATTAAAAATAATACTCTGTTTAATGAATACATTTGCTCCCTACAAGGTATATGTTCTCACAAAACTGAATGAGCACATAAATAACATATAAAATCCACGTCAGAGTTCAAGATCCATGCTTATACCAATTACTTTTACTTTAAAGAAAAGCCTGATAGCAAACTAAGAAAATTATTCCAATTTAAAAAAAAACCAGAATGTGAGAAGAGCCAATATTAAGAAGTATCTGGGTCATTCCTTCTCGTAGTTAGAGCAGAGAACTTGAAGAATGCTGAGAGACAAGCTCTAGCTAATCTCTCTATCATAATGTAACATGAACTTGCCTTACAGATGGTATAGGTAGGTTTGCACAAAAATACAGAGCTGTTAATTGGGGCAGCTGAGATGCAGTCATTTTGCCAACTTCGCATTTGGGAGCAGAAAGGCACATTAAGTGTTTTGGTTATTTAGCTCAGTTAAATGATACTAGAATAGTCAGTGACACAAAGACAGCAATTTACTACACCAGCTACAAGGCACTTCCCTGCCCAGGGACACATAGCTCTAACTCCTAATTACAGGTGGATTAATCTGTGACAACTGAGGCAACTATTACTACCAGCTGCCCTCTTCTGCCATGGATCACCTCCTCACAGGGTTTGGAATCTGTCAGTGCTTCTTGGCCAGCTCCATTTACAGCCCAATATAGTGATGTAATTTGAAATCAGTGACAGTTAACGTAAATATGGTGCGCTGTGAACTGAGACAGCTGAGGAGCAGAAGGTTTCTTGACTAGGATGTGTATCTGCAAGGATGGAAACCTCCAAGGAACACAGCTCTCAGCAATAATTGCTTTAGCCACCCCACTTCTAATCATCTGCTCTTGGAATAAAAGCCTGTACTTCGGCTCAGATGGAAAAAAAGATTAACAAGAAAACCATTTTTCTTTCTAAATTTTTTCCCTGTATAATACACGTGCTTTTATTTAAGAGAACAATAAAACCTATCTTGCTAACTCTAATTCAGTCCCTAGTCTGTGGGGCAGCTTGCCTTGATTACATTGTACTAAATTACTCATCTTGGATATATGCTGCTCTTTATTTTCTCTGCCAAGAGCAAAAATATGATATTATTTGGCAAGAGGAATGTGTATCTAAAATGTCAAATTACAGCTCATAACTATTACGGGATAGTTTTGGCGATAGCCCTTTGTGATTGTTCCAAAACAGATGTCTCTTTCTAGGAGATCCTTAAAACTAATACATGCTTTATGTTTGCTTTTAGGTGGTATTTTGAGAATGTCTCACAAGGACACTAGCTGGGTGCATATATTGCTTTAGTTTAACTTTAAATTTCTAACTTCTCAAGACTTCCGAGTCTTCAGATTGCATTAGCTGATAATTCTGTGTGTACACACAGTGCAAACATTGAGAATTGCAGATCCTTTTTTACAATAACCAGTATAGCCAACCTATGAAACTGCATGTTATTTAACATAACAGAAGAATAAAATTATAAAGCTAGTTCATATTTGTCAACTTTTTCACCTGATGTTACAAGAGTGTTACCACTGGAACTTGGTTAAATCTCTTGTGCTTCTGCCATCTTAATTAACTAATATCAGCTTTTACTAAAATTGAATTAAAGAGTGTTGCTTGGTATTAGAGTTCTGAAGCAGGTACCACCATTACAAGTGCTCAGCCCATGTGCATTTGTTCACTTTCATGGGACTATGAAAAATGGCTTTGGTTTAAATTTAGCTGCATCTGCTAATTCGGTCTCCACTGCTAAACTTAGAATGGATTGGATTCATGGGAATATAAAGACTCAACAGAGTAACAGCAAAAGGCTGTAAAAAAAAAACTCTGGAATTCATTCTTTGTACTCTGAACACTGGTAGGAGCGATTGAACCATGAAGATTTTACCATAAGCAATTGTACAATTCAGCTAGTAGAAGGAATTTACTTTTGCTAATCACTGTCCTAAGATAGCCTACTGGGCATAATTTTTAATATTAAAGTATCCCTGTCTGTTAGTAATACAGCTGGCTTTGCTTGCTTTTGAGAAGGTTACAAACCTGGGGAAAGGCAATCTCCCAGGATGAATGTACACTTGAAGCCATTCTGATGTTTCACTGTTTCTGCATGTGGTGCCTACTTGGATTCCTTGGAGGCTCTTAACCCAACTGTGCCATGGTTGAGCTGGTATCGGTGACGTCCATCACTGGAGTGGATGAAAAGATAGACAGATTGGTAGAGAAATGCCAGACTGGAATGGTCTTTGTAAAGGAAAGCCATGATATTATGGTAGATGCCAGAAGTGACAAGTTTTGGATAGGGTTTGATGTGGAGGTTCAACACAAGGCAAAAAGCCCTGTGAGAGGTGGGGTGACTGTGATAAAAGCCATCACAGAAGTTTGATGCGAGGTGGGAGATTCAGTCTGAGGGACAGTGGCTGAGGAAAGGCCCAGCTATAAAAAGAGTCCTAAGAGAGAATAAAAGAGCAGAGCTCCAGGCTTGCATTTTCATGAGGACTGAGAAGAGGCAAGAAGTGGCAAAACGGTCCATGGGAAAGTTGTGAGAGGCTGAGCACAACTGAGGCGGAGCACAACTTTGGCTGACGATGCGTGGTCCACTGCACACTGATCACACAAACTTACACTTGTCAAAAATATCAGGGATGCCATTTGAATTGATAGGACAAGTTTAGACCATGGTGTATTGTCAGCCCTCAACTGTGGATTAGCAAAACCTTCCGAGTGACCTGAGTTATGTGGCTTCTGAACTGTGTCTTTTTTAAAATGGATTTTGTAGAGGTGGGAGGTAGTCATGTGTGGGTGGGGGGCGTTAGGAGTGTTTTTGATGAGAGAAATCTTTTAGGCCTCTGGATGATTACTCAATCAATCAAATACAAGAATTCAAGTAGAGCTGTACTTGCTGCCAGGTGATCATTATGTTATGGAAGAGGTTTGAATGGAAGAACTTGGAAATTTAATGATAGACTAATGATGAATCTGCCCTAGACTTGTTCAGATATCCCGTTGCAGAAACACTGCCTCTTGATGATTGGATTAATGGTTGAAAGAGACAGCTCAGCAGACTCGAATAAAAGGCTTTCCACAGATTTGCTTTGGAGGGCTTGAGCCTTGTTAACCATATGGTAATTTTAAAGACTATAAATAAATTTTAAAAATCTAGTTTAAACAGTCTTTAATAAATTATTTTAATGTACTGTTATTGGCCCCTCCTTTGGGATATCACAAGTCTGCACTTTCTGCCTGACAAGCTAAAAGGTGCTGTCAAATTATCAGCTCAGTTTTGTCTCATATACTTAATGGAAGCCTTGATGCCCCTATTGAAACTTCATCCTAATGCGAGGAAGGCTTTGTCATCTGACTGAAAGCATATTGGAGAAGAGCCATCAGGAGAGTTATCTGGGACTGTTCTCTCAATGTTTTTCAAATACTGGTCCACACCCAATGAATTACGGCTTTTCTTGCCCAGTTCCTTACTGAGACAGGCAGGACTTGGTAAGGAAGCACAGGACAGAGGGACAGCTGAGTGGAGACAGTTGCTCTGAAGGACCTAAGCTGGATGTTGCCACCCACCCAGTGCTGCTGAGGAGTCCAGTAGGAACAGAGTGGTTGGGACTGGGCGTTTGGGGGTGTACTGTATGGGTCTTCTGTTCTCAGCTATTTGTGGTCATTGTGTGCTTTAAGAGTAAAATCTGGGTGGCTGGCTAATTCCCTTGCTAAATTTGTGTTCCTTTCTTTCTTGCCATATTGTCATCAAAGAAATTATGCGAGGAATCCACGACTCCTGGCAGAGATGGAGCTTCGGGTTGTACATGTGAAGCCTGAAGAACAGCATGAGATCTCAGATCTAGCAGGCTGGGTGGCACTTAAGTAAAAGGTGTCATGCAGGAAAAAAAAAAATTAAGCCTAGCTCTGTGTTTCTAGATGTGGAAACAGTGGCAAAATTCAACTTTCCTAGTTCCTAATAAGTGGATGAATGTTTAGCCTTGAACTACAATGAGGCTTGGAAATCACTCAAAATGTTTACATTACAGAGTGGGGCTTGCTTAAGATCAAATATCGCATACCTGTCGATTTCCTTCCTAATCCTAACCACAGTGGGCAGTTACAAGTTGTAGATCTCTGTCTACTCACCGATCTCCACCCCCCCCACTTTTTTTTGATGTGTGTTGCACTAAGTTTTACATTTGAATATCTTTACGAACCATAGAAAAGGCTTTCCTTACGAAGATAAAATGTTCCCCACCATCTGTGCACTAGAAATAACATAAAACGCCCTTTTCCTGTTCTATGAGAGAATTTTCCATGTTATCAGAGTTTGTAAGAGAACAAAACCGGGAAGTTACCTATGAAAGCAGTTAGGGGTACTGAGAAGTAGGCAGTGGTTTTGAACGCTTTTAATCGTCTTTCCCCTGTAGCAGCAAGCTACACATTATTTATCACTAGGGGTAACTTTGTAATGTGTTAGGTGTATTGCAAACAAAACAAGGAACTGCAGCCATAGCATCAAGCAACACCAATACCCACGCTGAAAACTGTAGCCTACAGACTGGAGACCAGAGCCAAAGCTTAATCCCCACAGGTCTGTTGTTATGTTGCATGCTATATTGTAAATAAAGTAGACAAGTACAAACAAGAGTTCAAAAGATTATATCTGGTGGTAGATGACCATGATTTAATCAGCTTTTTGTCCGCTACCATACCTTCTATTTTACATATGGGATCAGAGTCCACTGTTGTGCTGGTATAAACAACAATGCTGCCAATATTAAAAAAACCCTTGCCTCTGTAATGCAAAAATGAAGCAGCTCAATACTGGACTTCTATGCAGTGACATAAGTCCAAATAACTGTGGTGGGAGTTTCGACTGTGGGGTGGTTTGGGTTGTTTGGGGGTTTTTTTTAGCTTTCTAAAGCTAGGAATTATTACTATGATCATGCCTTTTGACTTCCTAATCCAGATCATAGATGTTCCTTTGTCAAGCCTTTCTGTCATATTTGTAGCATATGTCCTTCTCTTACAGCTGTGTTTGGAAATTACCTCTAAATTCTAGCGCTTTTTTTCAGATTATTTCTCTCTCAACTGTCCAATTGAAATGAGAAAATTATTTCTCTTCACTGTCCAAGTGAAATGAGACAACAGAGGAGAAAAAATACAGAAACTTTCAGAGATTTTGATCTCTGTGCAAACTGAGCATCCAAAGAAAGTTTTCTCAAAACTTTTGCAGTAACTTGTGGCATAGACATGTAGCACCAAAAATTAGGAGCTTGTGGAAACCCCACTGAGCCCTTACCTGCATCCTTAGGCAGCTAAATCCCTTTGAAAATCTGGGCTCTCGGCCCAACCCTGCAAAGAGTTCTCTGTGGAAAGAGTCCTCCTCCTCCTCCCTGGGGCTGACTGTAGGATAGCTATTTTAATAGCTGAGGCTTTCAAAACAGCCTAAAGCAGTCAGGAAAAAAATAATGTAATAAGAGGCAAGTAGATGAGTTCCCAGATGATTGATTCTGGACACCCTACAGAGCTACAAATTGTGATTTGTAAACAGCTGAAAAGGAAAAACGATGGCTAGAGATGTACTTTCTAATGTGCTTTGGGCCAGTTTCTCTCTTGTGTGATTTTCTGTGTGGTCACTTTCTGGCAAAAGAGAGGTCCCAACTCGCTATGGTATGTGCTCTATACGCCCTTTGGACGCCTGTCAAAAGTCACATGTGATTAATAGCTCTAAACTTTGCGGTATTAAAGATGTAGGAATATGGTAGAGATGGAAAGTGCCTTATAAATGTGAAGGATTGTTTCCTGTGTTTTGTTATTTTACTTTTTTCACTTAAGATTCTTTTATTATGGCAGGATCTTAGCTCTACCTCTTACATTTTTGTCCCAGAAATAAATTGATCGGAACAAATGAGACATTTAATGGAAGATTGCACCATTTAACTTTTGTAGAGTCATTAAGGTAGATTTGATTAAGTGGCACTCATGGCTCCAAAGATGTTCAGTCATATAGGTCCTTGCATTTGGATAGCTGTGGGACCTCGAAGGGTGGCCTGGACTTGTAAGACTCTCTCCTAGGCAGCGGAGATTGCAGACTGCAAGGGAACCAACGTAATTCAAAAGCTTGTGCCATTTCCAACAGAGAAAATAGCAAAAGTTGTCACTCAGAATTAAATGTTAGATTAGTATTAGATATTTCAAAATAAGCCTATTTAATAGCAATTGCTCTATGTGGGTAATTTTTTTTTTTTAATTTCAGTAAAAAGTATTTGGTATTTTAAGTCTTTAATTGTCTTGGCAAAGAGCCACCAACAGACTGGTTTTGGAAACACATCTGTGTGAATGATCCTAGTGGGTTCATAATGGATCCACAGGACTTGTGCATTAAGAGCTATTTTTAACAATGAAGTCATAACTGTAATGTAAAAGTAAAGCTAAAACTAAACTAAAAAAAAAGTTAAACTTTCAATATTCTAGAAGATTTAACTGTCCCGCAGTCACAAAATGTTATCCCCGATGCCTATATTCCAACTTCTGTTATTAGCCTGATGGTCGGAGGAAGAGAATTTGTTAGCTCTGCAAATCAAGAAAAGATCACAAAGTAAAACACAGAAGTAGCCCATGAGCTTGGTTTCATTCAGTTTTTCAGGACGAACTTTGGAAGCCAAAGACTTAGTGCTAGAAAACCAGCATAAGCATTTGGGGATCGCTTCTGCAATCCTTTTCAGAGGGATTCTGTTGTATCCAGGATCTTGATCGTAGTATCGCATCTTATTACATCATCCAAAATACCTCATCATATCATTGGTTGGCTTGCAGTGTTGTATCTTTGCATGCATCTGGCACCCTGGGGATCCAACGCATTAAGCGCTCCTTTGAATGCGCTGAACCTGGGGGGCTGGGTTCTAGACTCAGGAGAGGAATTTGCCCACTTTGCTGGGGAAGATTTGAGTTGCCAGCTGTGCTCCCTTTCCTGGTCGTGGAAAGGGTGCAAAAAAGCCCGAGTTAGTGGTGGTGACTGAGGCCTGATCTTGGGCAGGGGCACATACCCTCCCCCTTTCTGAAGGGGACCTCTTCCTAAAGATCTATTGGCAAGACATCAAGTACATATAGTTCTTGTGCTCACCTCCTTGCATTGACTGTATGTTGTATGGTCAAGGTCTGGGTAACCCTTCCCATAGTCTTTCCTTACGAGTCAAACCCTATGCCCTCTTCTTCTCTACTCTTCCCCGAATTTCTAGATTCATTTTTGATGCTGCTGCCTGTATCGTTGTAACGCACAGAGCTCCAGCTAGGCTAGGCAAGGCAAATAAGCGCACTGGTGTCGTCTGTATCCTGAACAAACCAAATGCGTTGCTGGAAGCCTGGTAGGTTTGGCTATAGGGCTACCACATTGCCTTGCCAACGCTTCTGCAATCTTACTGTGATTTCTGTTGGGGTTTTTTGCATTTGTGTCTTCTAGACTTTTTTCCTTGCCACTGACTCTTTGCTTCAGGTTATTATTGGTTTGTGCCTGTAAATATTTGACCCATCTTTCATTTTGATAGTTCCTGTCTGTCTTTTTGCCGCCAGTTTTTTCCTTTTGTGGCTTGTTTGTCCTCAAGGAGTGTTTTCAGCAGCTCCCCATCTCGTTTGAGTTGCCCACGGCGGCGTTCTGTATTCTTCATGGCCCGTCTAACAGGGCAGCGCAGCGCGGATGCTTGCGGTATCCCATGAGGAGCCGGAAGGCACTAATGCTAAAAACCAGAGATGATGGCAGGGGGTAGCGAACTCACTCTGGGTCACGTACAGGAATGTGCGAGCAGACAGCCCGTCTCCGACCGGGAGGGAAGCGTCTTCCAGGGAGCGGGACCGGGACCGGGAGGCTGCCTCCGCGCTGCCGAGCGCTCCCAACCCTCCTCTCGGGTTTGGAGGCAAACGAGGGGCGGCGAGGCTCGGGGCACCGCCGGGCGCGACCTGCCGAGGTGAATCAAAGCCGCGCTCGGGGGAGGACAAAGCACCGCCTCGGAGCCGCGGCGGGGGGAGAGCACCGGAGCAAAGGCGGCAGCGCGTTTCAGCCCTCCGGTTGCAGCTGCGGGCGGCGGGGGAGGACGCGGCGCCCGCCCCGCGGTCCCGGCCGCGCTCCGCGCCGGGAAGGCGTCGCACGGGTCCTCCTCGGGCGCGGAGCCGCCGAGGCGTCCACCTGCGTTCGCGGCGGGGGGGGGGGGCGGGGATGGCGAGCAGCGCCTGCCGCCCGCCCGGCCCGGGGCGGCTGCCGGCCTTGCGGCGGGGGGGCACCGAGCGGCGGCGGGGCCGCCCGAGCCCGGGGCGGGCGGGTCGCGGCCCCTTCTGGAGCAAAGGCGGCGGGGGGGGGGGGCCGGGCCCGGCGGCGGGGCTGAAGGACCGGGGAGGGGCGGCGGAGGCGGCGTCATGTGACCCGCTCCCAGCTCCTTTAAAGCAGCCACATGCAGCCGAGCGGCGGCCACAATCACGGCTGGCGGCGGCGGAGCGGGAGCCGGCTCCTGGCTGGCCCGGGCAATCAGTGCGGAGCCTGCCCGCCCACCCCCGCGCCGCCCGCCCGGCCCCCCGGCTGGGGAGCGGGGGGCTTAGCGCCGGGCGAAGATGGCTGGGGCCATCATCGAGAACATGAGCACCAAAAAGCTGTGCATTGTCGGGGGGATCTTGCTGGTTTTCCAAGTCATCGCCTTTCTGGTGGGAGGTCTGATCGGTGAGTGCTGAAGGTGCAAACTTTCTCTTCCTCCTCTCCTCGCTCGTGTTGTTTGGCTACTTGTTACAGTATCGCTGACTCGCTCCTATGATCTAATTAGCCCTGCTATTGTAGTTAAGAAAACACAGCTCCCTGGGCCTCTTTGTGCACATTTCACTCTAGCGCCTGCAAGAAAAGAAGGGGCAGAGAAAAGTTTTTTTGGCCTGGTTTCAGTCTGTACTTAAAGAAAGAGGAAGGGGGGAAAAATCTTCAGTATGGCGACTGATCGCGCAGGGAAGCCTTGCATTGCAAAGTTGGCTTTTAAAAAATATTTTTATTTTTCAAAAAATTCCTCCGCCACTCTTTTCGTACCTCTGCCCCTCCCCGTTTCTCGGCCTCCCAACCGACCGCAGGAGGAAACCTCACCGCTTGCGATAATGATAACAAAAAAAAAAAAAAAAAAAAAAAAAGAGGAAAATTAATGGGCGCTGCTCCAGGCGAGGACAGGACTGGCTTTATGGTCTCTGGGGTGCGGTGGGGCGCGTTTGGGTGGCTGCCGCCCCCCCCCCGCCAGCAGCCGCTCCCCGCGCCCGGCCCCGCTCCCCCCGCGCCGCCGCACTCGCGCTTTGTCCGGGGTCGTTTCTCCTGGGGGACACCCCCCGCCCCCCCATCCGCTTCCAGGAGGCGCTTGAAACCGCGCGGGGTCGGCTTGGGGTTGTTTCTGCTCACGGGAAACCCGGGGGGCTGCTGGGGGGGGCCTTAACTCCCCCTCCCCCCCCCCCCCCCCGCCGTGCTCCGCGCCCCCTCCCAGCCACGGGGGACGGGCACGTCCCCCCACCCGCGTTTGAAGCTTTCCGGGTGGCGGTCAGCCTTCCCCGAGCCGCTTCCCCATGCCGGCGGGTCAGCCCGACTTTTCGCACGCAAACCTCCTCGGCTAAAACTTTTCAGCCCAGATTGCGTTTATTTCTTTATTAGCTCGCAGGGAGTGTTACAAAATCCTTGGGGAAGTGTCGGCATAGGATGTAACCTTTGGCAACAAACTTGCAGTCGGGGTTTGCCATCCCTCTGCCTCCAGGGATTTTGATTTTTGCCTGGGGAAGGAGCTGGGGGATGGAAGAAGAAAGATGGAGGAGAGCAGGGTTTTGGGGCAGTCCCTGGAATTTTTTTTTTTTTACTAGAAAGCAGCTGAGTTATGCGCCGGCTTCCTGTAAGGATCGTCCTATATATCTGGCTACTTTGGTGATTTCCAGTGTTGAGATGTTCGGGAAGGGCTGTGCTGCCCTGCGGAGGAATTCCCCACCCAAACCCTCCCCTCTCTCCCCCAGGGCAAGGGCTGGCTCACCCAAGGATTTATTCCCCTTCCTCTGGTGCAGGCTCATATTCGGGGCTGCTGGGATTTTCAGTAACCGCTGTGGGTAACTGAAGTCACATTGCTCTGAAAGGGCATCAGGAAAATATGTTGCACTTTTTATTTGGGAGAATGAAGTTGGACTGTTCTCGCAGTGGTCTTTACTTGAGAGAGATTGAAGAAATATCTACAGCTCTTCCTCAGAAAGCAGATTCAGTGTTCCTGATACACATTAGCGCTTCGCATTTGTAGCCTCTCTAATTATCTGTTCATAAGAGCCATGGAATTCTACTAAACATAATTTTCAAAAACTTTTGTTTCCCTCATTCTCTTGCTTCAATTCCTCGTCCCTGCTTAATCACAAAGGAGTCGGTGGGAAACATTCGATTAAAACCCAGTTTTTCTAGTCTTGTGGGCCTGAACCAACACTGAAGATTAACAGGATTGGCTTTTTTTCCTTCCTTTTTTTTTTTTTTTTTTCCTTTTAAGAGCTGGTTCAAGAGCAGGTTACTGAACCCAACGCTGATTCACTTGATAAAATGTCTTGGCCTGTGTTGTGCAGAGAAGCCAGACTCGGTGTTCATCTTAAAAGTGTTTTTCTAGTAGCTTCTTGCTTCTAAGCTTAAAAAAATAAGTTGCTTTTTCAAAAGAAAAGTGCTGATCAGAAAGCCCTGTTTCTGTTGTCATCTGGGGACAAGTGTGATAAACGGATATGTTTGTGTTTAGCTTTATAGGGAATAAACAGAAATGTTTCTGTTCAGATTTGTAGGCGGTGGGAGATGAAAGAACTTAGATGCTGTTAGTTCAGTCTTCCATCTTGCCTATTCCCTGCCCTACCGGCTGCTGCTGCCGGGCACCCAGGGCCGGGGCCCCGTCCTGGGTTGGGGGGCACAGGGCGATGCTGGGGCTGGGAAGCCACGTGGGCAGGTCTGCTGGGCAGGGCCCGCTGCGGCCGAGCAGCTCTTCTGCCAGCGGAGACAGCGATTCGGGGTTGAGTCTCAATGTCTTGCACAAACTCAGAGTAACTTCATACTGCTGGAGTAAGTGCATCTTCTATCTGCGGGCGAGTCCTAGGGGTTTATTGCGGGCAAACTTTGTTTAATTGCTGGAAAACCCCACTTCTGATCTTTTAGCAGATAAAAATGCACTAATCAATCACCCAAACTGGTTTTTCCTCCACAGTATTTACCACTTCTGATGCATTCAAGGAGTTAAGAGGCTCATCCCCCTCTTCACTCTAGTGGCTGTGGGGCAGCTGCGTCCAACAGGTCCCAGCCAGCCCTCCTAGGAGCTGGAAGCCTAAGTGCTGTGCCTGTGAAAAAACTGTAAGTTCTTACGTGTAAACTAGGTGTGGTCCCCAACATCTGGCACAGTGACACACAAGCAGGGCATCGCAGCCCGGAGGTCTGCGTGAAACTCTTCCCAGGCATTAGCCCTGGAGCGTGCCCTGCCATGGGGGTCCCTGTGTCCCTGGAAGCTCTGAGCCAGTGGCTTGTGACCGATTGCTTGGACCACAGTCGGGGCCCACAGCTCGGGGTCCTTGTCCCTTTAGTTAGTCCCTAGCATGTGGCATTTTCTAAGAGAAATGGGTGAGAAATGGGTCGGTGGCCGGCGTTCTTCAGCAGCATGCCTGGAGACGGCGGGTGGGGAGCGAAGCAGTGCTGTGAGTACTCGAACTGCCGATAGCTCTGGCAGCAATGACACGGGACTGCTGCTCTTCAGAGAGGTGTGACACAAGGTGGGATGGGAGCTGAGGTGTCACTGAAATAGCGTTCCTGGTCTGGTTTGATCCAGCGCACCAAACAGACACCAAGAATCTAGTTATTTTAGTTTATTCAGGTCTAGACAAACCAAAATATGTACACAACTGGAACACAGCTACAAAGCTAAACCAGCTTTTCCTTTAGCAGTCAGTTAGGTCATATTTCAAAACAATGACTAAGTGCTCTATTTTAACAGATTACTTGTGCAAGTCCAAAATACACAAATGCAACGCATCGGTACCTGATACGACAATGATGACAAAGCTTCATTTTTCTGAAACTGGGGGTTTCTGCCAGTGGTTGTTCTCTAGCTAGTTTTTGAACACTCAACTGCATAATGTCCGAGTTTTAATATGGCTTGCATATTTCCAACAGCTCTTTTATTTAGAAGCAGGAGTCTTATCAGCTCTCATATGGATTTTGCTTAGAACTGCATGTTGGCAAAGCACAAGATACACACATATGGGAGTCATTCCCTTAGCGGGGGGAAGCTCTTCTGGCAGTCTAAGGGAGCTTTGCAAAGCTAGGGAGTGAGAAAACACCTCAAAAGAGAGTTTTATTGAGCTGTTTCTTTGTTGTCATGCTACGGTAATGAACTGTTTGCTCCAGACAACTGGGACTGTCACTGCTTCAAACCCTGTTTTCAAACCCTGCAGAATTTCTGGTGTCTGCTTCATTCCATGGTAAACATCTTGTTTAAAGGTTGTGCTTCTGGATTGTGTGTGTTACGTGTTCAGTTAGGATGTATCAGTACTAGATAAAACACGATCCATAAAATTAGTCATAATAAAACCTCATCTTCACTAACCTGTTACAAGTGATAGCATACACTGTATAGGAGAATGGGATCAAACATGAATGTTTTCCTGTTATCATTCAAGGCAGCATTAATGTTTGAGAAATTAGGCTAATGCTAATTTACAGTCATGCCAGCATTCCCAGGAGCCCTCGCGTACTATGCATATGTATGCTCTGCCTTTTCAATATATGGTGTGGGTTTAGCCAGGTATCTGGCATCCTGGCTGTCTCCAGGGGTGCCACCAGGCTTGTGCAGGCTTTGGGTCGTGCTAACCAGCACGTGGAGCCAGGTTAGCTGGTGACAGCCTCGGACTCGGCATGAGGACAAACCTTCCCACAGCTGGACCAGCTGCAGCATCCATCTGCCTGTGCTTGTTACTGGGAGTTTTGACCAGGGCATTCCAATGGAGGTCACACCACAGCTGCTGCTCTAGGGCCAAAGTTGAGCTAGGACATATTGTGTCCTCTCCTTCTGACTGCTGGCCAGGTGGTAGAGACTTTGTATGTATGGAAATCTGACTTGACTCTAGTGTGGGTTTAATGCCTCTTGGTTTTCTTTAAACCAAAGCTTTTGATTACAAATTATCTTCCTCTGTATACCTTGTGGGAAGCTGTTGGTGGTGTCCCTCTTTCTAATTTCCTTTGCATCCTGGAATTCTTTTATAGATACAGTATTTTAAAAAGGAAAAAAAAGAGGAAAGAAAGAAAAATTTTACTGCTCAGATCTGTCCAGAGTTTGTGGAGATAGCAGGAAATTTTGTGTTAATCAAGTCCCAAAACGTGGGGCACTTTCTATAATGCTCCATAGCTCTGCAGCTCCCCTAGAGTACTGGAGAACGCTGAGCCTCCTGGGTGCTGCTGGCGCCCAGGCAGGGTATTTTGCATCTTGGTGGGCTTTGTGCTGCTGCCTGATCACCACAAAAGCTGGGCAGATGTACAAACTTGCAGCCTCTGATGCTGGCATGCTCACTGGTTTGTTGCTAAGTTAGCTTGTGCTCCCCTGAATGGTCTGGTCTGGGGTCAAGAAATTGTCCCACCTTCCCTGCGGCTTTCTCTTTCCGTTGCTTTAGTCAAGCAAAGCGATGTGTGTCTTGCCCCTGGTTTTCTAGTACCGCGGGAGGCTGCAGCGGAGAGCAAAGCTGCTGGGCAGATGGGCAGGCTGAAATGGAGGGCACAGGAGGAAACTAGATGACAGAGCTCTGTGGAGCAATATCCCTGCTTCAAAACTGTGATTTTTTTGTTGTTGTTGTTCCTTTAGACAAGTTGTTGAAAACACAACTTTTCAATAACTTACTTTATGTGAGTTACTTCTCAGACTACAAGGACACCTTGTCCCAAGTCACAGATTATCTTGGTTTCAGTTCAAATGAGCCGACTGAATGCAGGAGAACCTCTCTGTAGTGAAGACAAAGTCCAGGAGCAGGCATACATACAGTTAAGTACTGAAAGTCTGGTGCCCAGCTGTACACTTTACAAATTTAACCGATTGGAAAAGTGGAGGTATTTATTTAGCACATAAGTCTTCTGGGATGAGGGGGATGCATTTAAGAAGGTGCAGGTTCACTGCTCCCTTGCCTCAGCTTAAGGTTGAAAAAACAGAATTGTTTTGACTGGAGCAAATAAAACTTACTTGTGTGTCTCGCCCAGAGAGATAATGAGTCATGTGTATAAATGGCTGAGCAGCTATCAACAATTCCAGTTCATTATCTAAATGTCTGATTTGGCTCCTGAGCAGAGAGTTTCCAGGATTTAATTTTCTTTCCTGGGATTTCATTACCTTCTTAGGGCTGAACTGATCTTTTGACAGGAGAGACACTCTGATTTCTAAGGTATGTGGATGCAGCCTGCTAGGGAAGAGTGTCTGTGGGCTCCAGGACAAAGACCATTTTTATGTGCCTGACTTTCTTTCATCGCTGGCCTCTCCAGAAGATGGGCAAGCTGTGCTGAATAGGTCGGTGCTGTACCGTGGACATGAATGCCAATAGACTCCTCTGTATAGACACATTCCTTTAGTGCTGCAGCCTTGGCAGAAGCACTGGGAGCTGATGAAAAAGCAGACATGAAAGGTCATGTCTATTTAGTTTAGGTCTGCTCAATTCTTCTTTTTAAGAGCTGTAACTGTAGCTGAATGGGCAAATGTGCCAGAAATGGCGAGTTCCCAGGCAGAAATGTCCATGCTGGGGGGCTGAGGAGCAGGCAGAGAGACTGTAAATCCTCCGAGGCACTAGTTTTTTGCTCTTCTCACAGTTGCATCACTTCCGAACCACAGTTAACTTGGGAGAGATGCATCAGGGAAGCTCTGTGCCTTGTAGTTTAGGTAAAGAGGATGGTCCCCCTGCTGCTCCTCTTTTCTTTTGTGTGGGTACTAGCTAAACAGGCTTGGTTTCAAACAGCACCGGAACACTTACCAAGTGGTGGTGGTCATGCTGCCTCTCTGTGCTTTGCAAGGGATAACAATTAAACAGGAAGTCTTTTTGTTAGTAAATAACATTAATGGTCTTTGAAGTCAAGCTATAAGTCTCTGATAGCCTCGGAAAGCCTTTGAAGGGTGCAAGGTGTCCATCTGCTCCAGGACTGCCTGCTGCTGGCCCCAGCCTGGGGAGGTGCCTGAGGATCTGATCCCTCCCATTCAAATGCAGATTAAATTCTTTACATATCAGAGTATTGGCGGTTTCAAGGTATCTTGTTATCTGTAGTGGTCGACTTGGAGAGTTTCGGGCTGTCACTCAGGAGAAAAGCTGCTGGATAACATTGGGTCATACTGCTATTTTAGACCTCTGTTTGCAGGGATTTAATATCTTGGCTAGGCGTAGCAGGAAATGCATTTCATCTGAGTCGAAAATTGACAAAGGACAACTTGGAAGAAGATCAAACTGTCTGTGGCAATTAGTAAATCAGTTCTACCTTCTCCCCCCCCCCCTTTTAAATAAAATATTTTTGAATATATATATCTCTCTGCATTTATGTGACTCATGCTGCTAGTGCTTGCTTCGTTTGCATTTGTTGCTGCTGTTGCATATGTATATGAATCGTGGAGGTCATCCATTCAGTTCTCCAGCAAATATACTTGTACTCTACTGCCTCATAAGTTTTTCTTGCTTTGTGACTTGCCTGGGGCTGAGGGAATAATCCCTTACCTGTGAGAGCAAATTTGTTCCCTGGAAACCCTTTGATTGGTGTTCGGTGGCAGCAGCCTTGCAGGGTGCTTGGACTCCTGTTCCTGCAGTGGGGATCCTGACTGCACTTTCAAGTTTAAAGGCTCTTGGCACAGCTGCTCCTGTGGCTCTTTGAGAACTGACTTATTGAAGAAAATCACCAATTTGTGCTGCTCGTAAGAGGCCGTGCTGCACAGACAACTTTTCTGCTAGCATGGCCCAAAACTGCAAAAGTAGCATTGAAGCACAAACCTTGAGCAAAAAAAACCAGCTACCCCTCCAACATGAATACACACACATCTTTCTAGCTACTGCATGGCTGTAGGAAGCTAAGAAAGCATAGAAATTCCTCAAAACCACAGTAAGACTGTTCTGCTGGCTGTAGTGCTTGGTTAGGGACCTCCAAATCCTGGCAGCTCATGTCCCACCCCAGGCTATTATAAGACAGTAGGTTTGAGTTTGGTAGAGGTCTGGGCTGCCGTCTGTGCCACCAAATATCATCCTCCATCTGGCCATACTGTGAACTGGGTCAGGACTCCCATCACCCTCCAAACGAGGTGGGAAAGCCAGTGCTGCCCAAGCCAATGCTGTCACTAGAGGAGGTACGTGCACAGCCCAGTCCTGGCTTGTTCTTCACATCCAGAGCAGGAGACCTGGATGCAGAACACGAATGCACATCAGGAATCTCCCGAGCTAGGCTTTGGTAGTTTGACAGGTTCATTTCCATGGTCTGAAACAAAAAAAGACAGAGAAACCTGTAGTATTGAAAAAGTCTATTGGAGATGACAGAAATAAGGGTGTTCAGCTACAATACTGTGTCTGGCAAGTCCCACTGTAAATAAGGATGGAAATGATGCCCTGGGGCTTTAAAGGACTATGGTCTTGATAAAGCTTGATGTCAAATGATAAGAAAGAAATACCTTTCCCAAGCGGAGTGGGCTTCTAGTGGGGGTTTTCTGGTTTTTGTTTTTTAAAAGCTGAATAAGATTATTTTAATGTACAGCAATTCTGCATATGAAAGCTGCTGCAGTGTTCAGAAAAAGGCTTTATATAGCTTGTGAAATAGTAACTAGTAATAAAAAAAAATAGTAATTTAAAGACTGCGTTAGTGGTCACTCATTAATGTATTAAACTGGTAGTATCAAGGTCAGGAAAGAGGGAGGTGGAAAAGAAAACTTTCATGCTGCAATAAATATATACTTATAAATAATAAGCATATATAAGGTTATTTGGGTTCGCTGTTCTAGTTGGAAAAGCTCAGTCTGTCCGATGATAAATTAGCTTGTTTATTCCTATCCTGCTGTTGGTTAGTGTAATGAAGCAGAAGTCCATTGTGTGTGCTCATTGGGTAGTGATGGCTCGGCACCGAGGGGGGTAATTGAGTAGAAAAGCAGAATGCTCCTGGTGCATGGGAGAAGTTAACACCACATGAGGTCAGTAGGATTCAAGCTTTAATCAATGTAGACACAATGCAATTGAGATTTTCTAAAGGGCTTGTTTATAGTGTGAGAGCAAGGGTCAGTAGTTAATTTGAAATGCTGTAGGTGTTCTAGATGAGAAGGTACAAAATATATATCATAGAGGTAAGTATTCATGTGGGAGAAGAGAGGGGATGTTATTCTTGTAACTGGGCTGAATGCCTTGTTTGCAGAAGTATGGAGGAGGGAAGAAGGAAGGAATTATTTGAGGGTTTATCACAGGAGCTTTTTAAAGATCTACTTAATTTATTGAAATAAGTAAACTGAGTAGTGGTGGCTCTTATGCAAATCTAGGCATATGTAATATTGTAAAATGAAAATATTGAAAAATTGAGCTCACATAGTAAATCTCTTTTTTTTTTAACCCAAAGAGTTAAGTCTAAATACAGTGAAACAGTTGGGTGTGGGGTTTGTTTTTTGTTTTTTTTTCTCTAAGGAATCGTTCCTGAGGTAAGCCCCTTTACAGGCAGGATCTTATTTTCTGCTTTTCTTCTCAGAAAAGAAAAGGGCAATGAATGCTTACATGTTAGTGGAGATGCATTGCTTCAAGGACAGTGTAGCTGAAACTAAAGGAAAGCTACTTATTGCTGTACTAGAAAGATGTTAAAGGTTAGCAGCCTAACCCCCATCAAGGTTTGAACTAGGGCTTTGAGAATTAAAAAAAAAAGTTCTACAGCCACTTAGTGCTATTTGCTAACATCTTTCAGGGTAAGTCCAGTGGGCTACAAATGGTGCTGGGGTTTGTCTAAATGAGTCTGTCCGTTCCATTTGCCCTCACCCATCCCCACATACCATCACTACCATGCTTTGCAGGAGAGGTAAGCCCAAGGGATATGTAGGAACAAGTTTTGCTTGTGGCACAAAGATGTGAAAGGGTATTTATTAAAGGTTGATAGCCATTCAGAGAAAGTAGGCTTTATTTTCTTCTTTCTTAAAACCATTAGGTCTTTAACTTTGTTTTTTCTCATAGAAATTTGACAGTGAAATGTCATTTTTCCTGTGTTTGAAGATTCATTAAAGGTTCATTGCCACCAAAAAGCTTCCTTACTCTACTGGTTTTTGCTCTCTCTTTTTGTGTTCTACCTCAACTAAGCTTTGGGCCCCTAAGTTTTCTATAGGGGCAGCCAAGCATCAGCTGTAAATGCACCCAACAGGGGGAGGGAGGGAGTTGGGTGGAGAAGAGCAGAAACATCTGTGGGGGTGAGGGAAGAGCAAGACCTGGGACATAGCACACAGGAAAACCTGGGGCTCTAGGGAAAACCAGCTGTGACTTTTCAGAGACAAAAAGTGAACTGTGGTGGTGGTTGCATTGGCACATCCATATGACGTGCTCCATGGCAGACACCCTCATGCAGTCACCAAATACGCGGATTGTAAGCGCAGTTGCCGCTTGGCGTTGGGAAGCTTCACCCTTGCAGGCAAGAGCAGGATTTCCCAATATCTCTCATGATCCAGTGTAGGATTTTGCAGAATGGTAAGACTTTGTCAGTCTGATCTCCTGGGTTGTAGAAACAGCATTAAAAAAAAATGTTTTGGGGAATGAAACATGGCTATTTGATATAGGGCAAAGATTCAGGGCATTGGGAGGAGAGAGTGAAGGAAGTGGCGACTACAATTCCAAAGAAATGGAATATATACTCATGGGGACTGGTGTGTGCACGTGATCCAGCTGGCAGTAATCTCCACCACATGTGAACTCAACTTTCACTGCTATATAGTAACTTAATATTTAGTCTGTATGTGAACTGATAAAAATGGGGCAAGGGGACAGCAAGAGCAGCACATCAGCATCCCAGGAGCAGTAACCACCTTCAAGACCTGGTGGGATACTGCCCCCCCCCCCCCAAATATTCCATTTGTTTCATTTAGTTGGCCACAGCGTTACACTCATCTTGAATGGAATTAAACCTTTCCATTATGAGGATTTCCCAAAGCCAGACATGGGAGCATGGTGGTAATTGGGATCTAACCCAGTGGCTCAAGAAAGCAAGACACTAGTGCTGGACAGGCCTGGGTCCCTTCAGAGTACCCCACTATTTACTGGTTTGCTGGGTATTTGGGGCAGAATACCCAGTTTCTTCAGCAAACACTGTAGGGTTTTGCTATGGAGAATATAGGTCCCTTCCAACCCAAAAGCATTCTATGATTCTATGATGATATAGGGGGGCAGAAGCAGCACTGGATGGCTCTGGGTGTCTCAGCTGTGTTATGAATCACTGCAGCTGTTTGCTTCCACTTGTACTCTGTTTAGTCTGTGTGAAGTGAAAGAACTTCAATTCCAGCTGAGATACAGGAGAGAAATCCTCTATCTTAGCAATGAGGATGGTCACCAGTGCTGAGAAATCAAATCATGACATCTTTTGCCAAATCAGGTCATAAGATCTTCGACCTCTCTGATCAGTAGATGTAAAGTATGCTGAGATGTCTCCTTCAATTCCTCTTATTTGGAGTTATTCTATAACACTGTCATATTAGAATCATAGAATGCTTTGGGTTGGAAGGGTCCTTTAGAGGTCATCCAGTCCAACCCCCCTGCAGGGAGCAGGGACAGCTTTAACCAGATCAGGTTGCTCAGAGCCCCATCCAACCTGACCTTGAATGTTTCTAGGGATGGGGCCTCCACTGCCTCTCTGGGCAACCTGTTCCAGTGCTTTACCACCCTCATTGTAAAAAAAATTTCTTCCTTAAGAAGAAATCTTCTTAGTTTCAGGTGAAACACCGCTACCAATTCAACATGAGACTGAGTAGTTTTGGATCATTCAAAACTGAAAACAATTCAACTTCCATCCATCCCACACACACTAAATGTCCCTCCTCCTTTTAACAGCTGCTGTTTCTTGGGGACATAGCTTGAGACAATCCATATGCTTGAGCCAATGTACCATTGGCTATATGCTACTTTCAATATGAAAAGTGAGAAAAGTCTCACTGAAAGCCTTGCTGGAAATTATATGCAAGAGTTGCTTCAATCTGTAAGGCATAGCTGAAATGGCTTTGATAGTTCATCAGAAGCCCTCCCTGGGAAGTGGTGACCACGCTGCTGAAGGCACCTGGCTCTCCGAGGGCCTCACTGGCTAAAGCTCTTGCAAGAAGCTGTGCTTCCATGACAGGGAATGGCAGGGTCTGCTGTGACCCATGTGATTTGGGATAACCTGGGGCTTTTGCAGCAAGCCAGGCACCTCCAAAGCCTCTCCTGGAGGAGATGGAGCGGGCGGCTTCCCCGTTCCCCAGCAGCATGTTGGCCGGCTCTGTCAGCCAGTTGCTGCATACCTTTAAGGCAAGTGTGTTTGTAGCATATATGCAAACAAGCTTCAGAGCAGGTAAACTGTATTCACTCCCCATACTAGTAGGAAAACCAGTGAACTGCAGAAGAGAGGTTGCTCAGATTCTGTTGGCTTTATTTTCTTGTCTGTGCTTGCCTGGGTTTTTAAGGAAGATTTAATGCAGGTTTGTCCCGTCAGAGCTAAGGAGGGCTCTAGTGGTGACAGTCACCTCCTGCCCGCTTCCCACAGGCGCAGGCACGCTGGCCCCTTGGAGATCATGGCTGTTGCTCTGAAAGCATTTGCTGTGAATCACCCTGTCTCTAAACCTGTCTGTAGGAAGTTTTTTCTCTCAAGTAGGGGGGTTGGAAGTATCCGCCGACAGTGCTAGCAGCTCTGCTGGCCTCGTGCCTACAGCTTTTGGCATCTGGCACTGCTGAGGTTGAACCCCTTGGAGCAAGGGGTCTCTGCCCAGTGCCTGCTCATGACCCCCGGAGCCAGGGCTCCTTCACAGGGGCTCCCCAAGCAGCCCCAACCCAAGTTCGCAGGGCTGGCTCCTGCTTGAGTTGGCTCCTGGAGAGCCACATTCCCGACCAGCTTCTGCAAAACCCTCCTGATAAAAGCCCTGATCCTTGGTTACCCTGCTAACCCCTCCAAATGGTACCTGCATTACTGCAGCACTTCTCATCCCAGTGAGCAGACTGGAGCATGGGGCTGAGGCTTATCCACTGTATTATGCACAAACGGCTATTTAATTATTTACAGGCTGACATATATCATTTAATATATAAAGCCGAACCATCCACCAGCCCACAGGCAGAATGACTGAAAGCAGCCTGTTTGGCACCATGTTTTAACTGAAATCCCTCGATGCTAGCTTTGTTTTGCATAGCACTTTGTAATACTGTTAGTTGACTTGGCTGCAGTTTCACAACGCATTTTTTTCCACTTGGTTCAACATTCACTTGAATTTAATGGGACCAGAGCCAAACAAGTAATGCAAGCCAAGTGCCGACATTTGTTTGGTGTGCAGTTCCCAACAAGGAATATACATAGTCGTTGTCTCTTGCTCCTCAAAGCTGTAACTTTGGCAGAGGGGATACTTGAGTTAGCATGCCAAGTATTTAAAATCATAATCAGTCAGTGATGAAAACATGTATTTATGGCTATAATGAGTTGCATCAAAGCAAGAAACATTCATCTTCTCTGTAGAAGTAACAATGTCTCTTAATTCAGAAATGCCTACTTTTAAATCACACAAAGATCTGTCAAAGTTAAAAAGCTCTCAGAGTTTGGCCTGAATGTCTGGCTTATTTCAGAACAGTATTCCTAATATTCACTTAACAGCTGCAGTTTTAGCCACAGTTACTAGGTTCTGCATTGAGGCATGATAAGGGAATGTTGTACTGTTTTATGCACTTACAGCATGTCCTTAAAGCATTCTGTAATCCTGGACTTGCAGTTAGATTTCTTGTTTGTTTGTCAAATGCTTTATTTTATTCTATTTTGCCGTTTCTTTCTGGCATATCAATGCTTTGTTCTTTTGGGGGGCTGCTGTAACGTATGAGCTTTCTGTGGTTCCCAGAGGACTGCTGGGTGCAGCGAGGGTTTGAGAGGCAGCAGTGCTACGTATCTGCGATGCACTTTGGCTGTGGATTGCTAGCGAGAGCAAGTATGAATCTGGCGGTATTCCTGCTTAAGCAAATCCCTTTCCTTTCAGCCCACCCTTTATGCCAGCATCACTGCTACTTTTCAGCTGGAAGAAACTTGCTGCTGTTAAAAAATTGAAAAAAATGCAGTTTATAAACAACTGCTTTTTAATAACTTCCTCCTGACTCGCACGTTGAGTCATCTCTCCCCTGCCTGTAGGAAGGAGCGTGGATGACATCTTTCTAACGAGGTGGCACGTTAGTGAAGATGCTACGCAGGGTTCCTGGCTTGGATCCCAAAAAGCAATAGAGCTGCTGTTGTGATGCTGTGTCCAAATGACAAGGGAGCCAGGTCTGAATCATCTGGGTGTAGCGCGTGCGGATGTCAGCGTGCTGAGCCTGCCCAAACCTCGCGCCGCTCGGGAACCCTGAGCTGGCTCTGCCCCAGACGGGGCTGGGGGTGGCTGGGTGGGTGTCGCTCCATTTGGGTTTGGTTTTTCTTATTGAAATACTTGCCCTTTGTAGGTAGGGTGTTATTGCTCGCCACTGGAGTTTTTTAGCAGGCTGTGATCTGTTTGGGAAGTCCTGGACCGTCTGTCAGAATGAGGATGGTGACAATGTGAAAATAGCCTTCTGCAGGAGCCCCCAGGCTGGCCAGCTTATCCCCAATTTTACATGACCACCTTGGCGTCTTTTCTCTGGAGACTTTGACATTAAGTCATCTGTTATTCTATATGCCTGGATGTCTGTTATTCTATATGCTACTTCTGTTTTAACTCCTAGTATAGGAACGTTTCATTGCCTAACACTTGCATTAGAGCATTTTTATGTTGTTAGGTTAAATTTGCGCTTAAATTTTTGAATTTCAAGCTTTATTTTCATTTTAAAAAGAGCTGGATAGTTTGGGTTTTTTTCATAAATGTCATTTCACAAGAAACTTGTATTACATAACTTTAATTTCTTCAGATTCTAGTGAAAACAGAAATCAAGTAAAACTCTTTAGCAGCTTAAAAAGAAAGAGTTAACCTGCTCCATCTGCTTCCCAAAAACCTGTGAAGCTGGAAGGAATTCATTACAGCATGTCCAATGATACCTTTCTGGTAATACTTCAGAAAATAGGACAGTTCTGGTTTAACTGCAGTGAAATGTATTGGGCATTAAAATGTGTTGAGCTGGCTGTTGTGCAAAAAAAATACTCCTTTCTACGACAAAAGGGGAATAGATCTATAAGGGACAGGGGAATTATTGACCTTCTGGTTGCTGGACTTTCTGACCTGTGGAAGCCCTTCTGATCATAGTGGGGAGATGAGGAACTGGAGCATGTCCAGCTCTGCTCGCCTCCTTGGTTTGCCAGTTCTGTGATGCATTAAAATAGCATTAAAATATTTATTTCCCAAATGATATTGGAAACGGGGCAGAACCGCTGTCATAAGAAATCTTTGCATGGAAGAACTATGGAAATAAATTTGAGTTTTTAAAAGCCTTTTCTTTCTCTCAGATTTGAAGGTGGTTTATGCTGAAATTCTGGCTGAAGGTGGAATGCATTTCTTTTCTGCTTTCATCCCTATTTGTACTTCAGAGTTTCTGACTGTTTCCTCATTGATGTAAAGCCCAAGCAGTATAATCCTCCATAGTTTTAAGTATCTCATCTGGGATGTTACCCATTTTCATTGTATCAGGATAATGTATATGTTGTGCATATGCACAAAGCCTCGTTGCTTGCTGTGGTGATGGGGGCACTGCAGAGTTTGGGGAGTGTTTCAGAGCCAAGACCTCTATTCGGTTTCTTTTCTCCAATTATCTCAAAGAAACTGTGGCTAGGGGAAAAAGAGGCAAATCTTTGGTTGTAATAGTTATTAGTTCACACCTGACTTATAGCAAAAGGAAGAAATAACTTCATGTAAAATGTTTCTTTGCAGTTAGCAGCAGCAGGTGAGCAAGGATCTTTGGAGCATCACAGAGGTGGCCAGTTTACCTGCTGTTTTCCATGTAGGGAGTTTTGGCGAGGCTGAGATGGCTCCCGCAGCAAGTTTGCAGATGGCAGGTGTGGGTGATGGCCCTGGGCTGGGTTAGATGCTGTGGTCTCTCTCCCTTTACAAGGATTCAGGCTAACTTGCATCCCTTGTTTGACTGTGCTCCCTCAGCAGCTGTGTGATGGAGGCAGGACCAGCTCCACTAGCAGTGTGATTAGGGAGGCAGCAGAAGTACTGGTAGTCTTTCAAAACAGCACTGCTGCCTCCAGCAGCAATGGCAAAAATCCATGAGAACGGTCCATTGGTGATGGTGCCTGTGGGTGATAACCTCACAGGGTAGAAACTTGTTTGCATTTAGCTTGGTTTTCTGAAGATGTTTTGCTTATCTTACTAATCTGAGCTATGTTGGGATGAGGATGTACCTCCACGTGAAGAGGGAGTATGAAGTGGAAGCGGTGCTAGTGCCATGCTGCCATGAGGCTCATTGTCCCTGTGCAAGATGAGACCGTTATGGCACAGGGAGGGCTGTACCACCTTCTTTACTTGGCATACTGCAGATCAGATCACTGGTGGGCATGCAAGTAAGTATAGTAAAATCAATGCAACAATATCCAGTTTATCAGTGTTGGGAGCATTTTATTTCCCTAATGTTTTTAAAAAATAGTTGCATGATTCAGCAGTGAGAAAAGCCTTCCTGCCCAAGGAAACTTGTGGCTGTGCATGGTTTGAATCACTGTGGTAAGCCTTGCCCCACTCTGCAGGACCTCAAGGTCCAGGATTAGTTCATCTGTCTAGGTTTGTGATACCCACATGCTTTGCAAGTGGATTTGCTTGAGTGAGCAAACTAGAAGAGTGTATGTACAGAAAAAGATGCCACTAACTTTCCATATGATTTTGGTGTAACTGAGGTATCTGAGACTGAACCAGCAGATTCCCACTGCTTCAGCTAATCCTAATTTGATCCAACTACAAAGTCAGTAATATGTTTGTAGATGTAATAAACTTAATTACTTAACTGCAAGATCAAGGAGCTGTGAAGGAGAATCATTTGATGCATTTGTTTTGAATTGCCTTCAAATAGTTGAATGGAGAGCTGCACATTTTGATGGGGAAACCACTACATAAGATATCTAAAGATGCTACAAATGTGGTTCTTTTTCATTTGCAGCTCCCAGCCCCACTACAGCTGTTCCTTACATGTCAGTGAAATGCATTGATGTAAGAAAAAACCACCACAAAACCAAGTGGCTGATGCCCTGGGGACCCAACCACTGCGAGAAGCTCAAAGACTTCGATGAGGCGGTGAGCAGGCAGATCGAAGCCAACGATATCGTGTTTGCTGTGCACGTTCCCCTCCCCAGCAAGGAGATGAGCCCCTGGTTCCAGTTCATGCTTTTCATCATGCAGCTGGACATTGCGTTCAAGATGGACAATGACCTAAGTAAGTCCCTCTCCATCATTTGTTAGATGCTGACTGTGGTCTAATTTCCCAATGTGTTTCTCTTAAAGTTGCTTTTATCCTGCACCATATGTTAACTGCTACAGTCCCTCCATACAGCGAGGTGATACAGGAGCACGTTCTAAAGGTGGGAATCGGTAACGAGACATTTCAATACAGATCTCTGCAGGGAGAGCAGTTTATGCTGCAGTAGCGAGTAGCTAAACAGATAACGAGCGGGTTCCCTGTTTTAAAGTATGTAGACCATCAGCAACTACACTGGTTTAAATCCAGCAATCTACTTTCGCAGCATACGCTCCTGGATTTCATATAGTTTTCAAAAATATTCCAGGATGCTGAGTGCACAGCAACAGTTTGCAGTCGATAATACAGCCCAGCCCTTTCAGCTGCTGTGTTCCTCCTGCTTCTACATGTTCCCATCCTGTCCTTTGTGCTGGCTGTGCATATGCCTGGCCACGTGGTGAGCTGCATCGTGCAGTCTCCTCAGCAGAAACTCAAGTTTTGGCTGGGCGAGCTTTCTCTGGTCAGAAAGCTCGCCCAGCCAGAACTTGAGTTTCTGCTGAGGAGGCTGCACAATTGTTTGACTTGGTTGCTGCCATACAAGGTAGTGCCAGGGCCACCACTGAAGATCTGCTGGAGCAGGTGAGGAGTGGGGATGTCCCTTCTAAAGGCAGCACGTCTGCCGGAGCAGCAGCTTCACCTTGCTGTGCTCTAGTTTGGATGTTTCAGTCTGTGTGGAGGTGGTGAAATTCAGAGTCATGAGATTTTTTTGTTTGTTTGTTTGTTTATTTTTATAAATGTTTGTGCCCCAAAAGTCCTTTATACAAAGACTTGAACTGGTTACTAGTTTCCCAGAGCTGAAGACTGTAAGCCATGATATTTTGCTCCATGTTTGCCAAATGCTTTTGTGTGATGAATTTCTAAACTGTGAGCCAAAGTACTTAGTAAATGAAATTATTGATCCATAAGTTTACATGAGGGGCTCATAAGAAGGAATGCTCATGTCTGAGTTTTTAAACACGCACTCTCCTTTGGGCACCAGTTGCAGAAGAGTTGATGTTTATTTACTGAGCCTTTGTCATAATAATAACTTTAACTTCTTCAGTTTGAGGTTCGTTGCTGGTGAACTGCAATAGTTGCCCTAACTTCAATCAATCATTGTGAGATACACTTTTTGCTAGGATTTGATACATGCAGATGGAAAGTACCTTCTGACCTTGAAACTACAGTGGTCCAAATTAACTGGAAAACTGTATAGGTACAGGAACCATGGAAGAAGCTGTCTTGCTGAGATTCATCCTTAGTACCTGGAATAAGATAAAATATATTCAAACAAACAAACAAAAAACCCCAAACTCAAAAACAACCCTGCAAAAAAATCTGCAAAATTATCATAGAATCATTTAGGTTGGAAAAGACCTTTAAGATCATCCAGTCCAACCATTAACCTAACACTACCAAGTCCACCACTAAACCAATTAAGGGTAGAGTAGCAATTTCATGTTTCCTGGCTTGGTGGCTGGGTTATTTTTTAATGAAAGTAGAAACTAGGAATCATTAAGGTTGGAAAGGACCTCTAAGATCATCAGTCCAACCATCAACCCAACACCACCATGCCTACTAGACCATGTCCCAAAGTGCCACGTCTACCCATTTTTTTTTAACACTTCCAGGGATGGTGACTCCACCACCTCTCTGGGCAGCCTGTTCCAATGCTTGACTACCCTTTCCGTGAAGAAATTTTTCCTAATATCCAATCTAAACCTCCCCTAGTGCAGCTTGAGGCCATTTCCTCTCATTCTATCACCTGTACTTGGGAGAAGAGACCAACATCCACCTCACTAAAACCTGATGATGTTGGGAGCAGCAAGGGCAAGACTGATCTGCCCCGTACTGAAAGAAGAGCTGTATGTGTGTTTTGTGTGTTTTAAAGTGTTTGGGAAAAATCCCTCTCTAACAACTGTAACCTAACAATGACTAAACAATTTACTTTTCAACCTGGTCTGCACTGGGGCTTCTGTAGCTCTTTCTCTGGCTGCAGCCTCTCTGTTGGTCTGGCTGTAGTGTTCATGTAACCATGTTGATGGATCAGTTCAGGGAACAAATCTGTTTCAGAAACTGGCTGCTGGGTTGGGGACGTGCACTAGCAAATGTGCGTGCTGGTGCGGGGGGAGCTGGCAGCCTGCACCCCAGGGACTGCAGTCAGCTCACCGTAGATCTGCTGAAGCTTTCATGACAGCTTTATGTTTCCTTTACTGCCTTGCCTGCTCAGCATGGACCTGTTCCTTCCTAGCTATTTAACGTATCATCATTAAGATCAGTTAAAAATGAGATTGTATAAAGCTTACGTATGTATTCTTATCCCTATAATTATCTCTAAAAAACAGAGAGTAGCTTTGTAACTTTATTAAGGCCTCAACTTCTTAGACTTCAATAGATGATTGCATTTAGAGAAATAATGCTTTGTTCCAAGGCTTTTAAAGTCAAACCGCTGACCTGGAGTCAGTAACTGGCTGAGCACCTGGGAACAGGTTGCTAAAATGCTAAACAAGCTTTTGACAGTAATTTCTCCTGTAAGTGCAAAACGCCTTTTCTTCAGGTCATGATTTGTGCTGTTCAGTGACCAAGTCCTTCAAAGATGGGAACTTTTTTTGAGATTTAAAGGCAGAAAAACTTGTCTTGTGCCACCCTCTAGGTAATAAAAGCAAAGTTTGGGAGTGAGCTGTACTACTTCTGCAGCTGGGAAAGTCTCAGTTTCTGGTCATTATCAGTTAGTAGCTGCTGCTCGTTTGTTTATAAGAAGCATTTGGAGACAAGGGACATTAATACTTCTTATAGGGTGAGCTTACATGGCACATCTTGAAGGTTTTTAAAACGCTATTTTCCTACACTTTGTGCCAAGCTGAAGGCAGATGTAAATTAAGTGTAAAGTCTAAGGAACTAGTGAGTTACACATCTCTTGCTTGCTAGATTGTGTTGTAACAGATTAAATAAAAATAAGTCTTGTTAAGCCAAAATAATTGCATATGTGTCTCTGTATATTGCTGCTAACTTTGCATTAGTGTTAAGAGCTTCATTGATCAGACAGTTGGAATTATCTCCTCAAAAGAGTCAACACTAAAGATGTGAAATAACTTCATCTCTTCTTTTAAATCAGCAATTTGAGTTTCTTCTCTCAAGCTTTAATCTGAGACCTCAAAGACAGCAGTCACCCTGCTGCAGTTAATGCCAACAGGGGCTGGTGCCAAACCAGGGATGGCTCCTGGAAGGAGTCACAGCTGCTAAAGCCTCTGCCAGTCACCGTTGTAATGACTGTCTTGAAGCTGCCTCAGATCATCTAGGAAAGCAGCACCGCCTGGTAACTGCAAATGCTTTTATCTGCCCGAAGAAGCTGGTTGCCCGTCTCCTTGAGGAAACATCCCAGTCTCAGGTGGCTCTCAAAACCCCGCAGTACGATCCAAAGATGTTAAAGTCAATGCAAGCCATGCAGGGTCCTGCGCACAGCCGTGCTCCCCTTCTTGGTATTTACTGGGGACGCTGCTGAGCCACATCTCAAACTGTCACCTGCTTTTCTCTGCAAAGGCACATGGTTGTCCTCTTTCCCTGCAATCCATAAGCAAGGCCAAGGCACAGAACAAAAACTTGCCCGCTGTGAGTCTGCGGACGTGGGTTTTCTGGGGCGCTGGCTGCCGCAGCCGTCCTGGGAGGGGCATGCTCCAGGGCAGGGGCGGCGAGGCTGCCTCTAGGGAGATGTTGGGGTGACTCACGGACCTGATGCAGGCGCTTCCCCTCACCTCCGGAGAGCCGGAGTCAGGCCTGTGTCTCAGCCCTCCTTATCCAGCCAGCAAGGGTTTTCCTGGGGTGCAGGGAAAGGGCAGCCCTTGCAAGGTGCCCCAGGAGCAGGAGAGCTGCCTGCAGTCTTGCAGGGGCTGGGTATCCTGAAAGGCCCATGGGATCTGCACCCTTCAGAGGAGGAACCACACACATTTGCATTGGGAACTTGCTCTGGACTTTTGAGATGCAGATGTTTTTCAGCTGAGCTACTTCCCTTTTTTTGTTATCCTTCCCCTGTTTATCCTTCACAGAAAGCTGGGAGAGACTCAGACTTGCTGTTTCTCTGAGGAAAAGGCTATTTCTGTGCCCAAGCTATCCTTGTCCTTTTTTTGATGCATTGTGCATTCAATTATTAAAAAACCCTTTCCAGAACAGAGAAAGGCATCAGACAGAGAAATGAGATGAAGTTATCGTAAAACCACCTGTACCTCAATCACAAAAGCTGCAAATGCTTTTGTGCCTCTCACAAGGGCAGCAACATCTGCAAACAGGACCTGCTCCCGCTGTGGTGCAAAATGCCCTATTTGCAGGGACTGCAGGAAGCCCTCCAGCATTTGCACAGATGCTGACGCAGGGCAGTGGCCGGAGCCCTGCGCGGCAGCGCCGGTGTGCAGCCATCCATCCTTGCCATCCATCCACAGGGCAGCTGGCTGCCAGCCACATCCCTGGGGGAGCAGTGGCCATCCTCTGGTTTCCAGCCGTAAGAAATCTCCTGTGCACAAAAGGCTTCTTCTGAAGCTGAAGTGTTACTCTGTAACTGCGCAATTAGGTCTGGTTCCCATTGTTGGATTTGAAACCAGGTGCTTTCAGGGGAGGGATGAGGTCTGTTCAGCTCATCAAGGACTGTTCTCCAAAATAGCACGGGTGCTCAGAAGGACAGTCCCTGCTCCCAGACAGGATGGGGTGCTGAGCTGGCTCCTGGAGCCACCTCTTCTTCGCCCGTGCCTTTCTCCTGGGAGCAGAGCAGAGCAGCACTGCAGCCATCCACGGGTGGGGTTGCTGGTAGCAAGTGTGCAAATCCCCTTTGGGAGGATTAGGCAAATCCCCTTTGGCAGGTTAGGTAGTCACCTCTCTGTTCCCTGCACATCAGATTCACTTTAAAAATTCATCCCTGCTTTGCTTCAGTTGTTGCTTGTTGGCACATCTTGCTGCTGGGCTCTCATGGGCAGGATACCTTGGAGAAGGTTGGGAGGAAGTGTTGTGAGCTTGGAGGGGATTTTTTTTTTTGTTTTTTTTTTTAATTATTTAATTTTTGGGCTGGTCTGCTGCCATGGGTCTGGGCTATTTGCATTTGGCAAGCTGCGGTGTTCTTAACAGGGAACATCAGTCCTTCTCTCTGAGCTGCTTTGCAGCATGACCTTCTGCATGCCAAGAAATAATTCACTGGTATCCGTCCTTAGCTGGAGCAGAGACCTGGAGGCTGCTTGTTCCCTGACTGCCACAGGCTTCAGGAGCCCCCAGAGCTGGGCTCTTCCTGCCTCAGTTTCACCTTGTGGAAAAGTAAACCTGAAATTGCTTAATATTGAATTGACGTCTAGGAATGTAGTGTCCCTGAGAAGTACAAAGTGATGGTTGCACTGTGCTGGGCATTGGATAATGACACCTTTATTTATCAGACGGCGTAACAGTACAGAGGGGCCTTTACAAATTTTCAGTCTAAAACAAACCAACTTGTTTTCTTCTCTTTTTATATCTAGTGTACATAAAACGCTAGTTAGTGAGAATGACTTCTGGTTTCTTTAATGGGAAAGCAATTGTGTACAGTCGGATGGCTGAGCACTGCAGACTCCTGTTCGAATTCATCCAGTTTTGGTCTCTTTGGTAGGTTTTGTAATTTGAGAGAGCTGGTGAAGCATGGAAGTGTAAATAATTCTAGCATTTCTTCTGTTTGCTTGCATATGCTTCTTTCCAGACAGCTGTATTAGTATGCAGCTGGCACAGAGCCATCTTCTGAAACAACTTCTCTATTTTTAGACTATTGTAATGTGAGTGAAGGTATCCTCTGCTAATATCACACTATGAAGCGAGTCATGGAAAAGGTCTTGGGCGCTGAATGTCTGGCAGTAAAATGCCAGCGTAAAAAAAATATATTGGCGGTGCTCGGAGCATGACAGGTATTGGAGAGTCCCTCGTGTAGGGAGGTCACGGCTCTGACCTGCTTCGGAGCACCTCATAGCCCTGTGAATGGACAGTCATGGAGAAAGCTCAAAGCTGGGAAGCCCCAGTAGGAGCGTGTCTTCTCTTCATTGGTCATCCCTGGAACACATAATCATCTAAACAAACCTGTCTTATTTCTGTAGGGTTTTTAATACAATCCTATGATACTAGTGAGGTTGTTGCCCAGCACCTGAGCTGCTAATAGAGGGGATTTACCAGGCTCCAAATTATCGAGATGTTATCTACAAGATCTGTGAAGACAAGATTCATCTCGAGCATGCCATGAAGAAGTGCTCTGATATGGTCCTTGTGAGATGAAGTTTCCTGGCATAGGCAATTTCATCTTTTGGTACTGAATAAGACAGAAATTTATACCTGCTTATTTCTACCTTTTATTGTTGGGGAAATTCTGGAGAACCTTGATTAACGTGTAGAGGAACCAAATAATTGCTTTTCTCGAACATGTTAGCATCTGGGAAGCTGAGCACAGGTTTGCAGTAGCTTTTTCTCCTCCTTCCTTGCTGTGTTCTTCCTCTTCTGCTGTGGCTCAGCCTTGAATAATTAAAATACTCTGCTCTCTCTCAGCACTTCCAGAAGTAAAAACTGGCTTGACTGTCAGTCTCTTGCCTCCTGTTCACTCCTCCCATCCACTGTTTTGATGGTAAATAACTCTGTTGTTTTAAAACACCTTTCTTCTATCTTGAAGCCGAGCATGGTGGAACATCAGCTGCTCCTCATCTCCTTTCCTTCATGCAATGTATGCATGCAAAGGCATGTAGCCTGCCCTTAGTATTCACAGGACTTCAGGAGTGTTAGTGCTGTGCAGGAGAAGGGCACACACACCCAAATCGTCTATTCACCATCTGACATTTTGGTATTAATGTGAATAAGTAACGAATCTTCTTAAAATGCAGTTCTCTGGCAAACAGTGTGGCACTGTCCTTATTTGTTCCTCTCAGACAACGGGGACTGCTAATGAAAGGCTGCTATGGACTGGCATAGGAGTATCAGTCTGCTGTGCTGAAATACACACGCGTATATATATACATGTGTGTGCATGTGTATGTATATGTCTGTATGTATACATACACATATATGTATTTTACGTTGACAGTCTTGAAGGGTCTTTGTACAAAACTCTGTTCTAATGGGAGATGTCACCCTGAGGCAGAGACTGATGGAAATTCAGAGGGAGATTCTAATCCATTGATCTGGAAAGGAATACACTAGCATATCTTCTGCCTTCTGGTTTTCATACTCGATGGCAGCAGCAACATTTGGATTGCAAAGATGAAATAATGAAAGCTGTTTTTATTGGATTTAATCCCAAGCATTCCAGTTGGTTTTATGGCTTCTGAAATTAAGTTTGTAGTTCTCTTTAGCTGGGCCAAGTTTAACTTTATGTTCCCATTTATCTGTTTTGCTGGTCTTCTAAATAGCGGATCTGAGATGGCAAATTCATGTTTCATGGAAACCTAACTAATGACTGCTGTGGAAAGGAACTTGTTATCAATCTGGATGGTACAGATCACGTGTGCAAAAAAAAAAAAAAAAGCTCAGAAAAATCTTGATGCATCCACATTAAGGCATAACAGAGCCACCTCCAAACACTGTATAAATAGCAAGTCTAAACCACAGATACCATCCACGCCCCTTCCCATCATTTTGGATGAGTATGCCACCACATATTCTCAACAAAAATATAACCGAAAAAGATGACAAATATATGGGACATGCAGCGCTTGAAAGACTTATGCTTACTTACAGACATGAAAAAGCCTCCTTTCAGAATTATGAAGACCAGATTTTTCTTGGAGCTGAGCTTCAAAGCTCATCAAGTATTGATGTGTCTTTGCAGCCCGTTCCCATGTGCGGGCTGCTGCTGTGAGAGCAGGCAAGCCCTGTTGTCATACAGGATGTTCCTGGTGAAGAGCTATGGGCGTTGGCATCGTGCACGCCTTCCGCATCCTTGCAGGACAGAGCACATACGGTGTCTGCCTATGCAGTGACGCAGCCCTGATGGAATGTGCGTATGTGTGTGTCAGCTTAGATCTGCAGAGGCATTTCCGACCTCCTGAGCTCAGGAGAGTGCCACTGTGCGCTTCCAGGGAGCTTGCAAGCATGAGCTGTTTGCAGCGAGAGCATGGTACTTCGACACCAGCACAACAGGTGGTTCTGTAGCCATCTTCCAATGCTTTTCCAATGGCTGTAGCTCTCAAAGTTTAGTGATGTATTAAAAGAGGCTAGGTTGTAGCACGCACATGCTTGTTTCAGAATGTGTTCCTCTTCCAGAGCATTCCCTGGGATCTCTGCCAGGTAAATAGGAGGATTTTACATCTGGTAGAGTTGGTACAGGCTTGCCTGGGGTTTTTAAAGCATGTTTCTGTGTTGCTGCTTGGCAGGCTTCAACTGTAACTCTCGATTTCATGAACTTGCTCAGTTATGGCACTTTAATAAGTCTGTTCCAGCCCCATTTCCTTCTTGCAGCGGTGACCTCTTGGCAGCATCCTAGCAAGAGCATGTTTAAAAGCAGTTACACCCCGTGGTCCTACTGTGAACATGTCCAGGAGAGGATGAGCTGACTGTTTCCACACAAATATGATGTGGTGACCTTACCTGGACATATAAACTCTGCATGTGTTTACTGATGTGCAAGTTGGTGCATCTGTAAAGGCAGAAACAAGCCAGTGCTGCTGTGGGGTGTACACATGGAGGGGAGGGCTTCAAAAGTCTTATGTAGAATGACTGAAGTTAAACAACACATACAGAAAACATCAACTCCATCCTCATTTCTGAGGTTATAGACAATCCCTTTTTTGAGCAAGTCCAGCATAGTTAAACTCCAATTTTTTATTTTCTTTTTAAAGGAACTGTGTATAGTGTGTTCTTATTACTCTGGGAACACTGGCTTATCTTTTAAGAGCAGAGGATCCCAGGTATGGGTAATTGTGAAGTGATTTGGACTTTTGGTGATGCATTTTGACTTTTCCCTTTTTGTTTCTTTCATTTAAAAGCTCTCTGGTAGAAAATGTCTTTGTTAAGGGGCATATTCTAGGCCTTTTTATTCAAGATGTTGGGCTTCAACGTTTATGGATGGCGAACATACAGCCAGAAGAAACCTAAGGTTACATTGATAGATGACTTCTGCTATCATGTCTAAATGAACAAAATGTACTATTAGTTGCATGGTTGCTCCTTTATACGGTTCATCTAACTATGTATACAGTGTATACAGTTGTATACGTAGTGTTTTTTGTGGTTTTCTGTAACAATGCTATTTCAACATCAATTTAAAGCAAATCCTATGATGCAATATAGTCATTTCCCAAAGTGGAAGGACCTACTGCACACCCTTGCATTTCCTGCAGAAAGTCTATGTTGAAGCCTGTCCTGTTGTCCCTCTGCCAACCCATGGTGAAGATGCTGCTGGATGGATTTCTGGCTTACTGTCTGTCTCTGCAGCTGTCTTGGTTCCAGTTTTATATGAATTATTGTTTCTAATGTTATATCAATGAATAATGCTCTTCACCGACAACCATGACATAAGCTGTAAGTCATGATATGTTATAAAGATATCGGACCTTTATGACCAGGAAAAGTTCTTTCTTCTCTACTAGAAAGGAGATAAATGTTTTGAAAAAGGTAATTTGATCTGTATTGTTTGGAATGCAAAAATTTCCATTCCCCTCTGTAGCTGGGTGCCTCTCAGGTCCTGTCAGTGTCTAGAGGCTCTCCCACCCTTCTGACATTCGGTACCATTCCTCTCTAACAAGCCTGATGTTTTCTTACTCTTGCAGAAGAAAACGCAGAAATTACGCTGGATGTGTCATTAGCATATCGCGATGACACGTTTGATGATTGGGAAGAAATAGCACGTGCAATAGAGATCAGGAAGCTGAAATGCACCTTTGGCTCACCAAAAGTAAGGTGTTTTGATGATGCTGGAGGTGGGGAGGTGTGGGAGCATGGTGGGAGTTGTCCTCTTCCTTTCTTTCATGGTACTTCGTACAAGCGCTGAGTTGTTTAATCATAATTGTCAAATATGTCAGCTGTCTCTTGGCTCAAAATCTTTGAAAACCTGATGAGCTCCACATGCAAGTGGTTCTGTTTGGTGATGCAAGAGAAGGGGATGAAGTCCAAGGCAGACTTAAAACTGTAAGGAAGAAAAGGTGTGAGGACAACACACAGATCCAGGTGCAAGCAGAATCATCCTCTGCAGTTGTGATCAGGCTGGAACTTGAACGCTTTGAGATCTGTATATGCCAAACTGTCCTAGAGAACTTGGACCTTTCCATCTTGTGCTTCTGTGATGGACAAAACCTTGTTCTTCAGGAGTGGTGAGGAAATAGCCCACCAGGGACAGCGCAGCACCCAAAGAACCTGGAGAGGTGGGGCAAGAGTTTATTAAAATAACTTAATGCCTCAAGTAACAAAGCTTAGGAGCAGAGAGCACAGCTAGCAGTTGAGAACAGAGCATCTTGTTTAAATAAAGATATTTCTTTTTGTGCTGCGGACTGTAATTCCTGTGCTTAAATTAACCTGGTGTCTCTTTACCATGTTTTTCAGCTCTGTGTCTTGTTCTCCCATTTCACAGTCCCTTTCAGCAGCCTACTTATGACTCCAGCAACGCCTGCACTCTTCCATACAGCCACATATTCACAGTAAATACATATGAGGTGCACAGGAGAGTACTGCTAGTAAAACAGGACTTAAGAAACTCCACATCAAGACATGTGTGAGGGGGTTGCGTATTTTGTTTTGGCTCAAGTTGTGCTTGCTGAGGGAGGAAGCCTGGATCCCAAAGTAGCCTTTCATCTTGAAAGGCTCCCTTGACTTTAAATATATTTAAGAGCCTGAGACGTGAACCTGCTTGAGGTCAAACACTAGTGACTCAGTGACCCAAAACAATCAAAAACTTGACCAAAAATGTCCCCAAACTGCCGATGTTCTCCAGACTTGCACAGACTCTCCCCAGGCAAAGGCTGGAGTTAGCAAACAGGCTCTCAGTGCTAGCAATGGTTCCAGCTACATTCAGCGTTAGGGTTTTTGCAGACCCTCACCATGGAGGGTGTGCTGGCCCATCCGAGGCTGACCACCATCTTGCTGCTCTGTGTCCTTTCACTAGACCCTGGAGTCTGAAGGCCGTCACTACGACTGTGACTTCCTTCCCTTCATGGAGATTGGCAGCGTGGCTCACAAGTACTACCTCATCAACATCCGTCTCCCCGTGAACGAGAGGAAGGGCATTAACGTGGGCATTGGGGAAATCAAGGATATCCGCCTCGTGGTAAGTGTCCGTCTTGCTTCTGTCCGCACTCACCACATCCCAGGAGAGCGGCTGTGCCCTGTGATGCTGCCGTCAGCAAGGGCATCTCCCCTGGGGCTGCTGCAGCTCCTTTCTTGATCTCTTTCATCCACAGCAAACGTCCTACTGTTCATTGCAGGTAGCTCCTGCCTGAAAATGTGCCTTTCCTCCTTCCTAAGGGATGCCTTATTTGACTGCTCTTTTCTGAGGAGCCCTCCCTAAGCCTTGAGCAGTGCCACCCTCCCGCACTGCCCAGTGACCACCTCCAGAGCTGGGCTCTTCCCACGGCTCTGAGAGCTCCCCTCTGTCCTCTCCTCCCTGCCACAGTCTGGCTTGGGCACAGAATTCTCCACCTGATTAAGCCCTGCCTCTCGTGGATAGGAGCTAAGGAGGAACAGAAGAGCAGAGTTCAGGGGGGAACCTGGTCTGTCTTGGAGCTGGCCATCACCGTGCAGATGTTTGCGATGGCTGCCAGCTATCCCTGCTCCTGCCCTCCCTTGAGGCTTGGTGGCCATGGGTGCTTTTCCCAGCTGGAAAACCACCACTGTCCCTCTCAGCAGAAGCAGTGAGCCAGCTGGCTGTGGTGGCTGCAGACAGTGGTGGGAGGGCGTATGTCCGGAGACATGCGTTAGTTTGGCTGATGCGTTTCCCACCAGTGGTGACTTCGCTTCATGAGTATCCTGTTACTTGTCTGAGAGCAATTCTGCCAGTTTTTTCCACACTGCATCAGAGTGCCCCCCTCTTGACTGCTTTCTGCCTCACAATGGAAGCTGCATGTGTTGGCATTTGCTTTCAGGACTTTTGAAGCCTCCTCGGATGGCCTGGGTGCTATGTAGGGACCTGCTCCCTTTCCTGTGTTAGGCAATCTGCATCTTTCAAAGAGCATCTAAGTGCGCTTACATGTACTGCCACGAACGTACCTCTCCTGTAAGGAGAAGCACAGAGTAATGATGTTAAACTCTGTACAGCTGTTGCATTCCACTTTGGTTTTCCTTAGGGCATCCATCAAAACGGAGGCTTTACAAAAGTGTGGTTTGCCATGAAGACATTCCTCACCCCCAGCATTTTAATTATCATGGTCTGGTACTGGAGAAGGATCACACTGATGACACGCGCTCCTGTCCTGCTGGAGAAGTGAGTAGGGGCTCGCACGCTGGGTAAGGTGACCCTCAAGCAAGAGGACTCTGGCTGAGGTGGTCACTGCTCCCAGGCAGAACCCATGTTTGGGGAGACAGGGATCATCTCTTCTCTGTCCCCTCCCTCCACCCAGGCACACTGGGAGCAGGAGCCATCCATAGCTTCTCTTTTCCTTCCCACTAAACCCATAGAGAATGAGTAGCTGCATTTGCCTGCAGCTGCTTGGAGAGGCCCAGCCCCAGAGGGTTTGCTGGCAGCAGGTGACACCCCACTGCCACTGCCCAAACAGTGCCAGATTTTCCTCTGTTGCTCTTCCTGCACAGCTTTGGCTTCTGGGCTCTGTGTCCTTGCCTTGCAAGCTGGGAAGAGATGGTGTTTCTTCTTCTCCAGGGTCATCTTTGCGCTGGGAATTTCCATGACGTTCATTAACATCCCCGTGGAGTGGTTTTCCATCGGATTTGACTGGACTTGGATGTTGCTCTTTGGAGACATTCGACAAGGCATTTTCTATGCCATGCTCCTGTCGTTTTGGATCATCTTCTGTGGAGAGCACATGATGGTGGGTACAACACAGAAGGGAGCGTGGTTTCTAGCCCCACTTGCAGAGATACCTGGCAACTCCCTTGTACTTGTTGAGTGTTGGAAACAATGCTGTGGGGACTTGCTTCAGGTGAGAGTACTTCAGGATAACTTGCTTTTCCTTTTTCTCCTGCTCCCCACCTCTTGATCCTCCGATTAGGACCAGAATGAGCGGAATCGTCTCTCAGGGTACTGGAAGCAGGTTGGACCCATAGCTGTTGGCTCCTTCTGCCTCTTCATCTTTGACATGTGTGAGAGGTAGGTACAGCACTGCTCCCAGGGCAAGCCTTCCCTGTGCACCTCCTGCAGCAAGGACCAGCAGTTTAACCCCTGTGGCTGGATGCACAGCCCCATCTCATGAAGTGAGGAGAGGCTCATGTGAGTGCACTGAAACATGCTGGTGTTTCCCAGCAGCGTATCTTGTCCCACAGGGACATAAAGAAATGCTTCCCACCTCATCTCCTCCTTGCCCACATGGGAATGCAGCGTGACTGGCCCTTTCCAGGCTTCAAAGTGGGCAGGCATGGGGCGCTCTGAGCTTGTTGGCTTCTGTGGCAGTTCAGTGTTTTCTCTCCTCTTTGTAGGGGAGTGCAGCTGAAGAACCCTTTCTACAGCATCTGGACCACCGAAGTTGGCACGGAGCTGGCTGTATCCTTCCACCTGGCTCAGGGCAGGCTCAGTCTGTGTCAGTAGGAGAGGGAGATGTGGGGAAACCCTCCTCCTTTTGGCAGGCTGGGGCTGTGAGGTGGGGTTCAGGTGCTGCAGGAGGTGCCAGTGTTGTTTGAAGAAGCACTCCTGGCAGGTTTGGTGCTGGGTACCACCAGGGACTGGTGCTGTGCTTGAGGAAGTCACTGGAGAACTGAACTTCTCCTCAAGATGTCTGAGAACTGGGGGGAAGCATAGGGGATTTAGGTCCTGGGTGTCATCAGGATAACCCCTGAGCCAGTGCTGCACCAGAAGCACCCACTCTGCTTTCCCCCCCAGCCCCAGCTGTGATGGCATCTGCTCCAGGGCCCTCTGTTTGCTGCCATTACTTGGGCACATGTTGCTGAGACATCTCCATGAATTGCCCTTTCAGGTCCCACTGGAAGGGCTTGCTTTCACTGCCATTAATTTTGATTACTGGATTGAGATAAGCTAATGCGATTAGTCCCCCTTCTGCGGCATCCAGCCCTCTTGCAGCAGGCTCTCTGAAGATCGTGCTGGTTGGCGATGGCTTCCCAAATCTCCTCTGCAGTTTGAGAATGGGAGACATTTGGGTGGATTATCCCTCCTTGCTGCTGTGCCAAGCACTTGGGACATGTACTCCCTACCGAGCCAGGGGGCTCAGCCAGCCCTGCCTTGGTCATGGGCAGGCTGCTGTCCTGAGTGATTGCTGCCCACGAGAAGTTTAAATATGATCTTTGGGATAATATTTTAATAACTGAGTCGCCTGAATAATGTTTTCTATTATTTCTGTTTATCTCATACCGTTTTCTCTTCACTTGCGCTGCCCAGATGGCCTTTATTATAGTCGCAGGAATCTGCTTGTGTCTCTATTTTCTCTTCCTGTGTTTTATGGTCTTCCAAGTGTTCAGAAACATCAGTGGAAAGCAGTCAAGCCTCCCAGCAATGAGCAAGGCTCGCCGCCTTCATTACGAGGTAATGTCCCTCCTTGTTGCACAGATTCTTTATTTTCAAAATGCATTTTTGACCTTAAAGTCTATCCTGAGACCTTCTCTATCCATATAGTCCTGAATTGGAAGATCTGATCTGTATTGGCTTTCTTGTGTTGGTCAAATCCCCTAAATGCCTTTTTGTTTGACTGTTGTGAAGTTTCTTCTTTATTTGGGTCTTTAGTCCCAATGAAGTATTTTAAACTGTCAGGAGGGTGTGTAAGATAGCTTTTCTTTTCTATAGAAGAGTAGTTGCCATCTCCCAGCTTACTGAACAGTGTTACAGGATAGAAGAAATTTGGCCAGACTACCATTTAAATTACTATGGAGTGCAAGCCCATAAATTCCCTGTCCCTCCATTTCTCCTTCTGTAATATTAGCAATTGTGTTTAATGGAAAGTGCTGCTAAGACAACCCTGTTTTTTCCATGGCGTGAATTCAGATTTTTGGGGTTGTCTTTTCCTAACCAAGTTGCAGGAGGGAAACTGTTCTGGTAGCATCAAAATGCGACATGTTCAGCTCATTATCCCTGGTTTTAACCCATGATTTTGTATGTTGTTTCTGTCCTAGCTGTCTTTATCTGCTGTAAAATGCGAGGAGCTAACTTAACAGCTTAAGCTATGAGTGTCTGTTGTTTCCATGGGTGTATAAATATTTATCACTAATGTTGTTCTTTTAAACAGTGGTCACTTCTGATTTAAACAGGCCAGTTACCACTCATCAGGAATGCACACAAAAAAACCAGAAAGTCAGACTTGTGAGAATTTGAACAAGATCTTGAGCATTTTTTCCATCTTTCCCCTTAGCAAGAGGCACAAGACTTCAGCTCGTATTGTACAGCTGCTGCAGCCATGCTCTATATACAAACATCTAGCAAGCATGAATCTGGTCTGGAAGGGTTAAATTAATAGCCATTTGTTGTCGTAGTGTGGCATAGTAATTACGCACACACTGACATTTCCACCAAAATTCCAGAAACAGGTTAAAAAAACCCAACGCTCACGTAAAAACAAAACCTAAAGAATAAGTGTTGAGAATTGCTGCAGTTTGCAGCCAGACAGACCGTGGAGGTGAGGATTGGTCTGGTACCAGTACCCGTGCTGTAGAAACATTGACTTGTCTTGCTAAACCGTGCAAGCTCTCCACAGATGTTTGTTTAAGAAAAGCTATGAGCTATCAGGCTGGCTGGTGGATGAAAACCATGGCTTACACTGACATGCCTCTTCTTCCACATTAACTCTTGGTAAATCAGTCACAAACGCAAATGTAATGGAAAGCAAGAGCTGTCCAGACATGTACACCCCGCTCGGAGCATCCGGGAGGAATGCAGACGTGTGGGGAGTGGAGAATATGGGCTGTCGTGAACACAGCACAGAGGAGTGGGTGGAGGTTGTTTTGCTTTGGGGTTTCGTGGGTTGGACCCTTTTTTTTCTTTGCCTTTTTTTTTTTTTTTATACTTGTGTCTTGTATACACTAAAGACAAAAATGGTTTTTGTGGATTCTGTTAATGTGACCAGTGACATTTCTCTCTAAACAGGGGCTGATTTTTAGGTTCAAGTTCCTGATGCTCATTACCCTGGCTTGTGCAGCGATGACGGTCATCTTCTTCATCGTGAGCCAGGTGAGTGACGAAATTTGGCTCTGTCTGAGAACATCAGCCTCCGATTCCCTAACCACTAACAACATCGGCTCACTTGCTGTTAAGACAAGGCATGACTGTTATAAGCAGATTTGATAATAAGTTGCTTTTTAAGAAGTTGTTTTCATTTATTTGAAGCACTGCCATAAAATTGCTTAGGCTGAAGCCTTCACAAAGGCCTTTGGCTCCCAGTAAGGTTTGGGGCTGTGCTGTTTGAAATATCAGCCAACACAGTTTAGTCATTTCTGAGAACTCAGCAAGAGGAAAATCTTCTGTTCACATTGAAAAAACCCAGTGGTTTTGTATGCCCACAGAGAAATAACAGAATTCAATCTTCCCTGGGTTGACTTTGCAACCCTGCTGTTTCCAACAGTATCTATACGTATTTATTCTGAGCTCTGATGCAGTCTCTGTACAAATGAGCTTGTATCGCTACTTAAATGTATATCGATGGTTTACTCCAAGTGGCTTTTAAGATTGCATCTGTTTCAGAGATGTCTTTTCTAGTTGTTCCTAAGCGTAGGCAGCTTGTAGCTTCAGGAAAGCCATGAGCACAGCCTCGCAAGTCCAGTATTGCAGAATTGCGGGTGCAGGAGCAGTTTCTCCCTCACTGTACCACTTACCCTTTGGGGTACACAGCGGGTCCCAGTGCAAAATACAGCAGCAGATATTTTGTTCTTAAAAATCTGTTAGGCTGAAGCAATGGTTTGAGAAATGCCACTTGGCAGTTTGATTCATCATTGAGTGCTGGTGACCATAACCATCCCTGCGTATGGGCAGAATGCAAACAATCTTGTCCAGCTACTCTCTTCCAGCTAGTTTAGCTTTTGTCTTTCCCCCTTATGTCTTTTTCTTTAATGGAAAGCCAACGTTTCAGTGTGAACAGTCTGAGTATCTTCAAGTAATATTAATATTGATGATATTTTCATAAATCTTGACAAATCTCTGCATGTCTGAGGCTGATGCTGTCAGCCTAGGCCTCTCGTAAGACAGAAGCAGCAAGCACACATTCAGCACATTAGCTCTTCGCATTATTCATGCTGGTTTTCCTTCTATAAAAGGTCTATTTATAGAAGTCTAATGTTTTCAGATGTAACTAGTTGTCTCCTAGGTACTGCCCTTTATGTGGCAATCTTTGCTAACACATCAGTTATGGCAGAGATACACTGCAGAATATGAGAGATTTGTCACATTTAAGAATGATAAATCAAAGTTAAAGAAATCCTGATGCAGTCATTTTGTAAGGACCATTTATTTGGCCTCCAGGCTAAAAAAGAGAATCCTAGCCTGACTTCTGCATCACCGAATCTGTTATCCTCCATTTACTCAATCCTGTTGAATTGATGCTGTTCTTACTGATTTACTCCAAGTTGACGCTTTAGGGGGTCACTTCTGTATTTTAACAGAATTTGGCCTTACTGACCAGCCAGTGCATGTCTGCTTTCTCCCGGGCAGGTGACCGAAGGCCACTGGAAGTGGGGGGACCTAACGATACAAGTGAACAGCGCCTTCTTCACCGGCATCTATGGGATGTGGAACCTCTACGTCTTCGCCCTGATGTTCCTGTATGCACCATCGCACAAGAATTACGGTGAAGACCAGTCGAATGGTAAATGCCCCAAAATGATCCGAAGGCTGTCGTGGGAATAAAGCAATATAAAGTGGGTGATACCGCGCATGCTTTTTGGTTTTGGCCAAAGTACACATTCAGCACCTTGAAATTTTATGCAAATGATTGTTTGGTTTTCCTAGCAGACATTTTAATTAATGACTAGGTTAGACAGGTTTGAGTATTTAGCCAAGGCTGTCTAAAGCATTCTAGATGTTTTTTGTACTTTTTAGCATTGCTCAGTTGTAATTGTGTAGCGCAAATGGAGGGACGAGGAAAGGAGAAAATAGAAATCTGGGTGAGTGAAGAATGGCAATGCCATTGGCATCCTTTATCAGTAGTCTTCAGTAGCACAGAAATCATACTTTACTGATATGGTTGTATTTAAATAACTGTAAATAAAAGTATTTATAGAAATGTTGCATAGTCCATAGCTCAGGTAGCTCTTGAGGGCCTGGAGGGAATAGAATGAATCTTGTGCTTTCTAAATGTCAAATATTTCATTGTAAGACCAGGCCAACAAAATAACTTCGCTTCTCAGGTGACCTGGGAGTAAACAGGGGGGAAGAGCTTCAGCTCACCACCACCATCACCCACGTGGATGGGCCGACGGAGGTTTATAAGCTGTCTCGCAAGGAGGCTCAGGAGTAATGCTGAGATGGCCTCAGCTGGGACCGAAGACGGGGGTGGAGAGCAGAAGACAACACAATGCCCTCCAGCAGGAGACCTCTCTGACCTAACTTGCTTCTCGAACACCCTGTATCTAGTGTATTTTCACAGAGCAGTGACACCGAGCAGAACATTTGTAAACTCTTTAATATGGTGTAGTTATTTCTGGGGGGAGGGATATGTATATTGTGTTACACTCAAGCACGTAAAAACCTGCTAGAAAAGCATTAAGGTTGCAAAGTCGCACATTCAGAAGTTAGGAAGGGGCAGAGCTGACACTGGGCAGTTTCTATTTGGCTACCGTGTGCCTGTGCATAAAGGTGGTCCAGGGAGCTCAGTCAGTGAGCATGTATTCAGTACTTCGAGTTTTCTTCTTGTGTACAACTTTAAACAAGGTGTTGGTTGGGGGTGAACTAAAGCCTCATTTTAAAAACACTTAATTCCACCATCTATAATTGTATTGAACCTTGTTTGAGGTCTTTAGTACACCCCTGCAACTCTGCAGCAAAGCTCCGTCACTTGAATGAAACACAGCTGGGGAAGGGAGTAGACTGTAATATATCAGATTTTAGTAGAAGCAGCAACATGCTTTCTCAGTAGGTTTTACAGCTGTTTGTTAAATATAGGGGAATATAACAACTGGATGCCTGAGCTGAGTTGCAGAAGAAAGGAGTGCTCCTGTCCCGAATTACCAGAGGTACTGGTCTCACAGCTCCTGCCTATTCTCGGCCCCTTTGGCTTCCTTTGCTTTTGTTGTCCTCCTCCATCTTACTTTTTTGTTACGGCTCCTTCATTTTATGCTGCTTACGTGTTATGGGGAGAAGAGAAAGGCCACGGGAGGGACGGTGCATTCTCGGTTCCCATACTTGTGAGCTGGACAGAGGATGCTGGGCAATCCCACTCCTCCTTGCACTGCCGGGATGGAGCATGCTTGGCAGAGCTGGATTCTTCCAGGGATTATCAGACTTGAAAAAATCCGCTTGTCACGCACTGATGTGGATATTTGCTTTTCAGAGCAAAAGCAAATGATGAAGTCGCTCACCCCCATGCTGTGCCTGGGCGGGTCTGGCTGTAAGACTGTTGGCAGTGCAAGGGGACTGGAAACTGATCTGGGGTGGAGGCTTAAACTGAACCGTGCTGGGGACCAGTTAAGAGAAGTGTTAATGGTGTGTGCAGGAAGAAGCATGGCCAGAAGGGTCTGTGCTGCTCAAGGACACACCTTCCAGGGTCTGCAGGATCTAGAGGGCCTTATTAGCTGGCACTAGTAAATGTCTATGTTAACTGCTAGTAACATGTAACTCAACCTCCCAGTTTTGTGCCTAAAAGATAAGAATCTGCTACTGCTGTCTGTTGCTGAAGGGTCAGAGATTAGGGAGAGAGGGGAAGCTTCCAAAGCTGCTGACAGGCAGTCATCATGGGTACTGGTAGAAGCACTGTCCTGGAAAAAGGGACATGTTGTCCTTGGATTCTTAAAACTTCTGAAATTACATATCCATTGTTAGAGTATTAAGGCTGCAAAATGAAAGTATAATTGGGAAATACTGGAAGTGAGATCACCTATGAAACCTTAATCCACCTCTAGCCAATGTATGCACTGCAACATGCAATTAAAGCCCATTGCATGCTGGCTTTACTGTCACATTTGGGTTTGTATGTGAGTTTGGGGCTCTGGGCAGGAGTTGAGGCTACACAGCTAGTGCTTTGGTTTGCACCAGGAGGTGCTGGTTCATCCCATCCCAGCAAACAGCTCGTACTCAGTGATGCCCGTCCCTGGCTGCCCTGTGTACCCCTGTGTACCCATCCCCCTGTTTGCACAGGGCTGCAGCTCCAGGGGGGCAGCTCAGTTCAGCTCCAACCATCCTTGTCACCGTTTCAAGCATGTTAGTAACCAAATCATAGAATCATAGAATCGTTTAGGTTGGAAAAGACCTTTAAGATCATCCAGTCCAACCATTAACCTACACTACCAAGTCCACTCTAAAACAATCAAGGGTAGACTAGACTAAACCATGTCCCAAAGTGCCACATCTACCCGTTTCTTGAACACCTCCAGGGATGGTGACTCCACCACCTCTCTGGGCAGCCTGTTCCAATGCTTGACCACCCTTTCCGTAACGAAATTTTTCCTAATTTCCAACGTAAACCTCCCCTGGCACAGCTTAAGCCCATTTCCTCTCGTCCTATCGCTAACTACATGGGAGAAGAGACCAACACCCACCTCACTACAACCTCCTTTCAGCTAGTTGTAGAGAGCGATAAGGTCTCCCCTCAGCCTCCTCTTCTCTAAGCTAAACAATCCCAGTTCCCTCAGCCGCTCCTCATAAGGCCTGTGCTCCAGACCCTTCACCAGCCTTGTTGCCCTTCTCTGGACACACTCCAGCACCTCAATGTCTTTCTTGTATTGAGGGGCCCAAAACTGGACACAGTATTCCAGGTGCGGCCTCACCAGTGCCGAGTACAGGGGGACAATCACCTCCCTGCTCCTGCTGGCCACACTGTTCCTGATACAAGCCAGGATGCTCTTGGCCTTCTTGGCCACCTGCGCACACTGCTGGCTCATGTTCAGCTGGCTGTCAGCCAACACCCCCAGGTCCTTTTTGGCCAGGCAGCTTTCCAGCCACTCCTCCCCAAGCCTGTAGCGTTGCATGGGGTTGTTGTGACCGAAGTGCAGGACCTGGCACTTGGCCTTGTTGAACCTCATACAGTTGGCCTCAGCCCATTGGTCCAGCCTGTCCAGGTCCCTCTGCAGGGCCATCCTACCCTTGAGCAGATCGACACTCCCACCCAACTTGGTGTCATCTGCAAACTTACTGAGGGTGCACTCAATCCCCTTATCCAGATCATCGATAAGGATATTAAACAAGGCTGGCCCCAAAACAGAGCCCTGGGGAACACCGCTCGTGACCGGCCGCCAACTGGACTTAACTCCATTCACCACTACTCTCTGGGCTCGGCCACCCAACCAGTTTTTTACCCAGTGAAGACTATGCCCATCTAAGCCATGAGCTGCCAGCTTCCCAAGGAGAATATTGTGGGAGATGGTGTCAAAAGCTTTGCTAAAGTCCAGGTAGATGACATCCACAGCCTTTCCATCATCTACCAGGCGGGTCACCAGGTCATAAAAGGAGATCAGGTTCGTCAAGCAGGACCTGCCTTTCATGAACCCATGCTGGCTGGGCCTGATCCGTTGGTTGACCTGCACTTGCCTGTTGAGTTCACTCAATATGAACCTCTCCATAATCTTTCCCGGCACCGAGGTCAGGCTGACAGGCCTGTAGTTCCCCAGGTCCTCCTTCCGGCCCTTCTTGTAGATGGGCGTCACATTGGCAAGCCTCCAGTCATCAGGGACCTCCCCTGTTAACCAGGACTGCTGATAGATGATGGAAAGTGGCTTGGCAAGCTCCTCTGCCAGCTCCCTCAGTACTCTCGGGTGGATCCCATCCGGCCCCATAGACTTGTGAGCATCCAGGTGGCATAGCAGGTCATTAACTACTTCCTCCTGGACTATGTGGGCTCCGTTCTGGTCCCCATCCCTATCCTCTAGCTCAGGGGCCTGAATACCCTGGGGACGACCGGTCTGGCTGTTAAACACAGAGGCAAAGAAGGTGTTAAGGACCTCAACCTTTTCCTTGTCCTCGGTGACAATGTTCCCCCCCACATCCAGCAAAGGATGGAGATCCTCCTCAGCTCTCCTTTTATTGCTAATGTACTTATAAAAGCATTTTTTATCTTTTACAGCATTGGCCAGATTGAGTTCTAGCTGGGCTTTTGCCTTTCTAATTTCCTCCCTGCAGGACCTAACAAGATCCCTGTACTCCTCCTGAGTTGCCCGCCCCTTCTTCCAAAGGCAGTAGACTCTCCTTTTTTCCCTGAGTCTCCGCAAAAGCTCCCTATTCAGCCAGGCTGGCCATTTTCCCCGCCGGTTGGTCTTACGGCACACGGGGACAGCCCGCTCCTGCGCCCTTAAGACTTTCTTCTTGAAGAAGGCCCAGCCTTCCTGGACCCCTTTGCCTTTCAGGACTGCCTCCCAAGGGACTTTCCCAACCAGGGTCCTGAAGAGGCCAAAGTCTGCCCTCCGGAAGTCCATAGTAATAGTTTTGCTGCCCCTCCGCTTGGCATCACCCAGAATAGAGAACTTTATCATATCGTGGTTGCTAAGCCTTAGACGGCCTCCGACCTCGACATTTCCCACAAGCCCTTCTCTGGTAGTAAACAGCAGGTCAAGCGAGGCACCTCCCCTGGTAGGCTCGCTTACCAGCTGCGTCAGAAAGTTTATCCCCCACATACTCTAGGAACTTATGAGACTGCTGCCTCTCTGCTGTATGGTATTTCCAGCAGATGTCTGGCAAGTTGAAGTCCCCCACGAGAACAAGGGCTGGCGATTGCGAGACTTCTGCCAGCCGCTTATAGAATGCCTCATCTACCTCTACATCCTGGTTGGGTGGTCTATAGCAGAATCCCAACAGGACAGCTGCCTTGCTGGCCTTCCCCCTCATCCTTACCCATAAGCACTCGACCTTGTCATCACCACTGTCGAGCTCTATACAGTCAAAACACTCCCTAACATACAGAGTCACGCCACCGCCTTTCCTTCCTTGCCTATCCCTTCTGAAGAGCTTATAGCCCTCCAGTGCAGCACTCCAGTCATGAGAGTCGTCCCACCACGTTTCTGTGATGGCGACTATGTCATAGCCATCCTGCTGCACACGGGCTTCCAGCTCCTCCTGTTTCTTGCCCATGCTACGTGCATTGGTGTAGATGCACTTGAGCCGGGCTATCGATTTTGCCCCCAATGTTGCCATGCTGCCCCTGGGCTCCTCACTAGTGGGCCCGTTTATATCCCCTTCCCCCCTTCAAATCTAGTTTAAAGCCCTCTCAATGAGTCCCGCCAACTCATGGGTGAGAATCCTTTTCCCCTTTGGAGACAGCCGATCTCCATCAGCCGCCAGCAGGCCTGGTGCCGTGTAAACCTCCCCATGATTGAAAAACCCAAAGTTCCACCGATGGCAGCAGCCTCTGAGCCACCTGTTAATCAGGTGAGTTTTCCCATTCCTTTCAGCACTCTTAGCTGCCACTGACAGGATTGAAGAAAACAATCTGTGCTCCCAATCCTGTGACTAATCGCCCCAGTGCCCTGAAGTCCCTCTTCATTGCCTTAGGACTTCTCTCTGTAATCTCATCACTGCCCACCTGTACAACCAGCAGCGGGTAATAATCGGAGGGCCTCACGAGGTCGGGGAGTTTCCTCGTAACGTCCCTAACCCGGGCCCCAGGGAGGCAGCAGACTTCCCTGTGGGATGGGTCCGGGCGGCAGATCGGGCCCTCAGTTCCCCGCAGGAGGGAATTCCCCCACCACAATTACCCTCCTTTTTTTCTTAACAGGGGCAGTCGTAATCCGTGGGGTTGACTGACTGGCCCTCGGCAACCCCCTGGCTGGACCTTCCCCTTCACCTCCCTCCCGGCTTGCCTGGCCCTCAGCTCCCAGAGCCCCATATCTGTTGTGTAAGGGCAGCTGGGAAGGTGAGGGAGGCCGGGAGGGGATTCGCCTGCCTCCCCGGGCAGGGACCTGTTTCCATTCCCCCCGGTCTCTTGGATCCCCTCCTTCTGCTTGCCAGTCAGAGGGCAGGGGATCCTCTGCTTCTTGTGGGGCCTCCGCCTGCTCCCCTGGCCCCAGGGACGGTCGGGTGCAGCTCCACCGGTCTATCTCCCTCTCGCACTCCCTGATATTCCTCAGCCTTTCCACCTCCTCCTTCAGCTCTGCCGCCAGGCTGAGGAGATCATCTCCCCGGTCACAGCGAAGACATTTGCCGTCCCCGCTGCCGTCTGGCACAAGCGACAGGCTCAGGCACTCCCTGCAGCCGGCGACCTGGACGGCCGCGTGTTTGTGCGGGAGCTCCCTCTGGGTCGCCACGTTCCTTCTGGCGGCGGCTTTCGGGCGGGCGGTGACCATCGCTGCCAGGTGTTCTCCTGGGAGGACGGTGACCACTGCCTGGGTTGCCCTTTGGAACTAGGAGCGGGGTCACTGGGCCTTCGCCGCGTGCCCGCTCGTGCAAACTGACGCGCCACGCCCTTCCTTCTGGCGTGCCACGCCCTTCCTTCTGGCGCGCCACGCCCTTCCTTCTGGCGCGCCATGCCCTGTTTGCCCGTCCCGTTCGCCGTGCTCCTGTTGGTCGCGCTCCCTGGGGGCTGCTTTTATAGGCGGGGGGTTAGGCCCCATCACTCCTGGCCCCACTCACGCCGTGTCAGAGCATACAGAGCATACGCAAAAGAGCATATGCAAATATAGCACCAACTTTTCTTGCCTGTTGCTTTCCCTTCGCTGTGTTTCTTGAGACAATGCAATACTTCAGCTGGGGTGAGGCACTCAAATAATCCCTCCTTATTTTCCCAATCCACCAAGGAATGGGGCCAGAAGGCTAGTGGCTGCTCCGCAGCCACATGCAGGGCCAGCCGGGCACCCTGCCTCCTCACCAGCCTCTCCCCAGAAGGGGTTTCTCACTGGGGTTGTTGCCTGCACCAAAAGAATTGCACCAGGAGGTGCTGGGCTGTTACGATCCCAGTACAAATGGCACCCTGTAAAGTAGCATTTAAAATACCATTTATTAGAGCTCAACACTATGAAGAAAGCGGGTAGCGCAGATAGTCTTGCATCCTCGTGGTTCCTGGGAATCACGCGTCATGCACCATCGAACGCGTCTCTGATCAGGGTGTGGCATGTTAATTGGAGCACTACAGGATATTCTTAAAAGAAACCAATTCTGTTCATTGTTCATTGTTCTGTTCATCCTCACCAGGATCCCCAGCTCCCCCTGTCCCTGGCAGCATCTCAGCTGGGACATAGGGTGATGAATGCATCGCTCTGGGTGAAGTCCCTCATGTGCTGCTATGTCTGAGCGTGTGAAGTCACTGTAGCACAGAAAAAGTGCTGCGCACTACTTAAGGAGGTAGCTTTGGGTGATTTTTGGATACTTGAACACTAATAATTTTTTAGAAGTTTGGGGTTTTTTTTGTAAAGTGGGATGAGAATGCCCCTGTACTGAAAGGAAATGTGGTTTAAAAGGAAAAAGAAAAAGAAAAAGGAGGGGGTACGCTTACTGTATGTGGAATAAGTGCTGGGACTGCACCTTCAACACAGATGGCAAAATGTAACTTGTAAACAATTTACATAAGGAAAGCAAGTGCTAGTAGGTCTAAGCAATGTTCCTACTTGCAGTAGTTGTTCAATTACATGAATTAAATTAACGCACATCATCATAACTCCAGCATGTTCCTGGCTGAGTGCTCGACTTTGCAACTTTAACATTCTTTTTACATTGGGTTCTTACGTGATATTTATGTTGTCCTGATAGATGTGTCCATGGTTTCTTTTACAGCTTAGTATAGCATTGCATTTTGTAAAGGCTCCTTACAAATGGGGAATTGCAGCTTTAAAACCAAATTTTGTGTCAAACACTAACATTTTGTTTACGGGGGTGTGTGTATGTGTGTGTGCGCGTGTGCGTGTGGGTTTTTTTATTTCTTAATTCCTAAGCCCTACTCATATGTCTCAGAAATAGTCCCTGGGACTTATTAAAATATACCCTTTTTTGTTTAGGTTGAGTTCAGTTTTTACAGAATGCTTTAAGCAACCTGGAAAACCTGTAGTTTTGTTAATTTAAATAAAATATACAATATTGTGAATTTGTTGTTGGCCTGGTTCACTGACTGAGAAATTATAGCTCTTCTACCGTGATCTTGTTTGCTTATATTTGGTCTTTTACTTCAGGCAGGTGCAAGTCGCACAACTTGTTGCTGGGGAAAATGGTTGACTCGCTTGGCCAATTTTCTCCCGCATCTCTGTCCAAATGCTTTGCGGTGCAGAAACACAGTACTTCAATGCTAATGGCTTTTTGACCTTTAAAAGCTTTGCTTTAGGACTAATTGTTAGCAGAGCCATTTCTGCCTCGTCTCTGGAGCATCGGTTGCAGCTCGTGCTGCAGAGGTTACAGCTTCCCTCGCCCATGGGACCGGGGTGTTGAGCTGCCCCCGGCAGCTGAAGTCTGCTCCCATGGCAGGGCACAACCATTGAGTTTTCCTTTGGGCTCTGTCCCCTGGACCTGCCTGTCCCTGCTTGCCAGCCCCAGAGTTGTCACAGCTTTGCTGTGGACTTTGCATGTTGGCTATGAGCCCACCATGAGGTCAAGATTTGGGCGTCCTCCTCCATCTGCTGCCATATTCGAAGGTGCTGCCTCCCTCTGCTTGGAGCCCGCTCTCCCCAACGTTGTCTTTCTGTCTATAATCCAGGTTAAAAAAAAGGTTTCTCAGGACTTGTGCTTAAGGAGTAATGGCAAATTTGATAACAACAGATTAATTTCAATATCAACAGCTTGAAGTTCCCCTTGTAACAGGGGCTACCTTGATAAAGTGGCACATGAGAGGGGAACTGGGCTGCTGAGTTTTAGGTAGAGCCTGTGGCTCTGTTCTGCTGCAGCCTGTGTTGGCTACAGCTTCTCTGCCACAGTGAGGAACTAGGGCTGCTCAAAGACAAACTAGAGGCAATACAGCACTTTCAGGATCTAATGAATTTCAAAAGAGCAAATTCATGAATTTTAAATAACTGTAAAACCACTGCCACCCTCCCACAAGGCTTCTCTTCCCAGGTTTCTTATTTAGGCTCTTTGCTGGCTGGGGTGCAGCCCTGCCCTGGCAGGCCTTTGCTGCCCTCTGCTGCCAGCAGAACATGGCTTTCATCCAGATTAAAAAAAAAAATCCCTCACCTCTAAAAATGTGGGAAATTTGCTTATGTGTAGAAGTTCCTACTATCTGCAAAGTGCTGCTTGGGGTCAGAGCTGTCCCAGGAGCTTCGCGCTTCTGTGCCGTCAGGCAGGAACATGGTGAGAACTGGAGAGGAATGGGAAAAACTACCTGAGAGTTTCTTTAAGAGGGTATCTGGTGTTGCTATGAGCAGCTGAAGTTAGTAGGAGAAGGGAAATGGTTTACAATAGACCTTTGTGAGCTGGGGACCACAGTTCCTGAGGTCAGCAAATGGTCTTTGGTTGGAACCATTTGACTGTTTTTCTTATTAGACCATTTTCTGTGTTGTCTTAGAAATCTGGGATCAGAGTCTCTTTCTGCTCTAAAACTAGTTTGTGACTGAAGAGCAAAGCAAGGAGCTGCAGCAGACTCCAACACAGCCTTGTCTGCCATTCCTTTGCTCCCAGTCGTGCCAGTGCAAGGTGAGGTGTAAGTGTGCAGCACTGGGCTGTTCTGCCTTCAGACAGAAACCTCAGCATGGGGCGACAGCGATGCCCGGAGCTCCCTTTGTTCCTTCCCTCCTGGGGGACCCATCGACAGCAAAGGAGCTACGAGAAGCCTATGCTGTGATACTTGCAATGATGGTCTGGGAGGCACTGGGGGAACTGGGCTTGTGACCCCAATGCCCATCCCTCTGAAAGAGTACGTTAGATCTAGGAAAGGCTCATGGAAGGGTGACAAAAATGACTGAAGGTTATATGGCTGTGTCTCACCACATGCCTGCTGACCACAAGCTCCAGCAGCAAGGCTTGTGGGACACATCTGGCCCGTGTTTTCCAGCTTAAAAATGGAAGAAGCAACTTGTGACTGGGTGGGTTTGAGTGTGCCAGCAGAGGCCCAACATTGTCCCCAGGTCTGATGGTGCTGATGAGCACTGGCTGGGGGGAGGGAAGCGCTGGCGTTTTCTTCTTGTCCCTTTTAAACCCGGTCCCAGCAGTCTCCAGACAATTAGTATGTTGTGGGACACTGAAACACATCCCATCTCCCACCACAAATCCTGTAGCCCAAGGCTATTGTATGGGATTTCATTGTGATGAAAATAAAGCTTTGGCTGTATTGCAGGAGAAAGAACCGCAGGAGACTGAACTGTAGGAGATGAGATGCACAGAGCTGCTCACGTCTGCTCCGCTTCTTGTTATAAATGACTATCACTCCTGCTCTCAAAGATGAGACACAGTCAGTGCATTTTTATTGGGGTAAAATAAGCAATAAGCAGCAACAGATTTATTTTTGGAAGGATTTTGTTCTGTGGTTGGCACACAGACGTGTCACAGGTCTGCTTTCCTACTTAGCACCTGACATTACACTGTACAAGAGCTGATGGCTCTTTGAGCTTTTCCCTTGTCAGAGACTATTATAGGAAATCAATACGTGCTTCAGGCTTTAGATCTAGAGTTTTAAATAAAATACAAGATCTTATCATGGCTATAATTGTTGGAACCTTCTGCCTCTCCACCTCTGGCATGTCTAAGCGGTAAGTCTGGAGCTGGTGCTGCGCAGGGCGAGCCTTCCCCGAGCAGGGGCAGAGGCTCAGCCACCTCTGGCTGCCAGTGCTGCTCCAGCAGCGCCCGCTCTGCTTCCCCCCCAGCCCCAGCTGCGATGGCATCTGCTCTGGGGCCCTCCATTTGCTGCCATTGCTCAGGCAGGCATTGCTGAGACATTTCCATGAATTGCCCTTTCAGGTCCCACTGGAAGGGCTTGCTTTCACTCCCATTAATTTTGATTACTGGGCTGAGATAAGCTAACACGATTAGTCCCCCCGCCTTCCACAGCATCCAGCCTTCCTGCAGGAGCCTCTCTGAAGATCGTGCTGGTTGGCAGCGGCTTCCCAAATCTCCTCTGCAGATTTCAACTGGGCAGGTGTCCTGGTGTGTTATCCCTCCTCGCTGATGTGCCAAGCGCTGGAGGACATCAGAGCCCATGCTCCCCACTCACTCACGGGCAGGCTGCAGCTCAGGTGTTTGTTTCTGATTCAGCTGAGCTGATGTGTGATGGCTCCATGCAGTGAATTCCTTGCTGAGACTGTTTAAATATTGTCCTATCCTTTGGCTATTTATAGTCAAGGAAAGTTTGTATCCATTATAATAGCAGGCATTTGTGTTTTCTTCTATTTTTTCCACCCTTGTTTTGTTATGCTTAAAGCCCTCTAGAGTTTCCAGAGGAAGGGCACTCTTCCAGGTACAGACGAGGCTCGCTGGTGAGATGGATGCTATGTCTCAAAACCAGATAAGCCACTCTGGAACATTTTCTAATGAATATTTTACAGGCTGAACTGCACTCCCAAGTATCAGCAGTTCTGGGAAGAGGCATCCTTTCTGATAAGCAATATGCACCAGTGACATGCATCCTCTGGTTTAATAATAATTTATGTAATTCCAGAGGAAAATCCTTTTTCTGCCTTCAGCTGCTGTTTCGTACCTCTCCACAGGAATCAGTGACATTCAAAGCAATATTAAGAAGATGGCTGTACTGGCCACGAATATCAAGCTCTGTCTCCCACAAGAAAAGGAAAGCCTTGGCGAGTTCCAGAGGAAAAGCAGTGGAAATGGAGCACAGCGAGGACAAAGCAGGATGGGTACCCATCCCCAAGCCTTGGGGTGCTGCGCTTACTGCCATACCCCAGGGACATCACCCAGCAAGAGACCCCGAGGGCCTTCAGGAGCTGTTAGTGCCGTGCCATGTCTCAGTGGTACCCAAAAGTTGGACATTTTAACTTCAGGAGGTCAGAACTGGAGTTTGCGGAACTTTCTCTGTAGTGGTATAGGAAGTAAAATACACTGGTTTCTAATTCAGAATTGCCCAAGGCACCCATGTTTTGGCCCAGTTTCAGCCTGGCTGCTGCTCACTGTTGTGGTCTGGGCAAGGACGGGTTGTATGGGAATCCACATGGGAGCTGAGAGCTGTCAAACCTTCAATGAAGCCTGTTTCTGGGGTGCCCCGTCTGTGCTCAGGAACAGGCACCCCTCACTCATCCTCCCTGTTAGGAGCAAGCGTGGGGGAGGCAGTGGTGGGGGCTGCATGCATGGGCCTAAAGCAAGGCTCCCCCTCCATCCCAAAAACATTGATCTCCATGATTTCAGCCATGTAGCTCCAGGATGAAGTTAAGAGCAGACCCTGCAGACTCTCTCCTCTCCAAAGGAAAACTGATGAAGTTTGGTGGGGTGTCCCCCATGCTTGCTAAGCAATGGGAAAGGGGGATTTCCTACCCTAAACATGCATAAAAAAGCAGTGAGGAGCACTGCCTGGGCTTGGTAACCCGGCAAAGTACGTTCTTGCGCGATCCCTGCAAATCCCAAGGGAGTCCTGACATAGCAGAAACAATCTCTGGCAAAATCACTACAGAAAAGGGATCTGATCATCTTTACCCATCCCTTCTGCAGGTCCCCGCCGCTGTTCTGCACCAGCTCGCAGTTCTAGACGTTCCCCAGGCAGTTTTCCGGGGCAGCAGCCAGAGCAGGCAAAGCAGCACATGGTGCCTCTCTTCCTGCTCCCTCTGTGCTCTGCCTTCCAGAGGGCTCTAGCAAACAGCTGATTTCCTTTTAAAATTTCCATTTAAAATTTCTCTGTTGCTGTCAGCTCCAGCCAAAGCAAATCCTGACCGACAGTGGGGCATTGAGCCAGCATCTCATAGCCACGTCCCTCCTTGATTTGTCTGTCCCACCCAAGACAGAGATACTGCACCGGATATGTCTCTCTCCTCTCCATCCTTTCTCCAAAGAGGCTGGAGACCTTTCCACTCTTTTGCCTCTGCTAAGTTGACTCACAGCTTCTTTCCTACCCTGCTCCCTGCAGAAGAGTCAGAAATCCTTCCCCAAACACAGGAGCCCATTGGCTTTTCATATCACCTTACTTACTAAACAGACACCTCTTGGAAAGAGCTGCCTTCTAGCTTGTGCTGGTCTGGGCTGTTTTGTGCCCAGCTAGGTAGCACACAGCTGAGCCCTGCTCAGCTGCCTAACGCAGGCAAAACACAGCTGGCAGGCTGGGCTCTGTGGTTGAGAGAGACCTGCCAAAAAGGGCGAGATCCCAGGCACAACCACCTAATTGGGTTCAGATGGACAGCCGCTGAGGAATGGTAATCCACCCAAAACCTTGGAAAGCTTGGAAAATGTTGTCAGAAAATGGGATGTCTGCCTTTGAGCAAACGTGGCTAGCTGAGATAGCGAATAAGCTACTAATTACCAGTTACCATTTCATTGTGGCTAATAAATACCTCATAAACACCAGAAATGATGTCTTATAAATCATCTCTGGAAATCCACATTAATGATAGGATTCAGGCAAAATGAATGACTTGCAGGTTATTAAGCTAGGCATGTCATCCTGCCTGGAGAGACAAGAACCGTAAAAGCAGCCACATGAGGGACAGGAATCATTCTCCAGCAAAGGGAAGGTGAGAGGTGATTAAATCTTCCCTTGAGCCACTTGCAGCAGACAGACAGAGGTATGTGGGACTCTGTGCCTGCTGCCGACGGTCACTTGTGGGTGTGCTAGCACTCAAAACCACAGCAAAGGCGGGTGAGAAAAGGAAACTCTTTCAAGTGGACACAAGCAACGCCTGGATTAAAAAGGGCTTTTGTGACAACTTTTGTCATGGTCTAGCCATGTTTTCATCTGGGCTGCTGCTTGCAGGCACTTGTGCCATAGCCCAAAGGACTCAGGGGAGTGAAGCCTTTGCACAAGGCAAGTCTCAACTCTTGGAGAGAAATCCTTTCCTTTCCCCAAATAAATCCCTGCAGGAGATTAAATGCACGGGACACTTTCACTGCCAAATGCGTGTAGTCAGGACAGCCCAGGTACCGTTATAGCACCCTGTGGATTTAGGAATCCCCGAGGACACAGTCCTGGAAAGCTGGATAAGCTGCAATGCCCCGACTTCACAGGCTCGTGCAGGTTTGGGCACAGGCACTAGGTCTGGGTCCTGTTTAAATGGTTTTAATGGAAAACTACACACAAAGAGTGGCAAACAGAGGCTCAAGCCATTGGCTGCCCAAGAGAAAGAGCACCTACAGCTTGCCAAAGCATGGTGGATCCTGCGCTGGGGATGGGAATGTGAGGGAGGAACCAGCACTATGGCTGCTCCAAAAATCAGATGGCAAATGTGGTCAGCTCGGGAGTCAGCAGTCCCCAGCAAGTACCTCAGGAACAGCTTTTGCGTTGCAGCAGGTGGAAACAGGGACTTTAAAGAGAGAATATTTGAGAGTAGGTGGGAAGAGTCAGAAGAGAAACAGGCACGGGTCAGCTGATGGTGTCAGACACCTTGAAGTGGGATGTTGTAGGATTACATCTGGATTTTAAAACTAAGATGTTTTGGGATTGCAGAGTCCTTAACAAAGCAAAGAGAAAAGACGTGCTGAATGAAAGCCTGTAGAAAATTGCTGCTGACATGACCAGGCAGATCTCCACGAGTTCCTATGCAGTGATCTCTGCACAGGAACGCGCTGCTGTGAGCATGCCTGGGCCTCTGGGCATGCATGTCGTGCATTGCCGAGCGGGACCATGCCTGTCCTCTGCACTTCTTCTGGGCACCTTGCCACCACAGCAATGCCCCTCCTGATGTTTCACTGCATGAGGCATTTGGTTTTGCTCATAGTCTAACACACATAATCTTATGTGGTCACCCAGCAGGCAATCCCTTGTATTCACACCTATGGAGCTGAGCACGGGTTTATTGAGATGACTAATTAACAACAGGAGAAAATCTCCTGAATAGCATCAGCTCTCCACATAGTTGTGATTCAGCAGCTGTGATTACAACATTAATAATTCTCTAATGTAACAGAAGTACATTAGAGTTTACATTCTGTAAACACAAGTTTATTAGAACTGATTTCCATCCCTTTTTATTAAGTGTGAAGCAATGTTGATTAGTGCACTGTTAAATAGATCTGTTTTATTCCCCTGTTTTCATTATTATTATTATATCATTATTATTATTTCAGGCAGGAACTTTCAAAGTAGCTCAATGCAACTGGATGCCTTAACTGGCTTTAGAGGCGTTTTTTGGAAGGTCTCAGCTATAGTGCCCCTTACTTTTGGATGGCTTTTGATCCAAGTTCTACCACAGGTGTTTCTGAGTACCTTGCAAAAGTTGGGTGTTCTGCTTATATGTTGTGCAGCTGAGCTGAGAATCAGCCCTAATCTTCATCAGCAGTTGACTTTGAGGTAGCTTGCTTCTGCATCTAAAACAGCTGGCCCAGTAGTTGAGCATCTGCTTTCATTTTCCCCTAGTAAATAATGCAGTGAATGATGACAGGAGTTGACAGGGCCTCATGTTAGGATTGAAGCTCCTTGAGAAAATCCTCTGGGTTTTTTGTGTTAGATAAAAAAATCCAGAGCAGTATGAAATAGGTGCAAAGACCCTTTTTTTTTTTCAGTCTGGGATAGGAGGCAGGCATTACAAGGCTGCTCAGTAAGGACAGAAGTGGATTCAAAATAGATGGGAGAATACCACGGAGTCGGTGAGGCAGTAAGTATCAGAGGCATAAGAAACGATAACCTGGAAAACCACAAATGGGTTTGGAAGAATAAGCTTGGGGAAGGGCTGAGAAATGTTTCTTGCACAAGTGCTCACTAACACTTTAGGTGCTGCTGTACCTCCCAAAGTGAGATTTGGCTACAGACAGATATTGCTTAAGTGCTTAACTAAGAGGGAGAAACACAAATAGGAATGATATCGCCGCAGTAGCCTTCCACACAGCAGATGCAGGCTTGGTAACAGATGCTACAATACTGGGGGTGGGCCAGCCAGTAAGTTTTCTATTGAAGTGTCCACGTGCAGTGGGAAAGAACCGGGGCCACCAGAAGTCAGGATGTGAGCAGGTTGTATTTAATCCAGATATGACCCCAAGCATAAATTGTTCATGAAATGCATTAATTTTTAGTGGACTAAAAACATACAGTGGAAAGATGAGATGTGACAGCAGGAAGATGTGGAAGTACAATGAGGGCAAACAGGGCAGAAGAAACAGGTAGGAAAGCTTCTCAATGCCACCAGGACCCTTCCACTGTCTTTTTTTTTTTTTTTCCCGAAAGCAAGGAGCGACTACCTAGAAAGGGAAGCATTGCCTCTTCAGCCTTCAGAAATTCACCTGCTAATACATGAGCAGGAGTCTCATGGCCTGACACAGGACATGCTTGTGCTGATGGATTCTGGACTTACCAGATGGTGATGTGGGATGGCACAGCCCTGCTGTGGCTGGCTAATTAGCAGCAGTACCAACATGCCTCGGTCTTATCTGCAGATGCTCAAGTTGTTATTCCTTAGTTTCTCAGCAGCACCTGAGCCATGGGGGGATTGGAGCTGCTGCTGCACTGACAGGGAAGGGTATCACAGTGCTAACCACCTCCTCATGCAAATCCAGTTCGGTTCCTGGCACAGATCTGCTCTTCCCGAGTCGCTGCTCAAAGATGGGCACACATCCAATAAGGCAGGCACTGGTTGTGGGCAAAAACTTCCTCCAGCATCAGGAAGAATGAAAATTATTCACAGGCCTCGAGAAAAGGGTGAGCTCCTGTTGTACACGGGGCCACGCTCACACCGACACGTTTTTCCACAAGAAGCAGTGGTGTGTGCCCCGCCCGGCTTCCCTCGGACACAGAAGCCTGCCTTTCCTCTGCAGCACAGCCTCTTTAGCAGCCCTTCAGACAGGGACTAGGTACTAAAATGAAACCCACCCATAGTTTCTGAACAGTGTGACCCCTTTCTGTTTCTGCCCAGCATCTGGCTGATGAGAAAGGACCCAACCAGACCCTGGCACCAGCTGAGCAGCTGCAGAAATGGTTTCAAGCAGGGAACTGGACCATTTTCTCCCTTAAAGGTCTGTTGCTTGATCCTGTCCTGTCCCCAAGTAGACAACTACAACTGCTGCCTTCACACCTAGAAATTCCCACGTGGGGTGGTGCAAGGGCTGGTGCCGGTTGCTGCCCTGCAGGAAGGGGAGGTGTTAGCTCCAGGAAGCACTCAAGTGCTTTGCAGTGTGTTGGCATCAAGACCCAAGCTCCTGCCAGCTGCCCTCCCTCATACCAAGGACGAGGTTGCAGTCTGCCACAGTCTGCCAGGTCCAAGGCTTTATTTTAAGGCCAGAGCTTCAACAGGCATAAACTGGCAGAAGTCTATTGCCTACAGTGAACACAGGAATAAACTACCACAGTAGAGTATGGTAGGGTTTCTGGGAAGAGGCAAAAAGGCAGGATATTGCCTTAAAGAGGCTTTTGCACAGCCAGTTGGCCCTGAGCAAAATCAATGTGTTCATAAATCCCAGCAAAAGGGATTTTGCTGGGTCTGCTCCCAGTGGCATGTCCAAAACTGGGGACGGTGGGTCAGGTGTGTTGGACATTTGCAGAAGCTGGATTTGGGGATAGGGGAAAACTAATTTTAGCAATGGAAATTGTGGTTTTGTCAACATTTTCTCCTTTTTGGGCACACTCCCTTTCTTCCAGGATTCGTCTGAGACCACCTAGAAGTACATTGCTCTCCAGCTCCTGCACCAGTGCAAGCAGGAGATTTACAGAGCTTGCCAGGCACCTGCAATTGCATTCCCAAGGTCATCCTCTGTCATGGAGGTTTTCCCTCCCTTTCCCACTGCATTGTGCACAGTATGCCCTATGGCTGCCTGCACTCCGAAGGCAACCCTGGCGCTGGAGAGGCTGCGGGGAAGCAGGGAGCTTCGGGGGAGAGACTGCTGGGGAGCAGCCAAGGGATCAGGCCTCGGACTTCAAATAATGCTGCTTGCCTTTGGTCTGCACAGGGAACGGCACAGCTCCTTGCCTACATCCCCACTGGGGGAAACAGGCTCCCACCGCTGCCGAATTTTCTTTGTAATTATTCTACAACCTGCACCAGTATATAGGCTACATGTGTCTTTCCTCTTTCAGTTACTGCATTAATTTCATGACTGTGTAAGTCATCAGCAGGATTCAAAGCCAGGCTACCTTAACTTCCTCCACTTGGCTTTTACGGCTGCTTCTGGCTGTTCTGGATCCGTTAGCGTCAATGTGGCAGAACAAAGTCCCACCAGGGAGTGACCCTGCAAGCTTTCTAGGAAGGGCTGTGACAAATGCCCCCAAAGAGACTTAACTCTTGGGCTTACAGACCTGAGCGTGCCCCAGCCAGAAGCTTGCATACTTATCCCAGACCGCAAGCAGCAGCATAGCCCTTCTGTGACGAGGATGTAATTATGGCTTTTGAAACAATGGGTTATTAAGCATCATGTGTTGGGATAAGCAATTATTTCTGAGAGAGTTTAGCCTGTGAAAGAGACAGTCACTGCCAATCTGCACAGGGAGCACAGGAGGAGCAGGGGACCTGAGGGGGCAAGCTTGCTGTCCAAGACATGCCACCAAAAGGCCATGCAGAAACACGTGTGGTTGGGGTGGACGGGAGGCCAAGGCAGGGCAGGCGGTCTGCAGGAGAAGCTGAGGAGAACCATGTTCCTGTAGACTTTCAGAACTGTTTTATTTGCCCCATTTAGAGCTGTTATTTTCCAAACCAGGCCCTTTGGCCCCCAGAATCAGGGGACATGTCTATGGCACCATCTTCAACACATTTGCAGTTACAGCTGAGCTTCAGACCAACCCCTCCTGAGGTCAGCGGCACATGGAGGTCCTCAGGCAGGCGTAGCGGCCTCTTCAGCTGCTGAGTTTGTGCTGCTGTAGTTTAACTCTAACAACAATAAAAGGGTGAAGCTTTGCAAAAGGATTTCTTAAACACCCCCTTCTTGGGCAGCACAAGAGTTACAGACAAGATAGCCAGACCCTGAAGACAGCCCTTGGCCAAGGGTACCCCCATTTTTAAGTCTCCCAGTCAGAGCTGAGCTCTTAACAGGGACGTTTTTCCCCCTTGCTCCCTTCCTGCTGAATGTCCCAGCAGCTGAGCACAACGAATGCCCTTTAGTCACATTTTAAAACTGGCATATTCCTTGTTTCCCAGACCTGGCTGCAGCTTTCCCAGGGCCTGGCCTTGCCTGAGCGTGCTGGGGACTGCCCTCTCCCCCCAAAGTCGCTCAGCTCCACGCTGATGACTGCCCAGCAGTTGCCCAGGGACCTGCAGCTTTTTTGCAGACTTCCAGACAGGAAGTTCTGGTCCAAGCCCAAGGTCATGCTCAGAAAAAAAAGCCATTCTAGAGAAAAAAAGAGAATTCTCATCCAGGCAATGCAGCACCCCTCTCCCAGTCCCACTCAGACACAGGGCTGCTTTTAATTGTCACGGTGGGAGATGTTGCTGTTAGTACAAGCTGAGACTGGCTTCCTCAGAAATCGGGGCTAAAACAGATCACGCCTGTCAACATGGTAACTGCTGAACCCCTGCTCCAAGGCTGGTGCCCTCCAGCCCTCCGCAGCCGGGAGCTGGGGAGGAGAGCGGACCCCTGCCAGCTGCCCAGCAAAGGCAGACGAGCACTGCGGTGCTCCTGTGCTGGTTTGCCATGGCCAGCTGGCCAATTAAGATGGCCATATTAACCCACTAATTGGCCAGGCCTAGCCCCTGGGGTGGACACTGGTGTGGCCCTTCTCTGGGTGCAGGTGGGTGGCTCTAGAGGAGCAGGTTTGGGGGCTGCCAGGAGCCAGACCCCTTGCCGGGGTGTGACTGGGGCTGGTAGCCCGGGGGTCGTCGGTGCTGAGCTCCCTCCATGGGGGCCGGCAGCCATTTTGGGGCGTGAGGGAGGGCGCGGGCTGCGCCTCAGCGGGGCTGCGCGGCCTGGAAGCCCTTGCGGGGCGGGCGGCGGGGCCGGGGCCGCGCTCGGCCGCCTCCCGCCGCGGGGCTGTGAGGCGGCAGCCGAGAGCGGGACGCCCTCTCCCGCCCGCCATGGCGGCGGCGGCCGGGGAGGCGGCTCGGGCGGAGCGGGGCGAGGGGGTGCCGAGGCGGGACGGGAGCTGAGGGCGGCGGGAGCGGCCGCCGTGGGCCCGGCTCTCTCGACCCCGGGCCGTTTTGGAGGCGTAGCGGCGGGGGCACGGACACCGCTTCCTGTCAGGCACTGGGTTATCCGTACCGCTGATCCGGTCTGCCTTAAGAGAGAGTGTGTCGAGAAACAGCGTTTTCGAGAAATTTCTCATAAATGAGGAGAAATACAGCCTGTGGTCGTAAAATACAACTCTTTCTTTTATTTGCCAGTGTGATGGAGCTAAATCAAAGTAGTGGACCGTAGCGGCCGTAGCCCGAAAGGTCTGGTGGCTTCTCTGGGGGCGGGCTGCAGGAGTACCTCAGGTCCTCCCTGCCGCTTTTCATGGCAGCGGGGGTGGGAAGCTGACCCGTATTTTAAGTGTTGAAACACAACCAGCCCCGAACGTGAGCTGGGGAGCCTGCAGGCCGGGTGAAAGCCGGCAGGGCCCGTCAGCGCCGGGGGGGGCTGCGGTGCAGGGGGCTGAGGGAGGTGCTGGGGGGCGACGGAGGGAGGGCGACTCGCGTTTATTTGTGCATGGGATTAGAGGGACGGAGCACAACTTGGCTCCGACAGCTGTTAGCACCAGACGCAGGCGGTTGTCTTGATTATGTGTTTGTTTTTTTACGGTGCCTTTTGAGGCAGGGGGCAGGCAGGTCCCCTGCCCGGAGCCCGCAGCGGGTGGGCCCCCGGAGCGCTGTCCCGCCCGGCCGCCTGCGGGGCGCTCCGGCCGGGGCCGGCGGGGTGGCGCAGCCCGCTGCGGTAGCTGCTAGCCATCGTCAGGGACGCCGCAGCGCCCGGCGCTGCCAGCCCCGCAGCTCCTGCCGCTTTCGGGGGCCGCCGCAGGCAGTGGGTGGATGGAGCGCAGAGGGAGAAAGGCAGCGGCCCTGGCACCGCTGCCTGCCCGCGGGTGCCGAGCGGGAGCGGGGGAGCGCCCCGCAGGCCGGGGGGAGGCGGGGGCAGGCGCCGAGCCGAGCCTCCCCGCAGCGCCGGGGCTCCGGCCGGAGGTGGCAGAGCTTCCCCGCTGCTGGTAGGCGATTTTAGTCTCGTTTCGCTGGACGGTGGAGCTGATGGCTACAGGTGAATTCGTTTTCACTTCTCATAACGTTAAGTGTGCGTGGGATGTATGCCCGGGGGGATAGTGGTTTCTTTCTGTTTAACGCAAGAAAAAAAGGGATGGGAGGGGAATTTAATTGCTTATTTCAATAACGTACCGTAAAATTACCGAGATTGTGTGAACGATTTCTTTCTCTCCCCCTGCTCCTCTCTCTCCCTTTTGCTGCACCCCCCCCCCCCCCCCCCCCCCCTTCTCTGCAGGCCACCTCTGTAAAGGGGTGTGTAAACTTGAAGAACTCAGGCTTTTTCAGTTAAAATCTTCACTTGTATCTCAGCACAGCAAACATGCCTGAACAAAGCAATGATTACAGGGTGGTTGTGTTTGGAGCCGCAGGGGTTGGCAAAAGCTCCTTGGTCCTTCGTTTTGTAAGGGGAACTTTCAGGGAAACGTATATCCCCACAATCGAAGATACCTACCGGCAGGTGATCAGCTGTGATAAGAGCATCTGCACCCTTCAGATTACAGACACCACGGGAAGCCATCAGTTCCCTGCTATGCAGAGGCTGTCTATATCCAAAGGGCATGCTTTCATCTTGGTGTACTCTGTCACCAGCAGGCAGTCCATGGAAGATCTTCAGCCCATCTTTGAAGAGATTTGTCAGATTAAAGGGGACATCCAAAAAATCCCAATAATGCTGGTGGGTAACAAAAGTGATGAGACCCAGAGGGAGCTGGATGCCAGCGAGGGGCAAGCATTAGCCAGCAAGTGGAAGTGCTCCTTTATGGAGACATCAGCCAAAATGAACTACAATGTGCAGGAGCTCTTCCAGGAGCTCTTGAATCTGGAGAAGAGGAGAACTGTCAGTCTCCAGGTGGATGGAAAGAAATCCAAGCAGCAGAAAAAGAAAGATAAACTGCAAGGCAAGTGCTCTGTTATGTGATTCACTTTGGCTGGACTCACACCACTGCATGGTGTAATCGGAGCATGGACTCCCACAGAAAATACATTTCTGCTGGAGGTTTCAGGCAAATCCATGCCTTACAGGGCTATTGCTTTTCTCGAAAATCTCTGCTGGATTATTTTATGTGTTGGTTTTAAAGAGGCTGGCTTTCTGCATGTGTATGTTTTTTAAAGTAATAAACGTTCAATGTTAGTAATTACATGTGACTAGAGGTTTTTAATGCAAGAAGTTTACAGAACTTTATTCCTGTGAGTACATGCTAGTTTTCAAGTATTTCCAGCCTATTAGCTTAAAAGAAATCATGGTATCTATAATGTGTATACTTCAAAAATTGTTTGCAGGAATCTATTGACCAGAGCAAATCTTTAACAAAGCTAGGCATTTGCACTGCAAATGAACATATATGTGACTCCAGATGTTTACATTTCTGGCAGACAGACTGACTTGCCTACCCAAGATGCATTTTTTTCGTGGTAAAAGTTAGGTTTTCCTGTGTACTATGCAATTCCTGAGACTTCTGCAGTTCTGTGAGTGATTAAAGCTATACCTGCATTATAATCAGGCTGTTCGCTTTTCCCCCCCCTTTACTCTGACTTCCCCTGTTCGCTGGGGTAGGAGGTTCCACGTGCTCTGTCTCCAAATCCAGGTGTGATTCCTGGCATCCTTAAGCAAGAGCTGCCTCCTCCATGAAGGTAATTAGGCTGGTTTAAGTACCGGTTGATGTAGTGGTTGGTTATCCTGGCAGTTCGCCTTTCCTTTCTCAACTGTCAGTCTGGTTTGCATGTGGCGGAAGCTACTTTTGCAATCTTCCTGGAGTTCCCTTAGGTATTCCCCCCCCCCCCCCCCCCCGCTCTTGTTTCATCCCAGTTACCCAGGTTTTAGTTGAGGCTTATGACAAGTCAGTTCAGGTAACACTGCTTCAGGAAGAAACATCTACACCTGGAAGCTGCATGTTTAAAACAAACTCCTCTCTGACAGAAACTTTTAGCAGACACTTCCCACAAATTAATGGACAAGACACATGGGTTTAGTCTATCTCTTGTCTACCCCCTCCACCCCAGCTTTTTGGTGGTTTTGGCTATTGTTAGCAAGACACAAGCATGATAAGCTTCATCTGCAGTGTATGGTTGAGAAAGATTTCAAGAAAATAAGTGCAAGTATTTGCTATCAGCCTATGCCGTAGATCTTTTACTCTGTGTATATATTAGTCCAAGCAGAAGACTGTAAGGACTTCAGTATTGCACTGCAGGTTTGATTTTTACACAGCAACATGGTCTTGACACAGATGTGGGAGAGAGGCATTTCTTCTTTTTATAGCACTTCTCTAGTGAAATCATTTTATTGTTGAAGATGAATAAAATATGGAACAGGAGATGCTGGAAAGTATGGACCCTTTCTTAATTTGAAAGTATTAGTGTCTATTAACTGCTGGTTTTCTAAGCAAGATGCTAGGGATGGGCCTGTTCTCTCAGCCATTATTTGTTGTATTTGTTGCAGAATGATACACAAAGCCATGAGGCTTGTATCCATGTTAATATCTCACATATTTGAACAACTCTTACAGTCAGTGCTAGCTCCCGATGCTCTGTTGTCTCCTGTGTCTGTCTGTGAGCTGCTTTTCTGTCTCCTCAGGCTGTTCCTACAGAAACATAAGGGGTCAGCTGGCTCAGTGTGTGCCAGGGGAGTTTGCCCCAGTTACAGCTGGAGCCCTCATGCCATTTGATTCAGCAGAAAATTGTACTCATTATGATTTCGGAAGCCCAAGCAAGTTCTGCATGAGTGTACGGTACTGACTGAAATGTTATCCTTCCTTGCCAAAATAAAGTGTGGATTTGCCTAGCTGGTACAAAGGCTCTACGCCTGATTTTTCTTATTGGAGATGATATCCCACAGGTCCCGTGAGCTTCCTGTGCTGGACTGGTGGTGCTGGCTGGTGTAGTCCTCTCTGCCACTGCTGTGTGTAACCTTCACTTCTGTTGCAGTCAGGGGTGAGTCAAGCTGAAGGGTGGTTGTAGAAGCAGCCATAATGGCTTTGCTGGAAAGTAACTCTTGCTTTTTCCTCTCTAACTTTGTGCATGGATTTTGATCTCTCTGTTCTTTCATTTCCAAGCAGTTATGCAATGCTTCTCTGTGGGTCGCTTTTAGCATCTGGCAGTTATTACTGCAAAGACTATTTTGGTTGCATTCTAGCCTTTGAAACCCCTATAAGACATTTTACATTTAAGCATTTTTAAAATGTCATGAGACCTAATAATGTCTCTACAACTCCCACTGCCTTCACGGAGATGCCTGTGCAAAGGCAGGGCAGCGTGTATCTGTGATTATTCACAGAGCCGAGGTGTTCTGTAATGTGTCATTATCACTGCGGTGTTTTCCCTGTACGTGGCATGGAGATCACTGAGGACTGGGGTCTGGCAGAGCACAAGGCACAACTAACATGAACAAAATGGGCTCAATCCCTCCTGTGCCTGACAGAATTGCTGGCAGATCCCCCAAGCTGCCTTTGGTGGCTACAAGAGGAGGTCCCACGGGACTGCGTGGGCAATGGAGATGCTCGGGTGCTCCTGGTGATGCAGGATGATGGTGTGGGGGCATCAGCACCCCAAGTCCCAGACTAGCAGCCTAGAGCGGACTGGGAATGAGTGACGCCTGGTGTGGCTGCCTTTCATCCCGTGTAAATCATCTGTGTTTTGGCTGTGCTAGATCAATTGTATTGTAAATCGAAACCGTATTAACAAATAAATTATGTATTTGTTTCCATATAAACTGAACTAGTCTGCGTTTTGTGTGTGTGTAATATATTGTTCTTATAAGAGGCAAAGTTTATTTTAATTGAACTGATGCCTGTCAAGATGTTGGCTATTAAAAGTTCCATACAAATCTAAATTAAAGGGCAGTATCTTCACAGTCTTCCAGGGAGCTATGTAGAGCCTTACTATAGTTAGTAACAGAGTGAAAAATACGATATTGCTCGGGGATGCTCATTAATCGTTATGAAACAGTGGCCACATTCCCCTTGTAAATGGATGTTACTTCATAAATGTTGTATTCGGACCTGCTTCCTCATAACCAGGATTTGGTGGGTTTGTGTGTGCTGGGACAGCCAGTGGCATCATTCTTCTTGTGCTCTTATAACCAGTAGTCTTGGGCTAAAGTTATTCTGGAGTGATGGCATAGCTGTAGAATTATGGCCCTCAGACTAACTCTGGAGAATAGCTGAAGATCCATTTTTTTTAGGGACTGATGAGTGAGTCTTTGCTAAAACCATACTTGAAGTCATAGGTGCCTCTTACAGATGCCATTTGAGGGGTTTATTGCACACATCCTTAAGTTTTATTTCTCATGTAGGACCATTTTGCTGAATTAAAGGAATAATGATTTTTCTTTAAGTATTAAAATATTTTGTAGCGTAAGGAGTATATGTTGGAAGTAACTGCTTTAGCCTCTTTTGAATAGATGCAGTTTCAAAAAGTGAACAGGTCTGGGGTTTTGTTTGTTTGTTTTAAAAAAAACAGAAGATATTCAGGTGAAAGATATTCAGGTAAAATCATTTGTCTGGAGTAAACAAGCAGTTCTGATCTCTGGTACAGTTCCTGTATTATGTTACAGACTTTGTCCTTAACTGCTGTTTGCCAACAGCATGCTTTTTCATGAGGTGGTGACAACATGTTTTTTATGGAGCTATTTATGCATCCTGTAAACTCTTCAGCTTGGAGACATGCCTTGACACACTGTTCATATCTGGCAAGCAGGATGGTAACTCACCATTTCTCAAGTAGGTTGTTTTTCTCTTTTTTTTTTTAAATTTTTAATTTTTCTCATTCAATCAAACTTCATTCAGTCGCAGAACTCATTTTTTATGAAATGTTCTTCACAAGTTCAGATGTGGTAAGACAAGGTCATGGAAGACGCTGATGCAACTTGTTGAGTTGCTATTAATGCCTCCATAACATCTTTCCAGGATCACGAGATGAACACAGTTGACTGTCAAAATTCTCTGTGAAACATCTTGAATGAATCATGAGACCTGTCGGTAGCCTGGGTGGCTGGGTGAAGGCTGAGACATTCCAGGCAAAGTCACTGCGTTTACTTGCTACCCTCTGTCTCAGGACTTAATGAGGACTGGCAGTTCCTAGCTTTGACCAGCTAGGTATGTATTTACAGCAATAACTTAACCCTGTCTTTCAGTTTCTCCACCAAGCAGCTGCTTTTAAGTTGGAAGCAATGTAGAATGAGTGGAGCATTAATACAGATTTTCCTTAGATTTGTGTTTCAGAATCTCAGGCTTGCTTTAAAGCTTGGCTCAAATTTTGCTCTTAAAAATCAATTTCTTGCTTTCTACTACTGTAGCGCTCTTAAATAATTTTCAGAAACAGCATTGCAGTGCATTTCTGAGAACTTGTTAAGCAATATTCAGACTAGAAGGTGTCAAATCAGAAGTGTTTTAATGGACAGAGATAATGGCACTGCAGGCCTTCTCTTTCTTTGCTGGAGGAAAAATATTACAGTACCTTTCATTTTAAAGCTGTTCCAAGGTTTCCTCTCTGCAATCCAGAAATTAAAACATTTCTCAGTTAGTAATACTGATTATTTCCATGCAACACTTGTCGACTGGCTTGAGGCAGCTTCCTTCCTGAGTCTAGCCAACAAAATTAGTGTCAAGAGAAAATACCAAGGAGGAGAATCACGAACGGCTCATCTGCGACTTGCAAGAGAAAAATGTGAGCAGTAGCTGGAGTGTCCACCCACACGTATTTTAAAAACAAGCAGACAGAATATTGCTATATTCTAATTCCTCTTCCCAGAGCAAAGCTGGCACATGATTAATGTAACAAACAGCTCTGAATAATAAGCAATATTGCTTTATATGCATGGTCCGTAGCTACAAGGTACTTGGCGCACTCTAGAAGAGTAAAAGTGCATCTTAATCATCGTCTACCATCTTCTGCAGTTTCTGTGGCGTAAATTAAGTACGTCAAAAGCATCTAAGAGCTAATGAAAATGCTAAAGACAGCTTAAAACTAATTGCAGCTTCGCAGCCTCCTAGTTAATGGATATTGCTGCATGCTAGGCTAGCACTGCTACACCTGATTGTTTCCTTTTTCCCCACTTTTGAACATCTATCTAATAATGCAAAAGAACAGGAGGAGCAGAGAAAGGAGGGGAAAGACCAAAGTACCAGCACTGCCTTGGCACGGTCGCTTTTCTTCTGCGTGAGGTCGCGATGTCCCACAGTGGCAGAGCTGAGCTGTGCTGGCACAGCTGGCCGCCTGGTGCAGCAGCACCAGACATGGGGTCTGGCTTTGTCTGCTTCGTCCAGTCTGATTTGCTGCTGTCTATTCTTTTCAGATTTTTAGCAAGTCTAAACTGGAAGTCTTAACTGCTCCTGCAGCACTCTTGTTGCCTGTCGATCCTTAGCTGGGTGGAAAAGGTGGGCATGGGGGGATCACCATGCCCATCACTTCTCAGCAGCCTGTGCTGAGAACTTGCTCCTTGACTTGAGGAGATGGCAATGCAGTTGATTTGCTGTAAGATAGCTTCTCTGTGAACCCTCCCATGAGCTCTGCTGACAAGGATAAATAATACGGGATTATGGGTCTCTTCCTGCTGCTGCGGAAACTGAGACCTGGAAGCAGTAGCTTGGCATATGGCAGGCATCATTGACAGGCAAAGCCCATGTGTCCTACAGAGACTCAGCTGCAGGAGAAAGCTGGATTTTCTCAAACTGTGTAGGGACAATTCTGCGTATGTATTTGTTTAGCTCTGGTAAATGCAATGATCTGTATCTGTTGGAGACTGACTCCTATTTAGCTGTGGTGAAAATGAAGCATTTGGGCAAGTGCTGGCAAAGAGCTGGAAGCTGAAACCAACCAAAACTCACTTCTCCTTGTGCAATTTTCCCCAGAAGTGCTGAAGTGACTTAGGTGCCCAGTCCCTTTGGCTCTAGGAGGTCTGAGGGAGTAAGACACTGCGCAGCCTGCAGAGTTTGCCAGCGTAGCGCTCGTACCATCCTTAACACACAGAATTAATTCAGCCTGCTCTTCTAGGCTGCTCCTCTGGACCAAGTGGCCAGGCAGGTCTGCAGCTTTCCTGTTTGAGCTACTTAGTTCTTAAGATGGCAGATGTGGATCTAGACCAATCAATGAATGAAAACTTGATCTTCCAAGAGCAGCTGTAGGCAGAGGTAACCTCATTGATGGTGTAAGTAAATGCAAACTCCAGAGCAAAGTTTACCAGCTGGAAACTGTCTCCTCCTGAAAGGTATTGGATGTATTTTTAATGACTGCAATTTAAAACATTTTACTGATAGTAATGTATTATTAACATACTCATGATGAGGCCCCTGCATCTCACCAGCTGAGCCCATGGTGTCTCCTCCAGCTACAAGGAGATGGTTTTCATACAGCTGTGAATACTGCCCCAGTGCTAAAACATCTGAGCAGCACAGAAGTAAAAGCCTTGCATCCTGAGCGTCAGCAAGAGTCTTGTTTCACCTTTGCTTTTTGGGAAGGGCACTTCTGAGGTGACAGCTGTTGGTACCCAGAGGTGAGACTAAAATAAATCACGTCAACATCATAACGATAGCCAAGGCTGAGCAACCTGAGTGTGCAGCAGTGCTCCGGGTTACCCAGGAGAGGCATGGATGTTGGGTTTGCAGTTTGTCAACCAGGAATACACAGAATCCAGCAAACATCAACGTTGACTTCTCAGCAAAGCCTTTGGGCGAGCTTTACCCAGCCCGTGCCTCCTGGGGCTGAGTCTGCAGCAGCGCAGGAGTGGGCTGTAGGTGCCCACAAGTACCTCCTGCAGCCCCTTTTACGTGAGAGGAGGGTAGGACGTGTTCAGGATAAGCAGCAGTGTGACACAGCACTGTGGCATGATCACATCCTTGACACCAAGAGGCAGCACAGCCAGATGGGGAGAGCTGCCCAGCAGGCGTCAAAATCTTTTTCTCCCAGTGGAGAACAGAAGTTGCTCCTTTTTACCCAGAATGACAGTATGGGCAAGGATGTAATGTGTCTTGATGAAGACTCTCCTTTTAAAAATGCATCCCGTTTTTCCACTCAAAGGCAAGAGGAAATCAGTCATATCTGACAGATCTATTCTGCATAATTCTACGGTTTTTTTTTCAAGGATCAGTATGTGAAAAGTTTATGCAAGCACGCTGCATTGTGCCCGTGTTTCTGTTACAAGGTTTCTGTTGCCCACAAAGAAGGGATGGTTAAACGCGCTGCTGTTTGCCGCCAGCATCCAGGCTGTTCCAACAGCAGGATGGCCTGCCCCCTCTCCCTGAACAGAGAGGGCTGTGCTGGGGTGTCATGTGGGCAGGTGGGTGAGCACAGGCTGTTCCTTTCCTAATTGGGCTCCCTTTCGCCCCCCCCGAGAGTCCCTGCTCCTACCCTGCCATAGGGCGAGCATCTGACCAGGGTGGGAAGCAGGCAGAGCACTGCACTGAACTTCTCCAGCACAGGGAGCAGGGGGGAGCTTTCTTTTTATCTCTCAGTGATGCATTTATGCTTTTCAGACTAAAAATATCTAAGGATGGACATATGAAGACTTTTCTCCTCTCTGCTGTTGTTTCTCCTGTGTTCCTACATGGTTTTCTCTAACCCCTGCATCCCATTATCACCCGGCAGGTGAGGGACAAGCAGCTCACACCCAGGCAGTGAAAATCCCTCCTTGGAGGCAAAAATCCGTCCATCCAGTGGAGTCCCTGGACCAAGACTGAGGTCTCGTCTGAGAAGGGAGTGATGAAAAGGCTTCTTCTGCTGGTGTTGGCTGCCCACGTCCTGCTGCTGTTGAGCAGACAGCTCTTGGCTGCATTGCTGCCATCGTTGCTGCCACCAGCTCCGAGCATCCCAGGTGGGCAGGGGATGGAGCAGACCCCGGCCAGCAGATAAAACCTACCTCTGCAAAATGCTCAGCCCTATATAGGGCCACATAGGCTTGCTGAAATTAATATGGAGGTGAGGAAGTAACTGAATATGCTCCCTCTGCCTCCAAGGAGCAGCACACCAGAGCTGCAAGATGTAGGTCTGCCCCTGCGCAGTCCTGACATTTCAGTTCTACAAAGTAAAGCCCACAAAAGGAAAGGGGAAGAAAATTAATAAATAAGGGGATGTTTGTGCTCAAATTGTTTTAGCTATTTCTGCTGTCAGATGCTTTACCAGCTGGACAAGCTGGAACAGGGAGATTGGCTGATTTCTTGATTATCTGGAAAGATTAGCCAGAATGTGACTCAAAAATGGAAAATATTTCTATTGACTGTAAGAAATGACTCTTTTCCACAGGCATAATTCCAGGCATTGATTTGTTAGGTTCTTTTTTAGGTGAAAAAATAGTCTTTACACACAAGAAAGAAGATGCTGAAGTGTGGCTGGTGTTTGTCCATTATGTGAGTCACAAGTAACAGAAGGATATTTGGTGTTTAATATTTTTTGTTCCATTCATTACTGCTGGAAACAGCCTTAGCACAGCCCAGGGTGCTGCCTGGCACAGCCCTTCCCAGGGGTGCCCAGCACTGCCCTCACCCACAGCAGCCAGGGCAGGGTTGTGGTCCCGGCTGGATTCAGCCCGTGGGACACAGATGGGGTGAGAAGCAGCCAGCCCAGAGCCATCTCCGTGGTGTGCCTGCCGGTGCTGTGGGTACTGAAATACACCCTTAAAGGAAAGCAGGTTGTGCAATTTGAAATACATTTAGCTATTCTATCAAATTGTGAATGTCTGGAGAAATCTAACAGGCCTCCATTTTCTTTTCATGCGATGTTGCAGTTGGAGGATTTCAGTTACATGGAGCATGGGAAGCTTACAGACCTATCAGGCAATTTTTTGGCCATTGTGTGTTTTCAGTATGGTACCAGTTCCTCTTGTAATATGCCCCATGTAGAATGGTGTGGTTTTCCTATGGGACAGGGTAATTTATCACACATGCTCCTTTTGGACAGCCTTTTCCAGGGAAGGCTGGGTCCGCCTGCCCAGGGATGGGGATTTAAGTGAGATATTCCTTCATTTGTGAAAGAAATAGATGATACATAGTGAGGGAAAATAAGCATAGGGAGGGGTCAGACCATATTGCCAGGGGCTGGCTCCTCAGGACATGGGTGGGCGAGCAGAAGTAGCAAAGCCAGGGGAGCCTGGGCTCTGGTTTCTTCTCCAACAACGCTGCAGCTGGCTGGTAGCTCTTGCTCCTTTATCCATTTTCGGCTGCCAGAAGGGACTGGGGGACCTTTCTGACCCTCCTCCCCGAGCATCACAGGTGCTGGTGCCCCCTCCCCTGTCTGGCCCTCCCTGGAGATGTCCCCACAGGCTGAACCCCCTGCCCTTTTCTGTGCTAGAGCTGGCTGGGAGAGGTGAACAGCAGTATTTCTTTCTTGGTCTGTCTCCTTTAGCAGAGTCTATTCAACAAAACAGCCAAGACATTGATTTTTTTTTTTTTTTTTTTTTTTTTTTTTTTTTTTTTTTTGGGCTCATTAATTCAGGCTTTGCTCTGCGGATGCAAGAAAGCGCAGTGCCAGGGCGGCTGGGACGGAGCCGGCTGGTGGCAGCACGGGTGTCCTGCAGCTCAGCAGGGCATGGGGACTGTCACTGGAGGGACGCGCCGGCTGTTAATGGGGTCCATCACTGGAGGGAACGCCGGCTGTTAATGGGGTCCATCACTGGAGGGAACGCCGGCTGTTAATGGGGTCCATCACTGGAGGGAACGCTGGCTGTTAACAGGGCAGGGATGGTGATGGGGGAGCAGGGACCGCTCTTGGCCGGGGACCATGGTCACAGGCACAGGCTCTGACCCCTGCATAGAGGAGCGATGAGGGATGGTTGCCCTGTAAATTGCATTGCGCTGTCTCCTGTACCTCCGGTTCTCCTTCCCCGCATGTCTACACAGAATTTGATTACTCTTCTGCTCTAGAGAAAACCTTTCTTGACTGCTGGCTGTGCACATCTGTCTGGTTTATTTATAAAGTACCCTTCTGTAACTATTACTCTAGACTCCTTGGCCAGTGAGCGAAACCCATAGGATAGCTGGTACCACCCCTCTCCCAAAAGACACGACAATCACCTCTGCCCCATGCCAGCACCTAACCAGGAGCAAGCTCTAGCCTGCTCTCAGCTATTTCAGGATCATTTTTCTGTGCATTTCTAGTTAAGTACAAGCTCAGTGGAGCCACTGAGTCAAAATTCCCGTTCTGCACAGATCCTGGGGAAAAATCACCAGTTTGGGGGGAGGGGGGCATGACACAATTTTGAGGATTTCCTAGGGAGGAGGAAAAGCTAAGAACTGAACTTTTGTTCTCTGCCTGCTCTTGCCTGGCTCCTGCCTGCTTCATCCTCCCTGCCAGAAGAAGGGCAATGGTTAGGCCCAGGGACTCGGCTGCAGTGCCTGCCAGCCTGGCCAGCTTGGACCCCTATGCTGACTTCTTTGGGCATCTTGCAGAAGAAGTGGGCAATTTATGCAGGATATTGGTGTTTCAGTTTTGCTGACTACCGCTAGCGTGTCCTTAGTTTGAGGTGCAGGTTCAGGAAAGCATTTTTGGTTCATGGTAGTGTCGGAGCGAGGCACCTGGCTGATGTTTTTCTGACAAAATAAGTTTTTGTTACAAAATAATGAATGCTTAAAGTCAAAATGCATCATAAAGTGTCAGGTTTGGAACAAACTCCCACTGAATACAGCTTTGGACATGGGCACTGGGTGGGTGCACAGCAGCCCAGCACCATGCTTGCATCGGGGGCTCAGACGAACCCCACCTTGGTGCAAAGGTAAACTGCTTCTTTGTCCTTGGAGAGGCCAGCCCCACTGCTGGCAGCCTTTAACTTAGGGTTGGCTTTTGGTCAACTGGATGGAAAAAAAAAACCAAACCACTTTATTTCTCTTTGTGCATCCCTCCCCCGGGATGACGCACTTGACCTTCGGTCACTGCTCGTCCAGTGCTGCGAACGTGAGGCTAATGCTGATTTTCCATGATGCTGTCAGTGCGGCTGCAGGTCCCCCCCTTGACTGCAGCCATGCCTGCGGCATCTCCGAGCACCCCAGAAGTTATTAGCCGCTTGCAACCACGCACTACTTTTCATTTCAAGGTCTGCTGCCTCTCCATCACGTGAAACACTGTCTCGTTCCCTGGCAGGGAAGAGGCAACATGCTCACCTCTGAAACTGGATTATTCGGGAGCTGCATGCTCATTGCTTTCTGCAATGCTCCGGCCAACAGCAGCTCCACTAATTGCCTTTAAGGAGAGATTTATGCAGCTGCTGCTGTTTCTCTTGTTCAGCTGGTTGTGCACCATATGTTCCATGTACGATCATTTTTCAGCGTAAGTGCCCCGAGGCGCTGGGAGCATCCTCTGTGGTCACTGCTGCGCAGCATCCCTTAGCACCGGGCTCCAGTGGGCAAGTGCCTGTTCCTGGCAGGGTGCTCAGAGCCTCCCCGGAGCACAAGGAACCACTTCTGGGCAAAAAGGTGGCTGACCTTTCTAGGATGGCTCTGTGAGAGACAGGTGGTCCCCAGGAATAGGCTTTGCTGGGTGCCAGTGTTTGGGAGCCGGGTGCCGGGCAGGCTCTGGTGCTGCCCCTTTCCTATGGGTGTGGGCAAAGCTCTACCTTTCCCATAGTGCTAGCCCCGCTCCTTTAGCACCCACCCTTGCTTCATGTGTGCTGGAGGGTGGTTAGGACGGGGAGCGATTTGGCTGTTTTTCTCTCATATCAGAGTTTTCCACAATTCAGCTGGGAAAGACCCCCAGCTCATTCAGCGAAACCCACCCCACCTCACTGGCAGCGGACAGTAGGCAGGACACTGGTGATGCCTGGCTGGTGATGCGTTAGAGCTGCAGCATCTTCTCAGTCATCCCTGGAATGGGCTACAGTGCATCTGAGGAAGAAAGGAGTAGCAGTGTCAAACACAAGGAAGAAATCTGACTTTGCTTTAGCGTGGCCAAAGTGCATGCTGAGACCAGATCTTCTGTCTTCCACGTTTATGTTATTGCAGTATGTCTCTTGGCTGAACTCTAAACCTTGTTACACAGGAAATAATGAGAGTTCAGCAAAGATACACGATCATGGTGGACAGGATTACACCCTGGGTACCACATGGAATCCCACAGGCGTGGGCTGCTGCTAATAGCTCACATTCAAAACAATATTCACACACTTTGCTATGGGTTAAGGGGAGCAAAATCAAACAATCAAATAACAAAAAAGTTTTTGTAGTAGCCTAGGTTGAAATACAGGTGTAAGCTGTGTGAAAAGCAAGCTGCAAACCAAACCGTTGCTTTGCTTTGTGTTGTCTTCCTCGTGAAGGGCAGGTAAGAGGCTAAGACAGGATGATGGGCTGGGAGTGCTGCACCACTGGCCTGGCTGCAGGGAAGATTTTCATTGGTTTCCTTCAAACAGTTTCAGTCACTGATCTGTGTCATGTCCTTGGGAAAGTCATTTCATCTCCCCACATCTCCCCCTGGTCCTTCTGAATGTGCAAAAGGTGGAAAGCAGGTAAGCTCTGGAAGCAAAGGCTCTTTAATAGCATGGGTGCTCTGGTCTTAATACACTCATCTAATACACACTACTAATAATAAACATTTAGATATATATATATATTTGTGTTTGGAGGAGAAAGGAAAAACTGTGCTTATATCACTGTGGATCTGAAGAACTCAGTCCTGACTTCAGACGCAGATGAGACAGCCTTTGTTTTAATGTGTGGGACAGAAAAAAAGGAAGGAAAGCCAAGAGATCTCTTCATGCTGAGTCTTTATCCAGTCCCTGGTGAAAAGGAAAATAAAAGTTTAATAGAGAAAATATGACATTCAGACTCACTTTAAGTTTTACGGTCCCGTTGCTCAGAGTCAGAGCAGTGAGGCTGGTCCCTTGCATGGTCAGGTCACTTGGTGCAGCTTACTCTTTTTTTCTTGGAAGTGTTTAAGAGTGCAGGATGCTGCAGAGGCATGTAGCCCGTTGCAGAAATGCAACGCTCCTGTATAACCTGGCATCACGACAGCTCCGTTTGCCTCCCCAGAGGAGCAGGGTGGCTGCAGCCCTGCGGCTGGGGCCTCCACCAGCTTCAGCAGCATTCTTCCGACATACAGTCACTATTTGTTTGGCAGTTGCAAAAATGGTTGCGAATGGCATTAAAAAAATGCCTTTTTTAAAAGGAAGTGGAGAAAAAGAAATGAAGCTCATTAATCACCGAAAGAATGGCTGGAACAACAAATCCTATCGTGGCTGGGAGGGGAGGGCGATGTGGGGGCAGCCGCTGCTGGGCAATGCTGCTGCAGGGCAGGCATGCGAGGGACGAAGGAGCCTTTGTGGGATGAACCGTGAAGGAACAAGCCCAAGCCGTGGGGCACCATGGGCTGGAGGAGGGCCTGCACCAGCACGGGTGCAGAGCCGGCAAGGGCTGCGGAGAGCTCCCCAGGGCCCTGTTTTGCAGATGTGGAGCTGAAGCTGAGCACGATGGGGTTGATCAGTGGAGACTGAGGCAGATCCCATGCTGCCCAACCTTTCTGTGCCAGTAAACCCCTCTACCCCAGTCCTCCCACCAGGGAGGACTCTTCTTGCCCGGGTTCAGCCCCAGGGCATTTATGAGCATCCCCCATGCTGGAGCCACCTGTGCTAATGCGCACACACTGCCCACAGCCCTGCACCCCTGCCCAAACGCCTGGGCACTGCACACCTCAGCTCCCAGTGCACCCACTGCATGCAACAACAGGCCCAGTGTATGTTCCACTGTGCTTACTGCACACACCAGTGTGCCCAGTGCATGCTCCAGTGCACCCAGCATGCCCAGTGCATGCTCCAGTGCACCCAGCATATGCTCCTGTGCACACAAGACATCCCCCCAGCACAGTGCCCAGCAGGGCCCCTGCTCGCCCGTGGCCCCCGGGGGCTGCATGCAAGCCCTGCATGGCAAACTGGCTGGGGTGAGACAGGAGCCACCAGCAAAAGCTCCTGCTCGGGTCAGGCAATGGCCCCCCACTGCCGCAGCGGGTCGGGGGCTGCTTGCCCAGGAAGGCTGCACTGCAAGGCAACAGGTAGGTAATTAACACTGGTTAATTAAGCTCACGACTAGAACTGAATTAATGGATAACTGCTTCTTTAGCCCACGAGAGGGCATTGCTTCCCGGGGCCCGGCTGGCTGGTGGCGAAGCTCAGGGAAAAGTGGCTTTCTCTTTTTTTTAATTAGCAATTGCACGAGGAATTCGTTCTCTTTTGACAGTTTTCTTAAGGGTTTTGTGGTTTGGTTTTTTTTTTTTTTTTTAATGCACCAGGGCATAATGCGTGATGATGTTCTTCCGTGCATCCAGCATTTACTTTATAGTCCTGAAGTATTACCAGCTGTAATGCAGGAGATGCGCAATAAAAAGGAGCCAAGCAGGATGGCCGTACCACCTCCTCTCCTATAAACCCTGGCTGCGGAGACAGGCTGGCGTCATCCGTGAAGACCTGGCTGCGCCAAGGAGAGCAACAACCGGCCTGCATCGGTGTCAGACAGAACACGGCTACGGAAAAGAGCGAGGAGACCTTTTCCTGATGCCTTCAGACCTGCTGCGTGGCAGAGGTGCAGCTCGAGATGCCATGCGGGGACATGCTCTGCACAAAATTGGTGTTGGCTGGTGATGAGCACAGCAGATTCTTCGTCTCTCCCCACGATGGGACCAGCGTTTTCTCCCGCCCAGCTGCCTCCCCTTCCTCCCATCTCCTTTTTCCCAGTCTTGGTGCCCAGTCCCTCTCAGGGAAGGTGAGCGGGTGAGAGCTTGCAGCAGAATTTGGGTGCTGGGCATGGGGCTGCCTTCCCCCTGTACTGCCTGCTGCTGCCCCTGGCCTCCCTTCGGAGGGGGAAGCCCAGTATCCAAACCCAGCATCGCTGGCGATAGCTGAGGAGATACAGGAGAAACATGGAACTCCAAATGTTCCCATGTCCTCCTGGAGTTTAACAGCAATGAGTCTGGTATAAAAACAAGACCGAGACCAAACTTAATTTGATCTAATGAGCGCTCCTGTGGGTTCCCAGGCAGCAACCTGTATTTAAGTCTTAATCAACGCCCTCCTCTGCCTCTGAAGACAAACCTATTCCCGAGCAATTCGCAGCATCAAAGCACCCAGCCCCGCAAGCAGAGGCACGTCAGGCCCGTTCGGGCAGCAGACAAGTCTTTGCAGGTGCCAGGCCTGCTCCTCCCTGGGGGCTGGCTCTGCCCCTGCGCTCCTGCAAACCCTGTGGGACACCCAGCTCGTCCCTGGATGCAGGGGCACAGGGATGCTCAGTGTCTGGGATGCTCAGCCACCGCACCCTGCGGGCCAAGTCTGCTCCAATCCCTGGGGGAGCGCGCTGCTCCTGTCGCAATCCCTTTGGAGACCGCGTCAATGGGTCTGATCCGGCCTTCGGGTCTGAATCCGGCCTTCAGAGCGGGAGAGACTGGATTTGGTTGCGCAATATCCCATAGATCTGGAAAGGGCGCTTTGCACATCCGTCGCCTGCATGTCTCTATGGGGTTTGGTGGATGATGGGGTTTGGGAATGGGCATCGCGTTTTGTAAAAGCTCCCCATCCCCCATGTTCTGCTCCCTGGGGCTGCGCACACTCGGTCTCAGGAATGAAAGATTAAAGTTAAAAAAATAAAATATCAGTAATATCTTTCTTAAAAGTGTTCAGGCTTGCTCTACCAGTCCCTGAGTCTCATCGGGGAAGATGCCACAGCTCTCCCGATCAGGAGGCACCCAACATGCTGCCACAGGACTACCGGCCGTATCAATTCCCTGATGCAATGCACGATGCTTATGTCATCGTGATGTCACACCAGCAACAGAATGCCATTAGACCTTCAAAAAAGAGGGAAAAAAAAATTCAATTTCTCACGTGAAAGCAGGTATCCCATGGGCTGGGAAAGCGGGTGTGGGGGCCGCGGTGAGGCAGGGGCACCGATGTATTATGCTTATTTTGGGGACGCCCGAGCTCCCGCCGGGAGGCCCCGCCCACCCCCGCCCGGCCCCGCCCCGCCAGCGGCGGGGCGGGGCCGGGCGGGGGTGGGCGGGGCGAGCGAGGGCGGTGGGCGGGGCGAGCGAGGGCGGTGGGCGGGGCGAGCGAGGGCGGTGGGCGGGGCCAGGCCGCCCGCTCCGGTCGCCCGTGGAGACGGGCTGCGGGCGGAGGACGGGAGCGGCGGGCGGTGAGTGCCGGGCCGGGCCTGGGCGGGGAAGGGGCACCGGGCCGGGGGGTCTCTGCTGGCGGGGGACGGCCGCACGGACTCGGAGAGGCAGCGGGAGGCGCCAGCCCGGCCCCGTTGGCGGCCGGGTCCCCCCGGGTGGGCCGCGGGCGGTGCTGGGCCCGGCGGGGCGGGCTGGGCCCACGCAGTCCCCGGGCAGTTTTTAGGTTGGTTTGGGCTTTTTGTGAGGTTTTGGGTTTTTTTTGCCCTTCCCCGGGTCCTCCCCCAGCTCTCCTGAGGAGCAGTCCCGGCGAGAGGCAGCCCGGAGCCGCTTTGATGCGGTTCAACAAGTTGCGTGCGGCTCCTGAAAGGGACGAAATCTGCTCAATTATGTAAAAAAAAAAATTAAAAAAAAAAAAAATAGGCTTTTCTCATGGAGACAGGGTCTGTGCAGCAGCACACGGCCTTCCCACCTCCATCCGTCCAGACCTTTTATATGGAGGTGATGGATGCACAGGGCTGTGTTAGGAGACTGCAGAGGGGCAGCCCCAGCCGTCAGATAAATCATTTAAACTTTATCTGTTTTAATGTTCCCACTCATCAGGCGATGGGCTTTCCTTGGCCCCGCTGGGGTCGCGGCACTCTCCTTGACGAGGAAGTTTCCCATGTGTTGAGGAGTTGTGGGATTAGTGTGGGAAGGAGTTTAATTAGTGGTAAGCGTCATTATTCAAGGAGGTTTCGTGTTGATACTGAGAAGATTACACACCCTGTTGCGCTAATAAGTTTACTTTAGTAACTTTTAAATTGCAGTATTTTATTCCAGGCTTAAATTCTTTACTTTTTTTGGGGGGAAAAGGGGTATCTGGAGCGTATATCGTGGTTTTAGCCGGGTGCTGTTGGGAAGGAGGACCCACGCTGGGCTGATGCCCATCTCAGCCCATCCATCTCCTTCGCCCCTCGCTGGCACTGACCCCGCCACGGGTGTGCAGGGGATGTTGGGGTCTCGTCACCGCTGGAGGAAAGGCAGCGGGACGCGCGTCAACGTGTGGCTTCGAGCTCGGGGGGGGATTTGTCGCAGCAAACGCCATGGGGACAGGCGCCGGTGTTACTGCAAGGCAGAGGAGGGCTCGAGAAGCCAGGCTGAACGCGTAGGAAGCTGGCCCTCGTTAATTCTGACGATTAGGAAACAATTTGATTAGCACGGCATATCAAATTGAATTCACAGTAATTTGTCAGGCTATTAGTCGGCATTTCTATTGACTTAGAGCTAATAGCATCAGTGACAAGTTACTTGTTTGCATTTATCTTGGTTGTAAATTGGTTTAGAAATAAAATTCTGTGAGTAAATAGTGAGTACTGGACAGCAGTAGCATTTTATGCTACTCCAGTAGCACTAAATGAGATTAAGGGATTAGTATGTAGTTAATGACTTCCGAATCCTGTATTTCATCCTTGCGTTGAACGTATTGCAGTCATTTAGGATATCTTTAATCAAGCACTAAAGCAGTAAATAAACTCAAAAGGAGAACAATGGATGGGGTCTAGTGCTGCGGTCAAGCTCACTTGTGTAATCACCCAGCTGATGGGACCACCTTCATTTAAAAATTAAGCTCTCCTGCTCTTTGGAGAAGTTTCTGAGTGCTCCCAAACAGCAGGCACGATTGGTCAGAACCAGCATCTCTCTTCTCTCACTGGCATTATACAAATATTGAGTTGTGCTGTAGGTTTCAGATACTTCTTTTGTTTCAGATACGTGTCTCTGTGGCTATATAATAATTTCTTTTATGAATACCAAAGGTTCTTAATTTCTTAGGCTCCGTTCCTCAAAAGACTTGGTATATTTGAGCCAAATTCATGAGAAGTTCTCTGTGGCACTGCAGGGTCTGGGATGCAGACAGTAGCATGGTGATGCTCCACAATCCCTTCAAGTGTTGCTGAAACGTTGAGTCTGTTGTGGAAGATGCTAAACATGACAACTCTGTGGGGTGGGAACATGCTTCTTTCCCGGGTGCAGCTTCCCAAACCCCAGTGCATCACCCTTTGATTAGGCTCTGTTGCAAAAGCAACTTCAAAGTACTGCAGAAGTTCGTGGTACAGCCCCATAAATCCTCACCCTCTGCCCTTTTGCTTTGTCCCCTGTGCCAGAGCAGAGATTACTGCAGGAGCCAGCTTCATGGGGACGGAGAGAAGTACTTTCCAAGCAGTGTATAGTTAGCATGGGAAACACCGCCACAACCTTGGCCAGGCTATGGAGCAGTATTCCTGGGAGGATTGTATTGCTGCAAATTCATCTGCGCTTCTGAAGGCTGTAGGAACGGGTAGGGTTCGCAGGTCTTGTGTTCTAGTACAGAAATGCCCTTGTTGTGCAGAGGTAGGAATCGGTAGTGAAACTTTCATTAGCTCTAATGGAAGCGGAAAGCAAGTTCCCCATATCTTGAAAGTAGTTGTGGACTTGCCGTTTCTTGGGAAATTGAAGCTGCAGATGTTTGATGACTCTCGGGATTTGCTCCACATTAATCACTGCTGGAATCGTGCAGCTATTTTCTGAATTTTGCAATATTACACAACTAGAGCTCATTTTTCTGAACCTGAATGTTCATCTTGCATTCAACACTGTGGTCTCTGCTGAAATCACATCTTTTCTGCTTTCAGCAATAACCTACAGAGGAATGTAGAAGGGAGGGAGAAGAGAAAATACTAATGACATAAGCAAGAAGTTTTCACTCTGTATTTTGCAAGGATTAATGAGAAGTAGCAGAAAGAGCAGAGGTAGTGACAAAAGTCCTCACAGTGACCGAGATACGGTAGGATTCTCTGTGGGGTTTTTTGGAGGTAGATAGAAACGGGAAGGTGGGGGGAGCAGTGGGGGTATCGGGGGGAGATGGGAGCCGGCGGGGAGGGACAGATGTCTGTCCCCCGGAGAGGCACACAGCTCGGGGGGATCCGGCATTCCTGTGTGCCACGACATAGCGCTCATTACTGTGGAGCAGCTCGGTCCTCTTCTAGCTGGGCATCTGTGGGGAGGAGAAGGTCCTTAAAACTGAGACCTGGGGTACGGTGTACCCCGCATCTGCAAGCTGTTTGGTTCCTGGGGGCCTCCAGGCAGCGTAGCCTGCCAGTGTGGGTGGTTTGTAGCTTTGAGATGTTCAGGGACACCACCAACTGTATATTTTTAGTTGCGTTCCTTTGAATATTTGGTAAAGCAGGCAATGTGTTTATATTCAGCTTCCTGTATCCGTATCAGGATCTTGGCATGTGATGGAGTTACGGAGTAAGAAAAAAAAAAAAGTGTGTTGTATTACTTGCATTTCAGCAGCTAATTACTGTGGGATGCGGCCTCTGGGATGTCACGGGTCCTGAGCCTGCACATGAGCAGTGGTCCCCGTGTTGGCTCCCGTGGGCTTGCCCGGGACTTGTGCATCAGCTTGGGGCCGTCTCCTTCTACTTTACACAGTCAGCTCAACTTGAAGCAGGAACCAGGCTTGCTCTTCCATTTGTTTACACCATTTTTCTTCCCGTCCATTCTCCCATGTCTTTACAAACCTGCCATGCAGCGACAGGTTACTTTTTGGCACATTTTGGTTTTGGACGTGTGACCCGAGCCTTACTGCCTCCCTCCGCTGTGCCTCTGCTCCAACACACGGCACCTGCTCAGAGCCCTCGCTCGCTGTGTGGGTAAGAATCCTCCGACACCAGCTCTCCCGAGCTTTTGGGGGCAGCAAAGCCGATCTTTGCCCTGGTGGGAAGGGGGGCAGCCCAGTTCCCCGGCCCGGGCTGTGCCGGCAGCTGCACAGGCCGATGCCGGCAGTGTTCTGTTCAATCACCCCTTCACTATTCGTAACTTCTTCTTGTGCAGAGGTAGTTGGAGAGCATGGGGGATATTTTGCCTGATCTTGCTCTCTAAATGATAGTTATCTTTGTGCGAAAGCTTCCCCAGCTAGGTGCTGATATTCAGAGTAACTTCTTTCCCTTGCTGGGGCAAGAACTGGGCAATTCAAAAGCCGACACTAAACGCACATGGGAGCAGGTGGCTGTATTATTTGTAGGGGGGTGTAGGATTAACCATGGGGAAGAGGAAAAAGTTTTCTGGTGCTTTAAGCTGAGGAGAGCAAAAAAACCTTCTGCCCAATTTCCGTCGTGATAAGATGATGCCATGGCACCCAGCGCTGCCCTCGCTGCCTACGCAGCCTCCTTTGGCGGTGCTGGGCTTCTGTACCAGGGAAGCGTAAGGTCAGGTGCAGGATGTTCTCGTGAGGGACCAGTGGCTATCATTGGAAAGGGAAAATATGGGCTGAGAACCAGGGAAAACCATCGTGGCTATGAAAGCTGGTGCTGCGGGTCTGGCTTGCAGAGCAGGAACTGCCACGGGAAGGGTTAGGAAGCTCTGCGAGTGGGGACTTGATGGTGATAGAAGGGTATGAAGGTGGCCCTGCAGAGGAGAGGGCTTATTTGGCAAAAAGAGGCGTTCTAATTGTTTATAAATTTAAGGTTTAATTTAAAATTTATTGTAATGCAGGAAGTCTGTCTCCAGAAAGGCCTTTCCTGAGCTGTCTATCCCTAATTGGATATGTTTAGGTTTCTGTCGTCTGTTGTTAAGGCTTTGGGCTTAAATTTTCTCAGCAACTGGCGCAGTCTGCAGTTCTGAGATACTTGATGTATGTGTGTACACCTTTTCAGTTAATGACATGGCAAAGAACCTTTTTTCTTTTATTAATCATCTCAATGAATAGCCAGAGTATTTCCAGAAGAAAATTTCCTTTCTGTTTCTAGAAACAAAATCAAGCAGATACTAAAGGCGTTTATGCTATTTTTTGTGTGCTGCCATATCACAGTCAAGCGCAAGAAATTCTGTCCCAGGGCCGTTCATTATAGCTTGCGTTAGAAAAACAAAGTTCTTGTTTTTCAAGAAGTTCTTGTCCTTTTCAACAAAGGATCCTGTGCCGTAGTATGGTGCAGCTTTCCATGTGTTTTCAAGATCTTCCACTGATGATCTTCCTCTCCCTTGTTGATCCCGCTTTTCAGTTGTCCTTACTAATCACCACCAGCACAGCTGGCAAGAAGTTATCCTCCCTGGAAAGTTACACTGTTGTAAGAAATACTCAAGGAGAACATAAACCAGCATGCAATATGAATTTGCAGTCATGTAGCAGTTCTGCGGAAGCCCAGGAGGCTTTTGTTTCTGAGTCAAAATAATTCTGAAAGCATCTCCAACTTCATTTGCCAGGAAAAGGGTCCGTCTGTGCCGTGTGGGAAGAAGTTAAGCAAGTGCAACAAAACATCTCGGAAATGAGAGATTAAATGGAAAGAGCTCGTTATGTTTGTTAATGAAAAGCCGTAATCTTTCAGCCAAACTCTTGTTTTCTTGCATCGTCTTACTCTTGTAAGGCGTGGTACGAAAGGTGTTATGTTCTCCTGTTGCTTGTTTTTGCAGCCATCTGGAATGTGTGTTAAACCACTGGGGTCACTGCTGTAAAAATGTAAAAGTTGGTGCTGATAAAAGCAAAATACTCTGTTTTGTCAGTTGGTGCTGTGAGTAAGTTTGAGCAGATCCCAAAACACATTTTCAGCTGTGTTTTTAGAGTCAAACCAAAAAAAAAGTCAGGCTTTTTGGTCTAAGCTTGGAGCTGGGATAAGCAGAAAGTGTTACTGACAGTTTTGGGAGACAGACCATCTTCTTCCCAGCCAAATCTGGTTTATGTTACTGTAAAACTTGCAAGGGATTCGTCCTGCAAAGCAGGGATGCTCCAGCTGGAGCTGGCTGCTGGGGCCCACGGTGCAGGAGGACCTGGACTTGGACTGCTGCCCCTGGCCGGAGGGTCTGGGACCCATTTGGCAGCAGTATTTCCTTGTCTCTCTCCCACGTGCCCTTCCCTGATTTATTCCTTCCCGAGGATGGCCTGACCTCTGAACACTTACACTCCAGCTATGCAGCACGTCTTAAGGAGGGTTTCTGACGGGGTGCATTACACTGGCCTCAAACTATGCTAGTAATGTTGAGTTTGTGGGGATTTATGACTAATTTGATAGCAGCTTTGATTAGGCAGGAATATCGAGTCTTTATGGCTCTAGGGTGGAAAGCAGCCCCTATGAGCCGTATTTTTTTTTTTAGATGCATTTAAAGATTGGTTTGCCTATGTGTTTTGATCTCCATCAGGAAGCAGAAGTGAACAGATTAAAATTTTTCTTTCTTACCCTTAATTTTCAGGGTGCATGACCAGAGTGAGAACTTGCACAGATAAGCAAAGCAGAAGCCTTTCCATTAAAACTTGTATTTTGCGCAGCACAGCTGTCACATGTATACAAATGAAGGTTACGTGTTGCATTTATTTTTGTTTCCCTGCTGTATGTGAAAAGCACAACCTTGGCACTGGGACAGCAAGGACTGGCTGTGGCGAGGCGGTCTCTTTTTTTCAATGCAATTTATTTTCCTACTCCATACAATGATTTTTAATAGCAACTATTACAATTTTGATGCCGTTTCCAACATGGGAAGTGGCATGTGATTTATAAAGGGGTCGCTGCCCATGCTGCCAGCCCATGACAGTCAGCACCTCTCTGCTTTGTTAAGGACCATCCCTTGGGAACTTTCAATGCTTTTTTCCCCACCTTGTTCCCTGGGAATGGGGGACCTGAATTGCTCTGGCTCCTCCGACCCCGCCGTTGCTGCCTGGGGGATGCTGGGGGCTACACGCTGCAGCCCAGCCCCTCTGCCAAAGCCTTCCGTGGTCGCTCTGCGCTGGCATGTGCCGGCCAAAAGGCAACAGCCACCCGCTCCTACCCTCTCCCCGCTGGTGGTCGTTGCCGTCACTTTACCCCCATGCATCACTCTGGGTTTAGTATGCCGGGAACTGGCTCTACATTTCATGCATACCGGGGCTTGTAAGTCTCATAGCTAATTGCGTTATTTGGCTAGTTACTGAGCGGCGCCAGGGCTCTGCGCCAGATCTCCGCCGACCGTTTGGCAAACGACAGTTGTTTTTCTTCCAAAAAGTGTCAGTGGCGATTCTGGATCCTGCTGTGCCCTGGTTAATGAGTTATCTGTGCCCCAGCTGCTTTGTCAGTTTAGTAAATGCCCGGTGCATATAATCCGTGTTTTGTACCATTTTTGACAGTGGGTGTCTCCACAGGGATACAAAGGTATATAAATATGCATTTTAAATTACAGGAAAGGTTAACATGGCAATTAGCAGTCAATGTTAGATTATTAGTTGCTGTTTTTAGAACTTGACTTGTATTTGCACACCTGTGTGTGTATCGCACTGAATGTGCACGCCCTTAGGCTTCATGCAGCAGCAAGCAATGCGAATAAAAAAAAGACAGTTTTATTTGTGAATAAAGTCCCCCCTCTAGCTATCACAGAAGGCATGTCACCTTATGTTTTTTATCACCTTGTCTTTTACCCATAGCATCAAGGCAGCCAACTTCATTTGTGTTTGTATTATAGGTAGATGTTTTTAAACAAATAAACCCTTTCCTTCTTCAGTCACTGGTTTCTGTTCTTAGTGGTCCTGAGTTGTACATATCAGGTGCTCAATTCCACTGTCATTCAGGACCAAACCTTAGAAAATTGCTGCCCTCGTTGAATTGTCAATTGTTGTATAGTTTTAGTTTAAAATTAGCATTTTATACAATGAAAATTTAAGAAGGGTGTTAAGTATAGTGTGCTCTTTGCCAGTCTTGCAACAGTGAACAGTATCTGGTGCAGGAACTTCTACTTTTTAGGATTGATCAAATTCCAGGATTTTTTGTGGGTGTGTAAAGGCCTCCATAGGAAACATGGGCTCTCAATTTGTTTTTCCTGTGGTTTAAGCACAGCTGCTAGAAATATATCAACGGAGGCTTACATCTCGAAGAAGCCTGCAGGAGGCAAAGTAATGCATGTGCTCCACACCGGCTACACTGGCACTTAATGTAAGCCTGCTCAGGGTTTTACCCTGAGTGCTTTAACTCGTTTTAAAGCCAGTAGCTTTTCTAACAGCTGCCTCTAAATCTTGTCTGCTGTAGGTCTGGGTGGGACCTCTGCCTCGGGAGCATAGGCTTTGGGAGGAGCCGTAGTGGCAGTGAGGAGTCAAAAAGGCTGTGTAAACTTCTTGACCTCATGGCTGGGAGGTGGCTAGACAGAATTGGCCACCCATGGCCATATCCTCAGGAAGGGAAATAGGGGAGCTGGCCATAAGAAGGTTTGAAGTAGATTTTTCAGTGAGGCCAGTCTCAAAATACTGTAGTCTTTGTGGCTAGAATTAAACCACAAGTGCTAACCCTTCTTAGCTTTGGCTTTCTTGCCCTATGAAGTACTTACATTTCTTTTATTTTACTCTGTTTCAGGATCATTACACCGATAAAATCAAAGCAAAGCCGGACAGGTAGCAAGACTGCCTATGTAGGTGAGTTTCCAGTACATGCTTGTTCCTTTCTTTCATGCAAAAAATATAAAGCAGCATGGCAAGTCCCAAACCCCCGTGATTTAATCTTATTCTGGAGTAGAACAAATACAAAATACTCGGCAGCTTTATGGAGGAGAGGCCACAAGGATGGCACCAGCTCCGTGGCAGGCGCGGCAGCTGGGCAGGCACTGTGATTGCTGCTCGGTGCAGCGCTGGCTGCTGCCCACTCTCTAAGGCATTAGCAGCAGTGGTTGCTGACGCTCATTCATCTTCCTTTTAGCTACCTGACCGTCTTCCCATTGAATACTGGGGGACAGAAACACTGTTTTGAATGGGCTGCTTCTCCCATGGAAATTAGGCTTTTCCTTGTTTACTACACCAGTTAGCAAGGGGCAGTGTGGAAGTTTTCGTGATTTCCGTATTTGCTGTGTGACGTGTATATTGTTTGACCATCTTGGAATGCAAATTCCTCGTCCTGTATTTGCCCCTTCCTGAAAATAGGTACTTCGATAAGTTCACGTAACCAAGAAGCTTGTGAAATACTTGCACCCTGTTTGTGGCTTTGAGCTCAGAACCACAGAGCTCTTTGCAGAGCATCTTCCACCAGCGTCCTCGCCTTTATCTCTCTTTCAGACTAAAGAATTTGCTGAAGGTCACGTAACCTGAGGCCAAGCTGGATCTTGTGACTCCCAGTCTGGTGCTTTAATCACGGACCGCTCCTGCTTTACATGCTGTAAGAGGAACCGATTTTGATTATGACTAAAAGTCTCTTTGCAAATGTCTCTCTGTAGTTTGTGTATGTCTTTTCTGGTGTGAGTTAGCTGGATAGTGCCCTGTGGGGAGAAACAGGTACCTTCTGTGGGGAAACTGCACTGCAGTTCATTAGGGAGCACAGGTTGTCTTTACTAATGACTTCATGCCGATGTCTTTAAAATAATACTGCTCAGACATTTTTCAAAGTAACCTTGATCTAGAAGTCAGTTTTCATGGCTTTCATTTGTACTAAAGATACAGAAAGTTAAGTCAGAAAAAATGCAGAGAAAAATAAAAGCAGGTTTTTCCACTGCTTGTTTCCCAACAAGTAACTTGGGTTTGACAGAATCACAGGTATGGAGGCTGACTTTGAAAATCAAACATAGCTGTAGCCCAGTTTTGATCAGCAGGATGGTACCGGGATAACTTGTGAAATGGAGGTTATGAAGGAACACATCCTTCATTAAAGACCCAGAACACTAAATTCAATTGAAGATCTTGGGAGTTGTCTGTTTTCTTTCATTTCACATTATTTGGGTTTTTTGTACATTTTTAGAAAGACTAATTAAGACACTAGCAGTATTGTTTACAATTTAAAAAAAGATCTCAACTGTAAAATCTCTAAATATTCTCAAGTGTAAGTTCTCTGTAGAAGCAAACATCACAAATTGGTGTTCCATGCTTTAAGGAGCTTTTATTCTCCATGTGCACTGACGGGCTGCTCGCCTCTGGGGAAAGCAGATATATCTGCATGCCCAGACGTCCCATCACTAACCTAGCCCTAATTACTGCACTTTCTCCAAGAGATACAGATGGAAGTAGAGTTTGTTGTACTGTATCTTTTCTGCTGTAAAAGTGGTTTTGAAATCTGCTAATATATACCGTAATCCAAACAGGAGGCAAACAGACTGAACAGAGCTGAGGCGTGCTGGTCCCCCACTTACACCTTGCTTTTATACCTCTGGTGTGTAAAAGCCTCTCTCTGCGTTTGCTTCAAGCTCATGCCATGTGTAAGATCTGTACTTGTGCAGACTACATAAAAGAACAAGTAACTTTGTGCAAAACAGAAGCTTCTGTGCCCAGCAAAACAGAAGTGGGGTCTTCTGAGGCACCTGAGTTTTCCTGATCCCTTTAGCTGTCGTGCTGTGCAGGGTGTGAATCCCAAAGCATCCACATCCTTCATGAAAAACACTGTGTGCAAGTAGTGCAGCTGCCAGATGTTTCAGTTTTCTGTGTGCATGGTAATAGTGTGCTCCTTGAATACGCACAGGAGTTGTTTTTGTTTGGGGAGGATCTTGTTTTCTTTTACCAAACCCAAACTTTTTCCAGTGTGTATAAAATATTTGTGCTGCAACTGTAAATCTTGCCTGATACCTGTTTAAAGATCAAATCCTCCTCACCTGCCAGGAACCAGCTAGCTATCACTGTCACCGCTGCTACTAAAAGTTTGGTTCACGGTAGCTGCAGAGGCAGGAGTAGGAACCTTCCCCTGGCCACGGGTCCCCTGCGATGGCAGCTAGTGCAGGCACCACAGCTGGCAGCCACAGCCTCACTGCTGAAAACTCTCCAGGCCTTGGCTGGGGCTGTGCGGAGGGAGGACAAGGGAGTGGGGTGCTGCTCGCAGCCCCCCCCCCCCCCCCCCCCCCCCGTGGTACCCCCAGAGCCAGCAGGGGGGTTGTGGGCAATCACGGTCACTGTTTTCCCTGGGAAGTTTGCATCACAGGTACTGCGTTCAGTACTGCAAGGTGCACGAGCATCTCCAAGTCCTCCTTCTCCTGGCAGGCTCTGGCATATCACACAGCCTCGTGTCTCCTTTCATCGGGTGTGGTACAAGTATCGTAAAGAGAGAAATGACCAGAAAGCATCTCAAACCCCTGTTTAACTTTACTACTCAATTCTGTTTTCTTGCTGAGGGCAGGGCTCTGATGTTTTCCTGCTAACCAGGTTTTATTTTCCATTCTATTTAGTAGCATAGCAGAAGGAAAAGATTTCAGCCACGGTGTTTCCCTCTGCCAGGCATCTCGCTGTGGTTTCCACTGGGTGTCAGCACGGCCCCGCGTTGGGGCCGGGGCGGTAGGAGCCCTGCCAGCTGCCTTGGGCTTTCCCTTTAGCTGCGCCCACCGCTGGAAAAACTAGGTTGGCTGCATAATCAGAGCAAGGTGCTGGCTGAGGTGCAGCTTTGCGATGATGGGATCACCCTGCGCAGGCGCAAGAGGTGGGTGAGCTGGGAAGGGGCTGTTTCGCTGGAGGTACTGTTTCCTTCTCCAAGCAGAGCAACCGGTTGGAGCAGGAGGAGTGTCGAACATGCCCTCCTTGTTCCAGTGCTCTCTAATTAGAGTTACATCTGGGACAGTGGGTCCCTGTTTCTGGAAGATCAGCATGGATAACTTTTGTAGTATTTACTCTGAAGGCGTGGATGTAATAAAGAGGGTTCCCAGAGAGGTGCTGTGGATAAAGCAAGGTTTATGGTTGGACGTGATGATTTTAAGGGTCTTTTCCAAACTAAATGGTTCTATGACATATGCATGCAGGAATCGGTGTGCACTGGGCTGTGTCTGGCAGGTGTGACAGATTGGGGTTGCTCATCCTGCACTTCATCCACACCAACCCTTCCATTCTTTTTCCATTGTTGATACACATCCTGGCTTTCAAAGTGCTTTATAAAATCCTTGGGCCTGCTGCCTGTCCTGCGAACCTGAGGCACCTCCTTCAGGCCCCTCGACTGTATGGTTAACATTGGGTGAGAAGAAGCACCCCCGAGGGCAATTTGGGTTTCAGGTTGTTACCTGGAAATAAAGCTCCTGAAACCAAAAAATGGTTTTGAAAGGAGATATTGGTTTATTCTGCACAGGGTGCAAGGTGGAAGAATTCCACAAATCAAGCACACCAAGTTCGGATTCTATTCCCTTATTTATACATTGAATATACAATCTCCACTCCTTTCTAATACATAATCATTAACCTGTCTTTGTGTGCTCATCTTCATTGGTTAACAGTTTACTCGCATAATCTTTAAAGCTATAGTGTCTTTTTAATTCACTGCGCTTGCGCAGGAGGAGTGGGGGGATTACTTGCCTCAGTCCTTAATCGGGTCGGTGGTCGCGATCTCCCCCTGCCCGTTTTACCTCTTACCCAGTTTCTCCGATTTTGTGCATGCCCATTTGTTTTACCGTTCCCTTATCTTTGAAGGTCAGCAACCAGCCGCTCTAGCCATCCTCCCTTCCTCCTTCAGTGTATCAAAATATGCATTACTTTGCTACTACTCAAGGACTATATTTCATAGCATAACAAGACCTACTGCTTAAAGGCAACATTTTCCCCCTTTGGAAGTTTCAAAATCTTCTTTTGAGACTTCCACCTCTCCTACAAAACCCAGCTACACGTTGAATAATAACATAAATGCACACTAACAAAATCACTACAACTATTATTCAATTATTTTCTTAACTAACAAAGATAAATCCAGAATCCAGGAAGTTAACCATTTCCAAACTTCCCCAAACACTAAGGACGTGTTGTCTTTCTGAATTTCATGAAAAATCCAAGTTTGTTCCCAAATCTTATTCAAATCCGTGGTTACCCTTCCTGATTGGTCGATACAGGTACAACAACTGCTATTAATAATGGTACACACTCCTCCTTGAGAGGCTAATATCATATCTAGTACCATTCTATTCTGTGTTGTAATAGTAGCTAGGCCTAAGGTAACCCAAGTGTGTTTACAATCTGGTTCAAAGTAAAATACCCACAAACTCCATGTACAATTCATGAATTGTTCTTTCTAAATTTTAACCACAGAGAGCTTTCACTTGTTTTTTCCACAATCCACTTATCTGGCAGAAGTCCCTTCTTAATCCGGGTGTAATGAATCCACAGTCCTATTCCGTCAAGCTTGACTGCAGTATACGTAGTCAGGAGCACTTGAAAGGGTCCTTTCCAACGTTCATTTAAAGGTTCATCATTCCAGGTTCTCAGATAGACCCAGTCTCCTGGCTGAATTTTATGGACTGCAGTATCTAAGTTCAGAGGTGTTCTCAATTGTAGGTACCTGTTGAGATAAGACAAAACCTTTCCTAAAGAGATCAAATGTTCCTTAAGGTACTGTTTTCCCATTAATTCTATAGATCCTGGCTCATGGTTTATACTTTGGTAAGGTTTCCCATATAATATTTCAAAAGGGCTAACCTTTTCTCTAGATCTTGGTGTAATCCTTGCTCTCAACAATGCCAATGGGAGAGCATCTGGCCACTTTAATTGTGCCTCCCGACAAATTTTATTTGGTTGTCTTCTAATTGTTTGATTCATTCTTTCTACCTTTCCGCTAGACTGCGGCCTCCATGGTGTATGTAAATCCCATTTTATTTCTAATATTTTTGCTAATGTTTGAAGTACCTTTGCTACAAAATGGGGTCCTCGATCTGAAGACATTCCAATTGGAATCCCCAAATGAGGTATTTCTTTCAAGAATACCCTAACTACCTCTCTAGTCTCGTTGGTGCGACAGGGAAAAGCTTTTGGCCACCCGGAAAATGTATCCACCAATACCAATAGATACCGATACCCACTTTGCCTGGGAAGTTCCGAGAAATCTATTTGCCAATGATTGCCTGGTGTATTTCCCTTTTTAGTTTTTCCAGGTGGAGGCCTAAATTGTGTTCGCAGATTGTTTCGCTGACAGATTTCACACTTCTCAATGATGCTCTTGGCTATGTTTCCCATCCCTATACTTAAAATATAAAGTTTAACATTGTCCATAAGAGCTTCTATTCCCCAATGTATTTTCTTACGCTCTTCTTCCATGAATTCCTTCATAACAGTTGGGGTCACTACCACTCGGTCATCGTTTGTAATCCACCATCTATCTTGATTCTTTTCTGCATTAAGCAATTTAGAGTTGATGGAAGGCTTTGCGGCACTCAGGTGTCCATTCCAGGATTTCTCCCGTTCCTTTCACTGCTTCATATAAAGGTTTAGCAATCAGTCCAAAATTAATAACCCATAATCGACACCATGCCGCCATTCCAAGAAATGCCCTAGTTCTCGTTATGATCTGGGTTCTGGTATCTGACAAATCGCTTCTTTCCTCTCAGTCCCCAAACTCCACTGTCCTTTGGTAATGGTGAAACCCAGATAGGTGACTGTTTGTTGGGCAATTTGTGCCTTCCATTTTGACACTCTATATCCCATTGTTCCCAAGAAGTTCAAAAGATCGACAGTATATCGTACAGATTCCTCCTGTGTTTGAGTTCCCAGAAGGATGTCATCTATGTATTGCAGTAAAGTCACTCCCTTATTGTCCTTCTGCCAGGTTTCCAATTCCTTAGCCAATTGATTCCCAAGGATTTTCAGGCTATTCTTGAACCCTTGAGGGAGGACAGTCCAGCATAATTGAGTTTTTCGACCCGTTTTAGGGTTTTCCCACTCAAAGGCAAATCATTTTTGACTTTCAAATTCCAAGGGTATACAAAAGAAGGCATCTTTTAGATCAAATACTGTGAACCACTGATCTGTCTCTTTAATGGCAGTCAGTAAGGTGTATGGATTTGCTACCACCGGGTGGACGTCTTGCACTATTTGGTTAATTGCCCTCAAATCCTGTACTAACCGATACTCATCTGAGTGTGGCTTTTTTCACGGGTAAAATTGGGGTATTATATTCCAACTGACATTCCCGTAATAATCCATGGGTTACAAATTTCTCTGTTAAGAGGTTCCAAACCTTTTCTACTTTCCAATTTTATAGGATACTGTTTTCGCCTTACTGGTCGTGCTCCTGGCTTTAATACGATGTTTACCAGTTCCGCAGCATGGGATCGTCCTGGTATCCCGGAGGCCCATACCAAGGGGGTTACTGCATTCAGTACTTCTTCCGGAACAGTTTCAGGTTCTGAGTTTTCTTGTATCTCTTTCTGTAACAGAAACACTTGCGCCTCCAAGGCTTTTTCTTCAGGTATTTGTACTTGTATATTATCCCCTTCAAACACAATCCGGGCATTCAATTTACTAAGTAAGTCTCTTCCCAATAAAGGCATCGAGTAATCGGGAATATACAAGAACTTGTGAGTAAAAATTCGATTATCAGTTCCACACTTGATTGGTTGAAAGGCCTTACTTCCCTTTTTCCTGTTGCCCCAATAATAGGCATACTTTGCTTACTTATTTTACCTTTACAGGTGTTTAACACTGAGTATGCTGCCCCCGTGTCAACTAAGAAATTTATTTTATCATTCCCCAACTTCAGAGTAACCAGGGGTTCTGCTGGAGGTAGTTTGGAGTCATCCCCTGGTCCCCTTCAGTTGGAATCTTGACCTAAAGTAAGCAGTTCCTCTACCCTAGGATTCCCTTTCTGGAAGGGGTTTCGATTTTGATTTTGAGGGCACTCCCTTTTCCAGTGCACTCTCTGCCTGCAGAAAGCACACTGATCCCTACCTAAAAACTGGTGTTCCCTCGGCCCCCAGGGAATTTTTCGGGGGGGGGGGGGGGGGGGTGTTCTTGATCCCTGCCCATTATTTCTCCAATTACCATTCTGATTGCCTTTTGATATTGCAGCAGCTAGCAATTGAGCCTTGCAACTCTCCTTTCTCACTTGATCTTTCTCCTGTCTTTTCCTTTCCTCCTCATCCCTATTATTGTATACCTTCCAGGCCACTTCCAATAACCTGTCTATAGATTTAGCAGCTGCTCCTTCCACCTTCTGCAACTTCCTTCTAATATCCAGGTTTGACTGACCCGCAAACAAAGTAACAAATGTCAAAGCATCAGTTTCCTTTTCTGGATCTAAATCAGTCCATTTTCTAGCCACTTCACATACTTGACCCACTGCCTGTCTTAAGGGTGCTTGCAACACCACTCCCTTCCTTCTAGTTCACCCTGCTACTGGGCTGAAATTCTCTCCTCCGTTTTCATTCTCACTTAGATTTCTACTCGAATTCCCTTGCCCTGGTGCCATCAATGACCACGTCTCATCCTCCTCACCTTCTGATTCCTCGTACTTACTACACCGCTTTCCGATGCTACATGCTGAGCAGCATTGTTTTGGTCCCTTATTTTTCTCTTGCTCTAAAGCGAGAATATTAGAGTCCTTAACAACTAACCCACATTTCTTCTGATTTTTCCAATCATTTCTTAGTGTAAAGAACAAATCCACATATGGCACTTCATCCCATTTTCCTTCTCATCTACCAAACAACATCAACTGTAATACAGTATTATATTTCAAAGTTCCATTCTTTGGCCACTTTTCCTGATCTTCTGACACATAGACAAGCCACCACTGATTACAATATTCTATCAGTTTCTTTCGTGTCAGCAGATCCCCTCCAAAGTGGTTCCAATTCTTTAAAATACAACCTAATGGGGAAGCCTTAGCTATTCCCCCTTCCTGGGAGGACAGCACATTTTCCATTCTTATAAATAGTATAATACAGCTTTAACCAAAATTACACAAAGTTACACAAAAGAGCTCTTTCTTATTCAAACAATTATATACAATAATACAGCTAATACTAATGCCACTGTGCAGAGTAATATAACCAATACCAGTGCCGCTTGCTCCAGTTGTCACCGTATTAACGCAAATAGCCTTATGCAGCTGCAATACCAATAAAACCAATACCAATATTCCACCGACACGTGCTCTGATTGTCACGATTTACTTGGGGAATTTTTCAATATTAAGCAATATCTCTTAATTTTGGCTATGGCGTATTACCACTCTGGGGGATTGCTCGGGGAAGTCCCTGGATAAATAGTTCCAATGCCTGCCAGAGTTCCTATGGCAATCCCCGGTAGTGGGCGCAAGCTGCAGAAGTCGAAAAGTCAGGGTCCCATCTGGGTCGGCAAAACTGTTACCTGGAAATAAAGCTCCTGAAACCAAAAAATGGTTTTGAATGGAGATATTGGTTTATTCTGCACAGGGTGCAAGGTGGAAGAATTCCACAAATCAAGCACACCAAGTTCGGATTCTCTTCCCTTATTTATACATTGAATATACAATCTCCACTCCTTTCTAATACATAATCATTAACCTGTCTTTGTGTGCTCATCTTCATTGGTTAACAGTTTACTCGCATAATCTTTAAAGCTATAGTGTCTTTTTAATTCACTGTGCTTGCGCAGGAGGAGTGGGGGGATTACTTGCCTCAGTCCTTAATCGGGTCGGTGGTCGCGATCTCCCCCTGCCCGTTTTACCTCTTACCCAGTTTCTCCGATTTTGTGCATGCCCGTTTGTTTTACCGTTCCCTTATCTTTGAAGGTCAGCAACCAGCCGCTCTAGCCATCCTCCCTTCCTCCTTCAGTGTATCAAAATATGCATTACTTTGCTACTACTCAAGGACTATATTTCATGAGCATAACAAGATCTACTGCTTAAAGGCAACAAGGTGGGCAGAGGTGTCCCCTGGATGTGCCTTTCTCCCACCTGCTGCTGCCATCAGGGACCCTGTGCCTCTTCCACCCTCCCTGTGGGTCACCTCACAGGGACTGGGCAGCAGCAAAAAGCCTGTGCCCAGTCCTGCTGCACAGCAAAGAGAAGGTGGTGTTGGGGAAGGGGCCTGGGGATCCCCTGCCACCCCACAGGGGAGGGCAGGAGCAGCCAGAACCCTACACTGGGATGCTCGACTTCGGCGCAGGGGAAGAGGAGAGCACGGTCTCCCAGCCGGCCATGGGAGCTGGCATCCCCTTCGCAGGGCGGTTGTGGAAGGGCGCTGCTGCATGCTGGGGCATGCAGGATCTGGGGGGCACGCATCGGTGCGCGCTGGGACTCCAAATGCTCCGCAGCAAATGCCATTCCCCTCCAGGCCTGCTCCAGAGCAGAGGCGAGTGGTTTGGCTGAAGGTAGTGCCAGGTGCTTTGAGATTCCTCCAGCAGATTCTTCCCTTGGGGACCTAAACATTAAAATATCAAGGCCATGAAATATCACAATGACAGACTTTTTGACGCTTGCGTGCAACCATGTTTCTGTATGCTGACGTACCTTGTTATGCTACGATGTACCCTCAGAATAGAGTTGTTTATTTCTGCACCCAGCTATGGCCTTTAATGCCAGCGTCAGGCCTCTTGGCTTGGACTCGGAGGGTTTTTAGGTTCTGCAAGTCGTAACAAACCTGCTCCCAAGCAGCCATGTCTGCCCTGTAGGAAAACCCAACAACCAGCATTCAAGTCCCAACCAGCCGCCAGCCTTCACGCTCCCACACCAGCTCCTGGGAAAGTGGCACGTGCAGAAGCACTCGCAGCACCCAGAGAACCCGTGGAAACCTTACACCGAAACACCCCACACCCTGCTGCTGTGCGTGGTGCACATAGTAAGTGGTGCATGTAGACCAAGGTCAGCCAGAGTGCCCAGGTGCCAGAGAGGGGCTCTGGCATCACCCCCTCCTTAAACTACACCCGCCAGGGGCCATTGTGGCTCCCCCTCCCCGTGAGGACTAACCTTGACTGTAGCTGCTGGTGCCCCTCCATGCTGCTTGCAGCCCCTCTTCCTCTTGCTGCCTTCTTGTTCCTTCCAGCCTCCCCAGCCCATGCATGGTGTCCTGCTTAACCAGGCTGGGGGTGAAGGGGGGGCCTGCCTCCTGCAGTGCCTGTTCCCCCTGAAGCAGACCGCTGCCGGGCTGCGTGGTGCAGGGCAGGTGGCTCCTTTGAAGGTCCAGCTGCAGTCGCGCTGGCTAAGTGCTGAGTGGGAGAAGAGGTGCTGCTCGCCATCAGGAGTGGGACAGGGTCTTTGCACCTGGGGGCAGAGGGGCTGCAAAGCACTGTCTGACCAGGGGGTCACCCCCCCCCGAGGAATGAGCACCCCTGCCCGGTGGTGGCAATGAGCCCCGGGTGGCAGCTCGTTGTGCTGTCCCAGCTGCACTCCGCGCAATGGCATGCCTCAGGCTCGGGAGGAGCAAGGGGCTTTATAGAGCAAAAGCAAAACTAGTGAGCACAAAAAAGCAACCATAAAAACGCCACCTTCCTGCCCAACAAATCTATTCTCTGTATTTTCAGAAGCAAAATTGCTAACTTCAGAGATAGGAGTAAGCACCTGGCTTTTTATTCCTGCTAGCTCTGGACAGTGTATGTAGGTAAGAGGAGACAGCTGGATTTGGGGTTTGGTGCTGTGTTATTGCCAAATTGTTTGCAGAGTCCCAGCTGAAGGCAGCGGGGGTGAAAGGGTGCCAGGGAGGACAGTGTTCGTAAGTAAGGACACTGCAAAGTATTTTTGCAGACAATGCTGTGAAGTAGTGGGGAGCTGTTGGTGTAATTTGGCGGGCAGAGTCCTTGGTGGTAGTGGTGATACACAAAACAGATCCAGCTTAAAACTGTTTCAGCAAAGACTGGGGACGTTGCAAGACTGGGGACAGTTTCACTTGTAAATAGGCGTTTGTTGTGGAATCACTGGGACCGTAAACATGAGCTCCTGCGGTGGTACCGTGTTATGGTTGGGTTTTGGAGCAGAAACGCTGCATGTGCTTCCCCTGGCAGCAGCTCCCTGCCGGGGAGAGGTCAGCAGCAGCAGCGCCCGGCGTTAGCTTCGGTACCCAGCTCAGGGCAGAGGTGAGGAGCGTGGGCTGGATGCAGCCCAGCCCTTGAGCAGCTCCATCTTAGCGCTGGTCACGCTGCATCCCGCTGCACAGGGCGCTTGGCAGCGTGCGGGGTCTGTCGTCACACGTGGCCTGGGACAGGTCCAGCCTCAGGGTAAGGAAACGTTTGCCACCCCAGGTTCAGTCAGCGTGCAGGAGCTCGGCTCTCCCAACAGCCTGCATGGTTTGGGAAGCGAGGGGCCAGGCACCCATGCAGGCAGAGGGAGCGTGCCTCCCGCTGTCCCTGCCTTGGTCTGCTGTGCCCCTGCCGTAGGTGACCCCTCGGTGCAGTGTGTCTCCGTGGTTCCAAGCCCAGGAATGAGCCTACACATCTCGTTGATAAAATGCTCATGGCTGGTTACCTGGCCGTGGACAGCCCCCGCCTCGCAGCCGCGCTGCTGTGTGCCCGAGTTTGTACTCAAACCCACGGTTTGGATCCCCGTAAGGGATGTATAAAAGGGTTTCTTTGTCAGAAAAGCAAAAGAAACACTCGGGGGTTTCTGGCTTTGACCTTGTCAGGCTGCTTGTTTGTTTCTTTTTTCCCTATTACTGTGTTTTTAAGAAAAGCAAAATAATTTCCATGGTGGTGTGGGGGTTTTTTTGTTTGTTTGGGTTTGGGTTTTTTTGGGTTTTTTTTTTTTTTTTTTTGAGCAGGCTCAAGCAGACAGCAGCATCCAAACATTTCCGAGCTGGAGGAGCTCCCAGCAGCGATTCAGTGCTGGGTGCGGGAGCGGCAGCGGCTCCTGGGGTGCACGCTCCTCTGTCCTGCGGGGGTGCGGCAGGGGCAGCCAGCTGGGCCCGCGGGGCGCCCGACCAAAGGCTGCTGCTGCTGCAGGGGCATTTGCGGTGGGTGCTGTGCAGTGCCCTTGGCGAGGAGGGATCCTTCTGCCAGCACCCCTGGCAGCATGCTGCGGGGGGATAGAGGGTCACCAGGAAGGCTGGCATCCCTCTCTGGTTTTGGAACTCTTCGTTTCCTTCTTTGCCTGCCGTTTCCTTGCCGAATTTGAAGCCTTCCATGCCGCCACCTCCCTGCAGCCCCTGCACCGAGGACAGAGTGCGGAGGGCGTCTCTGCCTCACAGAGCCCTTAGCACCCACAGCACAGCTTCTATGGCTTGAAAAAGGAGATGCCTTAGAAACTTGCATTTGCAGATTAGCTGTAACTTTAGATTCACACCGACCTCCAGCTGTGGGCTGTCGCCCTGGAAAACCAGAGGCTGATGGTGTGTTAAAGCCATGCACATCTTGCATGATTTTGGATGCCATAGTTTATAGTGTTCTCATTTTGTGTTTTGTTCAATCTGCTCTATTGATCTACAGTTTTGAGTTATTCAACTGAAAAGCTATTTTACTTCAAATGAAATAGCAATGAGATACCTTTTGAACCTTTATTCTGCTGCTAGCTGGAGTTCAGAGCTGTATTATAAGCTGACTTTACATAACTGGAGTGAATAGGGAACTGTTTGCAAGGCAGAGCTGCCAGGTGATTCCCAGGTGTACTTTAGCACTGATGATTTAATTACATTTCACTCAGCAGGTGGTTCGTCGTAAGTCCTGGATCTAAAAGAGCAGAAGAAGATACATTGGTGTTTATAACTGTCCAGGTTGGAGCTCCTGTTCAGTGCCCAGCCGTGTACCTGCTGAGGCTGCTGTTCTGAGCGCCTGCTGCGTCGTAACCTCGTTACCTTAAAGCCTGCAGAAAGGAATACGGCAAGGCCTTGAAAAATAGGGTTTTTCTGGGGAAGAGGGACAGCTCCATCTGTTTGTAGGTGTTTCTGTTATTTATAAGAAAGAGAAAAATGCAGGTGTATGGCCTGCATGAAGTGTGCTGGAAGTTTCATGTGTTTTGCTCTTAGTGGTTGAACTCAGCCTGGCAAAGTGCTGCTGGTGAGCATCCTCCTCTTTTAAACAAGCCTAAGTCCTCAGTTTTCTGTGCAAAAAGGTATTTTCCCCAAAGGATGAGCTAAGCCTTCCCGCTGGCATGTTTGCTCCATGCATTTGTTGACTCTGCTGTTAATTACAGAGCCCTAGCTCAGCATGTGCCTCTGCAAGCCTGCAGTACCTGGAGAGGGCAGGTAGCCTTGCTCCCTCCCGTTGTTATTAGCACCTTTCCCATAATCATTCTTCTTGCTTCTGACAACTTTCAAACAGAGCAGGTGTATGGATGAACAGTGAAAAAGGGCAGGAGGTGACTATGAGTGCACGGTAGTGTGCGCCATGGTGTTTCGCGGGCTGGACGTCGGTCCTCTCTGCGGGAAGCCGAGGGGTCCTGGCGGGGTTAATGGCTGCTGCAGTGGAAACTGTTCTTCCAGTCGTCCATCTCACTGCACCTTTCTGCTCCTGCAGTCTCCTTGTATTAAGAAGGGGAGAGTCAAAGCTGCACGGTGTGCTCAGGACTGAAAATAGAGAAAGATCATCCTGGCTCACTCAAGAAACACAGTGCTGCGGCAGTGGCCTTGCAGCTGGGGGGACCGAAGGGCAGGGTTGTGGCATGGTGTAGCCAGAGAAGGCAGACAAACCTGCAAGCCCCTCGCTAGCCGACATGAAGCGTGCGCACAAAAGCTTGCTTGTTTTATTAGACCAGCTAGTACAGCTGGAAGAAACGTACCCCATCTGTTTTCAAACGTAGCTGTCCCTGTTTTCAGAGCACTTTCTGCAGAAAGGCTTTGCCTTGGGCACGATGGCCGGAGAAAGCTGCTGGTGAGACTGATTATTTTGTCTGTTTAGGTTGTGAGTCAGAGACAAGTGAGAGTTGCAGCCATGCCCGCAGCTGTTCCGGGGCTAGGGAATCTGTCATCGTCAACCTCAGGTCTGGCAAGCCCTCGTTCAGCGTTATCACTTGCGGGCGACTGAGGTTGACACTAATGCTCTACTGTGAAGGTTGACACTGTGTGTTCCTACAGCAGCAGGTGCAGCGGAACCCCGCTTGCCTCCTGCCTAGAACAGCGCGAGATCACACCAGCCATGTTTTGTCTTAGGTGGTGAACTGAAAAACGTGTTGGAACTTTGGGTTTCGTCCGTTTAATAGAGAATGAGTAATTGTGACTGTGAGTGCTGGGGGGACACAGAAGATCCCGCTGAGAAAAATGATGGGGTGAGTTCAGCTCTCGGACTGTCTTTGCTTACGGTTGAGGGCTGCCCGTTGAGCGTGAAGGCTTGTTTCCCAGAAATAGGAGCAGCGCTCTCCCCGACTGAGTGGTCTTTTCTTTAGAGAGTGACTTAATTCTCCTGGGAGACATCTCTGGAGACATCCTTGTCCCAGAAAGCCCTGCCCTGGGCTCCGAGGGCACAAAATACCAAGTTCTGCAGAACTGCATACACCCCTGATATAGATCTGCAGAGCTTTGTACAGTTTGTTGCTGTTGTCTAAAACCAAGTGTACCCTATGAGAAATCCTGTGGCTCGAGATGGCCGCAGCAGCTTAGTTAATAGGGTAGGTTGCCAGGAACTCGGAGGGAAAACAGTATTATTGGGTGATGACCTAGTTGTTTGTAAATCTCTCTGTAGAAGGGATTTAGTAATCTTAGGAGGCCTATTAAAGTAATGCTGCTTATGTTTGTTTGAAGATGAGGAAACACAGCAATTTAATTTTCAAATGTTATGGTTTGCTGGTTTGTTTTTTTTTTTAAAAACATCTAATTTATTAACAAAGCTAACCAGCTGGGAAAATAAGCACTGAAACTTTCCTAACGAGGTCATTCATGTAGGATGGGGAGGGACTCCAGAGAAATTCAAACCTCTCCAGTGGCAAAAGGGGTTTTGGGGCTGTGGCTTGGGGGTGGGGAAGGGAAGGCTGAACAAAGTCAGCCTAGGCTTGCCTCAGTGAAATGAGAGGAGAACGCTTTTATCTTTTAATTTTGCAGTAATTGTTTTTTAACCTTATGTCTTAAAAAAAAAAAGGTCGTAGTAAAGTTAGAGGGATCAGCAAATGTTGAACTATCTTACTTCTCCAAGGTGCATGCATTACTTTATAAAAATAAATTGCTTTGTGTTGTTTTTTTTTCACACCATAGTTTTTCACTAGAGTAAGTGAAAACTGCGGAGTCTGGAATGGGAGGTCGGGCTCAGTTTGTAGTGGATCTGTGCTTCTTTTGTATCCATGTGAAACAGCTCCTTGTTATTCCAGCAGTGATTATTTTAAAGTACTCACAGACAGTTTGCAACGCACCAGCAGAGTTCATTATCAAATTCAGCAGCTGCATATATCAGCTTTAACAGTGCACATTGGAAGTTCTTCATTGGAAGTCTCATTTCTCACAAATGTGTGAGCCTGTTGGGTATGGGGAAGCTTCTACAGCTGTGTCCATCTTCTGTGGGTCCTTCTGGGTCATACCTGTGCTGCAGCGAGGCTGTTGAGTTCACTGCACCTGTGCCTGCTTTCACGAGTCAGTCAGCCACCTCGGCCCCAGGGTCCTGCAGAGGTTCTGGCCAGATGCCCTCTGACGCTGGTGATGAGGAGGCAGGGAGAGCGGGGTGAACGCAGTGCTCTGATCTTGTGGTTTTATTCTGACCAAAACCCCCAAAAGGTAGGGTCTTCTGATTTCTCACTGAATTCTTTGCAGAGCAAATTTCCCAAAGTGGCCAATAGTCTCATATCTAATATCTTTTCTTAAGAGTACTACCTAAACATGAGGAATTTCTTTCAGATTCCTCTTCTGCCATTTCAGTTCCACGTAGCCAAGACGCTGTTTTGTATTTACACATCTCCCATTTGGTGTCTGTGGACTCCCTCTCCATCACAAGCAGGGTCATTTTCCTCCACAGCTGATGGTGCAGGAGGTCTTCTTATAGGAATTACAATCCCATTGCAAGAACACCCTCCAGACATGGCATCAGCACCTCTCCTTGGGCCCAAGGAAGGGTTGCTGATGTTCTCAGCAAGCTGTGCCTTGCTTTGGGCACTTAGGCATGGCGTTGCCTACCTGCAACCCTGCATTGGGTGCCAGGGTGGGAGTCACAGCACCGAACAGCCCTGGGCGTTGTGCTGGGGAGGGGCGGCAGGGGGAGGCACTGCCTGCATGGACGATCCCGTTACCATTTACAAATGAGTTAAGCCTCATTTACATGTTGAGCAGAAGTCCCAGTTGGACTCTGCAGCCTAAGCGAGTGCCAGGATTAGGCAAGGAAACCCAGAACCCAGCAAAGCCCCCAGTCTGGTAGTTGCCCGTTGGAATCAATGGCTTTCAGTGGGAAAGAGTCTCAAAATTTGGGCTTGAATGTATTAATGCCTTTCAGCAGAACAGGGTCTGGGTACGATTTTTGTGTGTTGGAAGGGGGCTGTGGCAGTAGAGCAGCCATCCTCCTGCCCACTTCTCATGGCATGCCAGCAAAGGCAGGAAGTGTTGAACAAAAACCGCAAAATCTGTGTCCTTTTAAACTTCCTTTCTAGGAACTCTATCTTAACAATTAGCTTTGCAATAGTTAAATTCCTCAAATTATCCGGTTAAATGCACCAGAAGTCTAGTAACAGAAGACTCCTATTATGTTTCTAAATGCTGTTTGAAATGAGCAGATGGTGCTGTGGAGTGCAGCCTGCTTGCGTTATCCGTTGGATAACTCTTTGGGCTCTTCGGGCAATCCTGGCGTGCCAAGATGTGCAGGTCTCCTGATTCAGTTTGTCTGGCGACAGCATCACAAAATCATACGGCAGGTTTACCAGCAGAGCTTACACGTGTCCCGGCTTGGGTGCTGCCGTCAACAGTCATGGGAGCTCCAGCTTGGTCCTTCTCGCTGCCTCTGGTGAGCAGCTGGGAGAGGTCAGGATCCACGTGCGGGTCTGCTGCAAAGCAGCCCGTGCTCCCATGGCCAGCGGGACCTGCAGCAGCAGTGGAGGAGATGGGGGCTCCCCCGCAGCCGTCGTGTCCCCCGCTCCATGGCACCAAGCCCTGGATGTGGTCCTGACCCTGCCAATTCACATCAGCTAAAACATGGCCTGCTCCTCGGGATGTGAGGTAATTCTCCTGGTTTTACAAAAATCTGCTTTTGTGTTTGTCGTGAAGCCCACATGCGTTCCTGCGTTGCCCAGCGTGGTGCAAGCCTCCCCGTCTTGTTGGCCATCACTGACTTGGACTGGAAAAGATCTTCTTGTCTGTGTCGTGGCACTGCAGGGTTTATGCTGGAGGTGGTTAATGCACCACGGCCTTTGGCTTGAGTTCCAGAGAGTTTTCACTTTGTATTTTACAAATAATATGACATGCATTCAACGTATACCTCTCATCATCACTTACAATGAGAAACATGCTCCAATTAGCTTGCCCTTTCCCAGCAATAAAGCAAAACGTCTGACTATTAAACCTTTACAAGCAGATTTACAACTATTTCCAGACAAATGTGTTGATGCTGCATCAGTCAGCACTCCTTTTGAGTAATTTACAGATTGAATCACTAAATGTGCCATCAAAATACATTTTAATATCTGGGTGCTACAAATATTAGTAATTCAGGACACATACACTGTGTACTTGCTTACATTGTGTACTTGACACATAACACTTGTTACAGCTCCATGATTAGCAATAACTCGACTGTAATATGGTGGATCTGGGTTAGTAACTGAGGGTTTGTGTCATAGTGTTGATACAGAGGGTATTTCAGACACCCATGCATCTCTGACTCTCCTCCTCACAGCCAAAGCATGCAAAGACTTCACATCTCCCTAGAGCAAGCACTGCTCCCAAAACTCCATAGCCGCAGCCATGCCCAGTAAGTAGTCGGCGGTACTGGGAGATGGCAGCCCTGGTCCAGCAAAACCAGCACCTGTTCCTGGGAGCGGGGTCCATGGGCTCACTCACGCCTGGTGCTTCCGGCACCGGCCGGCCCTTCATGGTTACGGCTGTGTCTCAGCTGCCCTGCACTGACTCACGCTTTGGCTTTGTCACCTCCTGCCTTGTCGTGCATGGATTAAATGAGGGCTGGAAGAGGCTTGCAGGGCTGGAGGATGAGCTGCTTTCGTGCAGACAGTCCAGGCTTGGTTTTTTTGTGCCACTCTGAATGCAGCACCGTGGAGCAGCGGGCTGGTAGGTGCCAAGCGAGGATGAGTGCCTGTGTCTTCAGTTAAGACAGTGCCATAGAGGGAACGCTGCTTCGCAGAGGAAAAGTCCTGTTGGCTTTTTTTAATTTTGCATTGATTATCTTCTGTGGGTGCTAAGCAGTGAATCGTGTGCAGCTCGGTCCATAGGTGACCTCTCTAGAGCACAGCAGAAATTTTGGGGCGATGAGGGGCTTGTGGGGCGCTGGGTCAGTGGATGACTGCCACCGACCAAGGCTCGGGTTATTGACCCAGCTATTGCGGAGGTGAAGCAACCACGGTTTACAAGCTGCGCTGCACAGCACAGCCGGGATGAGTCAGCCGGCAGCGTGTGCTGCCAGCCCAGCTTCCCCAGCCTCCGTGTCATGGGCGTCTGCTCTGCTCAAATTTCCTCAACTTTGCTGCAGCTTTACTCGGGGTAGCTGCATACAGAATCCCTGGGTGGAAATATTTGGAGGAGTGGCAGGTAAAAGCTTCAGGTGCAGCATGAAGTGGCCGGTGCCTCGCCTGCTGCAGGGCGCTTGCTCAGAGCTGTGATCTCTGAACTGGCACATGTTTAAAGGTTCTAAGATTACAAAAGGCCTTCTGTGATTTGCCCTGAAATCGGTCGCTTGGAGTATATGCAGCATTTAAACTAGTGCTGGGTTTCACGCTTTTCTCCTGCTCCTGGACGCAAAGTTACTGGGAAAGTAGGCCAGTGAGCTAAATAGGGGACGGCTATATGGCCACTCAGATTCATGCAGATTGGAGAGATTCATGAGTATGTTGTTACTATTTGTTTCAGGAAATAAGATTTTAGTGATACCTAATATCAATTGTGAATGCCCCTCCTAGCTGCATGTGAGCAGGAGGCGTTACCTGCCGCTTGGCAATTACTCTGCCCGAAGCGATTGCGAGGAAGGTCCCCCCGTGTCCCGCTGCTGGCTGTTCCCCAGCTACAGCAGCATCCCCGCGCTGCTCTCGTTGCAGCTCGGCCGCTGAGTGCTGCCGGCGTTCGCTCTGCTCTGCAGTGCTGCTTGCCACGTGCAGCCTGATCCTGCTCTCGCTGGGCTTCGCCATTACGGGTGCGGACGTAGCTGGGAAAACCAGCAGGTTGCTTCATTTGCGATTCACTGCTGGGATGTTAGAAGAGCAGGAGAAGTCAGCCGTGAGCTGTAAAGCATGAAATACCAGTTAGCACACCACTTGCGGTACTTCTCACCAGTAGATCGCAGGGCTGCAGAGGAAGCTGAGCGCGCTCGCTGCCACCGGAGCGTGGATCAGTGGATCACTCCTAACAGAAAACACTGAGAATGCCATGTGGAGGGTGCTTGCTGCTGGCAGTGTACAGTTCCCAGCCAGCAGAAAGCACCCATGGGTGCCTGCACTGCTGTCAGAGGAGAGCTGGGGGGTGTGTGGCAGCATTTTGTGGGCATCCCATGTCTACCACGGGTGTTGTCTGCTGGCACGGGCTGTATTGGCCCGACACGCACCAGGGGGTGAACTTCAAACCAAGGGCTGGTTTCTGCAGAGGGCGAGAAAAATTTTGAAAATCTGGGCCCTCCTGAGCAGCCTAGAAATGACAGCATGTGCCAAAACAGGGAGTTGGTGCAAAATGACGCTGTTCCCAGCTAGCTGGGCAGGCATGAACACCGGCTGGAAAAACAGCGCTGCTACCCAGGCCGAGGTGTGAGAAACCTGAAGCCTACAAGGAAACGCTGTATGCAGCGCTTGGAAAGGTCACATGTAGCTACATTGGAATCAAGTAATGCGATAAATGATTTAAGCACAGCACCACAGAGCCAGTTATTCTCGTGGATCTGTGGAAAACAAACAGCAGGGTTTGTGCACAGTCCTGCTAGATATTGTGTGCAAGGCTTGGCACAGAAAGGACAGTTTCACGGGCTAGGGCTGTCCTAAACCAGCTGCTCTTTGAACTCCTGGGTACCTGAATAATTTAGCAATAAGCTTTTTGCTGCTGCGACGCCTGTAGGGATATTCTTTCAAATGTGATGCTGCACAGTCCTCAGCCCTTCCCTGTTCCTGCTGCTCCGTGCACGGGTAGTTTCCTTCCAGCAGCAGCAGTTGCATGGCTACACGGGATAGGAAACAGCCAGGGATACCGGGGGCACTCAGCAGGAAGGGTGCTGCAGGGAGGTGGGGCAAGGTGGCCTTCAGTGTGGCATGGGCAAAGGGATGGCTCGTGGTGGTCCAATAAGCCAGGGCAGGCTCGAGCATGCCGCATGAGTTATGTACAGCTGAAGAAGCTGAGGTTTTCTGGGAGCACCAGGAGGTTAAGACCTCCAAATCCCGAGTGGTGTGAATGCCACTGGAATGCTGACTTACAGTGTGCAACTAAGCATACTTTTGTGGATGTGATGAAGGAACCTCGTTCGGGTCTTTGTTGCAGAGCGCCTGCAGCAAAGCTGCTCAGGGATAGCAGTGCCAGCACCAGCAAAAGTGACCCTTAACCATTTACTGGTGCTGCCTGTCTTCTTGGACCTGGTCTTGAGTCAGAGCTGGCACATGGGCTGTCTTCCTTGTCTTGTTACAATCGTACACGTACTATCCTGGTCACTCTTGCTCTTTGGTGGGGTCAGGAGCGTATCTTCTTCCTTGGCCCAAGTCGCAGGGAAGCATGTGGCATCTTGGCATAGGCTGGGCTCCCCTGTAAATTGGCAGCACGTGCTGCCTTCATGCCGCTTGTGGGCATCCCGCGGGTAGCTGCAAGTGAGGGGTCAACCTGCCAAAGCTGTGCTTGAATTGCTGCCGGACCAGCCAGCTGAGCCTGGCGGAGGGTGTCCTCCCTTCTCGCTGGATACCATCCAAGCACCAGTCCCATGCTGGGATTGATGCTTTGCATTCTTACCCAGAGAAGGAAAGTCCCAGAGCTGCTCATTTTTTTTTTTTCCACCACCCCCCATATATGGCCACATGGGAGCAGACAGCAGCCGGGAGCGAGCGCGTCTCTGAACTTTGCCTTCTTGTTTTCCTTTTCCTCTGACATGTCGTAAAGCTGCTGCGGGGCTGCTGCAGACCCGCAACGCAGCCCAGCTGGAGCGGGCTGAAGGAAGCGGAGAGCCCGGGCTGGCACGGCCGATGGGTCCGTGCCTCTGCCTGTGCTCCTCGCTGCAGCGGGCGGGCAGTAACCAGCCATGAAATCCTCCTCTGCCTGCCAGAGTGAGCGGAGAGGACACTCCTCAGCCCCAGCTCTCGGGCGGACGGGCGGCAGCTCTCCTCCCTCCCGGCCTCACCTGGGGCGAGCAGCCCTTCCCACATGGCAGGATCCATCCCGCTGCGGGGCAGCGGCTGGTGCAGGGACCGACCATGTCGCATCCAGCCCCTGTGCACATGGCAGGCGTAGGGGTGGGCGCACGGTGCGGTGCTGGCTGCCCTCCGGCTTGGGAAAAGCACAAATTGATAACCCATATCGCCTATTAACGCAGGGAAGAGTGAAGCAATAGGATGCACGAGAGCTCAATGCATTTTTTCTGGAGGGTGTTTTGGTTGCAGAGCATCGTTTGCTCAGCTGCTTCTCAGCTGACCAGTCCTGCTGTATGAAATAATAAAAAAAAAATAGCACTTTTTGCAGCGTGTCGTGGTTGCCTCTGTGTAAAAGCAGTTTAACATGCTGTGTCACCTGCTGGAAAATTAACCTGCTGTCTTTCAAAACAGAGCTTCACCAAATATGTCTGGCAAAACGGCTAGCACAACCAACAACATAGCCCAGGCCCGAAGGACTGTCCAGCAGTTAAGAATAGAAGCCTCAATAGAAAGAATAAAGGTGAGAGAACATCCTTCTTCACCCCTCTTTTTTTTCCTGGGGTTTTTTTTTTTTTCCCTTCCAGTTGCAGGGTGATAGGATAAGGAAGTGTGTGTGCACGTGTGTGCCCACAGTTCATTCTTTTTTTTTCCCCATCTCAGAACATGACATTTACGTTACCTTTTGGATTTTGTCAGGCTGCTTGAATTGCTGCCCAGCCCCTTTTGAAGGCCAGCAGAACAAACGTCCAGATTCACCGAGCAGCAGTGCCCTTGCTCAAGCAACGCTGGTCAGGAGCAGGGCTGTGCGAGGAGGGACCCTGCGCAGCATTCCCAAAATGACTAGTCATCTGAGGACACTTCTGTTTACTGTCCCCAGCTTTACAGATGAGAAGTTCCTCGTTACAAACCCACTGTATTATTTTGAACTTTCTGCTGTTTGTTTTTAGTCTTCTGTAGAAGCTGTGTAGGAGCCGACGGTACTTTTGCCTGGTGTCACAAACTAACCCCAAAGAGCACCAGGGTCCATCCTTTTCTCCTCCCTGCAAATAAAGCCGGAGCGAGCCAGTGGCAGCATGTCTTCACAGGAGGTGTTGATCTCCAAGCACCTCTCCTGTCCCACGCAGGGACTTTGTACCTGTCAGCAGCTCTCGGCACATTTGATCATGTTACCAGTTACAGGGAAATATCATTTTATGGGGTTTTTTTTTTTTTTCCCTGTCTTCTGCAGGTGTCAAAAGCATCAGCAGACCTAATGCTCTACTGTGAAGAACACGCCAAGAAAGATCCATTGCTAATGGGCATACCTGCTTCTGAGAACCCTTTCAAGGACAAGAAGACCTGCATTTTGTTATAGGAGAGCGGCAGCTCCTCCACAGCCCTCCTGGGCAAAGCCAGCCAGCGGCGGGCATATAGGCAAATACTCTGTAAGGTACCAGCTATTAACTGTGTAAGAGCGGCCATTCTTTTATCAAACGTATAAACGATTTCTTAAGCTTTCTAAAGCATTTCTTCTGTTCCCTATCTTTATTAGGAAGCAAGGTTTCAAACAGAATTAACTTCTTTCTTGTCCAAGGGAATGGGGTCTTGGGCGTCGAGCCCACCAAGTGCTGCGCCAGCATCCCTGCGGTGGGACGGGCAGGGCGAGCCGGGGGTCTTGTCCTCTGCAGGAGGGGGGCCCCATTTCACTTTTCAAGTTGCACAAACAAGACCAAAGTTGCCTGAGCTTCCCTGACAGAGCAGAGGCAAAGGTGTAGAAACCTGTTGAACATCATTGGGTTTACTTTTTTTTAAATTACTTATGCGGGGGGCGGGGGGGCGTACCTGTGTTGGTAGCATGTGTTTATGCACAGACACTTTTAGAAGTGCATTATCTAGCAACAGCTACCTTGAAAACTGATTGTAGCAACTGCTGGTGAACTCCAGGGAGCCATGCCTCCATCCTTCCTTATGTTGGCTTCTCTTGACAGAGGTTTTTAAGTGTAAAATCTGAAGTTTCAAGAATCAGAGATCTGCGGATTTGTTTTCCTGCTTTTTTAAGAGGAGTTGAAAAAGCAGAATTTTCAGCTTTGATTCTGCTTCTCTGAATTATCTTCTCTAATTAAAAATCTGTGTTAGTATAAAAAAACCCTGTCAGAAGAATCAAAGGCTGCAAGCTAGTACTGCCCTGGCTTTGTGCTGAGCTGGAGGCATCGTTCTGTCACTCGAAGTCCCAGTTATATTTTGTGCAGGGAGTCAGAATTTGACTCTTTTACATTTTTAAAGGGGAAAAATGCCAAATTATATCCAGATTGTGGTTATGCAGATATAATTGGAGGGCCTTTCCATCAAGTAAGTGATTTTATATATACACGTAATAAAAAAGTCTTTCTCTGTGTGTGTGTGTGTGTATATATATATAAAAAAAACCCCTTTAATAGTATATTTATACCAACATTGCATATTAACAAAAAACTTTGAAGGGTTTGAAAATAATATTGACTTCAGCTGGCTACAAATGTCTGTAGCTGGTGGTTCAGAGGCTGAAGTTGCAATCTGCTGTAACTGTGCATTTCTGTAATGATATTTACAGAATTTATTAACCACTTGTAATTTACTGTCTTACGTTGCATATTTGTCATTTCTATATTAAATTATATACACGCTATTGATATATATTGAGAAATTATATATTTGTTTAACAAGCCTCTTTAACAGAGAGTTCAAAAATCGACATACAAGACTGAGAAAATTGTACTGCTTATTCTGTGCTTACATGCAAATTATTTTTATAATTAGAGTATTTTTCTAGTGACAATTTAAAAAACAATAACGTAGATCCACACTAATTTTTTTCACTGTGTTGTGTCTATCATTTTATAACACATCTTGTTAAAAAGAGTAATTAACTTAGTTTGGGTGTGCAAGACTGTAACTGTTGAGAGAACTCCAGCTGTGCTCAGAAGTGTGCAGGCAGGTACATGGGGCACGGGGAGGGTACATAACCTCATGCTGTTGCCTGAATATTATTCTCCCATCAATCTGTTGTCCCCATAGTAATCTGCATTTTTATTTTGTTAGAGCTCCCTGCCCAAAAAAAAAAAATCACCGGTGCGTAGCTGCAGAGATGCTGTTCATGTCTGGCTTCTTTTCCCTATTGTCTGCCCTTAAATAAAGCCCTCAGCGGGGACTGGTTGGTGATCCAGCTGTGGGGCGCTGGTTGGTGATCCAGCTGTGGGATCCGGCCAGCACCCTGCCCTGAGCTAGAGCATGGCCACCTTCCATCATTGCCACCCATCACGCTGTATCCATAGTGCAGCTTAACTCTGTACTTCCTAATAAAGAGCTTCTGGCACGTTCCTCGCGCTCGCTTGGTCACTCCTCTGCTGCAAACCCCCCTGCATTTGTCAAGGCAATGTCGAGCGTGCCCCGGCTGTGGCTGTGGCTCTGTCCCAGCCCCGTGGCCGAGTTAAGTGTATTTTTCAACAACTTCCATGCAGTTTTGACATCCTTGCAGCACTGGGGCAAGATTTATGCCAGCATCTATTTCACGCTTGCTTACACATCCGAAGAACAAAAGGATTGATTGTAGGGGCCATGGTTGCATTGGTGATCAGAGGCGTAGGATTAAAAACACTGTGCCAGCTTTTTTTTCCAGGTGCTTTCTCAGTTTTAGGTAGAAGATGCGAGATCATCAGCTAACTCAGCACCATGCAACTGCCTGCTTCTGACGGCATTTAGTGTATAGATTTTTGGTAAACTTTATTTTTTAAATACAATTTATAGGGACATGCGAAAGCTCGAGCGGTTATGTTTGCACTTTGTTCTTTTGCTGTAAATACTCCCGTGAGAGAACAGGAATTGTAAAATTCGGGGGAAGTACGGACTCTGCTGTAGTAGAATGAAAAAAGAGAAATGAGACCATCTGCATCCACAGCTGCTGGGGGAAACCCACAGAGGTGGCATGGTGGGGCTGCACTGTGTCACCATGCTGCCTCTCTCTTTTACATCAAGTAAACCCAATACCACTCCAGAATGGGTATTTTTTCTTTTTTCCCCCATAAATTAAGCAGCCAGCTTGTTATGTGTGTTTTTTCTCTCTGTTTTCTAATTTGACTCTTTAATGCTGTGTTGCATTAAAGGGGGAAGGGCTCGTTGGTGGCTTGGAGACCTGACTTTTGGTAAAATAGCCCCTTGCTAAAATATTTCTGGTTTTTCTATGCTCCCAGCTTATCATCAGTCATTTTCCTTGGCCTCCTGGAGCTGGTGAGCTCCAGAGGTTGGACTCGCTGCTGCGGCGCTGGTGCATTGCTGGGCGTTTCCTCCATGGGAAGGGTGGTGATGGGGTTGGGATGGGGATGGCCTGGTGCAGGTGTGACGGGTACCCCCCACTCCTGACCCCTGCTAATCGGCCAAGGGTTCCCAAAAGAACCTGGCTGTCCCTGTAGCGTTGGGTGACAGCAGGACAGGTCTTCTGCAGCCCCCAGATGGGATGGCCAGGGTGCGCGTACTGACACCCTCAAGTGCGCTTGCAGGTTGTGTTTAAATCTTGTCTCAGGTAGGACCTGTTCATATGAAACGGATGGGGCTAAAAGAAGGAAGAAAGGAGATCTTACGAGATCTCACAGTTCTTCTGTTGGGCATCTGGGGGGATGTTATTTGGATGAGCATGGCCGCAGGGGTGACCGAAGCTGGGTGTTCCTTATGTAAAAAAAAAAAAAAAGTCTAGATTTATTAAAGACCCTTGGTAAAGCCTTGGTTTGGGGGGGGGAGATTTTTTTTTTTTTTACTTTTCATGTCCTTTGTCCCCGGGCACTCCTGACCCATCCCTCACCTGGCTTAGCTCAGCATGCAGGGCCGTCATCCCCATCCCCAAAGTGCAGGTGTCCCCCCCCAGGGCCATCCCCGGGGGGCTGCGGTCCCCTGTGCGAGGCGCAGCCATTGCCCGGGGAGCCAGCAGGCCGGCCCAGCCACTCCTCACACTGCGCTTTGCCAAAAATTACCAGGTTTTGCTTGAACTTGTCACTCTTGTCTTGATGGTTTTGGGTTTTGAGGCTGCAGTGCGATTAAGCCCCAAGCCATTTTAAATGAGGGGTGCAGCGATCGGGGGGCAGAGCGGGATCTCAAGCCCAGCTCTCCAGGCCCCGCTCTGGAGTCCGAAGACGTCCCATTGCCGCATGCAGCTGCTGCTTACTCCTCCTTTTGGCTGCTTGTCGGAATTAACGTCCTTGCCGGTACGTGTTGTACACCCTTCCCGCCTCTCCTGGCACCCTTCGTGCCTTTCCGGCAGCCGGTGCTTCCCTGGCAGGTGGGCACCGCTGGGCTCCGGTCCGGCTTTGCTGTTTCTGGCTGCGGCTTCCCCGGGGGGGGTGGGTCAGGACCCCTCTCGCCTGGGTGTTTTCGGGAGGGTTTGGCATGCGGCCAGGTGGGGCACCCCCCGAGCTGGCTGGTTTGGGAGGAAAAAAGAGCGTTCGGGTGCATGGGTGTGTGCTGGGCCACTTGCCCCCAGGGCCACCTGTGGGTCCTGGCCAGGTGGTTTGTAGCGTGGAGATGGGGGGCTGGGGGTGACAGGAGGAGAAACCAGAGGTTTGGGGGGGTTTCTGCTCAAGGTTGAGCTCAGTGAAATTGCAAATGTTTGCAATTAATTTTAATTCCAAAAATGTGGTTGATCCACCCACCCTCCGTTACATACTTAAGGAAGAGCAACAGAGCGTCTGGTGTGCGACAGCAAAGGAGAGTAAAAGATCCCCAGAGCTGGATTTGCATGTGTTAGATAAGGTTAAACTTTGATATCTTACATCTGTGCTGCTAAAGTAACATGCAACAGAAGGAGGATTTTAAATATGTGCAAATGGAGGCAACAGCCAGTGGATCAACTCCTGGGAGCGCGCTTGCTTTTGAAATGCTGATGCTGAATACATGCCATAGTAATGAAGCTAAAAATACTATGGTCAGAAAACTCCCATTTTGCGCAGCTACCGCGTCTGAGCCTGACCCAGCCTCCTCGGTGGTGGCTGCCCCTGGGTCTGGCCGTGTTTTTCCTTCGGGCACGTGCTGCGGTGGGCAGCGAGCGCAACTCCTGCGCGAGGCGTCTGCGGTCCGGGGCCCCTGCATGCCGCCCTGGGCTGACGGCGGTGCCGGCCCGGGCCTGAGCTATGTGCCGGACACGGTGCGAGGCCGCTGCGGTGCGGGTGACATGGCCTTGCAGCGCCGCGCGGGACGGGGACGGGCGGCCTCGTGCCGGAGCGTGCTGTCCCGTGCGTGCGGGGAGCGGGAAAACCGCTCCGGCCTCGCCAGCCGGGCTGGCACCCACCAGAGGCAGCGGGGGCACCGATCCCGCCGGGGCTGGGGACAAAATGACGCCCCCCCCCTGCCGCTATCGCTGCTGGGGCGCGCACAAGGGCTGTGGGATCCGGCGAGCTGGGCGCCATCCAAGGTGGGTGCTGCGAGGCAGCGCGCCAGGGCGCGGCACAGACATGCAATTAGGGAAGCCCTGATGTAGGTCACTGGCGTCCCTGCGGCCTGCCCCAGGCAGCACGGCTGCAGCAGCATGGGCGGTGCAAGGCTCTCGCCAGCAGCAAGCAGCGTGGGCGTGAGGGAGGCTGTTTTCCTGCTCTCTTGGGGCCTGGAGAGAGATTTCTGCCACGCAGAGTATGGCTTTTTGTGCGCCAGTGTACCTGTGTAATTAAGAGGAGCCTGGCACAGAAACCCCCTAGCCCCAGGGGGCATGGGCAGCACAACACTCGGACTGATGCCTTCCTGGGAAAGGAAACATCAGGTCAAGTTTTCCTCCTACAATGAATCAGGTTTCCCCACCTTCCAAGAAGAGTCAGGCTCTGCAGGAATGTTGGAGCCTCAAAAATAAAGCTTCATCTTGGGGTTTTTTTGTGGGTTTTTTTTTTTGTTGTTTAAAACTCTGCTGGTAAGTGGCAGCATTCAAGAAAAAAAAAAAAAAAATTCCAACATTTCCTGCAGCACATGAGCAGCTTTTTCATTTAATGGCATGGGAGGGGCTAGGAATAAACCCACACGGGCCCAGTGCAACAGGACCTTGCCCATAGCCCGGACAAGGAAGCAGCTGCCACATGAGCCCTTCTGACTGTACACTAATGAACGGGGTAAGAAAATAAAACCCAGTACGAAGGGTTGGAGTTTAAACTTTATTTCAAAAAAAAAAAAAAAACCAAAAACCCCCAAACCCAAAAACCCGAAAAACAAAACACTATGCAATTTCAAACAATTATATTAATGTAGCTGCTTTTAACAGCCAACTGTTAAAAGATGTGTGGTTGCAGACCAACTGCTTAAGGGCATTCTGGTTCTCAAACCTCCGAGTATAAATAATTTTTTCATTAATATCATAAAATAACTTATTATATATCTTAGCATAAAAACTTGAGAATTAACATCCCAAAAATACAATAAAATTGTTTGTAAAATGTTTCGATTAACCTTTTTGCTCTGTAAGGTAGTTAAACCAGAAACTGTAAGTTGCACTTTAAAAAAAACTGTGAAGGGTGTTGGGCATTTTCTGTGAGTAACCCGGCCGTGCAGCACCCCAGCGCGTCAGGCAGGGCTCATTCCTCCAGCAATGCAGGCTCTGCTCTTCCCTTTGCTTCCACGCTCATCCCCATTGCTTCGGAGTCACTTTTCTTCAGTCCCACACAAGATGTAGTTCGACTTCAGCCTACCCCCTTGACATCAGTTTTATCTTTTTTTGTGTTTTGTTGTTGTTTTTTTTTTTTTTCCTCCCCCCTCCCCTGTAATCCTTTTGCCAGGGCAGGGAGTTACTTCCTGAGCAACTGCTAAAGTATTGCGAAACTTCAGTGCAATTTGGTTCAGTTCGTTTTTGTCCCAGCACGGTCACCGCTCGGGGAGGTTAATCACTGGCACCCACTGATCCATGTAGCGACTCTCCCGGCAGAAGCACATCAGCTGACTCAGCGCTGGATCCTTCCACTGCGAGGCATGGGGGTTCTGGAAAGAGAGGGGGGAGCACTTTAAACAGAGAAGCAAAAACAACCCCCACAGAAAGAGGAGAAGGAAAAAAAAAAAAAAAAAAAGCACAGCAGAAAACCCAGGAGCATGAATCATCTTAAATTGCCACCAAGGCAAACAAACCAACCAACCCCAGAACCATGCGAGGAGTTTCACAGCCTTGGACTCCAGGGCAGAGTAGGAAAAAGAAAAAGAAGAGGGAGAAGGGTGGGAATAAAAAAAAGAAAAGGAAAAAAAGCTTCCTTTGGGCCCTCGCAGGTCCTGTGGGACCCTCTCCATGCCAGCCCGCTCACCGGACGCAGGTCCGAGCCCCGAGCGAGGGCCGTGGCCGCCGCCGTGCCCCAGGCGCGGTCAGTTCCGGTTTTACCAAATGACATTTTGAAATTGTGCTCGATTCCAGGCTTTGCAGGATAAAAGGCATGCTCTGCATATTCCTCATGGCTTACTGGAAAGACGAGTTATGCCTTACAGCCAGAATGCCACAGCGCGCCAGCTGCCTGTTTTGGGAGGAGCTGCCCTCGCTGCCCAGCATCGGGCTGGCCCCCTGCAGCCCCCCGCGGCCCTCGGGAGGCGGGGGGCGGCAGGAACCGGTGGCTAAATGTCTACGAGCGCGTCCTCAGCGTGATGCAAGGTGCGCGGAAGGGCCGCGCAGCGCTCCGCGGGCCGGGGTGCTGGCGCTGCGTGCCCCCCCGGCTCACCGTGACCAGGACGCAGTGGAGGTCGGCGGGCGGCTCGGGGCCGGCGGCGGGCAGCAGGAGCTGGGCCAGCCGCGCCGGGTTGCTGACGCGCAGGATGTTGATGTCGTTCTCGCAGCAGAAGGCCTGGATGAGCGTGAAGTGGATCTGCAGCGCCGCGTCCCCCGCCTCCTCCTCGTCGGCCGCCAGCAGGCACAGCACCACGTTATCCGGGTCCCTGCGGGGACAGCCGCGGTCACCGGCGGGGATGGGGCAACACCGGGGGATGGGGGGCACCGGGGGCGGGGTCACTCACACGTTGAGCAGCTTGGCGGCCTCATAGACGCCGAGGGTGAGGCTCCGCTGGCTCAGCGCCTTGCTCAGCACCTCCTCCAGCGCGTCCCCCGCCTGCTCCATCCTGCCGCCGGGACAAGCACAGACAGGCCGCCGTCACCCGGGGCCGACACCCCTCCGCACCCCCGCGTAGCGTCACCACCCCGTGCCCGTACCGTACCTCCCGGCGGTGCGGTGGTCCCCGGGCAGCTCCTCCAGAGTCATAGTGCAGCCGCGGGAAGCGCCGCTGCTGCTGCCGCCGCTCGCTCCGCTCCGCGCCGCCGCCGCCTCTGCGGCACAAAGGCGCCCCGCGGGCGTTATCCCACCCGCGACCGGCCAACCCGCGCCGGCCACATTTGCATACTTCCCTCCCATTGGTTCATGCAAATGAAGCCGCGCCCCACTTCGCCGCCGAGAACGGCCGGCCTGACCCCGCGCCCGCGCCGCGGCTGCCGCCCCGGGAACCGGCGGGGCGGTGGCTGCTGATTGGCGGCGGGAGGGGGAGAGGGGCGGGGCCTGTGAGGGGGCGGGGCGGGGGGGGTTGCGGGCAGCACGCGCCGCGGGGCAGCGCGTGCGCGGGCCTGGCTGGTTCCCCCCGCGGGAAGGAGCGGGCGCCGCTCCCGGGCCCAGCTGGGGCGGGAGCGGCCAAGGGCCGGGCTCGGCGGGGCCGGTTCGGCCACCGGCTGGGCCGCCGGCTGCCTGCGGCGGTGACACACGTTTGCTCCCAAAACCGTAAAAAGCTGAAGTAGGGCTGCGAGCCCTGCCTGAGCGTGTGCTCCTCCCGGGGAAGGGCGAGCCCGGCCGAGCCTGCCCCCCTGCCCGGCGGTTCCGGGCAGCAAAGCTGGGCCGCGGGTCGGTGCAGCGGCTCAGGCGCCGTACGATGGGGCAGCGCCCGCGCGAAGCGAAGGCAGCGTTTGAAACGTCTCGCCTTCGTTCCATCTTCCTAGGCTAGGCCGAGCCCCAGGCCTCTGGCTCGGCGCCGCCGGGGCCAAGGGCTACGACGCTCGCCCGCTCCCGCTGCGACGCAGGTGCTCCGCTGCCGTTCCCGTTGCCCGAGTCAGCGGCAGGCGTCAAGCGATTTATGGTGGTACCTGGAGATAACAGCTGGGAGCACGGGCCGGACCCTGGCAGAGCAGCCACGGGAGCACCGCCCCGTTGCATGCAAGTTGCGGCCAGGTACGCCCTCGCCGTGCATCTCGCTCTGGCTTTGCAGGCAGTAGCACAGGGCAGAGCTTGGCCTGGCAAAGCTGCGCGTCTTTCCGTATCGGGGGAATGGCAGAGCGGTCTGGCGCTGTCACCTATTAGGCCTCCAAAGACCACAAGTTTCCCTTTAAATTCACAATTAGGATGAAGTTGTCTGTCTTCCCTGCAACCGCAGAGATTGCGCTCCTGCTGTTTCCCTTCTAGCGAACGCCAGCACGCTCAGGAAATAACCTCACCAGCTCTTTAAAACCTCGGCACACAGTATTGTGAAATATCTGGTACAGTCTGTAGCACTGGCAGCGGCGAAAGCAAACAGCATTTTGACGCACGGTTTTCAGCAGGAATGTGATACAGCGATCCCTTGGCATGATGCTACGAGCAGCATTTTGCAGTTCATGACAGCGCCGACGTAGCTGCGTTTATGCCAAGAGTCAACTGGGGAGGTGGGAGGGACCGGCGGGCTGCAGACAGCAGCGGTCCCGAGTTGCACAACGTGGTTTAACCCACGGCCCTGGAGAACATCTGCAATGCTGGGGACGCGAGCCCGGGGGCTGCTGCCCTCTGCGTGCCACCATCCTTCCAGGAACTCACAGTTTCCTTCACACGGGCTCCGGCTTTCATGTCTGCGGTGTCTCCTGGGATGTGGTTTCTGATCCTTGCGTCTGCTGTGACATCGTTTGTTTGTTTTGAATTGGCTCCTCCTCGTCCTGCATGGGGGAGGTCAGAAGCGGGGTGAGACCTTTCCACCAGATCCCTGCCTGGGGGGCGGGTTACCCCAAGCCTTGCCTTAGAGGACACCCCACTGCCTCTTCTACTATTTGGGACACCGATGTTGGACCCAGAGGAGGCAAATAAGGCAGCAGTTTACTACTGTGTGTAGCAAAGAGCCTAGTTCCACTTCCAGCCTTGCTGACCAGGAAAGGTAAGGCGGCCTGTTGAGAGACCCCAAGCTTTGGAGGCAGCTTCAGCAGCTCTGGCCTCCAGCTCACACGTGAGCTGGGGCTAGCACGGCGTCTGCTCGCCGCTCAGATCGGCGCCGTGGCTGCTGCTGTGTTTGGTACCGTGCAAGGTCCCCGGTGCAGGTGATGTACCCACACCACCCTCCTACACAGGCCAGCGCCGCAGGGCGTGCAGCCCGACAGCCGTGCAGGACGGTGCCTGCCCCGTGGGCTGGGTGGGCAGCAGCAGCGCAGTGACTGGCACCTTTCCCAACGTGAGCAGTAAGGAAAGGCAAGTAGCAGCTCCGAAGGCGCAGCTGGTGTTTCTGACAGCTGCAGCTCGGTGTGCATCCTTCTGCTCTAAGGAGTGATCTGTTCCCTCTCTCCAGTTTGTCTTCTGCTAGGCCACATTATAATTTCCTGGTGAGTCACAGGCATTGCAGCCTGTGCTAAGAATTGCAAGCTACTTGCAAGAAATACCTTTCCTGAGCCCAGTCTGAAGCCTGTAATAGTCCGAAGTTACAGAGTTACCCTGACTTACTGCGCCGGCCGTGGGGACAGTGGCGTTTCAGCAGAGCTACCTGCGCAGCGGGCTGTGCTATGCCGGCTGGCAGGTTCCTGCCCGAGAGCCTGGGCACGCTGACCTGAGGCACGGCGTGTTGCTGGTGGCAGTTACATTGCAAACAACGCCTGCCAGCGCTTGCCCTGGCAAATATCCCTGATGGGGGGAGCCGTGCTGGACTCTTCTCGACTGCCGCTACCATGAAGCAGCACTTCATGTCGGCCAGAGCCATGACACCGCTCTGCAGCTGGGTGCTCAAGCTTGCTCTTCTGATGCTGACTTAGCTAAACCATGGGTGAGGAGACCTTCCCCAGCCCCCCTGGGCCAGCTGCCTGCCAGGGGGTGGGCAGCATCTCACCCTCGCCAGCCCCTCAGCAGGGTTTCCAAGTGCAGGGTTGAACTTGGGGTTTCTCCGGGAACTTACTTTTGCTGCCATATGGCCTGTCTCAGCCTGGGAGACCTCCGGGGAGGATTTTTTCTAATGGGAGCTGTGTCAAAGATCATGCTTTCTCAGCTGTCGCACCTAAAAGCCTCCATCCTCCTGCGGCGAGTGCCAAAACGCTTGCCCAACACAGGCTGCGAGCTGGCACGGTCCCACTGGCTCCGGCAGACGGGGGCTGCAGACAGGACCCTTGGTGGTCCCTCGCGGAGCTTTTGGCAGCGTCTGCTTTAAAGGTTTGCTTGTGTTGGCGTTTTCCTTCAGCTCGTAAACAGCAGCAGCCGTTTTCCAAGGCGGTGTTTGCTGAAGCGTGGTGCAGCATGCCAGTGAGTGCAGCTGAGCAATGCAGAGCACCGTTCAATACGCTGCTTGCAGAATCACTTAACCATTTGGAAAAACAAGATCTGGATATGAAACTGTTTTCTGTAGCAGAATATAGGGAGCGGTTTAAGTAGCCCCTCGGTTGCGTCGACTCTGGCGAGGAAAGCTTCCAAAAGTTTGCATATGTTCCTCAGCTCGGCTCTCGCTGCCCATTGTCCTGCTGCTGCAGCCCTGATGAGATACGACACGACTTAACGAAGCCCACGGTGTCAGGAGAAAGGGAAAAAAGCCTCTTTTGCATCAGGTAGAGGGGTGGCAGATGGCAGAACCACAGCAAAACAGGTGGAAGCATTGTGTGGTGACCCTCCGAATTAAGTTCGGTTAATTTGCTGTATCTCTATTAGCAACTAAAGTCTCCGGCTTCACTGCGAGATCTCAGATTGTATCTCACAGGCGGTCTGGCGGTGCAGCCCCATCTGTGGCCGGCTGCAGAGCTAAATCTGTCTTGAAGGCAACTGAAAAGCAGCTGAAGCCTCTTTTCTCTCTCCTCGGTAGCAGCAGCTCCCTGACCCGTGCTAGTTAATGATGGCAGGTGAGGCTCTAAAACTGCATTTTCCCCACAGGTTTCCTGACTGGGGGCAGTTTTCCTTCCCTCCCTTTGCCCAGAGAAGTAGCAAGGATCCCCGGGAGGCATGTGAGACCCTCCTGCTTTGCAGCGAGAAGAGAGAAACTGGCTGTGCTGGGGATGCACCGTGGCTGCCATCCTGGGGAGCCCGAGATGGAGTCAGACCCACAGTTGTCCCTCCGCCGGCTCCCAGCTGGCAGCTGCCGCTAAACCTTCCTTTCATCACCTGCCAAAAAGCATCCGGGGCGCTTTGCTCCCCCCCTCCCTTTAATCCTGACTTTCATAATTTGCCAGCCTGATGCCTGCAATCCCCTCCGCATTCAGTATCACAGAGACAGGGTGGCCAGGAGCTGTGTCTGGCTCCGCTCGGCGCTTCCCCCGCCGCTGGCAGACCCTCAGCCCCAAATGTTATCTGGGACCGTGGGTTTTAGCTACTTGGTGGTTTGAGGCAGCTTGGGGAGCACTGGGTTAACATGCAGGGATTTAGGAGATGCCCACTCGAGTCCTGCCTGCAGTTTGGTGGGAGCTGCTGCCGTGGGAGGACGTTCTCAGCCAGCTGGAGACATGTTTCCTGCACGTAAGAGCACCAAGTTGTTTAAGTTTTTGGGAATGAGACCAAACATCAAACGGTGTCAGTGAGAGATGACTAAGCCCTGTCCCTGCCGAAAGGGCCGGCAGTCAGCCAAGCCCCTTCCCGGGGCGCTGCGGGGGGCTGCCCGCCGGGTGGTCCTGGCCACCGCTGCTGCTCCTACACCGTGAGCCCCACAGCTCCGTGCCAGGGGCCTTTCAGCTCCCTTTTCACTCGGCTCCATGCTGTCCCCATGTTCGTGTGGCCCTGTTCCTGTTTTCAGCAATCCACTCCCTTGGTCCCCTGCCTTGCTCTGTGCCAGCATGGGACCTTTCGCCAGCTCCACTGACCCCCCTGGCCATCCCATTGCTATGTGAAGGTCCTGGGTCTGGCCCTTTGCTCAGCGCTGCAGAAACACGCTGCCTGTGCCGCCGAGCAGCACAGCACCCCAGCAATGCTCACGTGGTGGGGCCGTGCATTCCGGGTTAGCATTTTCACTCCTCTTTGAATCTGCTGGATAACAAGGGCAGTGATTGCCTTTGCAAAGCAAATGCCAGCTTGCACATTCCCCGGGGTGGCCTCTGGTCCAACAGTCACTGCATTTTTCCCAGCGGCACCCAGTCCTGTGTCGCTGAGCTGACCCCAGCACCCCGGCTGGCCCCACTGTTTCCAGCCGGCGCAGGCAGCAGCATTCACGTTCACCTTCCCAGGTCAGGGCATCCCTGCCTGCATTGCTCCAGACCCCCACGGAGCGGAGCCCCCAGCCTCCGATGCTTGGCAAACTTCAGCGCACTTGCCTTTGCCTCCTTGCAGAGCGGAGCAGGAGCCTGGGCTCGCCCTGGGTCTGTGGGACCTGGCTTCCCTGTGCACCATCAGTGCATGCTCCTTGCTTGGGCACAGAGCACTGTGTCCCCGGAGAGCGCTGGCAGCAAAGCAAGGGCAGATGTGGGGGCCACAGGACAGGGCCACGGACAAAGCCTGCACCAGCCGCAGGGCTGAGCCCGGCTGTGGCAGGGTTAGGGGCTCCAGGTAGCCTGCTGGCAGGCAGCCCATGCCCTGGCAGCACACCCGCAAGGCACTAAAACCACCAAAAAAGCAAACCCAGCAATCTGAGTTTGGGGAAAGGCAGGCAGGCACACCTCCCGATGGGGGCACAGGGGCTCCGAAGCCACCCTGGGGCGTGGGACCCCTGTGTATATGAGACAAAAAATAATTTTCCCCTGTTTTCTTTGGAGGAGTTTCTCTATCCCCAATGGAAATAAAAGCGGGGTTCAGCTGAAGCAATCCTTGCTGGCATTCGGGGTTTGACTTTGGCCGGTGCCTGGGAGCACGAAGGGCAGCCGGGAAGTGTGGCTCCGGCTTGCTTTGGCTCTGGCGCCGGGCACCGTGCCAGCAGCTTTCCTAACCGCCTGGGTCACAGGAGTCCGGCTGAGAGCCCGGCTCAGTGGCACTTCATGGGCAACGCAGAGCAGGGACGGGACTTTCCTGGCAGAGGCGGGGAGCAGCCTGGCCCAAACAAGAGCCGTGCCCCCTCCCCACGGCTGTAGGGTCAGCTTGTGCAGATGTAGGTGGCAGAGGCCAGCTGTCCCCAAAATCCCAAGTCCTGGCCCCAGCAAAGCGGGTGCAGACTCAGGAAGAAAGGGGTGCTGGCAATTTTATAACTAAACTAAGCCGACTGGTCTGGTATGGGGTGTTTCATATGGCGTTGGGCTCCCTGCACTAAAAGCAAACAATTACACCCCCAGCTTTCATCGGCAGAGGTGGAAACTGTGAGCAAGGACAGCAATGAGAAAACAGCAGTGAAGGGACCAGGGGTGAATGCCGGCTGTCCCCCCACAACCCCATCCGCATTCATGAAAGGAGAAAAGTTGGGGTTCAGGACCTCATGTTCAGGATAGCGTTGTCTGCTGCCCTTTGCGCAGGAGGGCTGGCTGCGGACTCCTGACTTGGGTCTTGCCTCTCCCAAAGGTGGGGGTGCAGGGGTCCAGGGCCTGGCATGTGTTTATCTGACCCCAGTTTGCCAGCCCTCAGCATATTCCTTCTGTCCTCTGTGGTGCCGAAGCATCGCTGGAAGGGATTCGGGTCTCACCAGCCATGGCACGCTGGGGTTTGGCAGCAGGCTGCTGTGCTGAGCAGGCTGCGGGACCTGGCTGGGTTTGCACAAAGCAAGGGACCCACTTCCCATCAGCAGATGTTCTCACCTGCAGCCAAAAGCCTGCACTGCTGGTGGCTCCTGCTGCTCCAGCTGCGCCCCATCCACGGCAGCATCCCAGCTGCCCCTCTTGCTGAGAAAATGAGGTTTGGGGCTGCACAGGGAATGGTGAGCGAGCTGGGAGCCATGTTTGGTTTGGACTGCTTTGAGCACTGCAATAAAAAAGAATCACCTTTGGTTAGTGCTGCAGGAAAGCCTGCATGGGGCTGGGAGAGGTGTGCAGGCAGCCTGTGCCGGCGCACTGTGCCTTCCCACACTGGGCACCAGAGAAAACACCAAAACCGGGGGTGGTGCTGCCGGTCGTGCCCCTTGAGCTGGGAGGGGGTTTATTTACCTGGGCCTGAATTTTTATTACAGAGGCCCAGTGATTTTGGGACAGCAGGAACCCTGAAAACGGGGAACACAAGTGGGAGCCCTGGGAGTGCTTCACCCTTGTTCCACCACCCTGGGTAGCTGCTTGAATGTCTTTTCCTTCCTCAGCAGAAGTCCCGCAGCCCGTGGCTGTGCTGCCTCAGCAAGCCTCTGCCCTGCTGCTGGCTGCAGGCAGTTAAGGCTCAAGCAGCTCCCGGTACTGTTAATTCAGGGCAGCAGAAACCGGTGCTGCTCCGTGAAACCTGAAACGTGCCGGAGAGAGCTGCTGCTGCTCCTGGCAGCAGCATTGCCTCTGCTTGTGCCTGCCCGCTGCCATCCCTGGCCCTGGATGCATCCCTACATCCCTTCTCTCCGGATGAGGAAGGCATTTTTCCCACCCTGTGCTCGTCCGCCTTCGTGGATGCCCCTGCAACCCACATCCGTGCCGGAGCCGTGGCCAGGGGACCCAGCGGCCTGGGCTGCGGTGCCGGCAGGACGGGCACACGCAGTGGTGTTGGGTGCTTGTGAGAGCCCTCCTGCCTGGCCCAGAGCCAAAACCCAGGCAGCGCCCGGTAAAGTCCAGGAGCTGGGACACCCCCTCACCACCCGCAGCGCTGCTCCCAGATAAACCTGCAGTAAAAGGCAAACCCAAACTTTGTCCTATTTAATAGCTGTGTGGAATCATAAAATAGCCCACAAGTGGCATTTGCATGAGTAAACGCTCTCCTCTCCCGCATGCTTTCTCTGCAAGGAAACCGGCTTCGTGTGAAATTGCTGCGGGAGCCACCCTGGCAGTCACCAGCTCCCCCCCGGTCCTGCCTCCCACGGGGATGCTTCCCGTTTGCCAAGCACTTTGCTTTCCCCTGGGCCTGCAGGAAAGCCCCAGTGTGAGCAGCACGGAGGGCTGCCCCCGCCTCCCCGTGCAAAAACAACCCCTGCTACTGAGTGCAGTCATGCACACAAAAACATGGAACTGGTTTTGTTCACCCTTTTTAGTTACAGTCATCTTTATTGCTGCTCCTGTAAATAGCAGGTAGGTCATCTGGGGACAGGATCTGAGTTTACGTTAATTTCATTTAATTTTGTCTCATATAAAGTACTGAATGGGGAGAGTGTTTAGAAATAAAAGGGGAAGGGACCTTGAAGTGCTGAGTTTGATGGTTATTGCAGTAACAACTATTGCAGTATATATAAATGAAACCACGCATTTGAAAGCAGATTTAAACAATTATAGAATGGTCGGAAACACAGGAATCTTGTTTTCAAGGACACTGGTAAAGTTTTTAAGGGCAATTTTGACCTGTGCTGGCAGGGAGCTCCTTTGCACACCCCGGGGCGCAGCCCCTCATGCTGCAGCAGTGCCCAGCGCCTCGCAGGGCAGCAAAGCCAGTGGTCGTGCCACGGCTCGCTTGCCAAAAAGCTGCTCAGGTGATTAATGGTGCCTGTGGCTGCCAATTAGCTGGTCTGCATCAAGTTCACAGGTTCAATCCCTGCTTACTGCATGATCTCTCAAGGTCCCTTCCAACCCAAAGCATTCCATGATTCTGATTCTATGTCCACATCCCAGTTCCTCCAGCAGCAGCGCTGGCAGGGGTGGCGGAGGCCGATGCCTGAATCACCTTCTCTTACAAGCCCGGCAGAGTTGCGGCGAGCCCTGGGCGCTGCCGCGGTGAACGCCGAGCCAAGCCGCAGGCCGGTGGTCCTGCACCGCGGAGAGGGGGCGAGCGGCGGGAGCTCCACGCAGCAGCGCAGCGGGGTTGGGCCCAGCTACGGGGCAGCTCACGGCCAGGAGCCGGCGGTGCCTTTGCCGTGGCCGCAGCACAAAGCCGGTTGCGTGAGGCCGGAGACATTTTGGCTCTCTGTAGCCGTGCTCCCAGCTCCCGACACAGGGACACGTGGGCACAGGCCGCGTGGACAAGGCTGCCCCCCTACAAAAAACCAGGAGCAAAACCCACGCTCGGGGAGGAAATAATAAACCAAAATCTAGTTCTTTGAGAAGTAGGGCACCAGGCTGCCTTCAAACCCCTGCCTGCTCCTGCCCGTCCCTGCGCGGACGCGGGCGCGGGTGGACGCGGGCGCCGGCTCTCTAGCGCCCCCTGGCGGCCGCGGCGGGGAGGAGCGAGGCGCCCCCGGGCCGCGCGCCCCCGGGGGGCCCTTGCGGAGCTCAAAACAGGGAATTTGTGGCGCTTGCACGTCAGAAAAAACGTTTACTTTTCTTTTTTTTAAAGTAGTTTTGCAGTAAAGAAAAAAATACCCAAGTTGCAACACGTTGCGACGGATGAGTCCAGGCTTTAATGCCTGTCCTGGGGCTCACTGCCAGGGGCTCACCTGCCTTTTGGGGGGGGGGGGGGTATGAGGTCAGTGACCCCAGCTGGGTCCCTGCGGGCGCTGGGCCAGCCTGGCAGGAGCAGCGGGATTGGGGTGCTACTGCCTGCCCGCGCCCCATGCGCCTGTACCGAACCCCCTGCCCCACTGGGCTGCAGGCTGGGAGCCACCGACTCCTTAGGAAGGGACTTGGGCTGCAAAACCAGAGGAAAAGAAAGGGCGAGAAACCTTCCCACAGCAGGGAGGATGGAGGCAGTGGCTGCAGGAGCAGTGGGAGCAGGGTGGGGACATCCCCTCTTGATGTCATCTCCCCACCAAACCTGTCCCCCTGGCACAGGGAGCGGCTGCAGCCCCGGGGTGGGGATGCAGGACCTCTCTGCCCCCCAGCCCAGAAGCTCTTTAGAAGGAATTAGAGGGGGCAAAACGAGCAGAAAAATGCAGCAACAGATGCTCCAGGGCATCTGCAACGAGCTGCTTCCTGGCTGGCCTCATGGAGCAGCAATGTCCTGTGGGGCAAGAGCGGGGCCCGGGGCTCCCGACTTCCCCGGCCACAGCCGTGTCACCAAGGACGCGCGGTGCCACTGCAGCACCCGCTTCCCCGCCCGCAAAGGGGGGACGAGGAACTGCCCTCGCTGCCTGCCGAGGTGCTGGGAGGCGTGAGGGCCTGTCCCCACGGGCCCTGCCCGGGGAAGGAGCGGATCATTTCCAAGCTCGACGAGTGCTCAGAGAGCACCGGGTGCTTGCTTGGAGCGTGCTTTCCCAGGCAACGCAGGGGCACCGCTGCAGAACGCTTGCAAACAGGGTGACTGCAAACTGACGGCAAATTAGCACTCATTAACCGAGTTTTAGTATTGCTAGCATTGCAGAACTCAGTTAGGTGGGATATGAGGAGACCTAGGATTCCTTTATTTTCCACCAGCAAGCCCTCCACTGTGCCTCCTGTAGTGTCGGGAACGCTGGATGTTGAGGGCTCAGCCCAGGTGGGTGTTTTGGGTGCAATGGAGGTACCCCCAGGCAGCTCCGCTGTGGGGCTGGGGCAGCCCATCCTCATACCATCACCTCTAGTCTAGGAGGTGGGGCTGTAAGAAAAACATTGAATAACCCCAAACTCATGACCCAGTCCCAGGGAAAGGCGCATGCAGCCATCCCTGCAGTGCCGCAGCCCAGCGCCTGCCCGGTGCTGTGGCTGGGCAGCTCTTCCCAGGGAAAGGACGGGGCAGAGAGCCTGGAGCAGCACCTTTCAGGCCAATCCTTTAACATAAACTTGTAAGAAAAGTAATTTTTTTTTTTAAGAAAATATACTTTTTTTTTTAATATGCATAATTTTCTAATGAATGGTGTAAGGCTTTTTTTTAAGAAAGTACACTTCTAAAGAAATCAAATATTGCTGCTACAGGTCCCTGGTGCTGGAAGATTCCCTCGTCCTGAAGCAGTCTGGCAGATCAGCCCCGTTCTGCAGTCTGGGAGAGCCAGGGGTGCTTACACAGGCTGGTCTGGAGTGGTAGCAGCAAGCTGTGCTGGTTTTATTTTCATGTATTATGGGAGCTGCCAGCACTTTTTAATTAACTTGAGGATTTTTGCCTCCTTTTCTGCTCAGGTGCAGTCTCTAGGCAGGAGACTTTTCTCAGACTGATTTGCAGTTACTCATGTAATGATTACCCTGCTTGCATACATTCAAGTAAAGTGATTTCTAGCGTTGGTGTTAGTTTGCACTGTGCAGCTCCCTCCTTCTTTGCAGCTGGGCTGGGAGCTTCGCAAATACTAAGTTTTTCACAGTTTTTCATTTGTTTTTGGGCCGGGGCCGTTCCAGGGGCTTGCAGCAGTGTTGGCTCCTGAGTGGTGGCCATGCATCGCACAGAGAAGAGCTGGACCGATGAAATGCCGTCTCTGTGGCTGACGCACCCATGGGCTGCGGGAGGGTGACTTCAGGGTGGCAGCTTGGGATGCAGGTTCCCATTTTCCATGGAAATCACATTTTGGGTCTGGCCCTTTCTGTCTCCCAGCTGGGTCCCAGGATGCAGGGACACCGGGGGAGCTGTGAACACAAAGCAGCCATGGGGCAGCATCCCAGGGGTGAAGAGGGTGCTTTGGAGGGCTGCTCAGGAGATGCAGAGGGGGCTTGAGATTAAAGTGCTGGAAGAGGGTGAGCTGTGAACCAAACGGTTCCTCTGAAGACTGAATAAAAAGGAATTTCCTTTGGGAAGGAGTTGCATGACTGTGAGGAGCCTGAGTGGGAGGGATCCCTGCCTTAAGGAGGGGATAAGAGCTCGTCAAGGCGGCAGGGGTAGGCCTAGCAGGGCTGGCAGCAGCTCCCGGCACGGAGCGGGTGCCATTCCCCACGTAGCCGCCCGCGTTACAGGCAATATGTTAATAACACTTTGTTCTTCCGTTCTTTCATCAGAGGCGCTCAGAGCGATTCACAGGCGGCAGTTGGCATGTGCAGCACGCCCACGGTGAACACAAATCCCTTTTTTCCCTGCGTTTTCACAGGTAGGGGTGGGCAGCGAGGGGCTGCCCAGGCTGCCAGAGGGGTTCAGCAGGGATGGGGACATGCTTGGTCCAGCCAAGTCCCTGCTGCGTGGGGAGCAGGGCTGGTGGCTTGAGCAAGCGGGGTGGCCCTATGGCCCTTCGCCAAAAAAAGTCTGGCCCCTCACTGCAGGCTGTACAAAACTGCCACTATTTTTGGTCCATTTTTATTATTCCTTTTCAGCCAGGAAAGCAGTGTCTTGGTCTGATTCTTCCTACAGTCCTCCAAAGTCTATTTTTGGTGATGTTTGTGGTTACACGAGCTGTGTCACGGTGGGGTGTCCCCACATGTCCCCCCTGCACCGGGGACCTGCGCGCCATTATCAGAGTGGGCAGCCCCATGCTGCCACTCAATCTTGCCGCGAACGGGACCTCCACCATGAACGGGACCTCCACTGCAGATGGGACCTCCACCACCGCCCCGGGGACCATGCTTCCTGCAGCACCTTATCTGAGCTGGCAGCCCTGTGGCTCTCTGCTCGTTTGTCTCTTTATCTAAAGCAGCAGCCATGGGGACCCCAGGGACAGTAACATTGGGACAGTCAATGAGCGATGCAATGCAGACAATAAAGCATGCCAGGTTAAACTCACTGCATGGGGAGGCGTCGAAGGTCTTGCTGCAGGTCCTGGGCTACAGACCAAGCATCTTCCGTTCATCTGATGTGCTGGCATGTGCCCACACCTCAGGAGCCAGGCAGGATGCATGGCCAGGCAAAGGTTGCACTGCCCAGGCAGAAGCTGAGGGCACTCAGGATCTTTCAGAAACACATCCTGAGCAATTGCACATCCTCCTTAGGCATTTCTGAGGCTGATGGCTTAATGATTGTGTGTGATGGAGAACCAGACCCTCGGTGCTCTGCTTGTGAGCAGCCTCCCGTGTGCTTCTCTGCTGGCCTTACCAGCAGCCCTGGCTGAGGTTCAGCACCCTTAGTCCGCCTGCACCATCCATGGGAAGTGATGGTCTTCGCACCGCAATCCCCCTGGCTGTACATCAGCCTCAGGCTCACGCGGGCAGCAGCACTGCTCAGGTGGGCTGAGGAAGCACCCAGCTCCACTCTGCACCCTGAGGATGCATGGCGAGCCTGCCCGGGGCGTGCTGCAGCCACAGGGATTTGGGGTCCTGGCGCTGGTTGGGTCATGAGACCCTTTGCAGGGCAGGGGACTGGGATAAGCCAGAGCAGTGGGGAAACCTCCCAAGCTGCCAGCCGGAGCTGAACGTGCAACAACAGCCCCGAGGCTTGTTTGGGCTGCGGAGACCTGGACAGGTCAGGCAGCCCACGCCGCAGCTCCTTAGCAGAGAGCCGGGGTAGTTCCTCTGCCTGTAATCACCCTAATGAATAGTTGTCTTGCGAACTGCAGCAGAGGCGATTCTGTGACCTGCTTTCGGTGTGTTTGATCTTGCTTTTCTTGTATTTCATTGCCCAGGTGAGCCTGCTGCCACAGCAGGTACTGTTGAGCATGCATGGTCCAAGAAGGCTCAGGACCTGCACGTTGACTGAAGTCGATGTCCTCTGCCACTCACTGCCAGCACCCAGAGACTCGGTGCGGGTGCCCTGCTCACCTTTTGGGAATACATACCTCATTAGTGACCAACGGCATCAGCATTAATGGCTCAGGTTAATTGCCCAAGCCTGACATCAAGCCGGTGGAGGAGGCAATGCCTTCCCCACACTCATAACACACAAGGCTTGCTGCATGGGAGCTGCTGCTCCTGTGCATCCCCATCTGCCCAGAAATCCACTGAAATCCCGCAGTTTGCCTCACCCCCTGGGATGGTTTGGAGATTCCCCTCGCTGGTTCCCAGCCTCCCTGACACCTCTGCAGAAGTTTCATCGCTGGCAAGAGGAGCCAGCGGCCGTCAGAGACAGCCGCGGGGGTGAATCATGGCTGCTTTAATCCCCATGTCAGTGCCCTGCCCCGCAGCGCTCACCTGCCGCAGCGCCAGGCGTGAGGGCTCGCTGATGAGCTGGGGTTAATGCCGACGCGCCGAGTGATGCCGCAGCCCAGCCCTCCACCTGCAACACAAGGAGGGGCAGGGGATCCCACCGCTGCCAATGTGGGATGTTCCCAGAGAGGGATGGCTCTGCTTCTCCCTGCCTGCTATAGGGGATTGTATTTCTTTGCAGGGGTATTTCTGCACCTCAAGGAAGAGCTAAAATCGGTGCTGACTAACACCCCTAGGCATTTCTGGTGCTTGTTTTGCATAAGGACCCCGGGCCTCTGAACCACCACCTTGGTGGCAAGCACAGGGTCTCTTCACAGCCATCTCCAGGGGAAAGCGCTGAATTGTTCTCCCCTTTATCCTCCTCCAGATGGGAGGGCAGGGTGACGTCAAAACCTGGCTCTACCCAAGCAAAAAATTAGGGAAATGTCCAGAAACACAAAAAGCACAGCAACGCCTTCTTCGAGGAGTGATCTGCACAGATGAGATGGGCTGGCTGCGTGGGGGTTAGCAGGTCCTATGGGGGCTCCTCCCCACCCTCCCAGACCCTGCAGCTCCCCCGGATGAGAAAGTCATGGCCCTGTGACCGGTCCCATGGCCTCTGTCCTCTTGCAAGGAGCACTGAGTCCGCTGCTGCACGCCTTGCTGCAGAGCTGCCCTTGGGTGCAACATCTCTCCTTGCTCCAAAGCAGCTGCACAGCACCGTGCTGTTTGGGAAACTGCTTCTCCCTGTGCCCTGCTACGGGCAGCTGCTGGGGGACACATCGGGGGTTCAGGGCCCTGCAGACCCCCTGCCTGCTTTGGGCCGTGCACAGAGGACGGCGATGGCGTGGGGATGTCTCTCCACACAGAGGAGCAGCCGGTCCCTGGGTGTGCATTGCTGCGGGGTGGGGGCCAGCACTGTGCAAGGGCACTCACAGGAGGAGGATTTGGGGTGCAGAGTGGTGCAGCCCGCAGCCTGCCCCAGGCCAGCACGGGAGCTCTCACCAAAGGCTTTCCCTTGGCCTCGTGGCAGCCCATGCAGAGCTTGTTTAAATCAAACACAGCAGAGCAAATAAGAGCCTCAGCTGACTGCGGTGCGCTGGGGAGCCAGCAATAGTCACCCCATGTGCCGCACACCCCCGGGGGCCTCTCCTCCCTCCCCAGGGGTCCTGCAGGGCTCCACTCCTCCCAGAACGAAAGCAGGCAGAAGCAGAAGCAGGCAGGGCGAAGCAGGCAGGGCGAGGGGAGCTGGGGGCCCTGCCCCATGTGCAAAGGGCCATGGCCGCGTGTTGCCTGCGCAGGGTGCTCCTGGGCTGGGCTGCTGGCAGGGACGGCTTGGCTCGGGCACTGGGGCTAGCGCAGCCCGAGCCTGGGTCATTTTTATTTTAAATGCATCTGCAGAGACAAGTAAGGAAAACTAAGCGCAAGGGCTGGGTCATGTTTGGGACAGGTCCCTTGCGCAGGAAGGCTGGGGAAGCACTGCAAGTGGCAGAGCGCCTGCACACCCAGCAAATGGGCGCGCAGGGCAGCAGGACAAAGGTCCTGGGTTAGTTTACGCTGATGTCTACTAGAAATTGCTGGTGGTGGGAGGGAGAGCTGCAGGACAGCTGTGTGGGAGAGCTGGGTTTAGGGTAGTGAGTCTTTTCTAACCCATTAAGTTGGTGACTTCTTAGGGGCCGGGGTTTGCAGCACTCTCAGAGTAATCAGGAATGAGCCAGCTGCAATATCACTATAGCTAAAGATGCAGCAAAGTGTCATTTTTTTAATAATACCCTGATATGGTAGAAATTTCCCTTTTCTGGATTGCTGCATTTCCGTGTCAGCCCAGAAGTACTTCTGCTTACATGAGTGCCTGGAGGTGGTGGACGTGGCCGGGGTTCCTCTGGGCCCTGGGAAGGACCACCCCGTGCTTCAGCACAGACCAGCCAGGTGCTACGCTGCGGTGCCATGAGGCTGAGGGGTCTGCCGGCGCGGCGGGGAGCCTGGCTGAGCTGCCAGCTCGCAGATCTCACTCCTGCTCCTTGTTATCCTGCAGCTGCCAGGTGGGAAGCTGTGTCTTCCTTAACTTAGCCCTGCCTTGGCTGTGCCCCAAAATACCCATATGCTTGTTCCCTGCCCTGCATTGTGCTCCATAAAACAAAAGGGCCCTTTTTATTTGTGCAACAGCTGAAATCTGGGCTCTACAGAGCGGCTGTCGCCAGCCTGCAGCCGGAGGAAGGGAAGGAGAGGCTGAGCTGCTGGCCGGGGAGCCAGGCGAGCGGGCAGGCTGAGGATGCTGAGGGCGAGCGCTGCCGCTCGGCAGCCCCAGCGCCGGGCAGAGGTGGCTGTGCAGTGACTCAGAGTGGTCTCACCTGCTCCTGCTTCACAGCTCGCCCCACCGTGTCCCTTGCGAAGCTGCCGGCTCAGCAGCCCGGCCCAGCTCTCCGTGGCCGCCCTCCACGCCCTGCAGCCCGTCCAACTTGGAGCTGGGCGCGCAAACAGGACAGGCTGGTTTTCGGCATGGAGTCGGGCTTGTTGCTGGCGGGGCTTGGAGGCAGTGCTGCTGAACACAGCTTCAACCCCACAGCCATTTCTCCAGCAGGACTGGGACCAGCCGAAGCTCTCCCGAACAGCCTCGGCAGCAGTGTCAGCATGGGCCACATTAATAACTGTACCCCGGGGGATTTCAGCACCCTATGGACAGTGCTGATCCAGATTTTGCCTGTCTGTCTGTTCTGGATACGTGGCAGTGAGTTGGCTTGCTGCAAAGACGTGTCCTGCTTGGACTGGAACTTTGGCCAAACCTGTAACTTCGGGATGCTTGAATCCAAAGGCCCAAGCCCAGCCCCAGCTGCCTCCACACTTACAGGCAGGACACAGGCAGGGATGCAGGCAAGGCAGGACACAGCACCAGGCTTTGCTTGCTGGCACAGGAAACCACACCAATGGCTTTTCTCTGAAACAACACAGGTTGCAGGCTGCTTTGGTTCATTTTCTAGGGGATGTTCACAGGAGTGGTGCAGGGCTAGAGCACCCAGCAGGGGTGCAGCCCTGCCCCTGCAACTGGGGACAGGGGCAGGTTATCACACGTATCCAGGCTCCTGTGCGCCTTTGGTGTGCATGAAAATCCCAGCCATCACTCGCATCCCCAAATGCCTCTCAGGGGTGGCGTAACCCCGCAGGCACCTGAACCCTCCAGCACCAAAGACTGTGGCTGTGGGTCAATGTCAGCAGCGAGCCCAGTGCAAGGGGCCGAGCTGCACCACCAAAGGCAGCGGAGAAGGTACAGAGGAAATGTAACTCCTGGCACTGGACCTGCTGCTGAAAGCGCAGGACCGTGCAACCGCAGGCTGCCCCGCACTCAGCTGCAATTGTGGTTTAACGTATTCCCCTTCCTGCCAGCCACAGGGTCACAGCGCAAAGCCAGCCAGCCTAAAAAAAAAAAATAACATAGGCAAAAAAAACCCAGCATCTTTGCTTTTTTCCAGCCGGATCGGGGCCCTGATCCAGCTGCCGGTGCAGCCCGTCGGGCGGTGTGCCGGCACAGCAGCGGCGATGGCAGCGCGTGGGAGGCAGCAGCAGGCAGAAGGCGGCCGTGTCAGCTGCAGCTGAGGTGGGAACCTGCCTGTGGAAGCAGGAGGCAGTTTTAGCTAGCAGGAAGGAGCAGTTTTCTGCCCAGACAGTTACCGGCTGGCCCAGCAGTTTTCAGTTTGGCATGTCCCAGTCTTCCCAGCGCTGCTGCACGTGACCGTTGGCTGTTTTGCTAAGGCACCTTTGTTTTTTCCCCCTCTAATTTACCCTAGTAATAACCCTGAGAAGAGCTGCCGTGGGTGCTGGCAGCAGCAGCCAGAGTGGCTCGGTGAGGGCTGCAAGTGCAGGGACGCCCAGGCAGGAGCATTGCTAACTGCATTATTTAACCCATGGCGGTGTCTCCCCTTGTCCTGTGGCACCCAGACCCCGTCATCCCTGTGCTCTGCTGAGCCTTTTAGGAAGGGGAAACTTTTTTTTTTCCTCCTCTTTTCCTTCTCCATCTTTTCAGATGAGGATGCCTAAAAGCCCCCTCTCCTCCGGGGTTGGTCCCAAGGGAGCTGTTTGATCGTGGCAGCCGAGGTGACTCCCCCGTACCCCAGCCCCTCCTGGCACCCCTCTTCCACAACACTAGGGCCTTGGAACCCCTGGGGAAGGGGTGAGTAGCAGAGAGCTCGTAGAAATAAGCCCCACAGAGGCGATAAAAGCAGTGTTTGGTGTACCTGACCATCTGCTTTGTAAAGTTCCAGTCCTGGTTTTCTAGACTAAAAGCACCTTTTACCTTGACTGCTCTTAAGGAAGCACACTTGCTTGACAGGTTGTTTAGGATTCAGGGGAAGAAAGTTCAGGCAGAGCTCAATTAGTCTGGCTTAATTTACAAGCAAAGTTCTGTGTCTGTACATTTGCTTCACTTGTCTGTTTGCACATTTTAGTGCATGGAGTAGTACTGGGCTTTTTTTATTTTTCAGTGTATGTACTTAATGTAGAAGCACTATTATATTCACATGTTTACAGCCCTCCTCATAATGAAACTGCTGTTTTTTCTGCTATGAAAAAAGGTATCTAGTACTGTGCCAAAATGAGCAGAATATGTGGGAGGATAAAACTGTGTGGTGCAGATCGTGTATCTTCTCGTGAGCTCTGCCTGACTTCTCCTTGTCATTCCTGCTGTCCTTCTGGCCAGTGCCGCTTAATTCTGCGAGTTCTTCTCATAAGGGATCCATGCGCCACAAATGCACTGATGCAAATAGCTCAGTTACAAGTGCTTTGTGTTCTTGCTACCTGCTGTATTCCCGGTGATGAGCAAGCACTGGCAAGTGTTAGGTACTGCTTAGCTAATGCAATGTACTTTATTATTATATTAGTAATACAGTTATAATTAGTAATGCAAAAATATTATTATTATATTAGTAATGCAATGTAATGCAAAGTAATTGCAAAAGTTACAGTTTTAGGTAGTCTGCTTGCTATCTTCCACTGACTGTCTGCTACTTCAGACTCCCCAGCACTGATATGCTTTGCTTATAAAAAGTGCCAGGAATAGGTCACCTGTCACACTTCACTCTGAGCTGTGTCTTCTAAAACCATACGATGGCTGAACAGCATCTCGGTTTGAACAGTCGGTATCTTCATGCAGCAAATCGAAAATCCAATGAAAACAATTGCCAGAACAAACTGAACAAGAAGTTGCTAAGTTTCTCTGTGGCATACAATGATTATGTGATACCTCAAGTTTTTCTTACTGGTCGGAAGTCATGGCCATACTTGACTTTATTCAGAAGCAAACATAATGGTTTCTGTACAAGAAACCACTGTATTTTGTATGGCCTAGGAAAAAACCCATCTCAAAAAAAACCCCAAGCAACCTCCTCCTTGTCCGTATGTTGTACATTCTGACAACAAAGTAACACATGCATCTGGAGAAAACTGGTAAAACAGATTTATAAAGCTTCTTAAGTTAAAAATTAGGAAAAACCTGTCTTGAGAATGGAGCAAGGACCCAAACGAATTCTTCTCCCCCTGCCCTCAACTTGCTGCATTTCCTATTCTTGCTTAATAAGCAGGCAGCTGACAGCTGTTGGCAAAGCTTGAAAATAGCATAAGAGTGTAGCGTGTCAGAAAGCACTCCGTGCCTCTTTTGGTAAGTAGTGCAGGAGCGGCTCCTTAGGTAGGTTATCTATAGGCTGGCTTCGGCCAAGGAGCGTTGCATGTCCCAGCCATAAATAGCACCAGCAATCCACTTCTTTGGGTGGTGGAAATGTTGGTTTTACTCCAGTGTGAAATGATAACACAAGTGCCTGCTATGCAGGAGAACCGCATCAGCCTGCCCATCCTGGAAGTCTTTTGTGTGTGTTTGAATTACCCCCATGCTGTCTGCTAGCGTCTAATGACTGCATCAGCAAGCAGCCTTAACGAGATGACTGTCGTGAGACTGATGTGTGGGGTTTCAGTGATTTGGAAGCCGTAATATAAAAGTTACATCCTTGATTAGAGGCAGAAGTACCGAGTTAATAGTCCTTGGCTATTTAATTCCCAAGCAATGGTCGTCTGCAGTTCGAATCTTCAGGATCGATTCCAGTTCAGCATCGCTGAGCGTGCATGAATGTGTCTCTGGCAGGAAATTTTGCCAACATTCGGAGAGTAGCAAAGCTCCAGACCTTGCCATCTGTCCTTCCCTTGGCCGGCCGCAGCGCGATCTCTGTCCTCATCCAGCATGGGCCGGGACGTGAGGAGGTGTGATGCCCCCGCGCAGCAGCCGTGCTAGCCAGGAGCTGGGGCACACGCTGTCCCCTCACAAGGGAGAGCTTTGTCAGCAAACTGCGCCTGCAGTGTGAAAAGCAGTTGGGGCAGTTTCTCCCTGAAGCGGTGCACGGGAGGGCTTGGCTGCATCTGGCTGTGGTTCTCCTGAGCCGCCCCACGCGGTGGCTGGCATGCTGCCCCTGCCAGCCGCACTGGAGAGCAGAAACCAGCCTCGCTTGTCTGCAGTATCTCAGCCCAAACCAAACTGTGAAAGATGTTTTCTTCACTAAACATTTTTTTCCCTGGCCCTTCTTACCTGTGGCTCTGCCCACAAACGTGGTCCCACTAGAAGACGTGTTTCGGCCAAGCTTCCTAAGAAAGCTTGGGCTAGATGATCTCTCAAGGTCCCTTCCAACCCAAAGCATTCTATGATTCTATGATTCTATGAAAGCAATGCACGTGCAAAGCTGTCAGTCTCAGCCACCCCCCCACCAGTCACCTTTGTATTTGTTGGCCAGCGTTGAGCAGATTTAACAGAGCAACAATGATTAGAAAAGCCTTATCTTCTTGTAAGCCCTGTGAAAGGAGGCAGCTGGGTGCAGGGCAGGGACCTGCTAATGCTTCTCCAGAATGCAACCAAGGTATCTGGAGGAGCAACGGTCCAGAAGGAAAGCAAGGCATTGGGAGGACCAATGCTCCACCAGACTCTGTAAGGTATTGATGAACCTGGTGGGACCCGCCTGGAGCTCCCCAGGTGTAGGAAGCCATGCTTTTTGGCTCTGCTCTAATTGCAACATTGTCTTATGGCCAGAAGTGCCTGAAGAATGTGAATTATGTTCAGTGGACAACATTGTCATTTGGACTTTTGACCTGTGTGGCTAATTGCTGGGCTTCTTTATTGCAAACACCAACGTGCAAGCAGGCGTTGCGTGCCAAAGCGCGCGATGGTCCCGAGAAGAGCTGGAGCTTCCTACCATGCACCCTGCAACTCCCATTTCTTGCTATGCAGAATGACTAAGTCTGGTTGTTGGTGACTGTATTCACATGATGATCAATTTCCCAGTTTATATTAAAAAAACTTGAATCTGTTTTCTGTGTGTTTAATTCAGGGTGCGACCCAAAACTTATTATGCCATACCTGCAGTTGGAAAATTTTGGAATACTGAATGCACATCAGCTTACAGTATAGCTCAGGGGAGTTGAGTATGCACAATCCTTGCAAAAGCAGCAAGAGAGAGATGCTCTGACTTCCCTTTGAGTGAAAAATTCCAAGCCCCAAAGACAGGCAACTGAGAAGTCCATTTCTGTGAGCAAATGCTCTCTTATAAACAAGAAGCTGTCCATGCCATCCAGCAAGCAGTGCTCCAGTGCTCCAAGTGAGAAACATTTGTATTTTGTTCATAAAATGTATGTGATGCAATGTAGCTTTAGTGCATGTGACGGGACAGGAGGCTGAAATGGGTTCAAGGCTTTTCCTGAAAACACCTGCCATATACATACAAAGACTTTTAATTATGTGTTGCTTGGTGGCATTTGATTCATCCCAAAAGCAAAAGGCTTGCTTGAGGAAAATATTTTGGGTTCTGAGGATATAATTTATGGTGATGACTTAACAATATCCTGAGAACAGGGTGAGCTTCTTGGGTGAGCAGTGCAGTGCTTCAATCCCCCTCAGACCTAGCAGTGGTACTGCAGGAGGGGCTTCCTCAAAGGCCTCCCAAAAGCAGACTGGAGGTGGCTGTGGTACTGCAGGGAAAGCTGATGAAGAACAATAAATGCAACCAAAATAATTTTCAGCTAATCTAGAAGAAACTGAACTGTGGACTGACTTTTCAAAACCAGTTGGTTTGTGGAGTCTCCCAATTTATGGGCAATGCACACTCAGGAACCAAACAAATGTAATGAGATTAATTTCCAAAGTAATTATTTAAAGTGGTCTAACTTCTCAGAGTAGGCAAGGCAAATATTAGAAATATTATTCTTGCTGAGAATAAACTTAATTATACTAGCAGGTACCAAAAGGTTCTGACAACTTATTTAAAGATATAAACTGTCAGCATAGGAAACAGAGTTTCAGAAGGACATGTCAAATCTGTTGCAGCTAAATATGTTTTAATCTCTTGATCTAATTCCCACTGGCTATAAATAGAAATATAAAGACTAATTAATACTGCAAATATTTACCATCTTCACTTGATGTAGTCTTCCAATTGTGTATATCTGCTAATTAGATGAGTATAAATGTTAATGAAAGTAGGAAATTTTATTATACATCTAAGATCAAGGTAAATCCGCAAGGTTTTGAAACAGTAACTTTTATTGGTTATAGAAGCAAATCTCTTAAACCACTGTTACTGAAGTTGCCTTCAACGGCACATGTATTTATGTCAGTGTCATGCTTTAAAAAGCAATTTAATGCTAGTGAGAAGTGTCAGATTCACAGGTTTTGAATGCAAAACCGCTCTCTACCGTCAGCAGAGCAATGTGTCCCTGCATTAACTTGATTGTTCGACGGAAGGACTGCGTCCACGCTCGTGCTTGCCCAGCCTCCGTACATGGGGCGCTTCGAGCACTCATGGTAACAATCTTCAGCACCACAACATAAGAATGATTTTGCTTTCAAATCGAACACCGTGGCACTATCACCTTTCTAACCTTCAACGTACAACTGACAGGGTGTTTCTCCCCCAGTCTGTGCCGGATCTGATGGCGGGTCCAGTGACAACCATCACGGGGGACAAGCCCTGTGGGCCCTGAGCGCAGCACCGGCTTGCACGTGGCTGCCCCACGGCTGTGTGTGAAGGCTCAGGCTGGGAAATCCGGGATGTCTGTCTGTGATTCCATGCTCTTCAGACTTTTTTTTAACCTATTTTTTGTAAGGCAACAAGATGGTGAAGAAGGACAGAGGGAGATATTCAGTAGTTTCATATATTAGTGCATTTACCAGCATACATGCAAGTATAAAAGCATGAATTTGTGACGGGGTCATGCTTTCACTCAGGCGTATCAGTACGCTCTTAAAGTGCCTTGACAGCTAATTAAAAACTCTAACTTTGTTGCAGCCAGCCTGCACGTCTTAATCCTTAAATAAGCTCTACATATACCCCGATGGCTTGTTGCACTCTGACGTCGGAATTTGTTAAAAAAAGAGGTATACGGATTTTTCCCGCTTTTGTTTTCCTCAGCAGCTCCTGGAGATGACCGGTTGCTCCACCGCGGGGGAGCCGCCGGGCTGTTCGGAGCGGGCCGCGACCCCCGCGGCCTGGCAGGCGCTGCGCCACAGGCCCGGCGCCCGGCTCCCGAGGAGGGCGGGCTGGAACCGGGGCCAATGGCGCCTGCCGCCAGACACACACGCCTAGAGCTCAGAAAGACGCTTAAAAAAGCGTCAGGACTGATGTCACCGCTGCCGGCCACCCCCTTCCAAGGCGGCTGGCACCCCCGGGGCGCTGGGTGGCGGCCGCCCCCGGGCCCCCTCCGGCGGCCGCCGGGGTCTGCGAGGGGCCGCCAGGCCCAACCGCGCCGAGCGGGCCCGGCGCCGCTCCCCGCCCAGCGCGGCCCGGCCCGGCCCCGCCCGTGGCGGCGACGATGGCGGCGGCGGCGGGAGGCCCGGCGACCCGCGCCCTCCGCCCCGCCCGCCGCGGCGGCCCCACACAATGGCGGCGCGGGGCACGCCGGGAGCTGTAGTTCGGCGGGCGGGCGCGGGCGGCGACGGGCGCGGGCCGCCTGCCGTTCCCGTCGTGCCCCGCGCGGGGTGAGGTGCCCGGATGTGCCCGGCGCCGGAAGAGAAGCGGGTCTCTTCGGGGCCGGCCATCTTGTGCGGCAGCGAGCAGGGCGCGGGGGCCCGGCAGCATCGGAGGAGGATCCCGCCGACGGGGGCCCATCATGCCGGGACACCTGCAGGAGGGCTTCGGCTGCGTCGTCACCAACCGCTTCGACCAGCTCTTTGATGACGAGTCCGACCCCTTCGAGGTGCTGAGGGCGGCCGAGACCCGGAGGAAAGAGAGCGGCGGCGGCGGCGGGAGCCAGGGGGGCGGCGGGGCCCGTGGCGGCCCGGCGGGCGCCCAGACCAACTCCTCCGGCGGGGCCGGCGGCGGCGGCCCGGGCCAGGCGGGCGCCGGCGGCGGCCCCGGCAGCGCGGCCAAGCAGCTGCGCAGGGAGTCCCAGAAGGAGCGCAAGAACCCGCTGCCCCCCTTCGCCGCCTCCGCCGGGGGCGCCGGCGACCGCCGGGAGGAGGGCAGCGGCCAGCCCGGCGCGCCGCTGCGGAAGGAGGGTGAGCGGGGCCGCGGGGGGCTGCGGCGGGGGAGGGAGCCGGGCGCCGAGGGGCCGTCCCTCGCCCCGCGGGGGCCGCGTCCCGCCGCGCACAAAGGAGGCGGCGGCGGCGGGAAGGCGCCGGAGCGCGGCGCGGGGGGCCCCGGGCAGGGCCGAGCCCTCGGCTGCGGCGGCAGCACCGTGCCCGCGGCGGGCGGGCGGGCGGCGGCGGCTTCGCACCCACGTGGGGGAGCGCATGGCGGGGCCAGCGGGCCGCGGGAGCCCGCCCGGGGCCCCTGCGTCGAGGGAGGCGGCGGCGGCGGCGGGGCTCGTTAGCGGCGGCCCAGCGCGCCGTGCTGCCCGGCCGCACGTGGCCGCGGGCGGCGTGTCCCCACGGCCCGGCCCGCGCAAAATGGAGGCGTGCGCGCGTGGGGTGCCCGGGTGCTGCCTGTGTGCCGAAACGCCGGTTCTCGCGTGGCGGGCCACGGAGGACGGCGGGCTGCCCGCGGGAGAGGGCTGACGTGAAATAGAAAATCCCAGCAACGCATCCTAAACTTATGGTGTGTTCCGGGTGGTCTGACGTATTTGACACAGTATCTGGCAGTCCCCGGGCTCTTCAAAAGCCACTTGGGTCATTTTTCTGGGGAACGGTGTTGGTAGGAATCGCGTGTGTATTTTAAGAATTGGCTGTGTGAATTCTCAGCCGTGTTTGTGTAAACCCTCAAGACATCCCACATGGGAAACTTTCTTGAAAAAAGAAATCGGAATATACATAGGTTAAAGGAGTATGCTGCGGGCAAAGTAATTAGTAGGACACAGCTCTGCATGGAGAGGGATAGATGTTGCGCACACATGTTGTCCCGTGGCAGGCAGTTGGCACTGCGCACAAACTTCAGCGCACCCTGAATTGGTCAGGACTCTGATTAAATTGGAATCCGTGAAATGTATCAAAGTGTGGTGACAGCAGTTGGCATGTAGGTGAGGAAATAACTTGCTCACTGCAGTTTAACTCAAGTGATCTTTTCAGAAACGCGGCCGGTTCAGAAGAGCACAGTGCTACGTGAAAGCACCTTAATACGTTGGCGTTTGCTGCAGTGCATGTTGCAAACTGATTCTTCACCATGTTGTATGTGTTTTAAGAAAGAAAAAGTTTTAATATACTAGTTGTTTTAGAAAGTAGGCCTCCCAAAATGTTACTTGAAAACACCTTGTGACAAGCTTTGCTTATGGATCTTGCACTTTAAAGCTTGAGTGTTTTTTCTCTGTGAGGAATGCAATAATTTGTCCTGAGTGGCAATTTACTAAGCCAGTGTCCTCTGGAAATGTTAGTCACATGCAGAATTATGGTCTTGTCCCACGTGAGGTGCACCTGAAACATGGCCAGTGTCTTTGGCCAACACAAGAGAACGCAGAGGGTTTTTGGTAGGGCTAGCAGTCCGTGTTTGCCTCCCAGTTTTCACATTCATTTTCACGAAAAAGAACTACTTCACTATGAGAAGTATCTTGTGGCTTATTACAGTAGTGAAACAGAGAAAGTCAGGTCTGCTTTTGTAGCAGTGTGTATAGAGTGCTGTAGTAAACAAAGTGACTTTCCAGTTTGAAAATTGCTGGTTTTTTGTGCGGGACAGTAGTTCTAACATTGTAAAGGTGTTGGATGCCATGGTATCAATGGGGTTTGTATCCTGTGTGGATGTATTACAGTTTAAAACTATTCCATTTCTCTGTAAAGGTGCAGATTATTTGACTAGTGAATTACCAGTTCAAAGCTTTGTGATACTAAGAAAAAGAAATAACTTGTATTTTTGGTTAGGCTTCACCAGGAACCAGGTTTTTCTGAATGCAGGGTGTTGAACTCGAAATTCAAAAGACGTGCATTATTCATTCCAGTTCTGCAGCATACCTCTTATGTGACACCGGCCTGTTTGCTTTCCTTGCTGAGCTTTACCTCTTAAAATGAAATGGTTGTCCTTCGTTTGAGAGTCCTTTTCAAGGTAAATGTTAGTGAGTTTAACCCCTGTGTTTCCTCAGGGAGTAAGGATTACTTAGCGAGCAATGTATGTCATGCAAACTTAATGTTAAGTACAGCTTGTAAGGTAAGGAAGATGTTGTTCATTTGGGTGTGTTGGCTTGGATATCATTAGAACTGTAACTTCTTTAGCCCCACCCAAATATGCCATTGCTTGTTAGGCAGGAACTTATTTCTTTAAAAAAAAAATTAAAAATTGGCAGCTTTTAATTTAAAAGGTAGTTCACAATTCTTAAGCCAGTCTTGGTGGTTTGCTTATTGTTTTTTCCCTAAACATTTTGGCAAGAAAATAGTATAACAAAGGAATAACGTGTTTGTCCATACCTTCCTAAAGAAGAGTGAACGGGCATTTCAGATGAGTGGAAAACCCCCCTGTATTTATGATCCTTCAGATGCCTTAGTGAAGAAAATAATGCCCATGGGAAGTTACTATTTAAAAAAAACAAAAACAAAACAAAAAAAAACCCAAACCAAACTTTTGGAAGGCATAGAGAGGGAGGGAAGAACACTAGCCAGTTCAGTGGCACAGTGTATTCTTCAGCTATTTTAAGTAAGTGCACAACGAGGTGAGTCTTCATCAGGGAGTGTGTATTGGGCTGCGAGGATTGGTGTGGATGAACACACCATTTAGTCACTGACCAGTACCTACTGTAATGGGCTGCCTGCTCATGGGGATGCAAGGGACACCTGTTTGGGTAAGGGTGGCCCTTGTAGGAGAGCACACTCTGCCCCAGGTCGTACTGCTGACCAAAAAAGTTTCCAAGAAGAGTGCAGTGGGATAAAGCAGGGTGGCTGTCATAGGGACTTGGGTCCAGCGTGGTGATGCTGACTTCATTTTGGTGTGCATCAAAATAAAAACCACTTGCTTTACCTGAAAAACACCTTTCAGAAAAAAAAAAAAATCTTGCTTACTTTGATCCTTCTTTGAAAGTTGACCCTGTCATTTTAACATGGATTAGTAATGTATTGTGTGCTCTGACAGATTTTGTTTCCTACAATATTGTAAGAGTGTACACTTGTACAAAATACAGTTTGATTGAAATGCTGCATAAAAATGTGAATAAGAAGAATCAAATGATCTACAGTGACTTTTTAATAAAGGTATAGTTGCTCAGATTATCTAGCCACAAGGCTAAAAGAAAAACTTCAATTCCAGCTTACCTTCAATATTGTTTTATGGTGTTACAGTCAGTATCTCCCAGAGCAGCTCCACATTCCGTTGATGTGTTTCGCCTAATGTTTCAGGGATAAGACGTATTGGCAGGAGGCCTGATCAGCAGCAGCAGCAACAGCAGGGTGAAGGCAAGCCTATTGACAGGAGACCGGAGAGACGACCTCCTCGTGAGCGCCGCTTTGACAAACCTGCTGATGAGAAAGGAGAAGGAGGAGAATTTTCTGTTGATAAGTAAGAATTTTGTCTTGCCTGACAACTTTCCTAGTTTTGATAGGAAGAGGCTGTTAAGTTTAAAAAAAACTGCTGCTAAGTTTAAAAAAAAAAAAACTGAATCAAATTTTGTCGGTCACAAGAAGAGTATATGTCATGCAGAATATAACACTTTTCTTTCCTTTTCCATTATTTTGTTTACAAATTTGGTTCAAGTTATAGACTGGGAGTGATCTAACATGAACAGTTCCATTAGTTTAACTGAAAATACAGTTTAAATCAGTAAGATATCCACCATATCTCTCTAAATTTATAGCAGATGGGTCAGGAAAAGAACTCAAGTATAGCTGTTGCCTGCAGGATGAGATTTGTTTGCTGTTACAGCTGTTGCTTAAATCTGTACAGCTGACTTCAAGCCAATAAAAGTTAGTCCGTGTAGGTGTTTATACCTTGGCTGTAGTGACTTCAGATCTGGAATTGGTGAAGCCATCTTATGTCTAGGCAAGTTTTAAAGTGTCTCAAGTATCATGTGTTCAAATACTAAAATTCTAGCAGCCAAAGTTAAAATCCTTTTAAAAGTAAGTTGGATGAATGTGAGTTGCCTTGAAATTACTGTATCAGCTAGTGATGTAACACAATACAAACACTATATTTTGGAATTTAGTGCCAGAAGATGCAAGTGAACGGTAATCCTGAGCATTTGTTTCCAGATTCTAAAATGCAGGCATTATATATTTGGGTCTTTTCAGTGTAATGATTTGGCATTGAAATTAGAGCCTCGACACAGTTACAAACAGTAATTACCAAAGGAAAAGTAAGTAAATAAAATTCTGAAAAGAGAAAAAGAAAACCTTAAAAACCATGCTGTAAATTTTTGGAGGTGAAATGTTCAAGTTTGACTGTTCCATACTAGACCCATTCTTGACCGACCTATGCGTGGACGTGGTGGACTTGGAAGAGGACGTGGCCGTGGCCGTGGAATGGGCAGAGGGGATGGGTTTGACTCTCGTGGCAAACGTGAATTTGACAGACACAGTGGCAGCGATAGATCGTAAGTCTTTAACTTTTTCTTTTTCTTTTTAACTATTCTTTACAATTAAAACACATTTTAAAATTTGCTTTTGAATTTCTGTATCTGGACACTATAATGTTAACTCAGTTTTGTTAGTTCTGTTTCACATTCACATTTCAGCGGCCTAAAGCATGAGGACAAGCGTGGTGGCAGTGGATCGCACAACTGGGGAACCGTCAAAGACGAGCTAACGTTAGTAATCTGTAATTGCTCAGAAAACTTAGCAGAATGTTAATAAATCCTAATCTTACAGCTTGCAAAACGTAAAGACTTAGCTGTCTTTTTTGCCTTTGATAGTTTTTGCTACACTATTAAAGCAACCTTTGCAGAATTTAGGAAGTTAGTGATTTCGTCTAATATAAGAGATGGCTTCACTGTTAAAATCAGAATTTTGGGGAGGTTTGGAATGGGGAGGGCTTTGAAAAATTCTTTTACTAAAACCAGAATTTGATCAGGTTAAGCATGCTTTATTTTTAATACCCAAATCCATTTTGTGTCTCAAGGTACAGCGGGAGGCTTTCAGAATGGGTACTAGTAAGTGTTGGGGAAAACCATTAGGGAGGTGGAAAGCATAGAATTTAAAAGGCACAGAGAGCACCAATTCTCAATGAAATAGTTTTTAAAGAAGAGTGGGTTGTCTAAATCCACTATAGAACTTGGTTGTTAATCTTATGTAGCTTTAAATAGGGATGAACTTTTAAAAAACAAAATTCCAAACATTATGTAATTGCAGTGAATTGGATCAGTCAGCTGTAACTGAGGAAACGCCAGAGGGAGAGGAACATCCGCCTGCTGATTCTGAAAATAAGTGAGTACCACCCCTCTTAATGTTCCTTGAGTGCTTCAAAGGTAGTATTACTTTGCCTTTAACCTCTCTCATGTATTCCTACTTCTGTTTTGCCAAATCCAGATTATATTTTCTTCAGTAGATATGAAATTATCCACAGCGCTGCTGAAAGACTCTTTAAAAACTGTATGTCTAAAAATTGTTATCTTGAAATTGTTCGTTAGTGTCATGCAGGCTCTTAGATAATTTTCAGATTTAGTTATTAATGATCAGTTCTAATACGCTTAGGTTCTTGGGATTGCAACTCCTAAGTACCAAATGCAAAAGCATCTGTGCTCATAACTGGGTAGAACCACCAAGCAAAAGGGACAAAATGTTCTTCTGCCGGTGGAAAGCAATGTTTTTTACAACACAGTTTTCAGGACAACTGGTTTTGGCGGTGTGACTAGCCTGTAGAGGAAAGGTTGTGTGTCTTTCATTCTCCGGCTTCTGTGTGTGCAGGCAATTTTCAAAGAAGTCACTCAGTTGCTTCTCATTCCACTTGGACACTGTTGCAGAAGAAACCAGGGACTAGATGAATGAACACAGAGTAACTAGAGAAGCAGAACGAGCAGTAGGGATACTTGCAGTTGATGTAAAAATGTGATACAAATATTTATGGTAGCATAGTACAATAAAATGTTTTATTTTAATGAGGAATGTGCTTTATGGTGAATTCAAAAGAAAATGGCAAACAGGTAAGATAGAATTTTGAAATACTTGTTTGTCCGATATTTCTAACGTGGAGTTTGCTATAGCTTGATTTCCTTATCAATAACTTTGGTTAGTGGTAAAGAGGGTACAATTACTGTGTAGAGAATAAAAAATTGACTTAATTTAACTAAAAAAAAAGACTAAACTGTATTACTTCTCCCAGGTTGTGGTGGTCCAAGGTTAAGGTAATCTTGTACACAGAAGTAGTATGAGAATTTTTTAAGGAATTACAGCTTGAGCTTTGGTCAGAAAATGCAAGCTAGCTAGCTTAAAATTAAGTGTATTGGAAATCTGGATATATTAAATTTGTTGTCTGCAGTATTTCCTGGATCGTTATGAGTAGCAGTGTCCTGGTGCTTGACCAGATACTGACCCATCCATGTGCAGATCAGTTATCTGCAAAATTGTCCAGGCTATTTGCATGGCTTTTTTCTTCTTCCTCAAATCTGCGGAAAATGTGTACTCTTTTCAGGTTCAAGCATAATGCATCTGTTGTAATCCATCAGTTGTCTTTATAGAAAAGCATCTTTACATGTTAGTTTTCAAGTTGGCTTGTTTGGTGTGGACCTCTAACCTAAATGTTTCAGCAGAATTGTAGGATGTTTTACTGAAGTAAGATGTGCAGAATGCCAAGGGGAATACCTTTGCCTTGAACAACAAAAAAAATGCTTCTGAATATATATACCATGTCAAAAATCATTCTGTCCTACAGAATGAGAAAAAATTGAAACACAGTAATTTTGACGTAAAACCTCTGCGTTATTACATCAAAAATATGGCTACAAAATTAAGATCTTTTAAGTTGAGGCTTTCATGATATTTCTGCTGCACATACATGGCACTAGTTTTCTATAAATCAGAAATTTAGTTGCATAAGCACACTGAAGAATGACTAGAGGATTGGCTGTAGTTGGAACATGATCTGTTTATTGAGCATAGTGGTTGTGTGTTTTACTTAAAAATAGCTCTTTGGCAGAAGGCAGAGGCACGAAAGATTTACAGTGAGGTGATATATCGCACAAGTAACTAAGTTGTATGCTGGGTTTTTTTTCAGGGTAGCTGAAAGTAAAAATTGTTTCAGTTAGCTGGGAAATTAATAATTGATTTGGTTCAATAAAGGAAGCAGACTATCCAAAGCTGATTAAATTCTGTGTTTTAAAAAACTAACATGCTTGAAAATTGTGGTAAGAACAAGCTCTCTCTCGGGGCCTTAACTTGAATCTTTGGGAGAGAGGTATCTCAAAAAGGGGGGAAAAGCTGCAAACAAGTCTGTTGCAGAAGTTAGGCTTTGATATTTGTAAAGGAAATTGTCATTAATGTGGAGAATAGACAGCATGGGTCAGTGTTAATTTTAATGTTCTGCTGTGCTTGCCATTTAGTTGGCTTAAAGGTATCTGACTTTTTTGGGCACTCTGACTGAAGGAGATGAGTTTTCATGTGTGCTTTCTGAGTGGCAGAAGTGAGGGGGTTTTATATACACCTCAACTGTTAAATACTTGACAACCTTTTTTATAATCTGATGCCGGTTAACGACTGATTTTGAATTTGTTGTATCTAGAATGTGAGTTCTAAGTCATGATCATAATATCCATGAATTTACTGCAGAGAGAATGAGGTTGAAGAAGTTAAGGAAGAAGGTCCTAAGGAAATGACCCTGGACGAGTGGAAAGCTATTCAAAGTAAGGATCGTGCAAAAGTTGAGTTCAACATCCGTAAACCAAATGAGGGTGCTGATGGGCAATGGAAAAAAGGATTTGTTCTTCACAAGTCAAAGAGTGAGGAGGTAAAGTGATTTTCAATATTTGCTAGTATCCAGACTGTATAGGTTTTTCTATTGATACGTGCTTCTTAGAGTGGGAGCTCCATTCTTTGAGACACTGACCTGTAGCTAAGATTTTGTAAAGCGGGAACAACATTTCTCTTAATAAAACTGAAGTTATGCAGTAGCATAAGTAGCCATTCTTACTGTGGTTGGTTTTAGCAGTTGATCTGTACCCTTAGGTTGGTGTATACTGGGATATGATCTAGAGATAAGATGGGAATACTGCTGCATCTGGGCAGGCAACTTTGTAAGGACTGTCTCTTGGTGAGCATTTTAGAAAATGTTTGTCAATACCAAATCATTTCTTTGCTTTTTATGCAGTACACAAGATTTATGGTGCTTGCTAAATGTGATGTAAGCTTGAAGGAATACTGGTCGTGCCTCAGAGACCTTAATACTTAAACTGTATATCTTAAGTTTGTAACATAGGTATCTTCTAATTTTGTAATACTATATAGACAAGTGTCCTTGAAGCTTTTGAGAAATCAGGTGAAATACATTTGTATGTTCCAGTGATACTCAACATAGTTGCTATAGAATTATTTTAAAATTATAGTTTCGCAAGCATACTCATTTCAGTCATTGCAAAATTTTGGTTATTCTGTTCCAAGATAGTGAGAGTGCCAAAGAGAGACATACTCTTTCACTGCAGAAGGGAGGGAAGAGCCGAGAGCTCTGTTTTCTAATGCAGGGCTGCCGTAAATCTTTGTTTTTAACACTCTGTAGTATCTTAAGTGGCCCACTGCTAATCCATGCCCTGCAACTTTGTATACCAGATGGTTCTGACTCGCTTTGAAGTAACTAAATAGTATGGAATATGCTGTTTGGTCTTCTAATATGTATCTCTGCTTTTTCACACCTTGTCAGTTTTTTCTTCTAAGCTGGCGATACAATATAGATGGGGAGGCACTATTCAGTACTTTCCAATGAAAACTCCATTTCTAATCTCATTGAACTCAGAATGAGTTTGGTTTTGTCGCAATCATGTTGTTTTCTTTTCTTGCTGAGTAAGATAGTTCTTTAAATGATTGCATATCTTTTTGCTTACCTTAAGCTGTTCAGTGTTTGAAGTGTTCATTAAATACCACTTTCTCTGGCTTGTGTGTAGAAAAGGGAAACTGAGTTAGATTTAATGTTGCTGTGTATTAAAAGAGTAGATTTAAGCAGAAGTATTTATGTACTTTACCAAGATTTACTTGTAGTCCTGGCAAGTCCCTCCCCGACCCCAGTCTCTCCAAAGCAGACTTGTTTGACATTTGGTCAGCTGAAGACAGTCTTTTTTAACATATCTGCATGTATGATAGTATAATAAGATGGTGGTACTTCTGAGTAATTTAGAAGCTAGAAAGATCCATACTGTATATTCCATTCAAAAAATGAATCAGTAGTTAACTCAGAAAAACCCAAACAAAACCAATGAGAATAACTAATCAAATTACTTTCATGGAAGAACTGACATCATTAGTAGATTGCTCTATTTGAGAGGTGTATTCAGTTAACTTCTCTTCAAAGAAATGAGTCAGATATATTTAACACTTAGGAGAAGTTAACAGCTCCTTGCCGTATAAGCACAGAAGTGAGATATTAGCAAAACTGCCTTTAGGTCTAGGTGCTTTTAGCCTGCTTTTATGGCATGTCCAGGAGATGTCTCTCCCCATTTCACTTATTTATTGTTCACTGATTCCTTGGGAAGCAGCATGGGATTTTTTTGCGAAGTATTATAGCAGAATAGCTCTATAATACAGGCATTAGGAAAGCCTTCACTGCAGCTCCTTTGTGAGCAGGTTTAGAAGGTGGAATATTTAGAAGTTAGGAACAAAACCTACCAGTCACCTGCTGTTCTTTCTGTTTGTCCTTTTGGACATACTTGTGAGTCATGAAATTAAAGTTGATGTAAGGTTTCTGTGATTCTTATTGATATAGAAGGGAGCTGATGTGTAGAAGTGACTTGGTTTATAGGTAAATTCTGGTTTTCAGTCCCAAATCTTTTGTACTCTTATGGCTGAAAAATTACAATGTGCCTCAGTAGATTTTCTCAGAAATTTGAAGTGTTGTGATGACCACCCTCATTCCTGTAGTTTGAGAACTACTGGGAGAATGCCCTAGGAGTCTGTGGGAAAAGGGAGTATGAGGCTCTAGTACTGTTCATCTGCCTTAGTCTTGTGAAAGAGCTGTCGTCGTCGTCGTCCTCCTCCTCCTCCTCCTCCTTGCACCCTTCACTGAGGGGTGAAACGCTTGATGCTGTCTGGGGTCTTTCCTCTCTTTCATATTTGCTTTGCAATTACTAGAAAGTGATACTTTGTATAAAATGAACTCTTAGTACTGTCTCAGATTCTTGCTGGTTTAATATGAAATCCATGTGTATTGGCAGCCCTAGTCTAATGAGACTCTTTCCAGGAGATTGGGTTATGCCATAAAATAGACATCCTCTTTTTTCCTTCTCTGCAGCTGGTTTAGTGGCTTGAGTCTTTTAAGTTCTACTGGTACAGCTGAACAAAAAGTGAGAAAGAGTTACGTTGTGGAGAGATCCTAAAATTTGTTCAAAAGCTTGGATGCAAGTCTCCTGGAAAGATTGATAACACTAGTAGATCAGTTCCTATTCCGTGTCTGCTGTGCTGTGCCTCTTTCCTGTGCCATCAAACTTTCTTGCTAATCTAACCACTTCCTTAGAGGAGGTTGCAATGGGAGACTGAGAAATATGTTTTGGAAAATAATAGTTCATCTCCTCAAAATTTGGAGGAATGACTCTTGAATCGAGGCTGTGCAGAAACCTTTTCTCATTAACAGTAATTTTAAGCATCCCACCCTCTTATCTGTCTAGCTCTGTATGCAGTGTGCCTGATGTATTGAGGTGCTAGAGATCAGCCTGCATGCATGGTCTCTACTATGGTTTCCAGCAGCTTGTGTTAAACTTTTTTGGTATCGATCTGAGATTTCTCTTGTCTCCACGCTTGTGGTATAGTCCATCCTCTAGTCTTTGTGGATGCTTGCACAGCTGTTGATCTCATCCTTTTGCTGCTTCATGTGCTCAGTGACATCTGTATCCGGCAAGTTCATGTGACCTTATTGTTGTTTCTGTATGTAGTTGAGTCTCATTTCTTCCTTTTGTTTTCTCCCTTTGTTCCTTTTGTCACTTTGGCGTGGACACGCAACTTTCATCAGACAAAGGCGATGACAGAAATGCAGGGGAGTCTGCTGGAGTCAAATGAGGTACTGATCCTTTATATCTAACTGGTAATACCTGTGTTTTGATATGAGCCCCTTCTGAAATGAAGGTCTGGATATTAAGAAGTCACAAAAATAGAGAATACAAGTAGATACAATATGGAGCTCTTCTGTCCATGCCTGTTGTCTAACTGTGCACCATATAGGAGCCTTCATAATTAGTACCCCTGCTCCTAATTGAGCTGAATTCAAACCTTATCATAAATGCTTCTATCATGAGTCTCTTTATTTTTTGTTGCTGTTGTTTTTCCATATCTCACTGTCTGCTTTGGCCCCCTTTCTGTTAGTAGCTTGTTCTTGATTGTTGACAGCCTTCCCCAAGACCTGTAAGTGCAGCAATGCCTTTGAGAAGCTATCAGTTATTAGATCAGAGCACTACTGAGAGTTGCCAATACGTATAAATTAAATGCTTCCAAAGATGATTCAGAATAAGCAATTTGTATGGTATGTCTTTGTCTGTTGTCACCTAAGCGTTAGAAGAGTATGAGGAGAACATGGCAAGTCTTCTATTGGTGTTTCAAATTAGCTTTAGTTATTTTGGATAAAGCAATCATTGGTTTACATACAGAATTTGCTATTTGTTGGGTTTAGTGGTTAAACAAAAGTTAAGTTGTGGAAAATACAATGGTTTTGGTAGACTGTAGTGGTTTTTTTTAAGCAATAACAGTGTAGGGAAGGAAACGCACAGAATTATTCTACAAAGCCACTGATACTACCTCTCAGAAAAAAGAATGTCATACAACTACTAATATGTTGAAAATATCATTTCAGTACCCTGCAGTGATCAAAACTGTAAATAAAATATTAAGTAATAGGAAAGGAGTGAAAACCATAACAAAAGGTATTGTGTACTGTTTTACAAATTGTTGGTGTACTTACATTTGGGTAGTGCCATGTCAGGCTGAGATGTGGAGTGACTTTTCTCTGAGAAATAACTGCTTAGGCTGACTTCCTAAGTTTGGAAAAGAGGTCTTTGAGGGAAGGGTGTACAATTCAAATCTATAACATCAGGAGTGGGATGGGGGCCAGCTGTTACATGGAATACATACCAATGAAATATGTTTGAAATAAAGCAGCATGGAGAGGTATTTCTCATTGTGCCTAATTAAATTGCAGTGCTGTCCACTGCAAGACATTGTGGAGGCCAAATGTACAACTGGGCACAGAAAGGGGTAATTACATTGGTGGGGGAGAAGGCTCTTTATGGCTCTGTACATTATGGTGCTTGTGACTGACTCAAGGAATCCCTGAAAGCAGCTTTCAGCCTTTTGACTGCAGACCTCTGCATATCCATTGGCTGCCTTATGAAGGATCCACAAATGGTAATTAAAGGGTATAGGGCTTAATGGCACAATACATTGCCTTTGAAACAAGTCAGCATATTGCGTAATTACACCACAAGAAAAGTAAGTTCTAGTCAGGTAAGCTTAAGCTTGCACATGGCAATTCTGTAGGAAAACCAAGAAAAGTAAAAATTGCTGTGCCAGAAATTAGGTGGATATAGGAAAAGAAAGAGTTGTATGTTGTCACATTTCTAAAACGTGATGATTGGGCCTCGTAAGAGGCAGAGTTCTGGGCTAGATAAACCCTTGGTCTGATTCAGTGTGGTCAGTTTTACATTTTGTGTATGATGATAGGTGTCAAAAACTGACTTACTATGTGGAAAAATTAATTTTGCAAAATAGGAAAAATAATTAATTTTAAAACACTTGCTTCTTTTTGTGTTCAGTGTGTAATAATTTGAAACACTCAAATGTGCTGAATAGTAGCATTTATGGTGTTAGATGTAACTCTTTGGCCCATACCTTGCTCCTCAAGGCTCAGGTTTCTCACTGACAACCAACCAGCTGTAAGAGATTGTTGTGTCATGGCAAAGGTGGTCAGAGTCATGTTTTTCAGTGTAATTAGTGAGACTGGTTCTCTGTTTTCAGCATTAATGTTTTAGTGACTTCAGTTACATTGCGTTTGAACTTGTTTGTGCCTCATTCGCTGTTTGTTATGGCCAATACAAACCAGTAAGGGATTCTTACCATCTCCCATGTTTTAAATATTTATACAGGGCTAAGCAAATGAGAAAGTGTAAAGTACTCATTGAGCAAAATAAAGATGGGTTACCAAGTAAGTATTTAAAAAGAATGAAATGAATTGATAGAACCTGAAGATTTCTCAGGATACGAAGTGAGAAGAGCAGCAATGCTAGAATGCTGTACTGGCTTGGTGATAGTCATTTTCGTCTCAGATAAACTTAAAATTTGTTCCTCTGAAGGAACCCCAGAGCTTTCCTGAACTATCTTTGAAATGCAAAATACCTTTGTTTGCTCAAGTGCTTATTTGATTACCTATATGTGGTTTTGTCATCTGCACAAATGGTATAGCTTGATTCCTAACAATTCCTGCCCTGTCTATTAACTTGAATCAATCAAGGTAATCAATCGTCAATTTGGGAGTGCATTTGGAGGTGAACACGCATGCTGTGGTGGTAAGGGTGCAGCTACAGATGAAAGAGTTTTTGGTGATTTTTCATACTCACGGAGAAACACTCATTTCAGGCTCATGCTGAGGACTCTGTGATGGATCACCACTTCCGCAAGCCAGCAAATGATATTACATCCCAGCTGGAGATCAACTTTGGAGACCTTGGCCGCCCCGGACGTGGTGGCAGAGGGGGACGGGGTGGCCGAGGGCGTGGTGGCAGGGCCAGCCGTGGAGGCAGAACTGACAAGGTGAGTAGCTACAGCTTTCATCTACAGAAGAGTTTAGTTTCAGTTGTTGTTAGGATTTTCCTATAGTTAGTTTCAGGCGTCTTCCTTGTTTCTTAGGGAGTTGCTCTAACAACAAACACTGCATTTTAAAACCAAGTAAAGTGTCTGTTCTTACAAGTTTACTTTAAACTAGGTTACTGTTAGGACAAAAGGATGAATGTTTTAGCAGTGTTCTTACTAAACACAAAAAAAAGACAGGGTGGGGAGTAGGTTGGAGTAAAAAAAAAGTGTCCATCCTTGAAGGTTGTATCTAAACACAAAAAAATTACTCTTCAGTGTGGACAGATCTGAATTTACTATGAGATGCTTTTGTTTGTGCCAGAGCAGAACTGCAAGTGTTAGAGCAGTTATTTTCAGACACAGTCAGGATGGTATATCTGCATTGTGACCTGTTGGGGGTGAAAGACTGGTTTTATGGCTGCATGTTGTTATCTTGAATTTGAGGAATTTAGATTTTGTGTGGAAATAGGACTCTTACTGTTTGGTTTGGGGTTTTTTTTCCTAATCTGCAGTAACTTTTTTTTCTCCTCTAGTCCTAAAGCCCTAAGGAAATACTCGGGACTAAGTACTGAATGGGGTTGGGGAGCGAACATGTAAAGCTGAAGTACCGTAGTATAGCTACAGTAAAGATTTGATTTAATATGGATCATTATTTGGCTTAAATACATCCAATCAAATTGTTCTTCACTAGAAAATTAGTTCAGTCTGTGTGGTGTGGCTTTCTTCACATAGACCAGACTTGCTTATTTTTGTCTCGTGTAGGGCAATGACTTTGTTTCCTCTTTTACACTGGGTTACTTTAAGTTTTAGGCTTATTAGTTAGAAAACACTCTCCTGATATCAATATAAGAAAATATTAAGGAATTGCTATTAAATGGTGGTGGTGTTTGCTCTGAGTTGTTTCACTAATAGGGCGTCTTGCTTCTTCAAGAATGATGTCATAATGTAGTTAAAAACTTTTGAGATCTGCAGCTTATTTTATGTTGACTTTGTTTATTTCCTTCCAGTTGGTTAAGGAGTTTGACGTGATCCACACACCCAACCAGGTTGGTGGTCTCTGGCACTTACATTACCTGTGAACAAGGCCCTCCTGTTGCAGGGACTGTAACTCCCCTCCTGCAGTGGATTGGCTTTTTTGGCTTGCTTTCTGCTTTTGTGTAATGACCAACTGGAGATACTAAGGCTATAGGCTTAAGACCCTGCTGTTACTTTTTAACTCTAGTTTGTGGGCTGGGTGCTTCTGCAGTGTCTTCGTCTTGCCTATAGACGTTGATACAACTTTTATTGGAATGGGTTAAATATATCTGTCTTGATAAATGAATATATTTACAGGAAATTCCACTATCCTGGCCTTTCCTACTCTTCTCTTCCACATTCCTCTTGAAGTATTCTAGAATACTTAATTTCTGCATTTCATTGCAGCACTGTTCTTTAGGTGTGGCACAGAGCCTTTTAAAAAAAAAAGTCTGTTAGGGAAGTACTGAGGAGATTCTTGGTTAATGTGTATGAATTTGTAGGGCTAGGTTGCACAACAATTCTTTTTATCAACAGGTAGTTTGTGACTGGGAAAAGATAAATGGAACTTAATTTGTGCTACAGACAGGTCTTTTCTGTAACACTTCAGTCATGTCCCTCAGTAAGAATTGATGGCTATGCGCTAGTAGAATAGCATAAACCCACATGCAGGGATCTCTTTAAGAGTGGAAAAAGAGATGTACTTGTAACCTTGTGCGATAATCACGTGCAAACATGGTCTGTTTGTCTATAATGCCTCTTCAGATAACTTTGATTCAAAAGGTAGCATAGGAGACTTTCTGGTCCTTGGAATAAGAAAAAATGTTGCTTATCATGGGGGGAAAAAAGTTGCTCTGGTAGTAATTTGTTCAGTACTAGACTGCTTACTCCACTGTAGTGTGTGTACCTCTTTGAAACCTGGTATTTCCCTATTGAATAGGGTTCAGGTTAAAGTAGTTTTAAGAAGGAAGAATTCCCACCCTTGTTTGTCTGGGGTGCAGGGAGTCCCCCTGTCTGCAGCTGCCCTGTGCAAGCGCCGCCCAGTCTGTCTGCACCGGGACAGAGGCTTAACCTTGTTGCTGGGCCCCAGCGCGTGCCCACAGTTGAGCGGTGCTAACATCTCGCACTGCCCAGCTCAGCTGTGTGCTGGGCCGTGTTTGCCTGGCGAATGGAAGGACTTGGTAATGTGTGAAGAATTAGAAATGTAGTAGGGCTTGATGCCACTGAAGGTAATAACTTTCTGATGTTTCTCTTTCAGTCAAGTGCTTCTGCTCCTGATGTAGATGACCCAGAGGCTTTCCCAGCTCTGTCCTAAACTGGATGTCATAAGCCAACCCTGCCCTCGTTGGGCCTTCCTCTCCGAGGCTTGCATGCTTAAGGATCCTAAACAACTAAGAAATTTAAAAAAAAAAAGAGACTGTCATTCATACCATTCACACCTAAAGACTGAATTTTATCTGTTTTGAAAATGAACTTCTCTCGCTACACAGAAGCAACAATATGGTAGTCAGTTTTGTATTTAGAAATGTAATGGTAGCAGGGATGTTTTCATAATTTTTTCAGAGATTATGCATTCTTCATGGATACTTTTTTGTATTGCTGCTTGAAAATATGCGTTTCCAAACTTGAAATATAGGTGTGAACAGTGTGTACCAGTTGAAAGCTTTCACTTCATTTGTGTTTTTTTTAATTCAGGATTTTAGAGATTTTCCTCAAACTACAAACTGGGTTTTAATTATTGCACACTATTTCCGTTTCCTTAATTCCCGTTTAGCAGATTTTTTTTATCAGCCCGTGGTCTTTTGGAATATGTGAAATTTTAATTGGGCAGACTGTTAGTGCTGTGTGGAATACTAACTCCTGGAGTACTTTAGTTTTAATGCTTAATTTCAGACTTGGAAAAACAGTCATTTTTCATCTATGTTTGGTAGTCTGTTTACGCAAAATCTTTATACAAAATTGATACCAGATACTTGAAAAAGATTCAAAGCATATTGGTTTATAGTTAAATACCTGTGTATTGATCCAGCAATGACGTGTGGATAATTGGTCTAAACAGTTTTTTTAAATTAATGTATTACACCTTTCACTCACCCTATTTACCTTTATTCCCTCCTCCTCCTCCCTTCAACAGAACAAGATGCTTTGCTGGCCAAAAAAAAAAAAAAATGTTTTTAAATTATCTATGCTTTTTCTTTGAGAGGGTACCCTGTAGATTGGAGCAACCTTTCCTGTTGCTGGAGCTGGGAGGTGGGGGAAGGTGGTAGCTGTTGCTCTGGTAGTCTGTCTGGACTTCGGCTGGGACGTGGAATTTAGCAGCACAGTCTGTTGACATGAGTACATCAGTACCTGATGTATTCGCAGCACTGCTGCGACAGTGGCAGGTCTTCTGAAGAAGAAACCAGAGGCCTTGGCTGGGCCTGGCAGGAGGGAGTTTTGCCTTGCCTTGCCTTCAGACAGGGACATTGCAATCTGTGCACGATACAAGAAAAAGATGCAAAACAAAACCCCAACACTTAACCTCTCTGTCAAAATTTTGCTCTGGATTTGTGCAGTGTTTGAGATCTAAGCGTTAGCTGACGAATGTTTTTCAGAGTGCGATTGTAAGAAACCCTTTCTACCCCTGTAGAAATTTGCCGTAGGTTTAATTTAATCCCTGTGAACAGGATTATCACTTCAGTACACAAAAGGAGTTGAGAGAATGAAGAGGGTTTCTTAGGGTTTTTATCTGCAGCATTTGTTAGGAGACAAGAAACAGGTTTCTCATTTTATTTAATGTTTTACACTTTGGACAGCTTATAACATATTTGTAGTTTCTTAACTAGGTAGATAGAAAACAAAAGGTAACGCCCTATTTTTTTAAAAGCTGTACAGGACAGGCAAAAAGTATTGGAGACCTTTGAATATGAAATATCGAACTCCTTAGCTGTGGTGTTTAGCTGGCTTGCTTTATCTGAACTGTTTTCTACAAAAGTTTTTGTTGTAAACCACTGTTAATATCATTGGATTAGACTTTTTAGTGCACTCACCTATAGTTTAAAGTTCCAGGTTGTGAGAAGGAGGCAAGTTTTCAAACAGTGGATGGTAAAATCTCTTGGTTTGTTTCTCCTGACTCTAAGCAGATCTTACACAGGTGCTCAGTGGCGGGGCTGTTGGAGGTCCAGCACTGAGTTGTTCCTCTTCCCTCTCCCTTTGTGGTTTGGTAGAATGTGTTACAGTTTCAGCATTAGGGACACCTTGGATAATGCAGTTAAATGAACCCCTTGATATACAGAAACACACTTGCGGAAAAGCTTTCTCTGTAACATAAACCCTCCTCCCCGTATCCAAACTGTATATTTGCTGCTTCGGTTGCCATTCAGCCTTTTTTTCCAGATGACTTCTGGGCCAGCCAGCCAGTCGTTTGGGGCCCTGCTAGCCGGACTTGGTCAGAAGCATTCCCTTCTCCTGCTTTAGAGCATAGAGCAGTTTCCCGAATGGCATGTCGCATACAATTTTCAAGACAGCTTGTACTTACAATTGGTCCGTCTGCTGTTCTGATAGATGTAAATTTGCCTCTTTCAGTCCATTTGTGTCAAGAACTAAAACTGTGAACATAATCTCTTTAATATTGGTGGGTGTTAACTGAAATAAAGGTTTATTTTCATGCTCTTTTAAAAATGTCATGAAAACACATGGAGATGAAACCACTTACTAGATTCATAGCGTCTCATCTAGATTCTGCCCCAAGTGGTCCAGTCTGCCTGTGGCAATGGTGCCCAGGCATTTTCATTGCCAGGAATGGACTTTGCCTTGGGAAAATGTCTCACGAGTAGCTTATTTACGATTAATGAGCTTGCTCTTTAGTAACGTTTTCTGTCCTCTTGCTTGCTACTTTCGCTGTCACGCCAAATCCAGAGGACTAGACCTTTTAAAATCCGAACAATTTGAAAAGAATGGTCAGCAGAAAAAGTTGGAGAGAAACAGAGAGAACCACATGGTGCAAATTGGCTTTAGAATGTAATGATGGCAAGGCTTGAGCATGAAAGTTCATCTTACAGATTGAATGCAACTGATGCTGGGAAGAAACAGGACTGATTAATAAATGCAAGTGTTAGCTGTGTGGGAAAGGGCATGAATTCTTCTGAAACATCAGAAGTCAGTGTGACTATATGGTGTTTGCAGTTTGAGGAGTTGAGACCACTCTTACCTGTAATGACTCTTTGCCCATGGAGATTGGTTTGCATAGCCATGCCTCTTGTTTTAATAAATGCAGGACATACGCCTAAAGCTGACACTTCCAGCACTTGCTAACCTGCTTCTTTTCTAAAATCATTACAAGGACCATGTTAACTTCATTTTGTACTCCTGGTTTGCATTTGCCAGATAACAGTCTCCTGCCCAGGCTCAGGGTGTGTTTGAGCAAGTGCCGAGTGCCCTGATGCGGTGGTTGGCAAGTCCCCTGCTAGAAAAGCCAAATGTAGTATTCTGGGTGAGGGGGTGGTGTAACCTGACTGGGGGGAAAATGGTTCATTAGCCCTTACTGGGAGACTTTCAGGTAGGAGTTACAAAAGTTTGGTTGTTGTCCTACTAGTGATGCTATTTGTCTCTTGAAGTTGGAGTAGGACATTATGTGAAGCCCTACATGGCAATTTATCTAGAGACTTGAAGAGCAAGGAGAAAATCCACTCTAGTGTTCCGCTGTCCATATGTTGAAGTAGAAGATCAATATGCAGAAGTAGATGAATGACAAAATAGTGCATTTTTTGCCTTTGTTTTTTAAATACCTTTCTTTGGCAATAGGTGTCTTAATTTGGTTGTACACAGCTGACTTGAGGTACCGATTTGTCTGCGATGCCCAGCCAGAATCCTCTTGCCAAGGTGGTTGCCAGATAGGGTATGGAAAGCACGAAAATGGAGTTCTGTTGTCTTGGATGTCTGACCCAAGTCAGAGTAAAATGTTTGCATTCAAGTGACACCAAGCCAGTCTTCACAGGTGGGAGATGTCTGTGTACAAGGCTGGAGATCAAACCTTGTAACCAGCTGCTTGACCCAAAGAGCAAAATGGCAGAGCTGGTACTTTGCAAAAGATCCTGTGTGCTTTGTGTAGCTGATGGTGTGAGTGGCCTTGTGTGGACGTGGAGAATGGTGCTTCACTGCCTTGCCAGAGACTGGTCTGGGTGTAGTTTTTCTGCCTTACATATGTTATTTTCACAGGTGAAATACCTGATGATGAAAAAAAGGCAGTGCAAGAGGAGGACATAAAAAGTGAGAATAGCTTTGTTAGCCTAAGCTCTCACTAAGAAAGTGGCCGCGGGTTTGTTCCAAGCAACGAAGTGCGGTGGTGGCTGCCCCCGCTTTGCTGGGCTGTGGCCAGCTGTGTGGCTGGAACCCACGGGCTGGTCACTTATCCAGGGCTGATGCTTGCGGGGCTGCAGGGGTTAATGCACTTTGGCTCAAGTTGGAGGGCATGCAGAACTGCCCAGTTAGGTGTTTCTGACAGATGAGTTGGAACATGCTGTCACTTCATTCCCTGGAAGAGAGAAAGCAAGTAGGAGCTTACGGGGTTGTTGGGGTGTGTCTTCCATATTTCAGCAATGATTACAACTTCAAGATAAGAAAATAAACGTGAAGACTTGAGGTGTGCTACATGGTTGTCACCTGTGTGCAGTGTCTCAGCTCTGGGTAGTTGTACAGCTGTTGATGTGTCTTCCGTGTTGGCAGGGAGCGGTGAACCCCTTGGCTTGCTGGGGTGCACCGCAGGAGAGGAGGTGAGCGGGGCCGGCACTGGTGCTCGTGGGTGGACAGCTCAGTGTGAGCTGAGGCTGCTTCGGTTTGTGTCTGTTTGCTGCCCTAGGGTGTGAGCTTGTCCACAGTTACTGATAAGTATGCTTGAGCTGTTTGATCTTCACCCATGCAGTGCTGCTGCAAAGGTCATCATAACACTGAGTAAGAGGTGAAGGAGCTTTATTTTACTTGCACATTCTTTACTGGGCAGAGTGAAGGTAAATCAGATATGGTATTGGTTTTACTGCAGTCTTTCAGTTCAGCAATTTGAATTGGTACATGCCCAGCATGTCCAGTTGTGTTTGGGATTTGTACTTGACAAACTGCAGGATTTCTGTTGTCTTGTATGGAGAACGATGAAAAGACTTGCTTCTGTCCTTTCTCCTAAGAAAGCACCTGAAGGTCTGTCTGGCCCGGCGAGATTGTGGCACTTGCAGGGCAGCGATGCAGAGCAGAAGGGAAGCGTGTCGGGACAAGATGGTCATTGCTACTTACGTGCTTTTTTGTGCAGCAGTTCCTTTTAACAGTGGACCACTGTTTACCTTTGTCAGACTTCGATGAAGATGCTAAAAGGGGTGGCTGCTCTGCCGATCGCTTGTGGACTGCTGGTAAAAGCTGTTTTCACGTGGAAGTGCATCTTCCCCTGCTGTCTTGTCTCAGCACGTCCATGTCTGAGCTGTGACCTTGAGCATGGAGGTCCTGGGCCAGTTTGGAGGTGGCATTGAGGATGCAAACAAGTCCCAAGGTTGAAATCCTATCCCAAAATACAACTCAGAACTAAATTTCTGGTAACTACATGAGTAGGGCTGCATTGCAGAGCTGCTGCAAAGCCTCCTTGTATGTGGTTTTATTGGGAGCGTGCAGATCAAAAAATCCTGCCAGCTTTGACACTCCTATTGAAAGTGTGGGTGGAGGGGGGGGGGAGGGGGCGTGCGTACATCGCTTGCATTGGCACTGTGGTGAGGCAGACTGTGTGCTATGTCTTAACGAGTACGTGCACCTCTTGAGCAAGAGGCTGTGTCGTGTGCATTTGCTGGCACATCTGGGAATTGTTTTTCTTCAGTGCACAATTTCTGCCGTGAGCGTGGTGAGCTCATGCCAAGTGGTTGGGCAGTAAGGGTAAGTATTCTCGTCCTCCAGTGATTGCCGAGTTACCTGGCAGGAAGAATAAGTTTTGCCGCAGCCGTGATATGCGAAGGATCCTTTGGCATGTGTGGGAGAGGTCGTGGGCAGCGTCCTGCCACAGGTGAGCTATGGGGTACATGCAGGGACCGTGCTCCCTGTGCTGGGAGGGTGGAGGAATGGCTGTGGCGCGCACCCAGCACAGGGGGGCCGTGCGAGCGCTGTAGCGAGAACGTGCGTCTCGGAGGCGGTCTTTCTGCTGCAGAGGAGCCCTCGAGTGTGCACGGGGAGATTGCCGGACTGCAGAACGCCAGAGCTGTTACCTGGAGTGCTGCTGCTCCTGCTTCTCTCCTCTTGCAACGTTTCCCTGCAGCGCCTTTCCCTCTGCTTTGGGAAAGCAGTTTCCTGGGCAGTAGCTGTTTTCAGTCTCTTTCTCTTCCTTGGTTCCTTATCCCCAAGAAGCGACTTTCAGGAGTGCCGCACACCGTCATGCCCCCAGTTTTGATTGCAGGCTCCAACTACTGAATGTCTTGGCCAGACTGTGAGGCCAGGTTGTTTGGGGGGGTTTGTGGGTGTCCGGTGGGAGCTGGCAGCGAGTGGTGTGCTGGGCCCCCCCGGGCTGCTGGCTGCTCAGGCAGCTGAGCTGCTCTGCCTTTACGAGGACGCATCTCTTTCCTAGGAGTACGTGCGACTGTGGGCTAACAGCTAAATCATTGCTGATGGTTTTATTTTGTTTTCAATACACAGAAACAGAAGACCGGAAAGCTAAGGTTTGAGAAGAGCCAGGGTGCTTGTTATCACTTGTGCTGATCAAAGGGAAACGCTCTGGGCATTGCAGGGAAGTGCAGAGAGAAGTCACTGAAAACTGAACACGAGGAGAGCTGGTGCCAGGGCTTGAATTTCACATTCCTAAGAAACCTTAAAATTCATGTGCACACAGGTATTTTCATGGACTCCCACCCATTGTAGAGGTGGTGTCACAGTCCAGGTGGAGGTACAGACCTTGGCAAACCAAGTAATGTGAATAACCCCAGCCTGTCTGGCGCTGGCTCAGAAGGCAGTGTGTGCCCAATAATTATTAAGTCACAGGCTTGTCCGGCAGTGCCTTTGAACTTGGGAGTGCTGGAGTGTACAGGCCTCCTGTAGAAGGTAACGTAGCCATATCTGGAATGAAAACTGGGGGAACAAGCCAGCACCCAGCACTTTGGTTTTGCTTTTCACTTCAAGCAAAAGGCAGTGGGGAAAGCCACGGCCTTGAGGTAGCAGCCTTGTGATGCAGGTGCATCTCTGTTGCTGCTGTGCAGGGAGACCTTTGCAGGGCTGCTGGGGGCCGCTTCCTCACGGAGTCGGATAACAGCTGTTCGTGGAGGTGCTCCGAGATGGTGGTATCACAGGAGGGTTTCACCACTGGCTTATGCTGCTACTCAACAGCTGTGTAGCCAGCTGCAGATGGAGAGCAGCCACCTGATCCTGGGTAGGAGGAGGATGCTCCAGGTAAGTTCAGATCTGGACTCCTTCATCTCTAGCAGCAATGCTTCAGCTTTGTTTTTAAAGACACCTTGTTCTGTGTATAGCTGCAGCATAGCACTTGAGCTTGACCAGAGAAAACAACAGGAAACAAATTTCAGGCTTTCCAACATTTTATTTATATATACACACATACACTAAACAGAGTCATTAAATGTGTAACACATACTTCAAGCCTGTAATTAGAATACTTCAATAAATGATTAAAATTCTTCTCACCAGTCCATTTGACTTACTGTGTGCATGTGCTGCCTGTTGCTTTTGTTTCTGGTGAGGATTTGTCCTTTCCTGAACAGAGCCACGAACGCAGGCTGGCCCTGGCTGAGTTGCCAGCCCTGCTGCAGCCGTGGCCCTCGGTACCCACGCGAGTGGCACTGGGGACAATGTGACCTAGTGCCAGTGCTGGGGCTGCAGTGAGGAATACTGCCTGTGGGCTGGTGGGCATTAAGTTTAGCACCAGTGGATGCAGGTGGCCCCATGCTGCTTTGTTAACCAGCTGTACACAGCTGGAGGAGCAAGGGCTGCAGCTGTGGTCCTGCTGGGGCTGGGGTGGTGAGGTCTGGCCCTGGCATAACTTCTACTCTTCCTGGGTGAGCGACGATTGAAATGATGGTTAGCCCATCTCTGATTCCTGGGGTGGACCGAGCCAGGCTGAGCCACTTGTGATCAGGCAGTGGGATAGGGGCCTCAGTCAACCCAGGCTGCGTGAAGGCATCTGAGTTAATTAACCTCTCCAAAAGCTGGGTCACCCAGCCCTGGCATTCCTGATCTTCTGTCTTTAATTCTGCCTAAGCATGCTGGGTGGATGAGGAGCTGCTGTATTGTACAGTAAGGTGTGACTTGCAGTGCTGGAAAAGTTGGTGAGTTGGGTTTTTTTACCACTTAAAGGTGTCAGATGAAAGTTACTGGACTGGCTGTACTGAAATACTTCAGTAAAGTGCAAAAAATCAGGCCAGGCTTACATCAACCTGACTGCCTACCTTGTGAAAGAGCTGCAGTTTATTTTCACCGTATCCAAAGTAAGATTCCCTTCATAGGAAAGTACGGTTGTCAAAAAAGTTGTTGGGAAGATGGAGAGCGGATTGCACTCGAGTTCAGGATGGTCTTCAGTAGTGTCTGTAACCCGGGGTAGGTACCCAGTGGCTTTGTCGATGACGGGGTTGGCGATGTACTCAGAAATGGTCTGCGTGTGCTCCGTCACCACCACTATCCTCTTGTAGAGGTCAGGAAGCTGCTGCTCATAAACCTCTCCGTCTGCCGTGCTGGGCAGAAGCTTGTACTCCGGCTCCTTGTGCCCCAAGCTGCTCTCCAGTGGCCAGTCATCGTTCCCTCCGCTGCCAACGCTGCTGAAGAGGAGCTTGTCCTGGAGGGCCAGGGGGTCGATCTTCACAAAGGCTTCCTCTACTTCGGTTGTTTCGGGCTCTTCAAAGCTGCCGGCGCTGTGCAGAAACAGGCTGGAGGACAAGCTCAGCTCGGCCTGTGGAGGGGCATGTGCCATGCAGGGATAATTAATTATGTGATTGATAACCTGTGACCTCCCACCCCCACAATGCAAGCATCTCTCACACAGCAGCTGATACTGCTAAAAATTAAAGATCTCTGCATTGTTCTTGCATTTAATTTGCCCAATACATCCTACAGTCTGACGTGGTATGAGAACAGAGCTTATCCACTATCAGAGATTGCTGGATTTGCTGTATTAAGAGATTAGTGACTTGCATGGCTGCAATCACTTTTTCTTCCAAAGGTGGTGGGATTAGAAGTTTGGGGGGGGGGGGGTACAATTTACCTTCATAGACAAGTAGTTCTTAGCCCATGTAGAGTTAGCTGGGTCTGGAATGGCTTTGCTCTGCCACTGTGGCATAAATCCAGAGAGGAGAGAGTGTAATCTGCAGATTGAATAAGTGCAATTAAAAGCATGAATGCTGATACCTTCAGCGCTGACCTGGGATGTGCTGTTTGTGCATGTGGTTACCGAAGGGCTCGGTGTAATTGTGAATCTGCCTTAGGGACCTGCGGAGACCCCAGCTGGGTGGAGAGCAGGTCAGTGTTAGCTGATGGGGCACTGCAGCTCTTGAGCAGATGTAAATGCTGCCCAGCATCTTCCTCCTGCCAGCCTTTGCCAGATGTTTGCCTGCACTAACAGCAGCCCTGCAGGCAGAGCTTGCTGGACATGGCCATGAGCCCCAGTCCTGGAAAATCTCTCTGGGGACATATGCATGTTGCTCTCAAGTAAAAGAGTTTTTAATCTCAGGGTTTAACTTCGCTCCCAGGTTAATTGCCAGGGATTGTACCCCTTCAGTTTTGTTTTGGCAGAAGCAGACCTTAAGCTCTAGGTTAAAAAAATCACAAAGTATTTGGAATAAGGCTATATTTTAAGCTCAGTGGGTGTTCTTATTAACACTTGCGTACTTTGAAACCTTTATTCAGAACAATCCTTGCTGTTCCCCAAGGTGTCCTGAAAGGACGTGACCATCCCTTCTAATAACAATTCCATGTTTTACTGGAACATAACAGATGGATCCACTCACACTTTTCTTGCTGGAGGCATAGAACAAATGCAGGCTGAGAAGATGAAGAAACTGCAGGTAAGCGCAACAGCCATCCAGTCCCCAGCACCTGAAATATGAAACACACATCATTCATCTTTATTAAAAAAATAAAACGATCTAAATATGCTAGTTCAAGTTGGACAACAATTGTGGCCTGGCTAGTGTTTGCACTTGTAAAACATACCAACATTTTTTGGTTCAAAATCAGGAATCCAGATGGACTGTTGGGGACGACAGTATTTTGTAACATAAAGATGTCTACCAATGTCCCTTGAGATGTGCAGTCCACAACCTGAAATGCGCAATTGCTGATCTCTCTTCCAGTACTGAACCAAACATCGACAGAGGACATAAACTTGGGGTGTTGCATGCAGCAGAGAGGTGCTAAGTAGGAAAGATCTTACAAAATCCAGTGCATCTTTAATAAACTGTCAGTGACTGAACTGTGTCTCAGTGAGCACCTTGGCTTTACTGTGCTTGCACTATCTGCTTAAAATGTAATTTTCACAAATCCAGATTTTATACCAGGCGAACTTTTAACTTGTCCAGATTGCTTTAATTTCCTCTCCTGCTCACCTCCCTGCATTTCTCCCACTGTCCCTGGGAGAAACCTGCCTCCAGAGGAGCCCTCCTCCTGTGCTGTGGGGATGAATTTCCTGATGTACGTGACTCGGGAGCTTAAAGTTGTTGTTGTGCCACGTTACTGGGGAGGAAATGCAGCAAAACAAACTTTCTGGTAATACTCAAGTACAAATTTTATCCACTCTCTTCTCTGGGTTTAGTGATCGTTTGTCTTGTCAGAACAAATTTGATCAAAACAATCCATCCTGCAGGACAGAAACCCGGATTGCTGCCGTTAGCTTGGTCAGAAGTCTTTGGGACAAGGTCTTGCTTTTCCATCCCCTGGGAGGCACAGGAAGAGGGACCACACACGTGATGCTGTGCTCCTCAAGAAGGCTCTGAGATCACGGCTGCTTTAGTGACCGCAGGTCCTCAGAGAGCCACCGATCCATGGGAGACGTGGAGGTCAGCAGGACTTTCTGCATGGATACCTGTGCTGGAGCGTGAACCACAGATACCTGGGCCAGCAACTCGAGGGGACCAAACCCTTCTTTCCCCCTTCACAATAAACCATCCTGCTGGCCTTCAACTGCTATTAAATGATACAGCTAATATCTTGGCACAAAACTGGGAGCCTGAAGGCAAAGAGATGCTACATTTTAAAACTAGCTGAAACTAGAGATCTTCAGCAGTTAAAAGAGTCGTGGGAAAAGCATTCCTAGTCTGTGGAAAACGGGCGGCCAAGGGCTAGGAGCAATCCTGGCCCCCCACGCTGGCAGGCTCATACTTTCCAAGCAGATGAGCTCGCTGTTGCCGCTGGGCCCCTCTCCGGCAGCCGTCGATGCTGTCATCCACAGGGTATAGTGCTCACCGGGCCGCAGGTCCGTGATGTATAACGAGCGCTGGGCGGTTGCGTTGGAAATGGCTGGAAGGAAAAGGGGGAGAAGCAAATGAAGCACCTAGCACACGTTTGCTGCATTTAACTTCAATGAACTGGGTTTCCAGCGCTTGGAGCATGGAGAGGTATTTGTTACTTTAATTAATTTCCTTTTCTATGTTACTGAATCACTGGAAGGGCTATAAAAGACCTTATGATATAGGGGTGACCTGTGCCGTCGTATAGATGGGACACCCAGGACTGCATATCTTGTCCTCTGACTACTGTTGCTTGATAAGTTAATGTTTCATAACAATCCATTAAAAGCTGTCATGCAACTTCTGCATAAAGTTTAAAAAAAAAAAAAATATTCTTGGGAGGAAGCCTGGGAGTTAGGCAGATGGAGTGAGAGAGGGCTCGGGTGGGAAAAGCGTGTGGGTGTGGGAATGCAGTGGGTGCTGCCTGCCGAGCGTGTCTCAGTGCGTCATGCAGTGTTATGCACTTGTTGGCTAGGGCTTTTAGAAAGTCTGTTATTTTACTCTGCCAATAATTACAAGGGCCTGGAGTGGTTATGACTTCAGAAAATAACTGAAAGAAAAAAAAAAAAAAAGAAAAAAAGCAGAGAAATCTGATAGTTCCACATTCAAAATAACTTAACGTGATCTGTCTCGAAGCTGGAAGCCCTGACCATGTAGTCCTATTGATGGGCAGCTGCAGCAGAGGGATCTGACTCTGAATCTTGCTGCTAACCTTCATGGCAGACCAGCTGCCTGTGACCCCCTGACTACATGGAGCTTTCTGAAGGCATCTCTCTCTCCCTCCCCTCCATCCTCCACCTGCAGCACGTGTAGATCACATTGGTCTTCACCAGATACCTACCGTAGGTGTCTGGGGTTTCCCTGTCCTTCTTCTGCAGGTATATATGGTACCTTGTGATGCAGCCCATTTGCTGGTGGGCAGGGATTTCTGCCCATGAAACCAAGATGCCATTTGCCCGTGGTGTTGTGTGCATCTGGGGCCCAGCTGACGGTGCTGCAAAATGTAAGACTGGCTTTCAAAGCTGAACTTAAGCTAGCCTAAAAATACCTGGAAGAGTATTACTGTGACTTACCTTTTGCTCTTGTGTACCCCCTAACTGATGCTGCTTGTCCAGCTCTGTCCCGATAGAGCGCAAATACGCTGATCTGATAGCACGTGTTATCTCTTATGTGCTCTAAAGAAAGAAATTGAAAGTGGAGAGTTACTAGTTAAAGTATTTACATTAGCTACTTAAATCTGAGATGAAACTCACGATTTATTAACACATCTTTCATAAAGAAGGAAAGAAATGCTTCTCTGTGGTCTCCTATTCAGCTGGGCAGAACCCTACTGTGCATAAAGCAAGCGATGTTAGCACTCGGAAGAGTGAAATCCTTTGTTTCCTCATGAAGCAACAGCTGCTGGCAGACCTGTACCCTCCAAAGGAAACCTGGGACCGCATTTTGTGCTCCAGGTAAAGGGAGGAGGTGAATAGCTATCACCTAGCTTGTTGCTCTCAGCTATGAGGTGCAGGGTTTGGTTATGCGCAAGGTCACTTAGGAGGCACGAGAATCTCACACCCTATTTCTTCCCCATGACTTCATTTGAGCATCCTCCTCCAGGCTGTTCCTGCAGGTTACGGGAGGACAGGAACTCGTTTCTGTCCTTTCCAAAGCAGAGCACAAAGCAATGGCGTGAATACACTGCTTTTTCCAGCTCATTCGAGAGTTGGGATGTAAACTCCTCAGAGGCACAGCACCGGGACAGAGGATAGGAAAGACTAACGAGGGTAATGCTCGCTGTCACCCTTGTCATCACTTCATAGCTACCCAATGTGCAGAACACTGACGCGTAGTACTGGTTGGGATTAGTAACCAACAATTAGTAGAAAGGAAATAGTCTTTTCTTAAGCCTTTGATCTCTTGTACCTCTAGCTGGCTTGTTTCATTTTGGAGGGGCTGGGGTTTTTTTTGAGACACATTTTACTTATCAGATATAAATCTCAGCTGAGAGTGACTGTGGAACTGAGCCCAGTGCAGTCATGGATTTATTTTTTTTTCATCCCATACAAAAAACTTTAAATGCCATCATTTCTTATGCTGAATTAGTACAAATTAGCATCTGAACTGCTCCTTAAAAAGCTTTCAAAATAAAACGGTACCTGAGTAACATCCTATGTCGAGGTGGTAATTACCTGCTATCACTGTGGACAGGTTGGATGCTGGAAGCTTCACCCAGGCTGGATGGGGCTCCAGGCGCCTGTTCCTCTGTGTGTCTGCCCACTCCACTACGTATCCACTGATGGACGCAGTCGATCCGACAGGCGGTTTCCAGCTGATGAAGATGCTGCTATTTCCCATGGCTACAGCAGAGACTTTCTGAGGAGGAGGTAGGTCTTACAGGGGAGGAAGAACAACCAAACAAAAAAAGAAACTCAGCACAAACTTGCCTTAACCTCAGGTGGACTCAGTAAGTTTGATGAATGGTTTTTACTGTGACTCATCTGGTTTGGCACCACGCAATGTATAAAAATAAACTGCCATTTACAGAAAAGGCATTTATACGAGGGTGATCTCCATGCTGGTAGGAATAGAGCCACATTCTTGTCTTGTCTCATGGTGCAGCATGAACATACCCAGATTTGCTTGTTTATACCATCCCCAAGCCCTGAGAGGACGCTGTCACGGCACATACCGACACCCTGCTCCTGTGATAGAGCCAAAAATACGCATCATCATTACAAGACCAAAGCTCTTACTTTCACAGTTAGGGCCAGGTTACTTTTTCTTGTGGGAGAAAATGTTGGAAAAGTCACCAAATTTTCATCAGTAGTATAAAACACCGGCATCGTTTCTGAACGTTTTTTCTAACAAATACAATTGAACTGAGCCCACAAAGCAGCTCTTGTCCTACTGCCTCCAAATAATCAGATACCAGTGATATTTCTGCACCAATCCTACCTCTGCCTAATGAAGGGGCTCATGTAACCAATGCAGTCTGCCAGCTGAGGAGCTGTGCATCTGCTTCTGCAGGAGGAGAGCATCCCGTCGATGTTCAGTGCAGCACTGGGAAAAGGTGAAATACTTGGCAGTGGCTCTGTCACTGTTTTACTGATGTTACAGCAGGACAAGAGCAAACAGAGAGCTCCCTCTTCAAACAAACCGCCTGAGACAGCAAGCTCCATCACGCCCGGTACCGGCACAGGAAATTCGGGGCTGGGTGAGTTCAGGGACCGTGCGTTAATTTTGCTGCATGGGTACCACAGAGTGCAATTTCACAGGAGATAAAGCTTGTGTGATTTCCCCTCACCATCACCTTCCCTTCTGTTCTGCCACCTCTCTCATGAAAAAAAAAAAACCTACCCTTTTCTTTTTGGCATGGTTAATTTTCTGCTGTGTCAGGTCGCTGGATGGCTGGCAGCGTGGCTCACGCCTGTGTCAGCAGAAGGGGTTGAGGGGAAATTATGGCAGTACTAATGCAGGGCAACTAAACGTGTCATGAAACTGCACCCCTGACCACACTGAAAACTGGATCTGTAGATCCCTGAAGATTTATTGAGATGGACCTTGATGAGCACAAGGTGGTGGGACCTGAATGCTTCCATGGTGTGTAGCACAAAGCAGAGCACTGGTATTATTCCCAGTGGTCCAGACCCAGAAGAAGCCCTTACCCTGGGTGCCCAGGTTGGTCACGATGGATGCAGGGGGGGACCTGCCCCTCGAGTTCTCGGCGGTGATGGTTATTTTGTAGTCCACCCTCGGCATGACTCTGGCATAGCTGGTTTGGGCGGTAACGTGTGCTTCTCCTGCCGGGGGTCTCCACTGGTCCAGGGCTTCGAAGGTCACTGTGTACCGCAGGATTCTTCCTCTCGCCTCTGACTGGCTCAGAGCCTGTGAGGAAGGTGCATTTGTTACTCTCCTCCTCTTCTGATGAGCAAAGACTGCAGAAAGCTGATGGTACCAAACCGGGGGGCCCCGGCAGGCTGCCTGGGAAAGTTTTAGACCTGCTCATGGGGGAAGATGTGGTTGGCCATTTGTGAACCAAGTATTTCACCTGGTATTAAACCTGTGACCACAAAAGAGGTCTTTGCGTCACACCTACAAGCCCTCCTGAACGAGGCTTTAGCAAGCCCGCACGCTCACGGGGGACTGCAGTTTGTCCACCCACGCTGGGATGCCCGGTGCAGCAGCAGCAATGGCCTCTTCCCCACGCCGGGGAAGCCATCTAAGAGAGGAAGTTTCACTCAAGGATAATTTTTTCTCTTCCTTTTCTGTTCTAATAGTGAAGAGGTCATTTACAGCAATGGTGTTGCTTGCTGGCCTATAGCACGTACCAGGTAATGTTCTTTGGTAACCAATTATCAGTTTTTACTTTCTTCTCTTCTAAAAGCTGGAGGAAACAAGCAGTGCTACAGAGATTGCTTGCTTGCTTGTTGAGACTACCTTCTTCCATAATACTTTTTTTTTTTTAAATTAACTTAAGATCTGCTGGCCTGAAGTACAGCTAATGCATTTTAAAGGTAGCATAGTTTCCCCATCAGTACCAACGTAAGAATACATGTTCATAAGTGAACAGGCATTTTATTGCTAAAAATACAATGTTTTTTTTCCAAAGGAAGCTAGTGTCTTTGCAGCAGAATTTCCCTTTTCCACCATGATTTTGCACATTTGTATAAAACCTGTACCACGTAACAGCCTATTCTCATTTTTCCCTTTGATTTTGCTGCTGCCCAGGCCTGTGACCCATGCTCTCCATTCCCAAGCCCTATTCCAGCTCCATCACTGCTCTGCTCTTGCAAATTCATGGCACCTAGCCACATGAAATGAGTTAATTCCCTAATGGTAGGGCCAAGAGCATGCATTTACTTGAGAGTCTCTCTTAAGGTTGCATATCTTTCTTTTTATTTCTTATTTATTTTTCCTGTTTAATTCCAGTTTAGTGAAGGTCTTTTGATGTGAGCTGCCTATTTTCCAAGCAGCAATATAGCTGGGGACAGTGAAACATGCAGCCTCCTCCTTTGAGTCTGAATTCACACCATGCTTTTCACAAGGCGAAAAAAGACTATTAACTGCACAGCTGGATTTGTAAAAATGAGCAATTTTTGATTTGGGGAAAATCCAGATTTTTACTTAAAGCTATGATAAAGAATTATTTAAATTCAACCACTTCGAATACACATCTCTGAAAAGTCAGTCTGTGCCGTCCGGTGTAACACCTCTCGCTGTTTTTTCCACCCCGGTTATCTGCAGTTGTACTATCAGTTTCACAGCTTCCTGCAGTTCCTATACACTCAGTTCATTTTGTTTGGCTGTTTTTTTGTCGCAACACAACAAAAAAAGGAAGAGGGGAAAAAAACCACTTAAAAATAAGAAAACGTTTGCAGTTTTACAGTCGCTTTGGCAGTGGCTCGGGACACATGCAGTGCTGAAACCGCTCTGAAAGCCTGCTGAAATTAAATTGGTGATCCTTTCTTTGGTATTAGTATGAAAATACGGAAATGTAGAATTGTAATACATTGTACCGAGTCTGAGTCTTTTGCTTTGTAGCTGTCGTGAAAACTATAAAAGCAATGTATTGCGTCCATTTTATGAATGATGCTGCAGGAAGTCTGCTTTGATACAGAAAGTGTCACCAGCTCACTACTGCAAGATAAAGGTCTTAAAGTTAAATGTCTTAAAGCCACAACGGCTGGAGTCACAATCACATGAGAATTTCTGCTTTCATTTATGGCATAGTACTTGTTGGTGAGGGGAGAAGATATAACAGTAATTGGAAGGTTATTTAGAGATTGCAAACTGGAAGTCAAAGATTATTTATGCTTTAAAAAATAATAATTGTACTGGCTTTGAAATAAAACCACCACAGCAAAATGCCCTACAATCCAAAAATTCCTCTTAGGCCTGGTTTTAAGTATTGGGCAGGTAATACTGGAGAAACTCAGCACCCAGCACCAGTAACAGGGCTTAGTTTCACTGGGAATATTGGTGTAGCAGACCTGGCATAAGCCTTTTCCCCTGAGCTGGGTGGTAATTTACAGTAATGTAGAATTTTTACCCTACAGATGGGTTTCAATCTGAATTCTTTTTGAAATGTCCCTTGTGGGGTCTCAGTCCCCAGCTCACAGGAGGCATTGCTCAGCAGACCCAAACCACTGACTTTTTTTGACTCTGAGTTGGTCCAATTTCAGATCTGCAGCTTTATTATTAGCAAGTGGTTTGCCCATCACCTCCTTCACACATGTAGAGAAAACCAATTTCTTCTGCTGCTGTGTGACAAGAGTCTCAGCCGACCATCCATCCACACAGCAGTGACATGGACAGGACCCTTTTAGTTGCCCAAACTATGACCATCTCTGAATTTTTTTAGAGTTTCGTCACCTTGAAGGGCTATTACAATGAATTTCCTCTTCTGCCTCCCCCATTCTTCATTGCTCTGTTCTTCATGTAAGCAAAACAGGGCAGAAACACCTCTGAAGGAAGCTCATATCCAAAAGCAGACGCACAAGGTGTGTGCATAAGGAGAACATGGAGCATGGTGTCCTCCTGGCCTCCCAGCACTCCTCTCCTGACCGCATATGGCAAACAACAATGAGGCGGAGAATGAGGGGAGGGAGATATCAATTAGAAAAGAAATTAGGAAGTCTGTAAGATTGTTATCTCTCCTTTTAGATATATCATCAGGGACACAGGTGGCCTAGTGGAAAGGGGGAGGGAATGTGTATCTGAAAGGTGGTAACTGAACTGTGATACCTCCACTTCCCTGATGTGATGTGATGTGCTGGGAACTGTAAAAGCGAAATTGCAGGTAGAAAAGAATTGCTGAACCTCCCAGGGGAGGCAAACCTTGGGTAGCAGAGCTGGTCTGTGTCCCTGCCGCTGGGCACTGGTAAAAGCCCTGTGCCCTTCTTGGGTTCAGTCCTTTCCTGTGAACACATGAACCAGAGTTCCCCCTCATCTGCTCGAGTTTCACTTAACTTACCTTCCAAAAAAGAGAGATGTTCTGCCGTTGAGGGTCCACGTCCTGCTGTCGGTACCAGATGTCCAGGAGCCCGGTCGGCACTGGTGTGGAAGGAAAAGGTGAGCAGCATTACTGGCTGTATTTTGAAGCAGACAAACAAGACATTGGGTAGACGAAGGAGGTAAAAATCCTGATACAATTAAAATTTAAGATTTAAAATGTCCCTGAAATGATGCAATATGTAATAGCCTGTATTTGCTGTTGCAGCTGGAGTTCAGCTGCATTGATAACTGCCCACATGATCATACTTGTGAAGAGAACAAGCCATAAAGCCAAGAGAGGGTTTCGCTCTGCTGCTGACTTTATCCTGCACTTGGTAATCAGGATGGCTCCCAAGGAAGCCTATGCATCAATGTGACAGTATTAGCTCTTGCCTTTGCATAAAAGTTGAGGCTAGTTAAGGTCCTTGGGGTTGGCTACATCAATCCTAAAACAGCTTCAGGTGATAGTCTTTGTAGGATCTGCAGGGTTTCACTGTCTGGCTCTAGGCAATAAATGTCTTTAGCAGCTAGCTGGGTAGGACCTTGTCAGAGGTAGCTTAAAACCCGCGTTCTTTCCATGATTCTCCTTATAGTCACAGAGTGACTGGAAACCCTTGATGTTTTGAATACACCTTCCAAAATAACACTAAAGCAAAATTCTGGCTGCAGAACAATGGTGAACAGTGTGCTCCAACAGTTCAGAACCAGGTAAAGGCACATAAAGAAAGCCAGTGTGACCAAGCATAACAAAGTTTGGTTCCTCAAGGTCCCTCACCAAAATAAACCCACCAAATTCAAATAATAATTGCTACTAATAGCTTAAGCAGCAGGCAGCTTTTGGACAATCCCAGCCAGAATGGGACTGCCTGCTATTTGCTAAATTCAAAGACAGAAAAAATCCTCAATGCTAGCAATGTTAAGAGCTATTTGTCCTGTATTAACTGCAAATAGTGACTGGAATAGAAACAAGAAGCACGAATGACAGACGAAATAAAACCAGAGCACACTCACTGGGAGCAAGGGAGGAAGCGGCAAGCTCAAAGCAGGAAGAAGTGAAATATGGGATTGCATCTGTTGGACTCCAGCCCAGATTTTAAAGTTCATTTCACATATGAACCACACAAATTAGCTGGGCAAAATAAAAGCTCACTTATGAACAGTGCTTGCATAAAGCAAGTTTTGCGGCAAGTCAGAGAAACAGGAAAAAGCTTAGCTCGTTGAAAAGGTATACTCCTGAATTTGCAAAGGGCCAAAGTCATGTGTAGAACTTCAGCTCCTTCAAAGAGGGGCAACCATAATGTACCCAGAGCTTCTTGCCTGCAACCTGCCCTTGCTGTCACCTAGTCTGAGGACAGAAAATGCTCCTTGATTAGCTGAAAATATTCTCAGTTTATGGCATCGGTTGTGTAGAGGGGTGATGACCACAAATGCCATAGCAAGCCAGAGTACATTGAGAAGGTTGAGAAAACTGTTGAGAGGAAGGTGGGGGAGGGAAGGAAAAGTTCACACCTTCTGCATCAATCAATGCTTCTTACAGAAACTGATGCTGTCAGTAGTGGTAAATAGCATGAGTAATAATGGCACTAGCCTGAAGAGCTTATAGTAATTCACAAAAAAGAGCAATGAAAGCCAAGTAGGAGATGAAAGGAGGGGATGCCAAAGCAGCCAACACATCTTTGTTGAAACACAAACTTCTGAGAAGATTTCTTCTCTCATAAGAACTGAAAGTTTTGCAGCATGTGAGTTTGTGCAGCTCGGTGTGAAGTCAGGCAAGCAAGTATGTGAGCCAGCAGCCAGCCCAAGGCAGCCGATATTAGAGCTGGCAGAAACTAATGGGATTGCCCTCAGGTTGGTGCTGCGTGTCCCTGGAGTCTGCTGTGCTATCCTCTGGAGCAGAAATGCTCTTTGCTCACCTAATTCCTGGTGGGATCTCTCTCTCCTGAACACCTGGCCAGGTTCTGCTCTGCTGAAGCTACCCAGGTCTCCAGCAACTCCACGGCATGGTGGAGGAGGCCACGCGGGGAGGCTCCAAATGAAATAACTTCTCTACTTGGGAAAAGATGACTTGGCAAAATTAAACTGTTCTGTTAAAACCTGCCAGCATCAGCAGAACTGAGAGAGTCCAGGCAGTTTCCTGGCCATTTCAGCCAACTTCTCAGCAAATTGTTGGGCGAGCTCAAGGACGCAGAGTGCATCACCCAAACTGTGGCTCATCAGCACCAGAGGGTGACCTAGTCACCTGACAGAGTCAGGTCATCCTGACCTGAGTACACGGTTGTTGCAGGAATTCAGTAAAATGTTTAGCTATGAACCAACAGAGTGTTGTTCTTTCATCAGCTAAACTGCACAACTGTCTCTGCCTTTTCCAGATGTGCCACTATGGCTTGGGGCAACATGGAGAACATTCCTCCAACCTTCAACAATGTCAAATGAAAATATCCTTCAGACCTTCTCAGTGAACTCTTGAAATTCCTGTTTTGCAAGAAGCTCAAACACCTTCATTTTTTGTTCACTAAAGCAATTCTGTTACAGAAGTTACTCCCTTGTTGGCTCTGCGTCTGGATCTACAGAGGCTCTGCAAACCAACCAGCAAAAACCCAGCAGCATTCTGACTTCATTAGCTGAAGTCTCTGCTTGTACACAAAGGTTAGACACAGGCTTCGTGCAGGAGACGTTGTCTTGTGTTACCTGCTTCTGGAGTCTGGGTTTGGTACGCACGCCAGTTGCTCCACAGTCCTCGCTCAGGGTGAATTTTACAACTGACCTGAAACTCATAGGCTGTGTGAGGCTCCAGACCATAAAGACTGCATTTCTCGCTGTTTAAGTTTTCAACCTTTAATGAAGACAAAGGACACATAATGTAAAACTCATGAGGAAATAAAGGTTGAAGGCGGTGACAGGCTGAATTACTAATGCCCAAAGGAAGCCCAGCCAGGCAAAACATGTCTTTAAAAAACAATGGGGAAAACCCTGATCTGAGGCAACTTTAATAACTCGAAGGACAATACAATGAATCATCAGGCTTGCAGTTCTTCGTCAGAAAAATCCCTCATTTAATTAAGTGAAGATAACAAATTTTCTGTTCACGTGTTTTCCTCGACTTCAAGTAATAAATTTCTTTTACCACTTAAAATAAAAGCAAAGACTTCCAATCAACAAACATTTGGAAATTGCGTGCCTGTATCCGTGAGCTACAATGAGCAGATATGACTGTATTCCAATAAAGTGGTGGGTCAAACATAACCTCTGATTCTCCAGTGCATCATATGGACACTTGACATAAGGGGGAATATTCATGCACACGCTTTTTTACAGGATCAGTGTTTTACCTTCATTCAGTTTTAGACCAATGATCATTTTTGACCAGTAGGCAATAATTTTTCTTAAATATGGTGTTAAAGAGCAGAGAAAGGCAAATTTGGACAAAGTGATTCTAGTAAGAAAAAACAATATTAAAGTAACTTCCAAGGATCATAACTTCCTTTATGTAGAAGAGAATTACCGTGCGCCAGGTGTGCCTGGTAAGTGGACGGTATCTCAGCTTGCAGTGCTGCGCTTGTGCTTCGTCGTACCAAAAAAAGGTGCAGTTCATCGCAGAAGAATTTTCAAATTCCACTAAAAAGTTGGGAGGATGTGGTTTCACTAGCAGCAAAAACAGAAAGAAGCAAACAGCGCTCAGATACGCAGCACAGCTCAGAACAGGGGGTTGTGTGGAAAATAGAATTACTGGTTTAGACTGGATGCATGCTTTTTCTGAGAGCTTTAAACAAGAAAGTGCTCAAAATATTTTCGTGTCTTTCTAAAGGGCTGGGACTAACTGAAAGGTGGTAAGTAATGCATTTACCTATGTCTATTAACATGAACACGAGTGGCTGTGAAAAAGCACTTCCTAGCTCATTGGAGGCAGCAACCACAACAGTGTAAGTAGAGTCAAAATTCAACTTGCTCAGAGCCAGCGAGCCAGACTTCTTATTCAGACTTTCTTCTGAAACACATAAGACATCCGTCCCATTTGATAGCCTGGAACAGAGGGAAAACTCTTGGTTAATACCCTCCTGTAAGCTGTGAAAGCGAAACCCTGGGTGTGCGGGGACGTGGCTCACATCCCTGTACAGTCGTGCTGCTCTGGGTCCCTTGGGGCTGCGGCTCTTTCAGCAGCTTCCCTGCAGGTTAGCTTCTAAGGGACGACCGCCGCACTGAAAGCCAGGTAGGTCATCTGCTCCTTCAAAGCTCTACTTTATCTGCTTAAATACAGGGGTTACAGTGAATACTCCTCTCGCTAAATTGGTAGTAAAGGTGTTAACACCACTTTTTGTTTTTAATTGCAGACAAAGGAAATACTTCTGGATTTCCACTGAGCCGCAAGTATGTGGGTAGGTTCCTTTTAATAGTGTAATGGTTACCTAATATTGGTTACCTAATATATGAGCATAGGTGTTGGTACACAAAATTTGGGGGGGGGTGATGGATTTGGGGGGGGGATGTTGTTTTTTTACATAAGTTAGTGTTTAAAAATGTAATTTATCTGCAGTCTAATGATCAGACTGCATGACTACAAACACAACTTTTAATTCTCAATCTGTCATTCAACTCATTGCCTTGGGTAACTCATTTAATGTCTCTGTGTGTTTTCTTCCACCTCAATCAGAGATGATTGTATCATGTTGCTTCAGGCTGACCTTTTGTGTTTTGTAATATACTTAATAACTTACTAGCAAGCACTGCTCTATCTCTGTGTTACAACACTTGCAGGACTCGGTATCCACACTTCCCTACTCTTCTGTAAATTACCTGTATACTCTCCTTCTGCTTAAAGAGCAGTGACAGATTTCTACAAACTACTAAGAAAGTTGCTGCCACTTAGGCCAACAGAAGCAGGTGAAGAAGAAGGTGGTGAAGAAGAGTGAGCCTCGCAGGGCAAGGGGATGGTCAACATGCAGCACCTCAGAAACAAATGGGGAGTAGTTCAGCCTACCCAGGCAGTTTGCAAGGGCAAAATTAATTCATTCTACCCAGACGTTTGCTTGAATGGGGGTTTTTAATAAGGTTCCTCCTATGGAAGGTGACTCCCAAAATCCAAAGGTCTCCTGATGCACCTTGACGGGCTGTAGGGTACCTTTGTTCCTTCCCCACAGTTTGCTGCGGAAGTCTCCACAATCTTTTTCAGGGAAGGCTCAGTCAAACCGGAGAGAACAAAAATACAGGTTGGGTCTAAAACAGGAAGCAAAAATAACACATTTCCAAGAAAGGTCCCTCTCTGTCTCCTTAACTAAATTCTGAGACAAGCCCCGATTGCAGGTTTCCTGGTGTGGGCACTGCTAACCACAGAATCACTAAATAGAGGAGATCCACCATGGGAAATCAGCAGGTTTGAGCCGCCATTTTCAGACCACTTCCCCTACCAACCTTCCATTTCCAAAAGGGAGCCATGTCTTAGCATACGCTCTTTACCTGCTAGACCTAGCCTAGAAGGAGCCAAACTGCTGCAGTGCAGCACACACAAATGTGAACAGAAAAGGGGTTTTAACATAAGGATAAATCTTCAATAAATGGTGTAAAAATTAAAAAAAAAACCAAACCCTCTAAGATACAATTATAGGTATTAAAGAACCTACCTGCCTGCTTTACTTACTGTATTACATATGTAGTGTTGATGTACGTGAGCCTTCCTTTATCCCAGGTGCAGATGGGATGGCCATCTGTCCCGTGCTGGATACACGACACATTTCTGGGCTCATCTGGGGGATCTTAAACAGATATTCTTATCAGAGTCTTCCTTAAAGATGTTGATAGGAGACATTTTAAGAAATGTTAGGTTTGCGTTGATTTTTTTTTAAAAGAGTTTATAGACAAGTGCAAAATATTCAGGCTAATAATTTTTATATGTGAAAATAGCTGAGTCTATGATCTCTGCAGCCTGTTGAGACCTCTGACACTTGAGCGAAACCCCAGTGACTTTACAAGGGTGCCAGATGAACACAAATGCTTGAGAGCTCTCCAGACTGGGTACCACAAGCTTTGCTTGAAGCAATCAACCATTATTCTTATTAGAAAAACAAAAAAGAAAAAGCAGCACTGATACAGTGGATGACTGCTGCAGCAGCAGCAGCTCATCAGGCTAGAAGAAAATCCAAAATTTCTTTAGAATTTTTCTTGCAAGTCCCCTGTGTCCTGGAGAGACCGGTGGGTGTCAAGGGTAGAACAGGAGGGAGTATATTTGCTCTGAGCAGGCAGTTTTATTTAGCATCTCTCTGTTTATCAATAACAGAGGTGCACAGTCTCATCCAGGAATATTTTAAATACAAAGAGCCACTAAAAGATAGCCCCTTTTCTGGAAAAGGCCATCCACTGCTAGTTTCTAACACATCTCAGAGGTACCACAGGAAATGTTTAAGAACAAGGAAAAATTAAATTCTCCTTACTTCCAGATTCTATATCGATTCCACAAATGAGTTTTTTCTTGTATTCACAAACTATTTTGCATGTAAACATGTGTTTGCCATACGTATGGACTAGAAACTCGGTGCTTACTGAACTGCCGTAATTGCTAATTAGTTCAGAGCTGTTAAAGAAAATAGCTATCCTGCACTGCTCAGTGTATCGCAGGGGTTTCAGCTGGCATGAGAGGGTGATATTGGTTCCAGGCTGGACATGAGAAGCAGTGTTAGCAGTCATATTCCCTTTGTCACATATTTCTGCAGCGCCATGGGGACGTTTGCTAGCAGTCACGTTCCCTTTATTGCATGCTTCTGCAACAGAATGGGAAAACAAACCTTTAACACGGATACATCACTTATCTTGTACAACATGCTGCACTCGAGGAAGAGAGTCTCCCCAAATTTATAGAGCAAGAGTTCCTGTCTCTGCATGGTAACTCATGGGATACTGCTGTGCCCAGTCTTCACCGATCTGACTGACTGGCATCAGAAACCAAGGCATCAATACAAAAAACCACAAACCCCGGCAAAATCGATCAGAACTCTGTTTTCTTTGTTTAAGGAAGTATCTGTGTTTCGGTAAAGCGGTGGCAGGCACGTCTTTACTGAAGAGACAAGCAACTCTTTCTCTGACTCGTAGAGACCTCCCCTTGCATATTATTGTCCTCTCAAAGTATGTATGATTCTATATTCGCCTCTTTTGCTGAGAGCCAAGGCCATGCCCCTGCCTGCGGTCGCTCCCAGCCGTGCAGCCAGCGTGTGGAGCCCCGCCAGACCAGACACTGCTGCCCACAGCCTGCCCACGCTATCAAGGATGAGGTGCAGCCATGGAGAGTGGGAGGACACTTAGCAGTAGCAGCAGATCAAGGAGTTCTTCAGGAAATTACAGTATAAACCTAATCAAGCATCAATTTTTGCTCTCTCTAATAAGAAAGATGTTTACTAGTATACCACACAGAAGCTGGGAAAAAAAAACCAAAAAAACCCAACTAAATAGCCTGAGTGCTTCTTTTAAGTGATGATTGCTATGTAGGAAAAAAAAAAATCTTACCTGCTGTGAAGCGCACCAACAACCAAATTGCTGCGGGCACAATCCATGCAAATAGCATTTTACTCCCTATAGAGAAATGAATACCTTTTACCAGTTCCTAAAAAGTGGGAAAATCATTTACAGGTATTTATATTTTACTATTTTACAAGTTCAGAAAATCCGGAACGCGATCATATCATGAGACCTTTCTAATTAACATCCTCTGCTAACACTGCTAAGCTGTGACTCTCGAGATCCTATTGTAAGCAGCAGCTGATTTTTAGATGGTTCTCCCTAGAGGCAAGCACAAGAGCCAGGGGAATGGCAGAATCATGGGTGCTTTAAAACGCTGCGTTTTAAAAACAGACAACTCTGTGCTTTAGAAAAACAAATCTTTGCTCCCTTCCCCCGCTGCAAAGACACCCTGCAGGCCCAGAACCAAAACTCTTACTGTGAAGGACAACAAGAGCAAACCCTCAGTACCCCTCATGCTGTTTCTCCCCAAGATACGGTTTGCATGCCACGCTCCAGCACAGCCCACACTCTCCTGAAATCCCGCACCCTCTTTTGAATGGAGCAGCCCCATTTATATACCCCGTGAGGACCCTCGTGTGCTCTTCAGCAAGTCGGCGCTCAGACTTTGTCCAGATGACCCCAAATCCATGTTTGGTCTCATCCCAGATGATTCCCAGACCTGAGTATAACTCACAAAATTTTCCAAAAGGAAAGCCATCCCACACAGCTTATTTATGACTATTTAACTCTACCCTAACAGACAAAGCTGCAGGCACACGCAGTAAGCACGCTGTTAACGACAGAACCAAAAGAAACAACTTAGAAATGTTTTAAGCTCCACAGGATTGCTCAAAAATTCTGTTCAAATGCAAATCTATGTATACTAGGTAAAACGCACACTCTAGTACTGGAAGTTATGAATACATTCTACACAAATTATTCAAGGTCAGCCTGAACTAAGCTCAATATTTTCCCATACCTTTTGCAACCAGCATTAACAACTATTTCCTTTTTTACCCTTCCCCTGCAGAACTACAGGAGCAGTGAGAATATATTAGATACTTCAGAAGTGAATACACCAACAAGCACTTTCTATAACTCCCGACCTGTTGCAGAGATGCAGCTATTTTAATAACTTGATGCCATATTAGACACAAGCTACTGTAAAGTGAAACTTTAAATCCTGACTGCTTTTCATGCCGTTGTGGATGGAGGGGCATTTCCATGGGGATGCGTTGCACAATATAGTCTTTGCTACATGTATATTAATATAAAAACAACAAAAAAGTTATTTCAGGTTGTTTTTATATAATGAGATGGGATCCATTCCATGTTTCTTAAGTGAACCGATATCTGAATGTGAAATACGTAAGATTTGCCAAAATGCATATTAACACCTTGTTTTATTTAAATCCAGGTGTTCTTCAGATTGAAAGGTTAAGCCTTGCTGCCGTGCCTCAGCTTTACAGAAACACACTTCATGCAACGCCTTCCGTAGGTGATTAGTAACAGCAAGGATGAGCAATCACAGCACCAAGGTTCTTCAAGTAAATGCTCTGCCTTCCAATAAACTGAAATTGCCCAGTGACTGTGTAAACATCCTTCAGACAGCTTGCTTTCTGACAGCAAAACTGTACCTAAAATACTTGAGTCAATAGACAAAAATAGTCTTGCTTCAAATAATTTTGACGAGTGTTTTACTTAGGTAAGTGCTAGACAATTTGTGCAGCACCATATGAGTGCGGCAGAGCATATAAACTGTGGTCAGAGTAAAACATGAGAAAATAATGACAAATAACCTTCAGCTTACAGCAAAGTTATATGGGAAACTTCTTTTTTTTAAGAAGAAAAAATCTCCAGATTCCACATCAGTGAGGAAAATATTATTGCTGGGCATAGGTTAAAGACAATATAAAGGACATTGTCCTGATAAGTACGAGGTAGAGGAAGCACATAAGGTGTTCACAGAGTTTGAGATCATGCATGTTTATGCATACTTATCTCTATGAAATCTCAATCAAAAACACAAGGGCTACAGACCGTACGTTTAATTTACCTATGGATTCGCCATAGTGGCATTGGCTGTTACAGCAGTCAGCTCAAGTTCTTAAATGAAATCACTTGTAAAGCACAAAAGCTCTGTAGATCACTTTTAACCAACTTTTAATGCCCTTTCCCCCACTTCTCCCTAAAAAAGCTCCGCACAAAGCAAGTGTCTGTTCTAAGGGTCTTAACACGGAACCCGCAGGAACAACTGACCAACGCCGGGGTCCCCGGGTGCAGTGAGCATCCCGAGGCAGGCAACGAGTATCCCAAGGCGGGCAGCATCCCAAGGCGGGCAGCATCCCGAGGCAGGCAACGAGTATCCCAAGGTGGGCAGCATCCTGAGGCGGGCAGCATCCCAAGGCGGGCAGCATCCCAAGGCGGGCAGCATCCCAAAGCAGGCAGCATCCCAAGGCGGGCAGCATCCCAAAGCAGGCAGCATCCCGAGGCAGGCAGCATCCCGACGCAGGCAACGAGCATCCCAAGGCAGGCAGCATCCCGAGGCCGGCAGCGAGCATCCCGAGGCAGCGAGCATCCCAGGGCAGCGAGCATCCCGAGGCAGCGAGCATCCCAGGGCAGCGAGCATCCCGAGGCAGGCAGCGAGTACCCCGGGCAGGCAGCACCCCGGGGCAGGCAGCACCCCGGGGCACCCATCCGCGGGCCGCTGCGTTTCCCAGCGCCCCGCCAAGTTGCTCCCCGCGGCGGACACGTCCGGCCGGCGCCCAGCGCCCCGGGGATCCCCGCTCAGCACCGAAAAGCCGCGGCGGGGGGAGGTGCCCGCCGCCGGCAGCCCCCCTCCCGCCGCCCCCTCGCCCCCACGGCCCGGCCCGGCCCGAGCGGGAGGCGGAGGGCAGCCCGGGCTGGCCCGCCCGCCCCCCGGGCCGGGGTTACTCACCCCGGAGCCCCGCAGCCGCCGGGAGGGCCCCGGCTGCCTCCCGCGTGTGCGCGGCGGCGGCGGCGGCGGCGGCGGCGGCACCGGCCCAGCCCGGCCCGCCCCCGGCCGGCCCCGCTCCCCCCGCAGCCAGGGGCCACCGCGCAAGGGGGGCAGGGCCGGGGGGCTTGCGGGGGGCTCCCCCGGCGGCCGCAGCTTTTCTGCCGGCGCCGTGCGCGCAGCCGGCCGCAGGCAGGAAAAGGAGCAGAAGCGGGGCAGGGGCCGGCTGGCAGGGCACGGCTGCCAGCTCCTCCCCGCCTGCCCGGCGGCCGGCCGGCTGGCCGGGGGGCAAGGCACAGGAAATTCCAACGACAGAAAGGCCCGGTATGAGCAAAGGATGAGACTACCAGAAAAAGTCTGTGAAACTCCCAAGCTTAACTCTCACTACCTCCGTCACGCCTCTTGAGCTGGAAAGAACAAGAGCTGCGATCAGAATAAAATAAACCCTCGCCTCCCCTGCTAGGAGACAGGGGCTTGTCCCGAGATACATCCCCTGCGATTCTTATCTTTTATGCGACGCTTGCTTCCTCTCATTTTTTTCAGCACTCCCACAAACTACGGCCGTATTTAAAAGAGCTTGTAACGAAAAAGCATCTTGTCACTGTTGCGCCTTCTCTTTCCTGGACATCGATAACGTGAACTCGGTTTTCCTGACAGCACTTCTCTGACGTGATTAACTTCTGTTGGCTCGAAAATTGTAGCAAGGGTATTTTGGGGGCAGACATTCAAATGAATGAAGAAGCAGCACAAAATTTGCAGCCTCCAAGAGGCCAGAGTTTTGCATTTGAACCTCCAGTCCACTTCATCTCTCCCAAAGCCCAGCATAACATTTGTACTTCTTTCTAGAGAGCTGACCAAGTTCATAAAAATATCATGTGTGAACTGCACCAGTGTGTACCCTTCAAAACTCCAAATATCAACAGTTTCTTTTTTAAGTATATATTTTGTTTCCCCTTTGTCTTCTTTTAGTTCACGCTACATTTTCACTTTTCACAGTACTGCTTCCCAGCACAGGCTTGATCTACACTCTGCAAAGCCAGGATTTATGTAATTTTAAACCAGGACGCCTTAGGAATTTATATGGAATCTTATCTCATGTTTCTTATTGAGGCCTCATTCATTGCTACTCCTTGCTGCATGTATTTACTTCTCCTCTTTGGAAAAATATGGCAGCAGCCATTACACGATGTGCTCAACTGGCATTAGCCAAACTTGAGTGGAGTTTTACTCATCGATGATACGCTTAAGGGAAGGTGCACATCGGGTGCCCCAAGTGATCAGAGTTTTGTGTCCTGGTGACAGGACGCTAAACTGAAAATCACTGACCCACTACCTTTCATAAAATGAGGTTGCTTTCTTTTTTCTCTTTGCTTATTTTTTAGCACCGATGTCTGCTTTTTCATACAATCCTTTCTTCATTGACTTGTGTTGAGCACAAAGCTCCAGGAGAAAGCACATGGTACTTATGAATCATAAAGAAAACAGTGTGTTCCCTGCAATTGGATGTCTCACCAACAGCTCTGCCCTCTGCTTGACCGCAACAGAAGAGCTGAAACACAAGGTCCTGCTGCAAATGGAGCTGCCAGTGCTGAGAGGACGTTGTGCCAATCTCCCTGCTCCACCAGACAGGGGATGATGTCAAGGAAAGTACAGAGTCATCAGTTCTCTGAGAGGAGGGGGTGTCTGCGATTCTGAAAATGAAGCTCGGGAAAGCACCAGCAGCAGTTGACAGAAGAACGTGTGATGTTTGGTGGTGACAGGGGCCAGCTCCTGAGGAGCATCTGTACCGAAGCAGAGAAGGGCAAAGAAAGAGGCTGTAACAAAACGCTGTTAGTGGTTGTAGCGTAATGTCTTACACCTCAGGCAAAGTTGTGCTGTCTGAGGTCCACACCTGCCTGGTGCAAGCAGAAGACATGTTGTTCCAGTAGCTTGGTTTTCATGGCGTGAAGTCTATATGATCAAACTGAGCACATGCCAATGCACAGCTGTAAATGCAAGACCTAAGGCAGATTGTTGACCGTGCACTTCAGGGAATACCAGCTGCCTCGGGTGGAGCTTGCTTGCAGGAGGAGAATTACAAACTGTCTCCTAGCAGACCTTTGCGGGCAACAGCACATGATGGTGGTTACTGCAAGGGAGGCAGGGAGCGCTTCTCTCACCATGAGGTACAGGTGCCTGCTGTTACCTCACCTTCTTATTTCTGCAGAACTTCCAGTGATACAAAGCTGAAAGGAGTCTCCATTGGTAGAGGCACTTGACGCATTAAGGTCAAGACGCTTTATGCTTCAACCCACCCTCATAACACAGTGAATGCTGGAATAAGGAAAAAGAGTAAAGAACATGGACTTACAGACAGTGAAAATAAAACAGATGTAAATAATGTAATGAAATTTGAACGTATACTGTCAGGGCAATTCATGCTCAGCTTCTGGAAGTGAAAGACGAAATAATTTATCTGGGATCAAAAATGCACATAAAAGGAGACTTCTAAAGCAAAGTAAAACAAAACAGAAGAGCAGGAATGGCTTATTCAGCCATTGTGTCCATTGGCTTTGTAGGAAAAAAAATTGCTATCCAAAAATATAAGAAGTTAAACGGTGAAGAGCTGCCTGTTTTCCAAATATTTTAATGAGAATCAGAGTACATTAAAGCTGATGATGGAAGAAGGCTGGAGCCCAGTCAGAAAATAGGCAAGTACTAATGTTAAAAACGTTACTGGAGAAAACAGAATTCAGAGTCAAAAGTGAAATCAGCAGGTGCAGCCCTTACACTCTCTGGTTTTGTCAGGTTGGTCTGGAAATAACCTTGAGAGAGAAGAATTGTGAAGGAATGGTGGTGAGTCATCAACGTCAAAAAGATAAGAGTAGCAGATCACCGGGATTTACTTATTTGGGCTTACAAACCCATGCAAAAGACTGTGAGTATGTCCAAAAACCCTGCTGTGGTTGTCATCAGTGGTCAGTCAGGAAGGACCAGCGTTTGTTTATTTAATGTATTTCCTCCATAACATTCTCTGGAGTTCTTGCTTATACCACATTGTCTCGTCCAGCTTAGGAAGAGCTGTTGTGATAGTGTTTGCATCCCCACTCTTTCAAACGTATGCCATGATTTTTTGTCTTCAGTTTGTTCAACATAATTCCATTTTCTTGTGTCAGCAAAGACGAACAATTATTAAAAAAAAAACAGATTTTTTTCTGCCTGCTTGAAGACCTTAGAGGTTGATAGACTGCTTTCAGACTGACATTTCTTACCCAGTAGAAGGGTCAGTCTTTCCAGCCTGCTCTTTTTTAAGTTTCTCTGAATATCTGCTGTTTTCTCTCTCTGGTTTTGGTGATAAGGTTCCAGAGGAGAGTAACAGTTTCTAGATCTGATTGTATCAGGGACCACACAGGCAAAGCTGTGCAGCAGCACTGCACTAAATGAGAGGTCTCTGGCCACGCCATGAGCACTGCGTTGATCTCACTGTCAAAACTGCCGTCACATTTTGTTGCAAATTCATATTACCTCTGTGGTTTTTTTTGCGATGCTGCCAACCCTCCATCGTTGGCCACTCTCCCTGTGGATGAGAAGGTCTCCATTTTTTTGGTGCTGAGCTTTAGCTGCTGCTTTCAACAGCTGATAACCACAGCAGCAGGTAAGAGCCTTCTCAATAGCAGGGCCACCACGGACAGATGAGGACACGGACTTCTGGAGCAGACAGAGCCATCCAGACTGGCAACACCAACACACAGCACACCAGCCCTCTGCGGTCACGAACCCAGCATGCAGCACCAACACCAAAGCTTGAGAAGCTCAAAGAAGGTACCACTAATTCAGTATTGAATATAGGAGTAAACAAAACCAAATCACAGATGTTATCATTTGGAACTACGATCAGTTCTTTGATCCAATTTACTTCGCAGGACCATGACTCCTGTCAGCACCGTGGAAGAGGTGGGACCACTAGGTGTGGCTGAGGGGACACAACAGCTCAGGCTGCTGAATGTAAAACCACAGCCCAAGCACACACAGCTCTGCTTCCAGGAACCGAACTTGACCTGTTCATTCCGTCTGCCTTTCTTGCTTCAGCTTCTTTAATGACTTTCAGCTGCTCAGATGTCCAGTTCCTTGCAACCCAGACAGTGGAGTTTTGGTCCACAGCACTACAGTAATATTGAAGTTACTTCTACAGCAGTAGAATGGGCAATAATTCATTGCATCTTTGTCTGTCTTCAATATTGCAGGTAGTCTGTGCACTGGCTCTCCTAGTTTTACATCTGCTGTGTATGCCAGTGATTCTCACTGAATTTGCCTTAACCCAGCAGGAAGAAATCAGTTACTTAGTTTGGTAAATGCAATTGCTCTGTCTCCTCTTGAGTGCATAGCCGAGACAAGGAAGGCTGAATTCATGGGGAGAGCATGGGTCCATTCTAGAAAAAAAATCACGTAGACGATGTGCGAGACACAGCATCACCCTGCATCCTTTAGGAGATTAAGAATCATGAGTTTTTCTAATATTCTTGTGGCAAGATTAATTTCTTTCTGTTAAGGAAAGACTTGGCTGGCTTGGTAAGTAGCAATCCTGAAATCTCCTTTAATAGATCACTTCTATAGTTTGTTTTCTATTCATTGTGTTCAAGCTTGCTTCTATCTTTTGTCCAAACCCTGCTCCCATTGCTTTGCAAGTGATATTTTCATGGGATTTGACATTCAGTGAAGCTGATGTTCAGTGAAGCCAGTCAAGACACAAACCACAGCCTCACTTCTCACATCCTCTTCTATGAAATGCAGGTTTGGTTTCAGTCTCTGCTGTTGTGCTCAGCCCTTCTACCCTGTGAATAACTCCTCATCTTCCCTCTTAAAGAATTATTCCTCCTGAGGGCTAAGGAACGTAAGAGGCTATATGGAATAGCATAATTTTTAATGAATATTCCTACTTTTGTTGTGTGGCTGGTTTAGCTGCTGTCATTTTTCCCTTGCCGCATTTTTGGAAGGCTCTTGCTGATCCAAGCATTTATTTGCAGCTTTGCACACAAGTGTTGGTCACAACCTGGGCTTTGAACTTTTGTCTGTGCATTCAGAAATCCCCAGAGGTCTACTGTTGTTATTTAACTTTGTGAAATGTTAAAGATTTTAATCCAATTTTCATCTCTGCAGCGTATTTATCTGCCACTAAATCTCTTTCACAATTTACTGACAACCAGGTGCTTACAAACCTTTCAGCATGGAGTAGTCTGGCAAATGTATATGCAGAATAAAAACAAGCGGCGCAAGATTACTCAGAAAACATTTCTAGTGTCTTCATATTCTTGTGCTGCTCCTGTTATCAAATGTTATACGGTGCTTTCGGACTTCAGATCCTGAGGCTTTACCAGAGGTAGTAATTGTTACTATCCAGTCTCTGTGGATAAGAAATGGAGGCAAAGTGACTTGGTGAAGGTCATCTGGCCAGTCTGTCACTAAGCTGAGACTAAAACCCAGCTCTCCTGCTCTTCAAACACTAAACCAGAATTAATGCTATGTCTTCCTGCAGAAAGCATGGTAATGAGGGCAGAGCAGCAGCATAAATGATTTAAAATTGTAGCTATTTATGCATATTTAACACACAATTTAGTACGTGTTAAATGTATTTATTTTGTATTTATTATGCATTTCATTTAATCAATTTTCAAGCATACTTTTTGAAGGGGGACGGTAAGCAACAAGACCCAAAGGTAGCATGTCTCTGGCTGATCTGCACCATGCTATTGGTAACTCCTCCAGCTGGGCTGAGGGCTTGCGTCCAAGCAAGATCACAAGCTCACACCTGATACGCCCTGTACTAATGCGATACGCCCTGTACCAATGCGATGGGATGGAGATAAGAGCAGGCAGTGTATGTCTCTGCTCTTCTCCAAGCCTGCTGAAGCTTTGAAGAGCCTACACCCAATTTCTTATTTCTTTTTAATTTGTTCTCTCCTTCCATTTATATAAAAAGATCCTTTTTACTGAGGTTGTGTTAGACCCATGAATAGCAATGAGACACAGCATCATGGTGCATCTCTGTGGGTGACGAACTATGGTGCTTTGATATTTAATTGCATTACACTTAGATGAGCAGGCAACTGCTGGCTTGCACCAATACTCCTCTCACTGAGCTCTTCCCCACGCTGTTGAGGGACATCTCCGTGGGCCTCCAGCTGCCTCTGTCTGGGGGATAGGGTCACCAAGCTCAAGGGACATGGGGTCACTGCTCCTTTACATCAAGGGACATGGGGTCACCACTTCCATACACCAAAAAAGCCTGCCTTGTGCAAAGCCTCCCTCCCCCCCTAATTTTGACAGCAGCCACTTTCTCTGTGTTACTCATTCGGCACAAAAAAAAATGTCTCGTCATAAAATAATTACATACAGATTTCACTTGCATGGGATAACGTACAGATGACTTTGCAATCTCATGCAGATTGAGTGAGAGTTACACAACAGATCAATGCTTTTTGGTGCATGCTGTCTGTGGGTAGAGACATTACTCAGCGCATACTTCTTTTATCTGCCTCCAAGGTATGTAACCCCATGTTGCAATGAAGCTGAACAACCCATGAAACTCATTGCCAAACTGATAAGTAACTTGTGGAAATTGCTGGCACAAGATATGGCTGCCAACAATATAATCAAACTTCGAAAAAGGTTTAGAAAATACTAATATCAAGAATTAGAGAGCATGTAATATTTGAGGGAGAGAGTGAACCCTGGGGTGATAAAATAAATGTACCAAGAGCAACATCATGATTTGATTCTAAACACTGGGCCGTCCATCTGTTCAAGGGTTGCTCACTATGAGGATCTCCGTGTTTTGGATTTGCACGCTTATAGTTCAGTCCCCATCACTCAGGATGCTGGTTTACATCCCTAAATACCGCACTTGGTGGAAAGAAGGCACAGGCGGGCTGCAAAGGGCAAAGCAGGCAAAGACAAACAGCAGAACGACGATCACATCTGACAAGTAAAAATCTGGAACCAAGGACACGATGTTGCATTGGGGTAGTGGATTATTATCAAAATTCCTGCTTTCTTCACCCACCAGTCAGTTTACCCACCAATGCATTCATTGCCAGCAGTGAGCATCATGGGTATCCATCCCAGACTAAGCCTGTCACCTCTTTTAAACCTCTGGTAGATACAAGCACTGCCCAAATGGGTTAGAAGGGAGAGAGAGGGGGGGAGCTGTATTGTATATTAGAACAGAATAGTTCAGTTGGAATATATGTATACATACATATATACATATATAAATATACACACAAACATATATTTGTGCCATTCTCTTTCCATTTTCTCCAGTAACCAGTCCATATTTACTAGCTGCATCTATGCACCCATGTAAAGGAGAAATATTTCCTTCAGCCCCCAAGAAATCAGTGGGAGCTTTGCCACTGATGAAGCACGCATCGATGGTGACAGCAGGGCAATGTTTCGTCCCTGCTCCACTACGTGTTGAGAGCTGCCAAACAGGAGAAGAGCTGTGCTCCTCTGGCCACAGATGTATGTGCAGGTCCATCCTGGAGTGAGTTAGCAAGGCTAGAAATTCAACCAGCATGTACCTGGAATGTAAGACCAGGCTTTCAGCCTTGTTTTCTGACAAGACAAGCATTTTCACCCACAGGCTTTGGTAGTTCAGGCAACGCAGGCAGCACAACTGTCAGGATGTGGACATTGAAAAAAATGCCTTCCCCATCTCACATTTGGGCTGCTGATAGTACGTGGCTGTTCTTTTACAATTTCCTTCCTGCACAGGCAGCAATCACTAATTTTAGACTCGTTTACATGTGAAAGTCACATTGCTGGCTTGGAAACAGTTTGCTACTTCTAAAGAAGAATCCTACCCAGTCTTGCCAGGTAACTACTATTCCATAAATTTAAGCCACAGTTCTCTCGGGTTGTTAAAAGGAAACAATTACAGCACACAATGATGTTGGTTTGAAGGTATCCAGGAGTAAACAACAAAATTGATCCACTTGTGCAACAGCTATTAGAGAAATGCATACAGTGTCTAGCAAAAGTTGAAAGAAAGATTATAATTTCCAGGTTTAGCAGTTCTACTCCAAAAAGTGATTTCATAATAATGAAGTGGATAACTCTAGATAGGTAATTATATATAGGTTAGCATTTACATTAGCTTTGTAACTTTTAAGTCTTACAAAAATTTGTCAAGTCTTGCTCTTGCTATTTTAGGAATTTTGGTTTGGTAATGCAGAGTCAGACGATCCTTTTGCCTTTTAATGTGCTGGTGTTAACGTCATTCTTACACGACACATTCCCTGCCAATATTCCCTGCGCTATACGTGGCCAGCTCAGTCACCCAGCACCCTATGAGCTACAGAGGCTCCTCAGTGAGCAGAAATCCCATGTATGCGTATACAGTTCAGAGGTTCTTCGTGCTACTTATTGTAAATGGAGACTCAAAGCTATACACAAATATGACAAGATTCTTGCGAGCATGCCAAGCTGCTAGCAGGGCATATTTAAGCCCCTGGTCCCTCCTGTTAGCGATGAGGGAGCCACATGTTTTTTGCTGTTTTGGCTGGATGCAAGGTGAGGAAGGCACCGCCGGCAGTAGGCTGCTCCGGGCTGTCTCTAACAGGAGTTTTACATGCAGAGCTTCCGTGCACTGCTGAAGACATCCCCAAAACAGCACATGTGTGAGCTGGAGGAACACGGCTTTGCTGGCCTGTGGAGGCTCAAGGGGCTCATGAAAATGTTGGCCTCCAGCCACCCAAGGCAGCAAGGGCAGGGCCATCCTGCCCTCCCCTGCCGCTTGGTGGGGAGCTCTGCAGCGCTTTCACACAGCCCTGGGCGTGCACAGGTGTGCACAGATGTGCACAGGTGTGCACAGGCGTGCGGCTCTGGCACCAGCACCCGTGCCCATGCCAGCCACATGCAGTGTCACGTCCGCCGGCTGCAGCTCCAGACCAAAACCAGACAGTCTCTGCTGGGACAATAAGAGGTAGGAGAAGAGGGGCACCAGAGCAAACCTCGGGGAGAGCATTGAGTGCTCAGGCATTTTACAGAGTATTGTAAACTTCTTTTATGCTTGTATTCCTTAAAAGCATTTGGAATGTTTCCTTAAAAAGGTGTGGGTGGTCAGCGAATAGATATGCAATCCAACCACTCACATTTCCAGGGAGCCTCCTGTTGCTTTAGGAACATTTTGCAAGACCACGTCTGAAATCCCGGACAACCTTTTAAACGATTTCACGACCACTCAGCAGGAAGGAGACTCCTATAGTTCATTTTCTGTATTTCAGAAGATCTGAATTCCCTGCCACGTGCCAAATAAATGTCGTTTCGCTGTGCCACGTTCTGCCTCGCACACCAAGGCTGAGGCGCTGACAAGCTGCTGTGAGGAGGTGATAAATCCTTCTCTCAAAGTGAAGAATCCTCCCAGTGACCAATTTAGAGAGACTATAAATCAGTCTGGCAGACGATGAAGGCTTGTTCTTACCTGATGTGTTTTTTATTATTGAATGGGAGGGAAAATGAAATTGGGTTATTCTGTCATACAGAAAAGATTTCATGTTCTTGGTACCCATCTCTGCTGTGCAATATATAAATCCTCCTCGGTGTAGTGTCTCTTCATTAGGAGTGATCCCAAGACATTTTACACTATTCAGTCAGGCTGTCTAAGGGATCATTTTATCTATCTTAACTGCAATCAGCTCCAGGGATGAAATGCTCCAAATATTCAACAAGAGAATGATTTTGAATAATAATTGAAGCATATTCCATCCTGCAAAAATCACCTGCTTTGTATTTCAGTTCTTACAGGAATCCAAGTGTATGCTTTTATGCCTGTGAAAATATGAGGCAAGTTTAAAATTGTGATTTATCGGCCAGAGTATTCCAGGCAGCCACAAGTATTTGTAGTCAACTAAGAGGGTGAATTTCAGATTTGCAGTTTTGCTCCAGTTCTGCTGTTTGCAATCTTGAAGGCTGATGTGTGCCATGGTCATCGCTTTGGTTCTTTTATCGCAATTACAATTTCTCTCAAAATAATCTTCTGATGCTTTGAGGAAAGCAGGTCTTTATATCCACTGATTCCCCATTCATGGCTCTCAGGCAGGAGACCAGCTCATCAGGGACCAGCGTTTGCTCTTGAACGTCACTGGCCAGCGTGGGTCTCCACTGGCTCTCCAGGAGGGAGCTGTGTCCCCCCTGGACCGAGCCGAATGTGTGGCTTTGCCCGCTCCGGCTGTTGTTTAAGATGAGGTTGACCTTCTCCAGCAGACAGACGTGGTGGCCCCCTCCCTCCCCATCCCACAGGTGGGGAAAAGAGCTTGTGTAGTCTCTGAAGAAGATGTTCGTCTCCGGTTCTGGGAGGGCTGCAGGGGGCTGTGCTTGGTAAATGTTGGCAGCTACGTACCCCAGCAGATTCCCATCAGACACCTGAGGTTTGTAGTCACTGATCTGCTCAGGGGCCATGACAGTGGCAGGTGCCACGCTCCTCGGGTGCTCCCTGTCCTCGGGTACCTCTCTGCTGGGCTTCCTTTTGGTGGTCACATTCTTGTACTCCTCATGTGCTGGCACCTCCTCTATCTCTGTAACTGTGGGGTCACTAGTGTCCAAGAATGGCTCAGGGAAACTGTTACTTGTGAAATCGCTCTTTTCCTGGAAAAGAAAATTTACCAACAGGAGAGAGATCATTAGGGCATCCCATGAAAGCAATGAAGCAATGACTTCTTGTCTTCATCTCATCTTCCTTCCCACCTCTCCCATCCAACCCCTCCTGTGAAATAGACCCCAGCAAGGTGGACAAGAGAAGACAGGGGAGCAGCTGTGTATGTCTCCATGCTTCGCCATGCACTTCAAGGGCAGCTTGAGTCAACTGTGGCCATTAGATAAAGTGTATATTGAGGCAAGGTTTAAAGACGTCAGCTAAGCTGGGCTCCCATGCACCTTGCAAATGCCTGGGAAATGATTCCTGATCAGTTCCTGGTCCCACAGAGCTTAATTCTCTTCCCATCCATGTTTCTCACAGCTCCGGAGTGAGCTTTAGTCTAAGGGGAGACAAGTGTTGTGACAGGACAAGGAGTAATGGATTTAAACTAAAGGAGGGTAGATTTAGACTGGATGTAAGGAAGAAATTTTTTACAATGAGGGTGGTGAAACACTGGAACAGGTTGCCCAGAGTGGTGGTAGATGCCTCATCCCTGGAAATGTTCAAGGTCAGGTTGGACGGGGCTCTGAGCACCCTGATCTGGTTAAATCTGTCCCTGCTCACTGCAGGGGGGTTGGGCTAAATGACCTCTAAAGGTGCCTTCCAACCCAAAGCATTCTATGATTCTGTGATTCTAAGTGAAGAAAAGCTGGGAGATAATGGTGCGATTACCTGGAGTGACTTTACCACATTGCTGTTTTCCATGCGGGGAAAGTCTTCAAACAGCCATTTTGGCAAGAGCAACACAACGATGGCATTAATTCTTTACCAAAAAGAAAAAATAAAACCTCAAATTTAGTCCATTTTATTAGTCATTTGTTCATGCAGGATGAAATTGTCCCCTGGCAGAAGGGTAACACACAAAGTGTACCCATCCTTCATGGACAGCTTGGAAGCCCCAGGTTTACCCTGTATGGGGGGGTTCTCCCATTTGAACTCTAGCTCTTCATCTTTCAACCTTATTCCTCTTGGTTTGATTCTGGAAGCTAAATTATGCTAGTTAAATCCCTTGTGTAAAACTTGTCCGTATGTGAAAATGTTGCTAAACTCGGGGGTGAGGGGAGAACCAAATTATGTGTATGAACCAGAGGAGGCATGTGTGTCCTGAACTGATGAAATCAAATACACAGCAGTAATGAAAGCTGATTTTCCTACAGCCAAAGCTGCTGCAGAAATGAAAGTCATTCACAAGAGATTTTAATTTCACTGAGCTTTGCTGACATTCTGGTGCATTGCTGTGTTCCTGGGAAAATACACAGTCCCTGTTGTTGCTGAAATGCTTGTGTTTCACAATTACATCAAGAGTGGAAGAATTAGGCTGGATTCAGGAGCTGGAAGAGGCAGCCCCTTGACATCCTCGAGCCTCAGGTCTCCTCTCCCCTATTTCTTTGTTTGTCAGGAAGGCCCAGCCCGTAGCTCTGCACCACAGAGGTCATCCATTCCCATGGATTTGTGCTGGGTACAGCAGTACCTGGACTCCTGGACATCCCTATTCCAGTTAAATGGCAAACTGGGACAGAAGGAGTGTTGGTTTGTGAGGGTGCCTAGCGAACAGCAGTCAGTGTAAAAACCAGCATTAAGATTCTCCCCATTGAGTTGTTCCACTGTTGCACTCTCCAACCTCTGCCTGTCCCTTGGGGTCCAGGCACAAGGGGCTTCCTCATCCCCTCCTCAGTCAAAACTGGGAGTAACAAGTCCTAGGATAAAACTTAACTACAGGGGCTATTTTTTTCCTCTCTTTTTCTACCCCTTATATCTGTGTAATAATATATTGCATGTCCCTAAGCCTGGCATTGACAAAGGAGTGATTTTTACTTTTTTTGTTGGTTTCTACCTTACTGTAGAGAGCATAGATGTCTTTTCATATAGCAATATGATTAATGGGAGAAGTCATCCTTAGTAAGAGCAGGTTTCTGTAGTTAATTTTAAAATATTCTGGAAGAAAGGCAGGAGTTGGAAATAAGGAAAAAATAGTGAAGAAAGCAATACCTTTTTCTGGCTGATTTTTTAAACATCAGAATTACAAAAACAACCAAAAATATGACCATGCTGATGCCCAGTCCCAGGAAAACTCCAATGTCGTCATCTGAAAAAGGATAGAGAGGAAAAAGGTTAAGCGGGTGGCCCTGCTCCAGCGCCCCATCTGCCACCTCCTTTGTTGATATAAAGGGCAGATCTTTCACAAAGCAGCCTTCAGCATTTCACTTGCCCTTTTTCTTCTTGGTTAAGAAGCAAAGCCATAACAAAAGCAAAACCAAAACTGCTGTCCCATCTGCGTTGTCCTGTGACCAGACCATTGCCTCCCAGTCAAAATGCATGGGAGGGTTCAGCCAAGTAATTCAAAGAAGTATGGTCACTGTGTTTAACCATTTCCTATGCAACCTTACCTTCCAGAAATGCTGAAGTGAATTCTTCAGCTTATGTTGGTTTTGCTTTTGGTTTAAGTACTGCAACAATCATAACATAATCTTTACCAGAAGATGTGCAAACCAGAAGCATAACCAAAGTTAGAAAAATGGATCGGAAATGTTTAAATGAGTCTTGGGTTCAAACTGCAAGGTTGAAACAGTCTGTCGCTGTTATGCTATATGTTAACATCTTACATTTTCCTTGTTTTCTTATCTCCTACTTGTTGTAATGTACATTATATTATAAGTCTCATAAGAAAGCAAAACTTAAGGCATGCATTATACGGGTGCTATTGAGCCGTGAGAGCACTGCAGCCTTTCCTGCCATGCAGTCCATGTCTCCATCAAATGAAAAGTTGCTTTTCTGGCCCTGACCTCTCCATAGTGTAAGGGAGCTTTCGCTTCACCATCACCGGATGCTGCAGGTGCTGCTTGGGCTAAAACTTCCACTTCTGGTCAAGGAGAAAGTCTGGCTTACCAAGTCTGAGCTACTATCTTCTTACCATGGGAGATCTCTCTGTAGGTGCTACTCAGGAGCTGGTCCTCTGAAGGAACTTAAACAGAGAGAGGAAAGAAATGTCCATAACTGCATTTAGAGGACAGTGGGTGGCATAGAAATTATGGCTTGTTTTTATTTTGTTAAAATTATTTAGAAATAATGGTATAATGAGAAAAATAAAGCCCACTAAAGTAATTAGTAACTCCAGCTCTGGCTGAACTCTACACAATCTCCTATTTCTCAGAGATCCAATTAAACGAGATGTTGATGAACACATAACACCACTTACAAAACATCTTTCATGCACATCGCTTCCCTCAGTATCTGAAACAAGAATTTAGTCTTCCTGAGGAATTGTACATCATTTTTCATGAGCACCTACAGATTATTTCCCAAAGTGTCTGAACCCTATGGGACTGAATTTTCTGACAATATCTGATTGTGTGATGGGCTGTGTGGTGAGGGAACATCTGCAGCTAAAAAGCCTGCCATGGCAAGAAGTGTGTTTTTGCTAAAATAAGAAGCAAGCTTTCTTCCTAGCCAAATTCAGCAATTCCCTTGGGATGCCTTCTCCTTAACAAATACGTGGCACCACTGTTGCTACAGAAAAGGGGTAAGGGTCCAGGCCAAGGGCAATCCCACCACTGGGCTGTGTGTTGCACTGAACCTGGAGCCTGGACCAGAACCGCAGCTCTGTGGTCAGAACAAGCCACGCACCGCATCTCCCCAGGGTCACCTCCCTGCACGGGGACTGGGGCAATCACCCTGGGCCAGGCATGAGCAGCACAGCCAGAGAGGGAAGGAACCACCGTGCCCTGCAGGCAGACCTCAGCTGGACTGATCTGCTGGGGTCGGGGCCACCCTGCAAGAAAAAGGGGCTCTGCTGGGACATGCGTAGCATGCACGCTTGCCCTCACAACAATGTGCCCTGCCAGAGCATCCTGGGCAGAGCACACAGGGCAAAGGCACGCTGGGGTGGCAAGGGAGTGCTGCAGCAAGGACAAGGAAGGTAGTCAGTCCCCTTTCACCGCGAGCAGGATGAGAATCATCATCTTGGACTGCAGCAGTTAAAGCACAGGTCACGAAAGAACAACTGCTCTAGCAGCAAGGCTGAGGACCACCTGGGTAGGTTGCCTTTTCCTGGAAATTAAGAGCAGTTTCAGCAAACATCTGTCAGGAATGGAAGCAATACAGCTGCTCTTGCCTTGGGATCAGGTAATTGTCCTTTCCAGCCCTGCTCCCTATGATTTTGCTACATCTTTCAATGGCAGTGAGCATTGCTGATGATGTGGTTGTGGGTCCACATTGTATTTGAAGGAAGGGAAATGCCCCCAGAGCAGCTGGCAACAAAAAGGGCCCCTTTTGCAGAGTCATCTGTGCAAGCACAGCTCACACTGACAGCAGGATTTTCCCAAGACAGCAAACTGCCAATACTGGGAACTTTGGGAAGGGCATACTCGCAAGTGCACCTTCAGAAGTACAAGGATCCAGGTGCTTTATGAAACCCCTCATTTGCATGTGTGAAAACTCCTCCATACCCTTCAGTTGGCTGACTGCTTTAGGAAAAATCTGCCCCCCATGTTTGCCCCTCTGTCCCCAAGAGCTGGCTGTCCCGGCAAGACAGGGATGAGAAGCCACCTCCTCCACAGAGTGGGGCCATCAGCTCGCTCAAGCCAAACATTGGGGCAGCAGAGGGCTGAACGCATTTAAGCAGAGGATCAGCATTAATAAGAATAGCAACTAGCATCCTCATCTGCAATCACAGAGCTTCAACTGGCCGAGACAAGGTTATCCAGCATAACGTATCCTATGTGTATATATAATATATACATATATCCTAAAAAACATGGGCCACTTGATTTCAGCCAGTGATTTCTGCAACAGAGCTAGTAACTGATCAATTGATACTGGTTCAGATGAAAATGAGTGAAAACCTTTTGGAATTCACAGCCTTTAATGAATGAAACTGCAGTGGTCAAAGGATGGAGTATATCTGAACCTGGTGGAGCAAGCCCTGTTCCACTTCTGTTTTGTACTTGCTTTGCAAGGACCAATGCAAATGAAAGGCCAAATGCAATTTCTTCCTATCCAAAGGGAAAAAAAAAAATCCCAGAAAAGGTACTGTCTCTGATTTTGTGCATTTGAAGCATATGCGTCTCCTAGCAGAGCTCCTGGAGCTCAAGTATTTCAGTTCCCTAAGCACAGTGTGTTTGCAGTACAAGTCCAGTCAGCTGAAGTGCGCTGCAGACACCGCAAAGCATCTCAAATATATGGGAATGTGGAAGGAAAGTGATGGAGCACATTATTCTGCAGCCTGGAATTCAGCAGTTTTGGGGGGCAGGTGTCACTGGCACATGGAACTTGTATAAATTAAAAAAAAAATAATATGATTACAGTAATGCCTGAGATGGGCTCAATCTGAATAAGGAAGATGAAGAATGAGGTTCAATCTGTGGGTTCAAGTTGGAGACTTTATTGTGGGTGTCAGCTGTGGGTTGTGCTGGTGCTTTGGAAGCAAACCTTGTCACAGACACGAGCTTCACTGCTGTCTCATGTTGGTACTTCTCCACATGAACTCCCAAGTTTTGTTAAAGGAGTCTATGCAGCCACTAAGGATGAAGTCTCTATTTTTAAGGACTTAACACATTTCTAAGCCATTTGCTAGAGCAAAGGTTAGAGCATCCTCCTTTTGACACCCAGCTCTTCCCCCTTCCATGCAGACGGAGACGTGCTGCTGACGTTTAAGCCCATTTGAGGATCAGGACTCTGGAAATTCATGTGGCTAGAGCTGGAGGTGCCCATACCCCGACCTGCCCAGAGCTGAAGGCTGTCAGTGTGTCCGTGAGGATAACACCTAATAGCCAGGGCTAACATCCATGAACAGCCTGATGAACCAGTCAGGAATATTTGTTTCCATTTCTTGGGAAAAAATGGAGTAACTGACCTTCTCAAAGCCACGAGGGGTGCTAACCAGAAACACAGAGCCAGTTTGTCATAGAGAAAGTATCTGAGCAGCTTCAAATAACCCACCTAAAATTGCATCACAGCATGGGATGGTGAACTGATGACATCCTCAGGTGTTACCACTGCCTGCAGCTACAGCTAGCTCTGTCAGGGCACTAACAGGTCTTAATGGCCCTGACCAGCCTCACCTGGGACCTCCACCCACACCCCTGCCCAGGGGGCTATTTAAGCTCAGCCCTGGGCCACTCAGCCCTTGCCTGGGCTATGCTGGAGGAGCTCTGAAGGTCCAAACCCTGACCAATGGGCTGACTTCATGACTTGACCTCAGCCCTGCCTTGTCTCCATGAACCTGCCCAGCCACCACTGGACACTGTGTGCAGCATCCATAAATGCAGATGTTTTATCTGTGGTGTCCATGGAGCAGGTATGGTGGTGCTGGTAGATGTCCTCAGTGCTCAGATGTTGAACTGTGCATGCATTATCCTGGTTCACCTGGATGAGGATCAGCAGCAGGATGGAACAGCTTGGGAAGCTCAGTATGCCCAGCTCTTGAGGACAGCCAAAGCCAATGCACACAGTGCTGGAGATGATGACAGTCCTTAATTTCCTTTCTAAATTGGCCCATACTCTTATCTAAAAGAGTTTCTAGAACTGAAACCTGCCTGCTTCCCACTCCAGGTAAGAAAAGGCAGGCTGCAGCTTGGCCAGTGGGTCTCTGTAAGTTGTTTTTTATGTTTTGGTTGATCTATAACATTTTATTGTCAAATGTGCAAAGTGGCAACCTCATCTTTTCTACCACAAAAAGGGAGAACAACTCCATTGGTGTATATTGTGAAGTAAGATGTGGTTCTCACATGCATTAGATCTGTGCACAGGAGTAAAGATCAGCTAGAGAAGGTGGTCATACAGACGCATTGACAAAAATATCTTTTCATGTCCTGCAGCCAAGAGGTTTTCATCTAGAGCCCTGCTTTCCTCTGGTCAATGGGAGGGCTTTACATCTTGTTTCTAAAACTAAGTAATTCTGCAAAACTGGCAGATTGTGGGAACATCAAGAATGAAACAGCAAGTTGAGCTCTGCAGCTCCATTGCAGCAAGCAGTAAATTCTCCACCTAACTGGGCTTACCTTGGCTGGAGCTTGGTTTGCCGATTCCATCGGGGTAGACTGCGTACACTGACACATTGATGCGACCTCCTGCTGCTGCCTCTTCTGGAAAGAAGCAAAATTTGCCTTTAAAAAGTATTTGTAAGCTGCTGTGAAAGCTCTGGGCTTGTTACTGAGTGGTAAAAGTAGATGGAGGTGTGGGGGGGGAGACCCCAGCTCTGAGCCTGCTGCATGCCTTCCCTCCCCCAGGAAAAGCCACTGCATGAGCTGTTCCCAAAAACACACATGGAAGAGCAAAAGCATGGTCAAGTAACTGGCCAAGAAGTGCCCAAAACCCAATAAACACCAGGCATTTGCAGGTCAACCAGGGGATTAGGCCCAGCCAGCATGGGTTCATGAAAGGTAGGTCCTGCTTGACCAACCTGATTTCCTTCTATGACTTGGTGACCTGCCTAATGGATGAGGGAAAGGCTGTGGATGTCATCTACCTGGACTTTAGTAAAGCTTTTGACGCTGTCTCCCACAGTATTCTCCTAAGGAAGCTGGCGGCTCATGGCCTAGGCAGGTGTACTGGGTAAAAAAACTGGCTGTATGCCCAAGCCCAGAGAGTTGTGGTGAATGGAATTAAATCCAGTCGATGGCTGGTCACAAGTGGTTTTCCTCAGGGCTCAGTTTTGGGGCCAGTCTTGTTTAATATCTTTATCAATGATCTGGATGAGGGGATTGAGCGCACCCTCAGTAAGTTTGCAGATGACACCAAGTTGGGTGGGAGTGTCGATCTGCTCGAGGGTAGGATGGCCCTGCAGAGGGTCCTGGACAGGCTGGATTGATGGGCCAAGGCCAGTTGTATGAGTTTCAACAAGGTCAAGTGCCAGGTCCTGCACTTCGGTCACAACAACCCCATGCAACGCTACAGGCTTGGGGAAGAGCAGCTGGAAAGCTGCCTGGCTGAAAAGGACCTGGGGGTGTTGGCTGACAGCCAGCTGAACATGAGCCAGCAGTGTGCGCAGGTGGCCAAGAAGGCCAAGAGCATCCTGGCTTGTATCAGGAATAGTGTGGCCAGCAGGAGCAGGGAAGTGATTGTCCCCCTGTACTCGGCACTGGTGGATCTGCACCTTGAATATTGTGTCCAGTTTTGAGCCCCTCACTAGAAGAAGGACATTGAGTTGCTGGAGCATGTCCGGAGAAGGGCAACAAAGCTGGTGAAGGGTCTGGAGCACAGGTCTTATGAGGAGCAGCTGAGGGAACTGGGATTATTTAGTCTGGAGAAGAAGAGGCTGAGGGGAGACCTTATCGCTCTCTACAACTACCTGAAAGGAGGTTGTAGTGAGGTGGGTGTTGGTCTCTTCTCCCAAGTAGTTAGTGATAGGATGAGAGAAAATGGCCTCAAGTCGTGTCAGGGGAGGTTTAGATTGGATATTAGCAAAAATTTCTTCATGGAAAGAGTGGTCAAGCATTGGAACAGGCTGCCCAGAGAGGTGGCGGAGTCACCATTCCTGGAGGTGTTAAAAAAACGGGTAGATGTGGCACTTTGGGACATGGTCTAGTAGGCATGGTGGTGTTGGGTTGATGATTGGACTGATGATCTTAGAGGTCCTTTCCAACCTTAATGATTCCTAGTTTTACTTTTATTAAAAAATAATCCAGCCACCAAGCCAGGAAACATGAAATTAATTATTACTCTACCCTTAATTGTTTTAGTGGTGGACTTGGTAGTGTTAGGTTAATGCTTGAACTGGATGATCCTAAGGGTCTTTTCCAACCCAAACGATTCTATCGTTAATGTGGGAAGCAGAAACAGAGTGGGTGAAACTTAGCCTTTATAATATATTTTGGCTTTATAATATCCTGATAAACTGCACCAATTAGCAAAAGGACTCCTGGAATATCTTACCTTGGATGTACGTGTGTGTTTCCTGGTATGCGACTTTCTTCCAAAAATACTGCTCTTCCTGGCTATACTGGGCAGTGGAAACCCACTCCACTATGAACCAGAGTGGGGACCTCCTGCTGTGGCGGGGGGGCTGCCAGGCCACCAAGACCCCACTCTGGTTCTCAGGCTTGACCTCCATGGCTGCTGGTGCTGGGAATTCTGTGGAGAGAGATGGCAAGGGGGCTGTCACCTGAACCTCATCTCTGAAGAGCAGGAGACTTGGAAGGGTCAGCTAAACCCAGGCAAAATACGGCTTTTCTGAAAGTATTTAAGGACTGAAGAGGCAACAAGAAATTCTAGAATGCAGTGGTTTTATACATATAAAATAAATCTGTATTAATAGAAAACAAATATGTTTTTATATATATATCTGTGCTCACGCACACGTATCACAAAAGCACTTTCAGCTTCGTCATGTCTCATCTGAAATGCTTTACCTGTCATTTCTTACAAGAAAGGCGCATGATTCTGATAAGTATGAGAGATTAGAGAATTTTTTCCACCTTGTTTCTTTTTAGTCATATATTTGTCCTCAACTTGAATGGGACTTTCCCCTCCCATTGCTCATTAAAAGAGAGATTTTTTCAAAAATAGGAAAGTGTGGTTGTGGGGAAAACCACAACCTGTGGCACAGAGAACCTAAGGTGGCCCAGAAAGCATTTTTCTTCCCTTTCTGTTTACCCTGGGTCGCAGCTGGGGCTGTCTCCCTGGCAAAGGCAGCAGGAGCTATTTTGGGGAGCACGGAGTAGAGGAGCACCCCTGTGCCAAGCCAACACAGGCAGGACAAACTTATTTTTAAACTTGTTGTTGCAGCCTTCAAAGTCCAAGGGCTGCAGTATGTGGCTGCAGAGCATCTCCATCTCCGGGGGATGCTGCCCTTGTCTGGAGGACTTTGTGTTCCCTTGGCGGAGTGGACAGAGCTCCGCTGGGGCTTTTCCCTTGCTTTAGCAAAAGCTAGTATTTTTCCCCTGCAATCCTGATAAAATCCGATCTCTGTTAAGGCTGCAGTTGGTGTGTGCAAGATCCTACCTTCCTGGCTGCCGGTGCCCTGGCTGAGGGTGATGATGGCAGGGCTGGAAGCCCCCCTGGAGTTGTGAGCGGTGACGTGGAGGGTGCGGGCTCCCGGGGGCACCAGGATGCTGCATGCTGTGCTGGAGGTATTGCAGAGGAGGAGTATTCCTCTGGGGCTCTCGGCGGCAACAGTGTAGCCCAGGATCCTCCCACGGGCATCCTGGGGTGACAGGGGCTGCAAATGGTGAGACAGACAGCCCTTTGGGGTCCGACACTGAGCAGCCCCAGTGCAGGACAGATGTCCCCTCACCTGAGTGGCACGTGGATGGATTTTGCCCCAATGACACATTAAGGTCTCATCCTCACCCCAACTCTTTGGTCTAAAGTGCTCTTTAGGAAGGGCATCGCCTTCAACTGCCTCTTGGCAGGTGCTCTCCTCGGGGAGGAGCAGAGCATGCGAAAATTTCACAGGAGCTGCCAAAAAATACCTTACCTTGATCAAGACCGTCACCTCGCGGCTGCCGTTTGGGAACGCTGGGCCCAGGCGCCGCCAGACGTCGGGTGCTGCGGCAGGGGCTGTGGGAGGAAGCGTGGGATGTCGGCGTAAGCCCCCAAAGGGGAACCAGCCGGGGCTCCCACCCATGCGCAGCCTTTGCAGAAAGCCCCGCTTGGCTGGCAGCTCCACGCGCGGCAGTGGGCTGGTCCCCACGCAGCCAGCGGCAGCACGGAAGTCTGGCAGCAGGCTTGCTGCTGCATGGCTCTGCTGCCGCGGAGAGGAAACGGCCCAGACTGCAAACAGCAGCGAGCACTGGTTTTTAGGACAAGCAAGTCCCCAGCTTCCTCACTGTGACCAGAATGTAAGCCAGGGCATCACTGCTCGGGCGTCTCAGCCCGCTGCTGGCCGAGATAACTGAGCCGGCTGTGCCTGAGTTCATCCCACTGTTAGTAACCAGGATGCAAAGGGGGAAAGCTGACCTGAGAAGACAGGTATTTGTGGCTGGTGGGACACCTCACCTGATGTGGCTTTTCCACCTAGGGCAAGAGGTGCTCACTGCTGCCAGGGAGCAAGCAAGCCAGCTACCAAAGACAGATAAGCGCATCCCATCCCTCTTTCTGGTTGGAACACCATGTGCCCGCGAAGCCCCCCTGGTTTCTCTCTGGCTCTCACTATGCTGCAGCAGCCTCAGGAGTCTGCCAAAATCACTGTCACCCGCAATGTGCCACAGGGCTGGGAGCATGTGAGAAGGGCATGAGAGGAGCTGCCAGCTTGTAACAGTGCTCAGCCCTCAGCTGCAGCTTGGGGATGGCAGTGGTGCCTCTCGGGCCACAGCATCGTGACTGATGTCTGCCAACAGTGGTCTCCAGCGGTGCAGGGACATGCAGGCTCCGGAGTCACATGCACGTCACGCACGTGCCAGGTGCGCATTATGCACGCGCATATTGCTGGCTAACTTGAGCTGCCCAGCAGCCGGAGCTTTGGCCAGGTCCCCGCAGAGCATCTCAAGGAGCCGATGGGGTGCTTGGGAAAACACAGCAAGAGCAGCACCAAGGCTGAGCTTACCTGCCTCGGGCGTGGTGTAGAGAAAGGGGGTGCTCCAGGCGCTCCAGGGGCTGTTGGCAGGGCTGAGCCGGCACCTGACCTGAAACACGTACTGGGTGTTACTCTGCAGGTCATGCCGTGAGCGGGGCCCGTGCTGCGCCGTGCCATCCCACACCTCCACCTGCAAAGGAAGCAGGGTGCTGAGGGGGAGCAGGACCCAGCTGGCCCCCCGCCACTGCCGGCCCCCAATGCAGAGCGGGAACACGCGGCGGTCGCTGCCTTCCTCGTCTGCACGGATGGGAATGGTCACAGTCCTCCCCGAGCACACAGGGCTGGCTAACCCTTGGGGCAGAGCCTGCCCTGGGGGACTGCCTGCGAGGGGGTCCCCATCGCTCCTCCCGTGGTGCTTCGGCATGTGCTTTTGAGACTGATGCTGTTGCAAGATGCGGTGCACGCGCAGTCTGCTCTGCTAAGGGCAAGCTGGGGGGTGTGCAGCAAGAGCCCCCAGTCAGGCGCCGCACGGGGTTTCTGGCACCACGGCAATTTCGGGGGCTCCAGAGGGCGCTGGGATCCAGCTTCAGCCCCTGCCAGCACCTGGGGAGGTTTCCAAAAGGGACCCGGGTGGAGCTGCCCCCGGGGCAGTTGTGTCTGTGAGTGTGCAGGGGCGACCGACGAAGTGTGCGTGCACTGAGCATCCCTAGAGGCTGTTTTGCCTTGTCCTTACAGAGCTGGATAACATTTGGAAATATTTTGAATTTTGCCCTTTTCCTTAAAAAGCAGAGCTAACCTTGCCTGAAAGTCTGCCTGCCCTCTCAGAGGGCATCAGGTGTCCTGCCCCACCAAAAGTAGGGGGCTGTCCATAGCTGAGGTGTGTGCCCCCCACTGGCACCGAAGCAAAAGGGTGGGTTTTGAATGACCCTCAAATGCTGCCATTGCCCGTAGGGGTCTCCAGCAGGTCTAGGACTGGCACGTCTCCTAAAGGGGGGCAGCTCACACAGGGTCCCCCCTCCCACAGGTCTGCATGGGGGGAGGTTTTGGGGGGTCCCGGGCTGTCTCACATGCCATGCTGAGGTGCCTGTGGCTTTGTGTCGCTCCTCACAGTGCACGTTGTCCAGCAGTGTCTGCTTCCTCCAGTGGATGGTGGTGGTGGGAGGTGATGTCTCTGTTGTCTCAGCGCTGGCAACCAGGGGCAGAGCAGGCACCACTGCGGGGAGAGCCAGGAAAGGGGGCTGGCACGCCATGGGCGGCTGCTCTCACGCATGTGAGCAACACCACTCGTGCGTGTCCCTAAGGTGACATCTCGGGGTGGTGCATATGGCATTGCATGGCCCCAACACATGGTGCAGCTCATGGATGGATGGATGGACGGACAGACATACCGAGCTCCTGCAGGTCAAGGCGCTGTGGGGCTGAGCAAGCAGTGCCCAGCGCGTTGCTGGCCTGCACCCACGCTGAGTAGCAGCTCCCGTTGCGCAGTGCACTCAGCGGCACTGGTGAGCCCGCGGGGAAGACCTGCTCCTCCTCAGCATCTTCATCCTCAGCATCCTCCGCTGCCGCCATCCCCACACTGGGAAGCAGAAGGCAGCCCTGGTCAGAGCCCATCCCAGCATCACCCACCCACTGGAAAGGTAATCCCGTCTCTCAAGGGGTCACAACTTGTGACTGGGGCACAGTCATCTCCAAAACTGGAGTTTGTCACTCCTGAAGTGAACTAGAAAGTAATTGCCTTTGGTTCTTGACATTTCTGTAGGGCATTTGCATTTTCGTTATAGGAAGGGAACTTGCTCAGTTCTTTCTGGCTGCATATTTCAAAGTTTGAACCCAAGCAAATTTAGGCAGGCAGTTAATCGGTTCTCTTCACAAAGCCTACGTACGATGGGATTTAATGTGTTTACTTTAATAATTGAGTCAGATTAACTTTGAAAGCCTGCCAGTCTTGTGTCACGGGGACTTCGGTGTCAGATGTGGCAGAAAGCATCACGGGCCAGGTAGGAAGGGCTGTGGCATGCTGCGCAGCAGCCAGCACGCCTGCTTCTGGTTCAAGCTTTTGTATCCTGCTAGAGTTTCAGTTTCGGGGTTTGGGCAGCGTTAGGCTGCACCCTCTGCATGCCCTTTAGCTTAGAGAGAGTCAATGCATCTGCAAAAAAAATGCGTGGCTGTAATGCGTTGCAACATGATGCTATGTTTGCTGGGCCACTTCTAGCAGTGAGCGCGTAAGGTCCAACCTGCAGAATGAAACCTGCAGTTTAACACGTGATTTGCAAGCAGGAGACGTGAGCTTTAGAAAGCATAACTAGGGCACGGCACCCGCTCCCAGCCGCCAGCAGCAGAGCAGTCCTGGTGTCACCCGGGTTTGCGGCCACCACGCCCCGACCGCATGCCCTGCGCTGGCTCTGCCGGTTACCACGCTCCCCCCCAGCCCCATCCGGCTCGGCGCATCGCCCGCCCCACAGTCCCACGTCCCGCGGGGCCTTACCTGCGCAGGTGGAGTGCATAGTGGGTGTGCAGGTGGGTTGGCCGCCCCGCGTCCCACGTGCACGCCAGGCACTCCGAGTGCTCGTGGATGGTGCAGGTCAGGTTGCCGGGAGGGTCCGGAGGGTCTGCGGAGGCAAGGTCAGGCAGAGCGCATGGGCACCCCCCCCAAGCAGCGCAAAGCCCAGGCTGCTGCAACCCTCCCCGACCGCCTTGGTGCTGGCGGCTTAACAAAAATCACCGAAACCCCATAGCCGTGGCGGGGTACTCACAGCCAGCCAGGACGTGGGTGCCGCACACCAGCTGCTGCCTTTCGCTGGCGGGGCAGTGGGCGAAGCAGGCGACGGTCCCGAAGGGCATCCGGAAGTCGCGCAGCTGGAGCTGGACGGCACTGTTGTTGAGGGGGTGCAGGGGACCCTCAGTGAGGCTGTAGTTGAGGAGGATGAGGAACTTGGCCCAGGGGCAGCCGAGGGTGGAGAGGCAGTTGATGGAGATGTTGGAGCCCATCCGCACCACCGGCGCGGGCTCGATCCAGACGTGCCCCGAGCACCTGATGTTTGCAACACCTGTGCCAACACCCACCAGGTCAGGGCAGCCCCAGGTGGGTGTCCCACGGAAGGAGATGATGCCCGCGGGCTGCACAGCTCTGTACGGGTGGCTGCTTTGGTGGCATGTGGGCAGCACCATGGCAGGACCGCACGGCAGGGGGCTGCCGGTGCCCCCCGGCCCCCTCGGTCCCCCCGGGGACAGGGATAAACCCCCCTGCCTTCAGCAGTGACGCAGCACCTGCTGACTCATCCCCTCAGATTGGAAACAGCTAGTTTCACCAATTTTAGGTTTTGCTCTAATGCTTAAATGACTGCAGGGAAATAACCCATAGTCTCAAGAGCTCTGATCCCCCGAGATTAGGGCAGCAGCCCCTGCGCAGAGGCGTGCATTGCCCTTCGCTATCAGATGAGGGCTCTGCATCAGCCTCGGCAAATCCGGCTCACAGCCAGTATCGGGCTCGATCTGGCCTTCCTGGAAAGGGTGCAGCTGCGCTCCGGCTTCATGTGTGCAGGGGCCGGATCACACTGCTTGTCACAGCTGCTGAAATGCCAGTGTGCTTCAACGGGGCTGGATACGGCCCCTGTCCAAGGATGCAAGCAGGGAGGAGAGGGTGCCACGGGGTGTGGGAGCCCCCTGCAACGCTAATGAAGTGCTCCCCCCACAATCCATAGCTGTAGTCCTACAATTTTCCTACTCCTACTCCAATTCCCCAGCAGGGCCAGGGCATTTGCTCCGGTGGTCAGTGAGGGTGATGCCGCGGTGGCCGAGCCACACCGTGCCGAGCTGTGCTACGCGGCCGCTTACCTCTGCACAGGCAGCAGAGCAGGATGTGGAGCGCCAAAGCCTCGCCGGACCCCACCATGGCCTGGGCTGCAGCTGCTGCCCGTGCGTGGCATAGGCTGGGGGGAGGAAAGGTGTGAGTTGTCCCACCAGCCTCATTGCTGCCCGACACGGTCGGGTCTGCCCTCATCCTGGGATGCTCAGGGACCACCCCGGCGGTGGCAATGGGGATGCATGGTGAGGGTTTTGTTGGGCATTTGGGGTCAGGTCAGATCACACCAGCAGTGGGAGCACAGGGGGACAAGCCCACGGGCACACAGGACTCAGCATTTCGGGTAACAGGCACCCCGTTGGCAGAACCCAGTGTCCAGCCCTGGTGAGCAGCCCTGAGGCCACTTTCCCCAAGCTTCCACCTCCAGTGACATTTCTCTTAGTTTTCATCTCTGCGAAATTTCTCTGATCCTTTCCTTATACAGACACATATTTTCATGCAGTTTTTGGTAACCCACAGGCTGGACAGCCTCACCTCCACCCCCAGGCAGGTGGTGGAGCAAACCCTCCTGGAAACCATCTCCCAGCACATGTAGGAGGACCAGGAGCAGACAGTGTGGATTTAAAAAAAAGAAACCATGTCTGAGCTGCCCGAGAGCCTTCCTCGAAGAGAACTCGCGTGGGGGGTGAAGGGAGTGCAGGGGATGCGGCTTGTCTTCATCCTGTCCCTCTGCTCAGTCCTAGGGAGGCACATCTGGAGCACTGGGTCCAGGGCTGGGCTTCCCAGGACAGAAGAGACATGGATGGACTGGAGTGAGTCCAAGCAAAGGCTGCAAAGACGCCTGAGGGTCTGGAGCACCTGAGATGCGAGGAAGGGCTGGGAGAGCTGGGGCTGTTCAGCCTGGGGAGGAGAGGGCTCAGGGGGGTCTGATGTCTGATGGGGGGGTAGAGATGAGGGACCCAGACTCTTCTCAGCACTGCCCAGGGACAGGACAGGAGGCAATGGGCTCACATTGAAAATCAGGAAATTCCAGTTAAACATAATAAAAAGCACTTTAAGAGTGACCATGCATGGGACCAGTTGCCCTGCAGTCTCCATCCCTGGAGATGCTCAGACCTGACCAGACACAGTTTCGTGGGACAGAAACTTCCCCTGTTTCAGTAACATCTTTCCCACCCCCTTTCTGTGGTGGGTCCTGCCCAAGCCGAGCAATGGCTATTCCTGCCAGCGTTCCCCCCCTCCCCCTGAAACTGTCACAGAATCCCAGGGAAGGGCTTCCCGCTCCCTCCAAGGAGCCACACTTGTGTCCACATCCCATGGTCTTACCTGAATTTTTCCCTGTTCACTTCACCTTCCTCCCCAGCCTCTTTGGATTCACCCCCCTCCAGGCCAAACCCCCCGTCCAGAGGGGAAGCCCAGCCTCGCCAGCCCCACAGGGCTCGGGGTATGGGGTGCAAGTACGGGGTGCAGGGCTGGCACAGCCTTGCAGCAGCCAGGGCACAGACCAGCGGGGTGCAAGGAAACGCAGCTCCTTGGGGGGGCGATCGCTCTTTTCCAAGAGAAACATCCACCTGGGAGCAGCTTGCGTGGCACAGCCGAGCCCCCCTGAAGGCTGGGGCGATGCTGCGGTGGGCGCGGGGCTGGGTGCTGGGCAGACCGTTACCATAGCCTTACACCCCATTCACGCGCATGGTGCTGAAAACTGAGCAAAGCCCCACACCTCCACCGTTTTCTTTTTAAGCCAACAATAATTAAAATAACCCTATACAAAATCTGACGTTAGAAATGGTGAGTTTTCCCTTGAGGGACATGCTGAACCAGAGTCCACTGTAAAAGCTTCAAAATGATGTTGTTCAGCCCAAACCAGGCTACTAGCTACAGCTAATGCTTTTGTATTTCTCCTGCTGTGTGAGCTGACCTCGTTTAAGAGCTGTTCAAGTATTCATAATGAGTGAGTCAAATTTCAAGTGCCCTCCTATTACCTGACCCACTAAGAGAACTTGAAGGCCTCCCAACTGCCTGCAAACGTTCTGCAAGTTAGAACAAAGGTGGTGGTGGTGGGGGGAACAACCTCGTGGTCTATGAAAAGAGCTGAAAATACAATAAATCTGCCCGGCTGCCAGCTCCAAGATTGCAGGCTCTGCCTCCTCCGGGGATCACTCACATTCGCATTTTTAGTCCAATTTACAGGCATTTGAAAACTCCAAAGCCAGAAGGAACAAGACCATTCCCGTTGTCAGGAGGCACTGGTCTTTGATGTCATCTCTATTAAAAAGTCTCCTTGTACATTAATGCTAAAGAAATGCGAAGCAGATGAAGAAGAAGGAAAAAGCTGTCCCAGTTGTGCAAGCCCAAACCATGCGAAATCTTTACTGGCAACGTGTGTCAGAAAGTGGCTAACGCACATAAGCAGCAGCGGAGAAACACGAGCTGGGATTTTTTGGCTTTAAATCTGGGTGGTAGCGGGCTGGAAGCTGGGCAGAGCTGGGGGGTCCTTACCTTGCCAGTCCTCAGGACATGTGCTGCCGGGCCCCTCTGCCGGCTGCTGTGGCCGGGGCTGCAAGCGTAGTGAGAAGCATCAGCAACTGTCAGCAAGCCTGACCTAGATAGCTGCGCCGAGAAAAACTGAGAGTTTCCAGTCTGAGTCAGTCCATGGGAAAACCCAGCACCCCTTAAAGGAACAGCCTCGGGGGGGGGGGGGGGTGTTGTCTTTTTAGTCTTTAAGTTGTTAAAGAATTTGGTGTCACCCTGGCAAATTCAAGTCCATGCCAAATGGATTTTTTATATTCGTGTGGCTTCGTGCGAGGCGACACGAACCTGGCGGAGGGGTCCGGGGGAGCTGGGCTGAGCTCCATCAGCAAAAGAACATTTTTCTACTAACCCCAGAAGCCTACAGTGAAAAACTCCTTAAGGACTGAGGTTGTTTTCCGCGGCACAGAGTGTCACCCCCTCTGCTTGTGCCGGTCCCCAGCTTATCCAGGGATGCTATGGGCTGCAGACCCCCGGGGCGGGGGGCAGAAGGGGCTGAGGCTCCAGGGCTCTCCATCCCGCCGGCTCCCACCGCAGCTCCCAAACCCCCCCGCTGCAGAGCCCGTGGCTTCCTTTTTCATGTCGGTTGAAGAGTTAACCTCAATAACAGTGTTAACCTCATTAGACACTGCAACCACAGGAAATACCGCACCAGTCGCCTGCCTCTGCCCTCCCAAGAAAATGTTAAGGAACATAATTTCCAACCCCCCTGGGACAAGGCAGACTGTTCCTCTGCCAGCAAGCCCCCGCTGCTCTGGGTTTTGACTGGTCCGTGGGGGTTTTTGTGAAAATGAAGGGTGGGTGAAAGCAAGAGTGTCAGCCTTGGGGGGAAGCCTTGCTGCATGCTGGAAGTATAACGTGTGGTTATAGTAACATATATAATGCATCTGTACGTATAGTTACACACACCGCGAGCAAGATCAGGAGGGTTTTGATAAGAATTTTAGTTTCAGCACATTACAGGTATCTTTAATGCATTATGTAATGAAGGTATTTATATTAATCTATCGAAAACCATTTTCAGGAGGCAGAGGGGGAGTCTTGCCTTGCGGGTGGGCTTTGCTGCGGTTTGAGGGTCCTGATGTGGAGGGGAGTGAGCTGAGACGACCCAGCCCAGGGTTGTCTGCCTGTGGTGACATAGCTGGGGCTGAGCAAGAAAAGCTGGGTGGGACCCACTGCAGGACACACATCTGGGGCTGGGGCTGCACGTCTGGGGCTGGGCAGCACTGTGGGGGTGCACGGCTGGGGCTGGGACAGCACCGTGGACCTTCAAATTTGGGGTGGGGCAGCATTGCAAGCGTGCACATCTGGAGCTGGGCCTTGGCATCTGGATCTGGGGTGGCACCGTGGGTGTGCACATCTGGAGCTGGGACAGCACCAAGGGCGAGCACATCTGGGCCCAGGCAGCATATCTGGAGTGAGGACAGCAAAGTCGACATGCACATCTGGAGCCTCCGCAGCACAACTGGAGCCGGCACAGCAGCACATCTGGAGCTGGCACAGCGCATCTGGGTGTGGTTCAGTGTGCCTCCAGCCATGGTGCATTGTGGCTGCTCCCCAGCACCCAGCCAGCCTCGGCACCTTCCGGGATGGGTGTCGCAGCCCCTCCGAGCTGCTGGTTCCCGTATTTTGCAGTTTGGTTTATTCATCTCCATTTTTCTGGTGCCAGTTAAACTCATGTCTTCTTATCTCTTCCTGAGCGGCCATGGCGAGCTGTGGCTCAGTGCCCTGAGGCAGCCAGCCCTTGCGCAGGAGGGGAGCAGCATGAGCACTCACGCCTGGCTCTTTCCCATGGCTTGCTCTTCCCTGTGCTCACAAAACCCAATTGCTTCAGCCTTCCTCTGTGGCAGGTTACACTGCCTGGGCTTTCCAAACCCCATCCTCCCTGTTGCTCCTTTCAGGGCTCTTTGTGATTTGCCTAGGTCTTCCTGACAGCTTGATGTCCAAAGGTGGTTTTGCTGCCACAGAGGGAGTCCTTCCAGAGACTCGCAGTGCATGGCATGGCAATGGCACAGCACGGCATGGCATGGCACAGCATGGCATGGCAATGGCACAGCATGGCAGGCTTCCTGCAGTGCACCCCAGGATGGTGCCTTTGTCACTCAGTGCCTGTTTCCCTTGGGACCCAGGGTGCTCCCCAGCCTTTTTCCAGCTGAACACCTGCCCGGCCCACCATCCCTGTGGCACACTCGCTGTGTCTGGCCCAGGGCTGGGGTCAGTTACCCCCTTCCCCACCAGCGTTTTCTCCCAAACAACCTGCCTTAGTCGCATAAGCACTTGCATCCCTTCTCCCCCGGAAGTACCCATGTTTTGGGGGGCACCCACTAGGCCTGAATTCAAGCAGCCAAGAACATGCACAGGGGAGCGCAGGGGCCACCTCGCTCCTGCCTCCGCTCTAGCATGACTTTCCCGAGCCGCGCGGCCGCCCCCGCACAGGCGATTGCATCTCACAGAGACTTCCTCGCTGGCTGCTGAGACCTACCCTGCCCTGGCCCCCGTGCCAGCCCCCATCCGCCACCAGCACCGGCACTGGGCGCTGCCAGATCCTGCCACCTCCTCCATGCCCCGCTGACCTTCCCTCTGCCCTCGTCCCCTGGGGGTACCAGCTCTGAATCCCCTTTCCTCCCCCCGGGATGTGCACGCTGCCCCGGAGTCATCACCAGTTTGGCAGCGGACAGAAACCTCTGGCTGAGCTGGTTGCCAAATGAGATTAAGATTAAACCGGATTAATTTAACTTTTGTTATCTTTGATGGGCTTTCTGCTGGCCGGGCACACTAAAATTGCTGCGGTGAGTCAGAGGCTTAGTTTAGCAGGAAGGAAAGGTCGGGCCAGAAAGGGTTCTGCTGCCAAAAGCGAAGCACTTTTGTCATACCCAGAGCAGTGCTTGGCACAGGGGACATGGGGGACGTGGCCATCCCAGGCACACGGTCCTGTGCAGGTGCTGGGCACATCCCTTTCTCACCGTGCCTGCATCACCGCAGCGCACCTTCTGCTGCCGACCAAACGCACTCACGCAGAGGGTCCAAATATTTGACTTTAAAACCACCACGGTGGCATTTATGCTGTGGCAGAGGCCAGGGGGACGGGGGGCTGCACCCACAGGGGCTTCCCTGCACCCGCTGTGGGGTTTGCAGGGGTTCCCCACATGCCAGCAAGTCTGCAGCACTCTGCCCAGCACCGCAGGGTCACCGGTGCCACTGGGGGGGACAGACGTGCCAGCGGGAGGGCAGGCCTGGGAACTGGGGCCGCTTGCGTCAATCCTGCTGGCACTGGTTTCCGGGCAGGATTAGGTTCCTCTCTGCTGTTGGAGGAGTAAGTATTTCCAGGTCCAAGTCCACACTGCAGCTCGATAAGGATGGACAGGCCTTAGTGCAGGAACAAGGAAGGTGATGCCAACGAGAAAACTTTTTTGATTGTGGTTTTTGGCCAAGCTAAAAGGACATCCTAGATATGGGAAAGTTGCTCCCAGGCTTTAAAGTCAGTCTGTCCTTCCTGCAGCAGGGTGTGAGCCGTGCCGGGGAACGGCCCCTGCTCCTCCCATGCCCCTTCGCCTGGAGCGGGCAGCAGTGGAGACACAAATCGGCCAGGGGAAAAAAACGGAAATTTTGGGCAAAGAGTTTGCTTCTCCCCTGCAAGGGGAGGGGTTGAGGGCAAGCGTGCCCGGGCGAGCGGGAGTGCGCTGGGGCGAGCAGCAGCTTGCGGGCCACAATGCCCCGTTTCATGCTGGAGGCTGCAGGGGTTGGCTGTGCCTAGGCAGGTCTGGACGAGGCAGGGAGATAATTTGGAATAAAGCTCTCAAAAAGGGGCCGTTTCCTCTGCAAACACCACGGTGGCCAAGGGCAACAAACATCCCACAGGTGCCTTACCTCTTCCTGCCAGGAATGACCCCAAAGTGCTGCGACTGCCAAGCTGGGGCTCATGCAAACCCCCCTGCACCCAGCCTGCGAGACCCCATGCCCACCCTCCACCACCCAGTGCAGCATCACCCACGCTGGTTTTGACCCTACAGCTGTGTGCGGTCCCCAGCTCCCCCCACCTCCCCCTCCCAGGGGGCTGCAGGACACAGCCCCCCCACCCCCCCCACCCCCCGCAGCAGGCACCCATGTGTCTGCCCCGCTGGGGACCCTCTGTGCCCCCACCCCAGCACAGCCCCGGCCCCACGGCGGTTGGTGTTGCCGGAGGAAAGCTGCCTTGCTGGGTGGGAAGTGGCTCCCCGGCTGCGAGAGAGACGTGTGGGCGCTAGAAAGCAGATACCACAGCAGTGACTGCTCTAGGTGCATGTGTTAGTTCTTGTCTTCCAGCGAAATCCTATACAATGCCATTTTTTTCTGCTGTAACCTATAGGGTAGTGTTGGGGTTTTTTTTTCCAAGCTGCCTTATTTTGGGGTTTTTCCACTTGGCAGAACACGGCCCAGAGGGGAAGATTTAATCTCTGAAAGGGAAAGGGCTGGTGCCAAAATCCTGTGTGCAGGGTGACCCAAGGGCAACCCGCTGCAGGGTGCTGTGACCCCGCGCCTGGCCGTGCTAGTGACAGCAGGACCAGCATGGGTCTGCACCCCCCGGCCTGCGCCCCCTGCCCCTGCTTCTGCTGTGGGGAGGGAGGGGTCCACCCCGCCCGGAAAAGGGCACGTGCTGCTGCATGTTTGGAGGACGTGTCCCCTTGCCCCTGCAATGACCCCCGCCCGCTGCCATGCCCCAATGCCCTCCCCATGCAATGCCCACCCCATGCCTTCTCTCTGTGCAATGCCCCCCAGTGCTGCCCCCCCGTACCAGGCCCCTGTGCAATGCCCCCATGCCAGCCCCTTGCACAGCACCCCCCCATGCCCTCGCCCATGCCCCCCATTCCTCCCCCCATGCCACCCCTCTCTGCAGTGTCCCCCATACCAGACCCCTGTGCAATGCCTTGTCCCCCCATGCCAGACTGCTGTGCGATGCCCCCCCGTGCCATGCCCCCCACACCAGACCCCTGTGCAATTGCCTCCCGTGCAATGCCCCCCATGCCCAACCCCCTGTGCAATGCAATGCCCCCTCATGCCAGACCCTTGTGTGATCCCCCCAGGTGCAGACCCCTGCGCAATGCCTTGCCCCCATGCCAGAACCCTGTGCAACAGATCCCTCGTGTGATGCCCCCCACATACCAGACCCCTGTGCAATCCCCCCCGTGCTATGTCCCCCCCACACCACACCCCTGTGCAATGCCTTGCTCCCCCCCATGCCAGACCCGTGCGATGCCACCCGTGCTATGTCCCCCCCATGCCAGACCCCTGTGCTATGTCCCCCCACCACACCCCTGTGCAATGCCTTGCTCCCCCCCCACGCCAGACCCCTGTGCGATGCCACCCATGCTATGTCCCCCCCACGCCAGACCCCTGTGCCTGCTCCTCCCCACGCCAGACCCCTGTGCGATGCCCCCCTGTGCTATGTCCCCCCCACGCCAGACCCCCGTCCAATGCCTTGCTCCCCTCACACCACACCCCTGTGCGATGCCTTGCTCCCCCCCCACGCCAGACTCCTGTGCGATGCCACCCGTGCTATGTCCCCCCCATGCCAGACCCCCGTGCTATGTCCCCCCACGCCAGACCCCTGTGCGATCGCTCCCATGCAATGTCCCCCGTGCCAGGCCCTCGTGCTTGCTCCCCCCCACGCCAGACCCCCGTGCAATGCCTGGCTCCCCCCCACGCCAGACCCCTGTGCGATCCCCCCCGTGCAAACCCCCCCACGCCAGACCCCCGTGCTTTGTCCCCCCCACGCCAGACCCCTGTGCGATCCCCCCCCGTGCAATGTCCCCCGTGCCAGACCCCCGTGCTTGCTCCCCCCCACGCCAGACCCCCGTGCGATCCCCCCCGTGCAACGCCCCTCCCCCCAACGCCAGCCCCCCGTGCAATGCCTGGCTCCCCCCACGCCACACCCCTGTGCGATCCCCCCCGTGCCATGCCCCCCCCCCACGCCAGACCCCTGTGCGATCGCTCCCATGCAATGTCCCCCGTGCCAGACCCCCGTGCTTGCTCCCCCCCCCCGCCAGACCCCCGTGCTTGCTCCCCCCCACGCCAGACCCCCGTGCGATCCCCCCCGTGCAACGCCCCCCCCGCCAGACCCCCGTGCTTGCTCCCCCCCACGCCAGACCCCCGTGCGATCCCCCCCGTGCAATGCCCCCCCCCTCACGCCACCCCCCCGTACAATGCCTGGCTCCCCCCACGCCAGAGCCCCTCCCGCCGCCCGCCATGTCCCGCCCCGCCCCGCCCCGCCCCCGCAGCCATGTCGTCGGCGGCAGCGGCGGCGGCGGCAGCGTCGCGCAGACGCCCGGCGGCCGGGGCCGAGGGGGAAGCCCCCGGGGGAGCCCCCGCGCCCGGCGATGCGGAGCGGGGCATGGCGGCGCCGGGCCTCACGCTCTGCCTCAAGCTGCTGGCGGCGGCCTTCTACGGGTTCAGCTCCTTCCTCATCGTCGTGGTCAACAAGAGCGTCCTCACCACCTACGGGTACGGCTGCGCCCGGGGCCTTCGCGCCCCGCGCGTCACCCCCCTCCTGGGGGCTCTCTGCATCGCGGGCCCCCGGCGTGCACCCCTCCGCCATGCGAGACCCCCGTGCGACCCCCCCCGCCCCGTGCATGCACCCCCCAGCCTTGGGTGCCGTCCACCAGCAGGCACCCCCCCCGCACCCCCCCGCCATCCTTGGGGGCTGGGCACCCTTATGCATGCCCCCCCTCCCTCCTTGGGGTCCTTTACACCCCTTGCACGCACGTGGGCCCCCCATGCACACCCCTCCATTACCCCCCGGAAGCACAGTGTAGTGCCAGCCCCCCATGGGTGCCCCCCCCCTTCCCATGGGGACCCCCTGCACGGCTGGGCAGTGCCCCCCATGGCTACAGGCTCTGCAGGTTGGGGGGCTGGCGGGCGCTGCTATCCCGCTCCCCGTGCACATGGTGGGGGGTGCATGGCTGCCGGGCACCCCCCCCCCCATCGTGGGTGCCCCCACTGATGTCTGCTCTCTGCCCGCAGGTTCCCCTCCTCGCTGTGCGTGGGGCTGGGCCAGGTGAGTGGGGTCCCCTCTGTCCTGTCCCCCCTGACCCCCCAGGCGGGGGCTGTCGGGCTGACCCCCACTCTCTTGCAGATGCTGGCGACGGTGGCGGTGCTCTGGGCGGGCAAGGCGCTGCGGGTGGTCAAGTTCCCCGACCTCGACAGGCACGTCCCCCGGCGGGTAAGCCCCCTCCCTGGGCACCTCTCCTACGCACCAAGGCCGGGTGGTGGTCTCTGCCCCAGCCCCTCGCCTGTGGTGGGCACCCCGGGCTTTTTGGCAGTGGGATGCCTGTGCTTGTTGCCCTGGGAGCAGGGAGCTGCACGGGAGCCTGCAGCCATGGAGCAGCTCTGGGCTGGGGAGCTGGGACATGTGCGTGTGTGAACATTTCCACAGCGGGCGGAAATAATTTTACATATATTATAAAATGCGGGTGCTGCTGGGGAGCTCCCTGCATTTCTCTGGTCACTCATGCAATGTGTTATCCCTCTTAAAATTTTCTAGACATTTCCTCTACCTCTTCTGTATTTCGGGAACCAGATCACAGGACTGTTCAGCACAAAGAAACTGAAGTATGGATGGCTTTTCTCTACTGGGGGGTACACAACAGGGTCCTTGTGGGGGGTCCAGTATTCGCGGGGAGTTGCTGCCAGGCCCTAAGGTTTTGCAGGGGTGTGGGTGACCCGAGCAGGAGCCGCTTGGGGCGATACGGTTCATCCTCTGCCCACACTAAAATAAGCCACGTGCGTGTTTCCAAATGCTTTCCCCTAGCCAGCGGGTAGGGAGGGACGCAGGTCTGGCCCTCGCCCACCGTACGTGAGGGTTTGGGGCTGTCCCTGGGGTCCCCCGCCCTGACAGGGTCTGACATAAGCAATACCTTTTCGGGTGTGGGAGTAATGGCGTTTCCAGAAGGGAGCTGGCAGGCTCGCCGATGGCTCTGTTCTCTGGAGCCCTTATCCCGGTGCCCGCTCAGGGCATTGCTCTGCGGGTGGCCGCAGAGCTGCGTTTCGGCAGCGCCAGTGGGGGGAAGCCCTTTCACTCTGCTAAACTTTTCTTTTGCAGCCTGCCCATGTTCACCGTCCTGCGAAGGTTTTCCATCCTGTTTACAATGTTTGCCGAAGGATTCTTGCTCAAGTGAGTCTTCCCAGCCCCTTCTCTCCAGGGCTATCGGTGACAGATTCCGGTTAGAGTTACAAAAGTCTGAAGGTGTTGGAATGACGTGCAGCGTGTCAGTGAGTTTTTGTGTCGGAGATCTGTGTGGTCAGGGGTTTTGGCTCTAAGCTGGGTTTTAGGAACGAGGGTGGGCGGAGGAAGCGGATCCAGGGAGCAGCAGCGTGTTACATGCCTTGATCTGCACAGCCTTTTTTCCCTGCCGCCTCTCTGCGTGCCTGGAGGGAGCTGGGCGAGGCGAGGTGCGATGTGTAGCTGCCAGGCAGGGGGAAGATGGATGCGCTCTGTCTCCCCTTGCAGCAGCCTGGCTGTGCGGCGCACTTTTGGAAGTGGAACGTGTTGTGCCCGTCTGCCCCTGCTAACAGCTCTCCTCCCTGCGAGGACTCGCAGAGATCCCAAAACAGCTCATGCTGTGTGCTGACAGTCCCCTTCCCAGGGCCAGCACTGGGGTGCTGGGCTGGTCCTGTCCCCCACACGGTGCCACGTGCCCCGTGCCCCTCTGAAGCCTTTGCTGCAATGGGCAGATTTGTAGCACCCCATGAACTTGCACCTCATCAATGCCAAGTTGCGGTTGGTTTTTGTGGTGGGGTGTGTGTGTTTTGGGGTTTTTTTTTTGGTTTTTTTTGGGGTTTTTTGGTTTTTTTTGGTTTTTTTTTGGTTTTTGGGGGTTTTTTTTGTTTTTTTTTTTTAAATCACAGAGATAATTGTCTAAAAACGTCTTGCTTTTACTTGCTGCCTTTTCATGGGTTGGCTTGCTTGGGGTTTTCTTGCTCCCCCTCTGTATGTGCTGGGTGGAAAGGCTTCTTCCTGCTGCTCTCCAAAGTGCTCGCAGTACTTAAGTGAAGATTTAACTGTGGATGATGGTGGTGTCCTCCTGCCTCTCTTTTCAGGAAGAAGTTTTCTTGGAGTATTCAGATGACAGTATTTGCTATGATCATTGGTGCGTTCGTAGCTGCTAGGTGAGCTCCTGGTTTGCCGTTCCCTCTCCTCTCTCTGAAGGGTCCCTGTGTGGTCCAACCGGCAAAGCTAAGGTCAATCAACTACCACCATACGTCCCAAGAAGAGAGAGAGTAAATGTTGACTTTTTTTTTACCCTCAGACATGCTCTCTAGTAGGAAAGAATGTTTTACTGACCGAAATCCCAGTCTCTCCTCGCATGATTAACTTTTTCTGACAACTTACTGGCTAAACAGAAGGTGGAAGAAATCTTGCAAGTGTTACACTCTGCACAGCTTAAAGCTTTAACTTACGGTGTTTTCCTTTCCCAGTGCTGACTTGGCATTCGATCTGGAAGGATATATTTTTATCCTTATTAACGATGCCTTAACAGCTGCAAACGGTGCCTACGTGAAACAGAAGCTGGATTCAAAGGTAGGCTGACCTTCAGCTTCGTTCTGGGCATTGCAGAGTTGTGCTCGGTTTGGCAACAACTTGTATCTGAGGGGGGAAAAGAGGGGAGGCTTGCCCAGTGCTACCCCATCCCGCTCCCAGATCTCCTGTCTAGAAGGTTTGGCAATACCGCTGTGCTGCTCTTGGTGCCAGCGTTGCCAAACGGTCCCGGCTGGAGCCGTGCCCCTGTGCCAGTTATAACCGCAGTCCCTTGCGACAGCAAAGAAATGGCATTTGGGTTGATGGTGGCCATAAAGCCTGTTGCAAGCTCATAGCCCAAGTCTCTTTTATGTATTTTTATATATATATATAAAAATTAAAAAAAAAAAATACACACACATGCATGCACATATTAAAAAAACCCCTCCAACTCTTCTATCTCTCAGAATCCCACATGGATTTAGCTCAAAAGATCCAGTCTTCAGTAGCAATATGAATAAGGTTTTATATTCCTGTTTGGAACCAACTTAAATACGCAGATGTTTCTTATTTCTAGGAGCTGGGAAAATACGGTCTGCTATATTACAATGCACTGTTTATGATCCTTCCCACCTTGACCATTGCCTACTTCACCGGAGATGCGCAAAAGGTAGGATTCCTGCCCCAAAAGCAAGATCTTTAGTGGCACAATACCTTGTGGGCAAAATGGGTTGTTCAGAAGAACATTTTACTGTTTGTTATAATGCACTTTCTGTAACTTAGCCTTCTTACATAAAATGGGAAATACTCAAAACATGAAACTGCAAAGTAGTCCGTTATCCCTGGTTTGCAAATAAGTACTGCGTAGCGTCTGAGGGAAGAGGCTGGGGCAAAGGATGGTTTGAGGCCGGGTTTTGGGGTAGAGAGGGAAGCCATTTAAGTAAAAAGTAACTGTGAGCCTTACGTTGGATGCTAAGTCTGCAGAGTTGCTCCATTTAAGGGTTTTTGCAATGCCTGAGGAATGGGGAAGTGCGAGAGCAATAAGTGAAACCAAATATTATTTAAAACAAAGAAGTTGAGTATTTTTAGAGTAATTTGGCTTCTTCAAACTTCTTTCCGTCCTTCCCTCTTACTGGGGTGGTTATTTTGTTGAATTGCTCTGGAGGTCAGTGTGCCTGTGCTGCCCCAGCAGGGCAAGATCTGACTTACGTGTGGTTCCATATACTTGAAACTTATATTGTAATAGTATTATTTATTATTATTACAGTCACTTATGTGCAGCTATACTCAGCTCTCCTGAGCAAGAGCACTCACTTTTCATGCCTACATGGAGAGGCATCCCTCTCCATAGGCAGGGAAGGGAAATGCTGAAGGCTGGAGGTGCTGCCCACCCAGACCCCCATGGGTGACTGCTGTGGGTGCCGGTGGACCCTGCAGACACCCTTGTCGTGTCCGTCCGTCCGTGTGTCGTGTCCCGTCCCCCCCCCCGCCCCCCCAGCCATACCTGGGCAGGGAGAGCCTGGTGGCTTTTTTGTCATTAGGAGCTTAATGCCCTGATGATGAGCCCCGGTAAGCAGTCACTAAGATAATGAGCCGCGATTAGCGAGGAAAAGCGTGGGGTGAAGGTAGCTCAGACCCTGCCCTTCATAAAGGGCGACTCAGTGGGATATATTTGGGCATAAAGTGCTCATTTATAAGCAGGAGCTGGCGGACAGGGAGCAAAATGTTGCTCTGTGCTGCACTGTGCAGCCTCTGTTCAGCCTGTGGAGAAATTGCCTTTTTTTTTGTGTTTTCCTTTTTTCTTTTTTTTTTTTTTTTCTTTTCCCCCTGAATAAACTTCTTTTTCCCTGGCTGAGCTCCTGGCAGCCGGAGGCAGACAAAGATGCGCTCTGTTGGGGCTGCTGCCAGGAAACGCCACGTTTGCAGGCTGATGAAAAACCCTCTTGTGAAGGGTGTGCAGCTGAACGTGTCTCGCACGGGGATGGCTCCCGGGGCAGAGCTGGGATGGGGGGCTGCATGGTGAGGGGCCATGCTGGGGAGATGGGGTTGTTGCATAGGAAAGCCTCCCACCATACTCGTCGGTGTGTTAAATCTTGTAGTTCATTAACAAGCATCAAAGGTAACGATGTCTTGTCATGCCGTGCTTTGTGAGAGGCAGAAATGGGCATGCTGATGGTGGTGAGCAAAGCCCTGCAAATAATTCCTGGGGATGAAGGGGATGGACCGCCTGCAGGAAGGTCCACCCCAGCCTGGCATTTCGTGTCCCTGTTGGAAAGCACTGTTCCAGCTGCCTGGCAGGATCCCTGGGCACGTGGCAGCCCTTCTCTCCCCTGTGCCAGTCCCTGCCCCACTGGGAGGAGAGGTGGGGGGGACCAGCCATCGCCCTGTTCTGCCCTCACCTCCTCAGTGTCGCAGACTGGCTGAGGTTGGCAGGGACCTCCGGAGCTCATCTGGTCCAGTCCCCTAGAGCAGGTGGCCCAGGACCATGTCCGCTTGGGTTCTGGGTATCTCCATGGATGGAGACTCCACCACCTCCCTGGGCAACCTGTGCCAGCACTCGGTCACCCTCACAGTGAAAAAGTGTCTCCTGATGTCCGGAGGGACTCTCCTGTGTGTCAGTGTGTGCCCATGGCCTCTGGTCCTGTCCCTGGGCAGCACTGGGAAGAGCCTGGCTCCGTCCTCTGTGCACCCTCCCTGCAGGTGTTCGTACACATGGGTGAGACCCCCTGAGCCTGCTCTGCTCTGGGCTGAGCAGTCCCGGCTCTCCCAGCCTTTCCCCATAGGAGAGATGCTCCAGCCCCTTCTTCTTGGTGGCCCCTTGCTGGACTCTCTCCAGTATGTCCATGTCTCTCTCACACTGGGGAGCCCAGTGCTGGACCCAGGACTCCAGGGGTGGCTTCCCCAGTGCTGAGCAGAGGGGAAAGAACCCCTCCCTTGACCTGCTGGCAGCACTTTGTCTAGTGCAGCCCAGGACACCGTTGCCCTTCTTTGCAGCAAGGGCATGTTGCTGGCTCATGGTCAGCCTGGTGTCTGTCAGGACCCTGAGGCTGTTCTGCAGAGCCGCTTCCCAGCCGGGTGGCCCCAGCATGTCCTGGTGCCCCCAGCATGTCCTGGTGCCTGGGGTTGTTCTTCCCCAAGGACAGGACTTTGCACTTCCCCTTGAGCTGCATGAGGTTTCTCCTGACCTGTGTCCCCAGCCTGGCCGGCAGCACCACCCTCTGGCCTCCCTCCCTGCAAACCATCTCCTGCTGCTGGAGCTTTGTCCTCAGAGTCATCCCAGACCTGCAGCTGGCTAAAACGTGGGTTGGGCTGAATGGAGTGTAACTTTAAATAACGTATTTAAAAAAATAAAACCAACCAAACAACCCAAAAAAAAAACCCCCAAACCACCTAACCCAAAAAACCAAACAGAACCCAACTAAAAAAAGCCCTACCATGAAATCCAGACTTCCTTTAGCCACTTTGTCAGCACTGTCCCTAGAGGTTAAATTCCCGTGGGACATGCTGTCTAAGCATTGCAGTTTGCTCACTAATCCCAGTCCCTGGTGAGGGCTCTTCTGAGCTTTTTCCCCCCAGAACTTACTAGATCTATATGTGAACTTTTCATGTCCCTTTCAAATGTCGGAAGCCCGGAGAGCTGCCGCTGTGGGTGGCGGTGGCAGGGCTCTCTTGCTGGGGATCCCGATGTGGCCGGGGAGCTCGGAGGCTCCTGCTGCTGCTGGCAGCTTAGATGCACAAAATGTGGGTGTCTGCAGCTGCTGCACAGGGCTCTCAGGAGGGTGATTTTGGACAACAGATGGCTGGGAAATGCCTTTCCTGGTTCCTCCTGCTTGTACGACTGTTGCTCACTGCTTTTTCCAGGAGGAGTGTGCTGGGTGCCAGCTTGGGCTGGGAGGCAATTGTGGGCAGCAGGCCCTTCTGCAGCCCCAGGATGTCATGCTGGGCTGTGTTTTGTTTTCTTGTTGGTTTTTTTTTTTTTTTTTTTTCTGCTGTGATATGAAAGCGGATGTCAGAGGTTTGTTTCTCACCTTGCTGTGAATTGCTGTGTGGTCTTCTGTAACGGCTGGGGTGTGTTTCTTGCAGGCAATGGAGTACCAGGGCTGGGCAGACACACTCTTCATTGTGCAGTTTACGCTGTCGTGTGTGATGGGGTAAGCACGTACACTGCCGCGGTGGGTGCTGCCTGCCTCCGAGGGCTGGGGCGCAGCCATCAACCAGCAGCTGGCTTGGGGGGGGTTCCAGTAGTAGTGTATTTTGGTGTTCTGGGCTGTTCTGGGTTAAAAAAAAAAAAAGTATAAATCTCTAGTCCTGATAGGGACACCGTTTCTGAGAGCTATGGCAGATGGAAATTACTTCCTACCCTGCTTCAGTGTAGGTTTAGCCAAAAAAATGGTGGTACAAATACCACTCTAGAAAAGAGAGGGAGAGATGCACGGATGAATGGCAATGCCTGAAGCACGTCCTGGAGCCTAACGTCAGCTCTTCCTCCTGCAGGTTTATTTTGATGTACTCCACGGTTCTTTGCACTCAGTATAATTCTGCTCTTACAACTACAATAGTTGGCTGCATTAAGGTAAGCTGTTTCTCTGCTCCCAGGGCTGCTGCCAGATGAGCGTTGCAGGAATCGTTGCTGGGGGCTCGTACGAAACAGTGGCTTTAGCTGTTGGCGCGGGGGCTCGTTGAGCATTTGGGACGTGCCTGGCACCGCGGCGCTCTCCAGCTCGGCGTGGCCTGAGTCATCTCGCCCCTCCCTGCTGCCTGCGCGGGACCCGCGGCAGGGTGCTGCCTGCCTGCAGGAGTTACTCCAGCAAAAGCCATGAGCAGCCTTGGGGCATCCACAGCCTCCCTGCACCCGCTTCGTGCCGCTCCGGCATTATGCAGTGCATCCCCTGGCTCTGCCCGCACAGGCAGCGGTATCTGCTCAGCAGGGAAGGGCTGGGCGGAGGCTCTGGGGCTTTTGCTGTGTGCCACACGGAGGGGAGGATGGCTCCAGGGGATAATTTTTGGGGTGGTCTTTTTTTTTGTTGCTGTCTGGAGTAGAGAGACACTCTGTGCATGTTTGTACAGCAGTCACAGCAAGCAGCCGTCTGTGGTGCTGACTGCAGTCAGTGAATTTAGCTTCCCTGGGGCTAATGACGTGCAAAATGCCCAGAAACAGCCGTGATCTAGGTCACCTCGGCCCAACGAGCCCGTTGCAAAAATAGACGGGCACTCCTGGGCATTTTTCTGGCTTTAGTGCCGGTCTCGAGGGAGAGCATTGCAGCCCAGCGGCTGCACTGCCCTGCTCCCCAGCAATCAAAGCCTGTTCAGGATCCTTTCTCAGCAGCTCTAAAACCAGCCACTTTGAACCCAGTACTGTCGCTGCTTGCCTATTTCACACTGCATCTGGGGTTTCCTGTCTCTACATTGCTCTAATGCATAGAGCATACACTTGTCTCGGGCTATATAGAAACTTACGCTGTTGTTGCTAAAATCTTGTTCCTTTGCAGAATATTTTAATAACCTATATTGGGATGTTTTTTGGAGGAGACTATATTTTTACATGGATGAACTTCATTGGTTTAAATATCAGGTAAGAATGTTGGGCGTTTGAAGTTTTTATTTATGATTTGCAAGTGAAAATTGCCATGAAACTGAAACGGTTTGACTGGCTCAATGCTTCTTTCAAAAAAAAAAACCAAAACCCTATGGACTGGTGTTCATGCCGCAGCAGAGGAGCCGGCACCGCACGGACCCGCATCTCGCAGCCTGGGGCGAGCTCTGTGCCACTGGCAGCACCGCGTGGTCCCTGCTTACAGCCTGGGCTGTGGGGAGCTCCCAGGCAGACTTGGGATGTTTTAAAGGCAGGAGAACGCACAAGCGTATTTTAGCAGCAAACTTAAGTTGTTCTGAGAGTTGCGTATTGGAATCGTGTAACTAAGGTAGCAAAAGAAGTATTTGTTTTATTTCACTTGGTATTTTAGTACAGCTTTTGGAAGAGTCTCCTTTCTGGGTGGGGTGTATTTCTGTATTGTGAAAAGTCTCCCTTGTTCTGCCCCTGTCCTTCAGCAGGATTCCTTCAGTGATGAAGCAGGTCCAGCACTAGGCTAGGGACTCGGGCTAGCAGGCATTTGGGTACAAGTTAAACAAAATATCTGATCTTCGGAGGAAAACAGAATTTTCTTGCAAATTGATGCTTGCAGCAGATCCTTGACCATTGGCATACCCATGGTTTTGACTTTTCTTTGGCAGCTGGTGTTTGCAGCTGCCCAGGGCAGGTCTATATAACTAATAAATGTGCTGGTGTAAAAGGTAGCATCTCCTCTGGGCTGCTGGTGGCAGGTTTGCATTGTGCAATGCAAGAGGGAGCCAGCCATGAGCATGCCGGAGCGTGCAGCGCACGCGCGTGCTGTCGCTTCTGTGGCTCTGAGCTGGGATCTCTCACTCTCATGCCTGACCCTGTTTTGCAGTATTGCTGGAAGCCTGGTGTATTCCTACATCACTTTCACAGAGGAGCAAACGAGCAAGCAGTCTGAAGCTGGCATCAAGATGGATATTAAAGGAAAAAGCTGTGTGTGACCAGGGAAGGGCTTTTTTTGGAAGCAACCTATTTCTGATCACGGGCAGAATGCGGGAAGGAATCTGGCGTGTCTGCCATGGAATAACAGTGATGCTCTTAATTTGCACAATCTAGATTGCTGCCTTTACAACTTACTGGGAAGATTACTGACTGCACGGTGAAGAATACATCTAATTAAGTCTGATCGTGAGGAATTAATGAGTTTCTAATCATGCTGAGATTTGGCAGTAGAGATTGGCACAAGCAGCGTATGTGTTTGAATCGCAGAGGACTGTGTCAGCAGAGGGCCGTACCTTGAGCATCCTTGGCTGCATCTCGTGGTGCAGCCACCACCAAGGCGGTGGGCGCAGCCTGGGACGGATGCTGGGGCTGGCTCTGCTCTGTGCCTCCCCCAGCCTGGTCCCTCAGGCTGGGCAGCACATGCTGCTGCTGCTGCAGGAAGGTGAGACCGTGGTACCTAGCACAGATCCGGCCCCAAGGGGAAGGTGAACCCCTCCTCTCCCCGGAGTAGAGTGGAGCAGAGGGAGGGGAGCTGCGGTGTTGCAGCCCATGCGAGGTGAGCACTGGTTATTCCCCCAGTACAGCTGCTTCTGCAGGATGCTCTTGGTTTGGGCCAAACCCCCTTTGTTGAATGCTCAGTGCTCTCTCAACTTCCATTTGTTAGTTGTTTTTTGGTTTGGTTTTTTTTTGTTGCTGTTCTGTTAACCCACTTTTAAAGCGGGGTTTACCCTCCTTGGTTTCCAAGAGCCTTGCAAACATTCACCCCTCTCCTGCCCAAGGTTGCTTTTACGGGGCTCAGGGATGTTCCCCACATGAAGATTTTACCTGCCACTGGTGAGCTCGGCAGGGCCAGCAGCCTCCCTCAGACAACCCTGGGGTCAGAAACCTTTGGATGTGGGAAAGCTGCTGGCTGTGCCGGGGCTGGCCCTGGTGCAGGGACCCTTGCAGGGCACTTCAGGTCCAACGGGGAGTAGCGGCAGGGTTTGCAGGACAGCTGACGCTGTCCCACCTGGCACACAGAGCCTCCTCCTTCGGTCCAGAAAATCCGCTGTAAAGCGAAGGTTGCGGCTCCTGCCCCTGCAATCCCCTTCCCACCCACCAGCACCATGTTCAATCGTGTTGTTTTGGTAAGTCAATGGGAAACTCGCGGGGCTGGCGGGGTGGGTGGCTCTGCGGGTGCTGCTGCTCATCCCTGCAGCACCAAGCACATGTGGCGTGTGCCCAGGCTGCAGCACCAGCACTTCAGCTTTGGCCAAGCCCTGGCCCGCAGTTTGGTTTTTTGATGTAGTAAGTTGTCTTCGGTTTGTGACCCATTAAAAGAATGGGTTTTTTTTTTTTTAATATGTCAGGCAGTTTTAACTGATTTTTTTTTTAAAGGTTGTCTGACACAGCACTTCTTTCCAGGTCTCTCCTTGGATTGTCTTTTGGTTTAAAAAGAATTGTTTGTAATTCTGGTTAACAAAAAATTTTGGTAAAGCTATATGAGGTTTTTTTGTATACATTCCTTTGGTAACCAGGAAAACAGCTTCTATAGACAATATAATTTGTTTGTGGAAGATACTTGCTAAAAATGTAACTGCTGTTTGGCAAAGATGCATTTATTGGAGTGCTTAATATTGAAGTTTTTATATGTGACTGAGAATTTCTCTAACAGTGCTGGTAAAGATGTGTAATGAGTCTGCTGGCCCCCACACTGCTGCCTGCTCCAAAATCCCATCCCTGGAGTTGTTCTGGCCAGGTGTGCTGGAGCTGATGTCTCCATAATGTAGCCGGGGTCTTCCCTCCGGGGGGCTCCCTTTTGGGGGGGCAGCAGGATGCTGAATGGGTGCAGTGGGGGATTGGTCTGGTTACTACATTTATAAAGCACCTGGCAGCACAGAGGGCTGAGTCCCAGAGCGAGGAGCAGCCCTTTTGGGGGGCTTCCCCCCTTATAGTGCAGAATTGGAGAAAGAAAAAAATTCCCCAATCATTTTTATTGCTTCCTAAATTTCAGTAAAGCCTCGGATTTGCAATCAGCTGCAGAGCTCTTGGTTTTTGGGAAAGACGATAAATGCTTCCTGCTGTGCAGAAGACCCAGTGCTACTCACACATCAGCTCCAGGGCAGGGGGTTACTGGTCCCTGCACTGGTTCCCAGCAGCTGGGTGGTACTGGGTCTGGCAGACCCCCATCCTGGGTTCCCCCACTCCCTGCAGCTTCCAGCCACCGCAGCCCTCTCTGCCCTGTGCTTTCACTGGCGCTGTACCAGACCAAACCCCTGTCCTTCAGCCAGGCCTCTGCATTTGTCTCGCTTGCTTGAACAAAAATATTTGCAAATCAGTTTTTGCCACATTTGCTTGTAACTTTGCTGTGCTGAGGCATTCACAGTCAGGATGTCAGTTCTAGCAAAAGTTTTGGTTTTTTTTGTTTATTTTTGAATCTACTGGTTAGATTTATTGTCCAAACAGTAAAATATTTTTAAAGCTTATTTTGTTTGTAACTGTGCACACTTCAGTGGGGCCTGGATGGTATTGTATACACTGGGAAAGAGAACAGAGTTCCTACAACAGTATTTTCTATGCTATTATTCGACTAAAATTTTTTCTATATAGAATCTATTTACAAAATGACCATTTTAGTGATTAAAAGGGTGACCTTTTTATTTGAATGTATGGCAGGCTTTTTATGTAAATCAGTGATGATAGCAGAAAAAAAAAGATTTTATGTGCCTATGTATTTTTGTACCGGCTTCAAATAAACCAGTGACCTTCTCTCCTCCTACCCCGCCTGCTCTTGCCTTCTGCCTTGCTTTCCTGTAGCGGCAAGCGGCTGATGAAGGTGCTGAGGCTCCCCCAGCACCCCAGCATGTTTGTCATCCCTTCTGCGTGTCTTCTGGTACGTGGGAGGGGGAGGTGAGGGAGTTCTCTTGGGTTTTCAGTTTAAATTTTGAGGATAGGAAGAGGAAAAAGTATCTAATGGGGGGGGGGGACCCCAAACAAAAAAAAAACCCTAGTGCCTTGCTAAAATCAGTCCCTTTCCTTCTTGCCAGCTAGCCTGAACTGATGTGTTTTATGGGGGTGGAGCACTCCATGAGGTGCTTAATGCTCCCAAAAAACTCTGTGTGCAAGACAACTGCAGAAAAGGAGCCCACACTGGTCCCCGTCAGCAACCACGGTGCACAGGGTGAGCTGGCTTGCCCAGGGGGGCAACGAGAGCAACAACTTTTGCTCCTGAGTCCCAGCATCAGCAACCTGGCTCGTGCTGTAGCAGGGCACTGCTGCACCTCCTGCCTGGGGCTTTCTGCTGGCAGTTAACAGTGTTGTTGTCACTTACCAGGCCTTTGACTTAGAAATAAAAATTAACTGTTCAGTTAACCCACGGCTACCTCTCCTTGTCCTGGGTGGCAGCACCAAACTTGCCCTCTTCTCTGCCCTCCTTTACATTATGCTGCCTTTACATTAAAGTGTACAGCAAAACCCCACCTCTCCGCCGGCTGACTCCCGCTGCTCAGAGTAATGCCTGGCCCTTGTCTACAACTGCTCTGGCTGGCCCTGGGAATGGAAAGAAACAGGTCAAAGTTAAACCAGAGAAGAGAAGTTTGTTCCTGTGGTTTTTCACCACAGCATTAAGAGAGTCACTACCACGCTGCTACAACAGGATGGGGTCTTGACATCCTCTGTAAGCAGAAATACTCTACCCGCTGTTTTGAGCAAAAAAAACTCAGGAATTTTTTTATGCAGACAGTATGTTTAAAAAAATATTTTAATAAGCTTTTTCAGAATTGCAGACAGGGACCAGGGATAAGAGACGGGAATTACTAACAGTGCAAAATTACTATGTGTGGAAAATTGTATAAAACTAATTTGTAAATTTTGTGTGTGTGTGTGTGTGTGTGGTTGGTTTTTTAGTATCACATTTAATCCTTTAGGAAGCCCAGCAAAGATTTATGCTGTTGAACTGGATTCTCTGTTCAGGCTGCACTCTTGAAGTGCTTCATGAATCCAGGACACCTGCTCCAGCTGAACCCATCACAATGGTGCTTGAAAAACATACCCAAGTGTCACATGCTAGTTGTGACCTTTCCAATGCAGTTCGGAAACACGTTCAAACACTTACTGGGCTCCAAACTGTACTGAAAGCTTTTTAAATGAAATAATATATTTCTAGAATTTTAAATAGCTTTAGTAGTGCAATGACTTACGAAGTTATAGTGGCTGCATTTTGAAGAACATGAACAAAGTATTGTATAAAACACCAGCATAAACAAAATGTAAATTATAATTAAATATTCTTAAAGTCTAGCTGAGCATTACATATTTGTTGATTATGGAATGTCAGGTCTCGTCTACGTATCACCAAAAAAAGTTAAGGTAAAAAAACAAAGCAAGGTTCCTGAAAACATACACAGTGCTGTATTTCACACACAAGCCTGAGACAATTTACTTATAAACTTTCCTATAAATTTTTGGAAGTATTTCCAACTTGCAAACAAAAAGGCATAAAAATAAAATTGAAAACAGGACTCGAGTTGCAAAGACTCTTAGAAGCACTGCACTACCCTCAGTCTGAAACCGTCTCAAGACCGTCTTTGATACAAGGCTGTGATGCTTTGGGTTTCCATTAATAAACCAGCTTGTAAAATTAACAGCAACCTCTTACTAAAGCAATCACTTAATTAATTGATTAATGCAGGCCATACGTTAACAAACCTTACTGATGTGCCTCTCCACATAAATTGCTGTCTAATTCTAGGCAGATGTCACCTTCTGCACGTCAGCTGAACCAGTTAGAACGGATCATTCACAACATTTCTGGGAACAGCAGGTTAATACACTCCAGTAACTCATCATGGTGATGAAGCCACACCGGATCCAGAGGACTCGGCTCATGAATGAACATAAAGTCCAAGTACACGTAGTTGAAGAAGAAAACAAAACAAACAAAACCCTTAGCAGTTGGGTTTTTTTAGGTCAATACATTAGTCTCAAACCATAGGACCCTACATTTAAAACTGGAATCATAAAGACTCATAAACTTTAAGTAAAAAAAACCAATTAAAAATTAACAGTGCTCCTGTAAGCCACAGGAGGAGGAGATAAGATTATAAATTATACAAATGAACAATTTTTCCTATTTTTAATATAGTAGATGTGTAGCTGTGGCTTAAAAAAAATTAAAAAAACCTGAAACACTGGTATTAAAAGTCTTTCTATTTCATGGATGTAAACCCTACTTCAACAACTTTCAAATTATGCTAGTGGGACAGTGAGCATCACCCCCTCCACACGCATTTATAAAGAATTTTCGTTTCTCGCACTTTAATCTTAAAATAGTTATCCATACCTACTCTCACTTCTTACCCATCTGAATCGCTATATACTGAATGTATGTATGTGTATATGCTGTACCAAGTATGTGTATGTGATGTTTCTGCTCCCACTGAAATACCCATCCATATAAGGTCCACTAGTTTTCAGAAACTCAAGATCAGGTTACCAGCTGCACGTCCATTTCTAACATGTACAGCCAGAATCATTTGACCCACTTCCTACTCTTCCTGTGCTCAGTGAAATGTAGAAGATGATTGATAGACTGAAAATTAATCAATGGATAATCTAACACCTGATCTTGGCAAACAAGGTTTAGTAAACTTAAGCATTTGGCTGAAGTGAAATTTATCTGAGCTCAAAATAAAATGAGAAAATGTATAATGAAAGCTAGAAAATTTGTGCAACGCAAGCATCATGCTTAACAAATTTTTAGCATCACTATTTGCCATAAATAGAAGTAAGAAAAAATCATGTTTTCAAAATCAAATGACTTCTAACCATTCTTGATGATGTTTACTGTTTTCTGAGAAGACAATAACATGTTGGTGACTAATAAGCAGTTTTTAAGTCAATTGGTTTGGTTTGGGTTTTTTTTGTTGGTTTTTTTTTTTAGAAAAGACTTCAGCAAAATAAAATTAAGCTGACATTAGACTCAGGATATCAATTCTCTCATAAAAGTTTACCAACTGTACAAGTTAAGAAAATTATACAAGCTTTTGTTTTAAGAAAGGACAGTTCAATCAAGACATAAGTACTGTAAAAATCTTTCAAAGGCTACAAAGAAATCTGGAAAAATACAGAATGTATTTCTTTAGCCCAGATAAAGAATATGGAAAGACATCATTGATGTCAACAATTTTACATATACAAACCTGACCTGGTTTATTTATTTACCTTTTAAAACTTCTATATATAAAAATAGTTGTGCTCATAACTTTCAGGATTCATAAGGGTTCCTTAACAATGGGATGACACTTTTCTCTTGCTAGCATGAGTGGAAGTCTCTGTGCCTACTGTGATGCGTGTCTTGGCATTCTGTATTTCATTTTAACTTCCGGCAACATTTGAACCAGCCCTCTGCTTCAAATAGGATGCTTTGTTCACTTGTACAATGCTTAAATAGCGTATTACACACAGAAATTTCTTTAATGTATTAGGCTGGGAGTATTTTTGCAGAAACTCACTGATTTCTTTCTCAAATATTTTCAAGAGCCTTAGAGTTCCCAGAACTACAGTTGCCAGCTCTGAGAAATGGAATATTCTCCTACTGCTTTTCAGCACTGAAAAAAACAAATAATCAGATCTTAAGAGCCAACTAGAAGGTATCAGAAAAAATCTCAGCAGATTGTTTTACGGAACTGGATTTTGTAAGGTAACCCATCAACCCTGAAAATTTTAGACACCCAAAATTTACTCCAAGGAATAAAATCAGCTCCTAGTATTCAGTCATCCAAAGTTTCTAGTTCTTCAAGCTTCCCATGTGAGTTTGCTTCTTGGAAGATCTCTGAAGAACCTGGACTCTCTTTTCCATTGCTGTTAATTCTTCTTCTTTTCAGAGGTCTTTCATTTTTTTCTTCAAAATCATTTTCATTTCTTGAAGCTGAATGAGCAAGTTTTGGGTCAATGGAAAGGTTTTCAGTTTCATACCCATTTGTATCCAGATCCGTGTGAGGTGTTTTTTTGCCACTGGTAGGTCCATTTACATGCAATCCTTCAATTTTTGCTTCATCTTTATTTGGTATCTCACCTGGCCCATTAGCAGACACCCCTGCATTACAGAGACATACCATAAGAAAGAGGACAGAAGCGTAAGCAGTAACAGAACAATCTGTGATAGGTCAATAAAGCAGAAGTCTAACTAGTCCCATTGAACTAAAAAGCCAGTATCATTCTCCATATTGTCACTGTGTGATGAACGAGTGATTTATTTGCATACAAATGATGGACATATCATGACAGGGTTTATGGAAGCCCCTACAAGCAACAGCAGCCAATAAAACGTCCTGGAATCCCATAACTGTACAAGCTGCAGGTGGACTGAACTCACCTGGGCAGTTTCTGTAGCTTCCACTTGATTTTCACAATGCTATTCAGCCCCCAAGCTCCTCCCTTCTCTTGCTACTCCTTTCACTTCAGCTCCTTCAGAACGGCTGTCCCTTGCTTTTGAGGTTTTCTTCACAAGTGATCATGCCCTGGCTCTTCTCCCATTCCTGACTGCCCTTCAATGCCCCATGTCTGGTAAGAATAGCTAACGGTGTCCCTGAGCCAAGTACCAGAGAAGCACTAGTGTCCTGCATGATAGCCCAGTTCCCACCTCAGTTGTTTCAAATATCCCTCACGGGACTCCTCACAACATAAGCGTTACACTATACCAGCATGGGGAAGACAATAACAGATTGTTTACATTTAAAAGGAAGATTCTAGTGGAGATTTATCTTCAATATATGACCACTGGCTAAATGCAAACATGTAGCTTTTTTAAAAAACATTTTTAGCTTAAAGCTGCTAACACCCTGGAAAATATTTAAAACAAAAACAGACTTGTTTTTAGAGAGGCAAGCTGAACTTCTCATTTGGCTTGTCATCTGCGATGATTTGACAACTCTGTTTAGGAGGGACAGGGCACACACTTACCATTCTGATTGCTGTTGCTGGTTGTGCTGTCTTCCCTTTCAGACTGGCTGGTGCTGCTGTTGGAAGTTGTAGGAGGAGGGGACGGAGCTCTACTGGAAGCAGCACTTTCACTTTCATCCAGGAGACGGTCCATATAATCCCTACACAATAGACACAGCGCGTTCAGCATTGCCTTTACTGTGTATAGGATTGATGTTATTTGTACAAAAATACTCACTGCATATACTGCAAGTGTGACCAATTAGTTTTATATCTTTTGAAATGCACAGACTTATCTTGCAAAGTTAACGACTTTAAGATGTCCTGCATTAACTGGCCCATGTATGGTTTGTCCACAGCAACTACGTATTTGTTGACAAATCACTGCAGCCAGCTTATATAAATTCAGCCTGTGCTTATGCTAAGTCCCATAAGATCATGCACAAGCAGAAACTTCAATATGCTGTGATGTTGCAGACTATATTTTCAAGGTGATGCTCTCAGGCAGGTTCATACTAAGCTCTTGCAATTTGCTGTGGCAGTGATAATATACCATTAAATAAGTTTTGTGCACATACAACCTCAAAAGGGGTAAAGTTAAAAGCAAATTAAAACTTCAGAGTTAAAGATAAGACATTTCCATATCGGAAATCTATTACAGTCCTACAATTTAGGTCACTAATAGTAAATCTCTAATGAAAGATTTAAACAAACAAAGCTGGTTGGTAAAGCTCTTCTACATATGGTATTAGCCTGGATTAACTCCAGAAACAGCATATCCTCACACATAATTATTCTGGAATGGATACTGCACCCTAAATTCCCACATTTATCTGCAAAAGCATTCAAGAATAGACAAGTACAGTCCTTAATGACACTTCTTCTGATCACCATATGCAGTCAACTGCAAAAGAATCAGAGAATGTTTTAAGTGATTAGCAACCAAAAATGTCTACTAATTTGGGCAAAAATGGAAGAAGAGGGGGAGACAGACAGTCCCTGACAACCGGTTAAGAAAATCCAGCAGCTCTGGGTGCTTCTCTATAACAGTCTACAAAGCCACAGACGGCAACCCTTAATGTCATACTGCAAGTTCACTTCAGTGGTCCAACACACAGTTCTAAAGTGTTTAAAGAAACAATACTATTAAAAAGGATCAAAAGAGAAGCCAGGAACAAATGAGAGGAAAAAATAATAGTAAAAAGACTTGGAGAACGTCAGCGGAAAGAGTGGGATACTAAAATCATAGCATTGGAATGAAGGGCAGAATACATTGGCTCACTTGCTCAGATTTGAGGGAGGAAAATACACAGCTGTGCACAGACATTTCCCTCTTTGCCTATCAGAAATGTGAATGGGGAAAGGAGCTATATACACCCAAAAAAGCCCTAGCATAGGGTACTCTGTTGGCCAGAATTCTTGCCAAACAATACATTTCAAAAGGATACTACAGCATGTACCACAAACCCCACCTGAAACTTGTGACTAACGCCTTTGTATAAAATGTGTATTTAAAGTAAAACAAGCATTTAAAAAATTCCACATATTTGCAGAAATGTTACATTTGTGAAACATTTAAACAGAAAACAAACTAAATTAAATAGCTGTTCAATGCAAATTGTTGGCCTTATTCCCAATAAATGTATTTTAGAAATTACATTATATGCACTAGTAAGCTTTTCTTACACCTTGGCTGTTTTCCTGCTGCAAATTGGGATTCTGGAATCCCTAGGTTGTCATACCATTTCAGATTAGAGCAGTTTAAAATAAAGATTTAGATCCAACATGTAAAAGCGCATAAAAATAATGCACATCTTACGTTACACCAGGATGAAGATTGTATTTCTTCTTTCCAAATCGGGTCTGCTGCGCAAAGAAATCATAACGCTCTGATTTCTTCCACATGTAATAAAATGCTACACACTCACCAACTGATCTTGTCCGTACCTAGGAAATATGTGCCATGCAAATTTTGATGAATTTAAATACATTTTTGGCAAAAAGCTACCATTTAAATCAAAAGGTGTGGAATTCAAAGACCTTTATACAACATAGGAAATAGTGGAAACTATTGATTCAAAATTTCAGAAGCCCACAAATTGAAATGCAAATTTTAATAGTGTTGCTAAGAATACTGGAGATATCGTGAGGTGCCACAATCAACAGCTTCAGAAGAATTATTCAAGCCTGTTTCACTAGTCTATTCAGGACCAGAATAAGACTCTAGGGATGCAGATCTTCCTGTATGTATGCCCAGAAGGATTTTTTCACTTTTCTGAACTTAGGATTCACAGTCACAGTTACAGAGGATTCTGGACTTCAACAAACCAATTTGGATGTATATGTAGTAAAAATGAGAAGTAGTAAATATAGTAATTTGTGAAGGAAATTGAGGATAAGAATTTATTTACAACTACGCTGCTTTTAAAAAAATGCGAGAACTACACTTAAAATCAGTGTTTACCTTATTTGCCTGAATCACGTGAAAATCCTTGCCATAGACTTTCAGTCCTTGTTCAAAGTTCCTACACTCCTCTTCTGTCCAAACAGATAGTTCTTCTATAGCAAGGATATGCAATAAAGAAAATACTTAACAAAAAAGCATACGGCCAATAAAAGAAAACTTAAGTGACAGAAAACATAACGTGGTATTCAAGTTTCTTACACCATCTGCTGACTAAATGAGAACCACCTCCAGAAATTTCACTTACTGGTACAAAAATGAAAATTCTCCCTTCTAGTGAGTAGGTGGGAAACTTGGCTGCCTGAAGTAGCTTGTTGGTAGGGACTATTATAAACGGTCCGTAACTCCAGCCCTGCCGCATGGGGGAAATAACTAGGCAGCAGAAAGAGGAAGGGCTTAGAAACTTCATCTCACCGTTCTGCCCCTAGAACCACAGGAAGCAGGTATCCTTCAAGCCAGCACACAGCAAGAAGGAGTTCATACTATGGACTCAAACTGGTTGCTGGTATTTGGAAGAAGCAGGGGAAAAGGAATGAGAAATGAGATCTTCTTTAATGCTGGCAAGAACCAGCAATGATAAGCTGTTAATTCCAGTTAGAAAGAAAAAGAAACTGTGCTGCTCATACTATCGGGTGGGAAACCTTGGCCTCACTGAAGCCAGAATAAACCCCTAATAACTTTCAGCCACACTTCTAAGAACTTAATATAATTTGGCCTTATTGATTCTTAAGGTCACGAATAAATAAGGATTAAAGTAGTGAGAGAACAAACTAATCTTCTCTATTTGATCATTCTTGTCTTGTGATTTGCACAGTAAACTCTGGAGAAGCCACAGGTTTGAAAGAAGAACCAACAGATCAATGTGGAAGGAAAATAACTTGTGCCTTCTCTTAGTTTCTTGTTCCTTTGAGTATAAAGATCAATACCAAAGCAGGAAATGCTTAAGGCTCCAAAAGCATCTTTAAGACCAGGGTCTTTTGAGTGTAACACTTTTTTAAATAAAAGATTTAGCTGCTCATTCTCCTTTATTTAGAATTGTGAATTATTTCATTTTATATTTTATGTGTGTTCCATTAACTGTGATGACTGAAAAGGTCTAGAAGAACAAAATGCCCAAGAAATGCACAATTCAGTTGCTAAGAAGTAATTTTAAATTTTAACTTCTTATTAAAGTCACATATATAAATATCAAGCTGTATTGACAGGAAGTTAATTTACACACCCTCCATGAGCATGTACCTGTTTATACTACATCTGATAATTTCATTCTCTCAGAGAACTATGATTCACTGAAGGTTGCATTTAAATGGGCACGGATATTTAAGGCTTACATGCAGGCAAGCTCAGTCTGTTGACAGCAAAACCCAATACCTGTGTAACAAATAAAACCAGAGTTCAACAATATGAACTTAACTTTCAGTGTATGCTCACCTCTGGCTGCTTTTACATTAAATCTCAACCTTCGTAATGATTCTTCAGTATCAAAATTGCACTTAACCAGTTCATACAATGCCTGGAAAGATGAAAAGACACACATTTAACATTCTAGATACCACTAAATTTATGTTGTGCCACAGAAGTATACTTAGGAAATCACTAACACCTATTAAGAAAAGATTGAAAATAAACTCTTTGAATGAATGTAATATAATTTAAGACAGTACAAAGACATTTTTCCTCTGTTTAAATTTCCAAATGTCTAATTACATAATCAAGTATACATTCAGGTAAAGTGTTTTAACATTTTCATCCACTGCATACATTTGTACAATTAATGGGTTTTTTTTCTATGAAGGAAAAAAAAAAAAGTATGCATTCATACCACTTTAAAAAAATGTGTAACTGAAAGAACAGGACTCATTCATACATAATTATTTATATATAAAATAATGCATTGATACATCAAGCAATGTTAAACCTAAGTTAACAGTTCAATATTTGTTGAGAGGAAAAATACCCATCACATTTCTATTTCCACAAGGAATAATAAAGCTGTTTCAAAAGCAATTTTAATTCTTGGGAGTAAAATAAAATAAAATAAAGTGATAATTAATTCTGCAATATTAAACTACAAATCCTAATGATTCTTATATACCTGCTCATTGTCTTTAATATGTGATCCTTCAGGAATTGCATCTAGGCCTTTCTCATCACCCGTACGCCTCGACGCTTCATTTAGGAACTCGATCACTTTATCTTCTGGTAAGAAGTCAGGATTCCACAGCAGCTGGTCATCGTTTTCATACACTGAATTAACCACAGGAAAAATTTAAAAAAGCTAAACCAAAAATATAGAAGTTTATTCTCTCTTATAATGCTAGTGATTATGAAACCTTGGAAGATCATTAGAGCACCAACATTAATCCAGAACACACATGAGGACAGGGAAAAGATAGTCGCAGTGATCCAAATGACCAGGATACTATACCTTATATTGTCTTCAAATCTCTGGCACAATCAGTGCTTTGGATTCTAGGACCCATTTATGAAACTCCAAGTAGTTATGAAACTACCTTCCTTGTCCCCCTCCTGAAGCCACTCAAATCATGAGGTAGCAGCACTCCCCAACACAGTCCCTGAACGATCGATCCAGCATGCCTTTTCCCTAAGCAGCACAGTTTTGCTGATGGCAGCCAGCAGACACGGAAAACTATTTCAGAAACTAATTATATCTGTTTTCTTGCAAGACGATTATGATCACTCACATAAAACCAAAAAGCACATCACCAAAAATGGTGCTAAAAACTCTAGCAGGTGTCTGGACCACTAAATATAAAAGTCTTAGCTAACATGGCTGGCAAAAGCCAGCAACAAGGTCCACTACTTCTCCAGGGAAGATGACACCCAGATGCCAGACGTTCTGAAGTCAAACAGCTCCCAAAAGGAAACTTTGCTAAGACCTTCCTACTACTTCCAAGAAATACTTTCTAAACCAAAATCATTCAGGTAAATAAAACTGAATTTTAATACTACCAAATCTCTGCTGGTTTTTTCAGAGCTTTTGCCTGAGCTTTCAGACCAGGCCATAGTAAACGCAAATTAATGGGAGAAACATGGCCAAATGATACATCCTCTGAATTATCTCCCATTTTTATTTTGAAGAACCTACAAGCTTTACAGGATGAAAATACCAGTACAGCAAAATAAAGTAAAATTCAGGTTATTAAAAAACAGAATCAGGAAAGTATCCAGACCTTGCTTGTGTCTCAGTCCTCAATGAAGGACAACTTTACAAAAACCAGCAAGAAAGTAACTTTAATATTGATTCCATTAGCTCGGTGAGCACCTTTGACTCTTACTCAACAAGAGAAAGAAGGAGTGAACACTTGGGAAAGCATGGTCAGCACAGGAAGGGAAGATACGGTAGCATTCTGTGCAGGTGGAAAGGTCAGAGTGGCGGCTAGGTGCATCTCCACTTGGAAAATATTATTTTTAACATGAAAGTAGACTAAAAATAAAAAAAACCAAAACTGGTAAGGAAAATTATTAAGTGTCTTACAAAGAAAGATAGCTCCATTTTACAAACGACATACTCTTTGGAAACAGCTCGCAACAATTTTCTGGGAGCTTTTTTTTTTTTTTCCAAAAGCTAGTCCTAATCTGATGTTTGGTTGCTCATTTAAGAAAAAGATTCCAGGCATCTTGGGATACAAACTCCAGCAGAAGCAACAATTCTTTCCAGAAGATAACTGATAATTGGTTCTAAGCCACCCTTAATGATGCAAGCTAAGTACACCACAATGTTAATGAATGACAGTGGTCAGTAAGTCTCAAAGCAGCTTCAGCACCTTCCAGTTTTCAGAGCTATCCTCTGATTTTCAAGTCCAAGCCTTCTGAAAACGTTATCTTTTAATTTTGTAGATTTTTAATAACCTGAAATTGTTTAGTAGCAGCTAATTTGGTCTCCAGGCATAATTCTCAGAGAGCCAGTCCACTGCAATTAGCTTAGTGTAGATTACATGGTCATTCTTTCCTCACAACAGCATGTCAGAACACATTCTGAAAAGCAATGTGGTTACTCTTAAGAGTTCTAGCATTTCTGTGCTTTTGCTTATGGGACTGGATATGAAAGGACTAGCCGCCTTAGGGTTTGGGAGTTTTACGATTAGAATTTCTCCTTCATTAGAGAACAACTAAGATGATGGGATATGTACATGAAACTACTAAACACAGTTTCAGACATATATTTTTCAACTTTTTAAGCTTCATTAATATTCCAGTTAGAGTCCTGTCAAAGATTACATCCAAGACACAGCAGAAAGGAAGGAAGTGGCAGAAGATAGAAAACCCCACTGGTATATAAAACTAGAATAGCCCCAACTTTTCCTCTCAACTGTTTGTCCATGACATAAGTTCTCTGTTCTACTGAGTAGTGTGCAAGACTATGAAAAACTGTTTTATATAGGTTACTGCAATGCACAAAGCAGCTATATCTTTTTTTATTATTGGAGGCCAGAAGCCATCTAGAGCTGAGTAAATACCAGGAAAAGCAGGTGACTGACTAGTAAAGCACAATTTACTGCATCTCAGGCAAATACATAGTTCAAGCTCTATTTTCAGACAGAAGCAGGAAAACATGCAAAGAGCAACTTCTTCACAGCCAAAAAGCAGATGTTTTCTAATTCTCCATTTTCTATTTTTAATAGAAGCTCCTGACTTCTCACGTAGTTTTAAATTACATTCTCTTCAACGTCTCTGGCTACGAAGTCCAGAGCTGACAGAATGCATCAGCTTCAGTGTGAGCCTGCTCTAAGTCAGTATCAGGACTGATACTCTTTTTAGACAGTTTCTAGCTAGATCAGGCTACAGTGCAGCTACCGCAACCTGGAGCTTGAAGCAAGACAACTGCTACTACTTGAGTATATACTTGGATTCTAGGAAGGCACCAAGTTTTGTGCTGGTTAGCTTAAAAACTAGCTTATACAAAACTACAAAAGCCGCAGTCTCAAACTGACCTGCAGTGTAAACAAATTCTTAGTAATGGGCTGAATGAGCAGGAAAATTTGCTTCTTTTAAGCTCACAGCTCACTTTAAACTGGGTCTACCTTTCCTGACTTGATTATATTCACAGCATACAGCCACAGGCTCTGCTTGTGAGGGGGGGAAAAGTTCCTGGAAAAAAACCCAAAAGTAGAACGGTTCTTTAATACTGATTGAAGAGTTATAAAATGTGAAAATCAAAGCTACTGGTACCATTTTGCCTCTTCCAACGTGTTAATCCAATTCCAGCAACACAATTTCTTTATTATTTATTTTGCTTTACATAAACTAAATATACTAGGTGAAGAGGTTAACATAAGCTACACAGAAAGCTTGTGTACATTACCAAATTGGAGTACAAGGGTTCAATAGGCAATAGGCCAGCAATACAATCTTTCTTTGCCCCTGCCAAGACTCACGCTCTCATGGTGAAATACAGGATCAACTATAGTTTGAGGTGATGGTTCTATTTTTCACTTGAAGGGGCTCTTTTATTTTGCAAGACACATGACATCAATCAAATCTTTTATTTCTCCCCATTAGAAAATAATCTCAAACACAGCGATAATGGTAATAGTGCTAAGTCTCACCTTTTTCATTATCTTTGTATTTGCATATGCCAGATGGAATTTCAGCTTGAAACATAGAGCCCACCATGATTTCCTGTTTTGAAGTAACAGAAACAAGAAGTAAGCAATCACAGCTGTGATGCTTTTTGTTAGCAAACAAGAGAATGATGACATCTTTTTTTACCCCTTAAAACTTTCATTGTTCAAAACGTAAAAATATAGTTAACAGGCACTATATGGAAATGGCTTTTTGACTATTTGGGGAGGTCTTTAACACTCCTTACTATCAAAACTCTTATATTTATGGGGGAAAAAACAGAGGATTTGGGTGATCTATAGAGCTCAGAGTTACTAGGTAACAGATCAACTCATTATTCATGAAATACAGGCTTTTTTAACAGCACTTAGTATTTACCTTTTTCCAGTCTTCTGAGGGAATATAATCTTCGTCTTCTTCAGATTCCTCTTCTATTTCACTATCTACAAGAAATTATTCAATCATTTACACATAATGAACTGTGATGGGGCCCATGCATGCCAACACCAGCCTCCAGTAAAGTGGGCTGAGCAAGGGGGCCCGGGACGTCACAGCCAGCTCCTGGGGACACCACAGCAAGGGTGACGGGGGCACACGAGCCCAGCCTCTCATCCCACCAGCCTCCAGCCACATAGCAGCAAACGGCAGTTTTAGTGGCAATACCAAATGTTTCTGTATCGACAACTTTAAAAAATGACCCACCCGATGTTTACATTTAGAATGGATTAAGATACACAACAGGCTCTGAAAAGTTAAGACAGAAATTAATACATCCATCAATTTTACTACTACTTAATTAAACTTTGTTTTCCCTCACCCAGCTTCGAAGCAGTTGAGATGATTTACATCCAAATTTACTACAGTTACTTTCTGAAAGTATTTTTATGTGGATGTTCAGCATGTGGGTTTCAACACCATTTTCAATGAGCTCCTAGCTTAGTTACTGCTGTTCTTTTTCCCTTACAGCAGCTGTCACTGAATTTAAGGTAGACTACAGCACAAGGTGTGAGAAATCTGCACGTGTGCTATTCTCAGTCTTACTGGGATTTAGTAGCCTTGGATGTACTGCTCAGAGATGCACAGCAGCATTTAAAATAGATTATTTTGGATAAGGACTGACAAAAATTTTAAGCTCTTTACGATATAGGCTACTTGCCTTTCACGATGTACTGAAAGCAACTGCAATATATGGTTTATGTACAGCATGTGACAGTATCGGCACTAAAATTATCTGTACATTAAATTACCTTCTACACGCAGCTGAACATTGTAAAAAACCCAAAACCTAATGCAATCCACTTGCATTATGCTAATGCTAATGTTATGTTTAAAAAAATAGAGTTCATTTAAGATACTTGCAATCCTCTGCACAGCTACATGCTGAGGTTCCTTGGCATTTTTGGATTAATATAAACTACAGATTAGAAAATAACATTTCTACAATGTCACGGCTAATTAGTATCAAGAATAAGGTATCATAAGAAACCTTTGCTTTAACTCGCGTTTGTTAAAACATAGAACAGTAGGAATTCAAACATCAATGACAGTCACTTCCACCAAGGAAAGGTAAGATATTTGCTGTCCAAATGGCTCTGCTGATAGTTCAATACTAAAAGGTTCAGATTCCATTAAGTAAGACTGCCACAGAAATGAGAGCTGTCTACAGGGACAGCTACATAACACTAGCTCAACAGTCTCAAATGGATGCAAAACCAATTTTTAAACAAAACAATAGAGAAAAGAATCAGTCCACAATGCTGGCAACAGTATCAAATGTGGAATTCTTGAAGCAAATTTCTTCTATTGGCCTTTTTCAGACTTCATTGCTTTTGTTTTCTGTATTAGTGATCTTGAAGAAATCTGGGGTTCTACTTCTAGTAAATTTCATTTTTTACTTTTTCCTTCAGTTGGACTCTCACCTTCTTTAAGTGAGTACATAAACTGGTGTCACCGGGCCTTGTCATGAAAATCACGCACTGTGCAGCAATGATCTAGTTGGAACAGTTCATTTCCTACTTGCAAATAATCTTACCTATGTCCTTAGTACAAACTGGCAGCTGAAACTACTGAAACTATGATGGTAAGGTAATACCATACTAAACAGTTATTTACCGCACCTGGACTCCATGTAGAAGAAAATTTTTCTGAAGGGCACATCCATACAAACCAGTTTGCAGGATCATAAACTGGACTGTTACAACACTTGGAGTAGTGTCATGAAAGGATTTGCACTGTCCAAGAGCCTGCTTTTTCAAAACTGTAGAAATTCAAATTTTTCCACAAATCTAATCCTTTAAGAAGAGAGCGTATCTATTGTCCTTATACAGAGTCCCTTATCTGCAGAGAAGATTTAGCATTCAGCTAAAAATAGGACTTTTTTGTTGCCTATTATTTTGAGCATAAGGATAATCAAGAGCAGTGTTATGAAAGAGAACAAACAAATGTTTATAGCTATCAACATGTATACCTCAGAAACAGAATACCATGTTAACTGCAGCAGTCTTAACCAAAGGTCAATCACATTGAGATTACTGTGCTTAGTACTAAACTGTACATACTTGTATCAAAATATTTACATCGACGAGGGCGAATTATCTCCTGTGGATCTTGAGAAGCAACAGATGGTGCTGGGTCGTCATTAGATGACTGTGTCTCATCTTCCTGACCTGATGAATCTTTTATGGTCTCCTCCTTAAATATATAAAAGCAAACAGGAGATCAGATATCCTTTGTATGTGACAAACAATATTTTGGCAGTATTTTTTCCAAAATTGTCAATATATCAAACCCAGGTATCTTTTACCTGACTTGAAGTGACTGTATAGATTGTGGCCTGTCCAGGCTGAGCCACAACAAATGTGTAAACACATCATATTATTTATTGACCAGGATTTTAGGCAGATCAATTTAAAACCCAGACTCTAACATACAAATTGGAAATATGAACCACAATTAAATATCATGCCTAGTGTTTTAAATCAGTCAAGCAAATCCTTGTAGTTTTCATTTAATTTCATCTAACTTTAAATTTTACTCTGGTCTTTTAAACCCTTCCTTATGAATTTTCAATAAAAAAGGGGAGGAATTATTTACTGGCTGGACTTTTCTCAATCAAATGGAAATGGTACCTTCCATAAAAATTAATGTCAGTAGCATGGTTCAACCCCACAGGAACAGCGTATCAGTAGGCTCAAGTATGTACATCAAGTCATTAAAAGATCAAAAATTAGAACAAGTTTCTTTATTAGAAGATAAACCACAACAACTATGAGAATTATTACAATTAAGGAAAATTAAAATTATAAAGGTTAAAAAATATATTAGTGTGTTCTAGTTCAATGCATGTTGTCAATATCTTTTATGTGTTTTATGACTATGTTGTAAGCATTCATGCTTGCTAGTTCTAACACAGAAGCATTAGACACAGCACATGTTTATGTGTACCTTTACCAGCAGCCAGAGTATTATCACATGTGCAGCTTAAAGCAGATTAAAAATAGAAAATAGCTAAATGCAGTATAGCTAAATAAGCTGTAGAAAGATGAGCACTTGCAGAGAAAGCTTGAATGATTTATAAAATTATTCCACCCCCACAGATGTATTTTACTGCCTCTCTGCTAAGAGCATGCAAGCATTTCGGAGCTCTCATTCTTGTACCCTGAGGCAAACAATCATAACAGGTTAGCTAGCTCTCTTTGTGCCCAGTCCTCCCCACCACCTTTGTTCCAACCCTATCAAAACTGGGGTAGAATAGGTGAACACATACATTCAGTTCAGTCACAGCGCCAAGTCTGCAATTAGGCTAACCCATTGGCTGTGTTTACAGTGCCAGACTCTGAACTGTTGCTGCTGATGGGCAGGAACGCACTTGCTTCTGCAGCGCGCTACAAAGTGTTAGTGCCCTACAGCGGGACAAAGATGATGACTCTTGCTGCTAACAGCAGTGACAGACACTGAGATTTTATCCATTTAAGAGAAAACATAGGCAGTATCTTAAATCAGCTAGTTACAGAACTGAAGAACTACAGAGGTCATGAGAACACAGAAGATAGAAGCTGTGTCAGGAAGTAATTAAGAAGCAAGGACACAAGAAGAAAGTGGGACTTCAGGAACACCACAATGCACAACAAAATAAACCGCTTTTGTGTCTTCTTTTCATTTTGCATATTTCATGTTATGTAAGTTTCTCCCCCTCTCCAGCTTCTTGAACCTTTTCAGATCTAATATAACTATGTGTCTTTCTTCTTTCTGGACTATTCAACACATACAAATAGCAATCTTTTACAGCATCTGTCAAGGGAGTTTGTAAATCCTAAGAAGTTCATTTTCTGAATCGGATATATCATTCCTCATCTCTGTGTTGCATTCCAGAGATTCTAAAATGGGTAAGATATCAAAGAACAAAATGCACCCTTTTTAAAGCCAGATTAGGTAATGCAACTTCCATTAATGCCTAAGCTTTTTTGTTACTGACAATACAAAGGGTTTCATGTTTTAATGGAATTCAGGGTGCAACTCAATGCCACCAGTAACGGAGAAGTTACAGCAGTGCCCATGACAGGACAGGATTGTTACAAATATGTATGACATATGCAAGTAGAAAAGACTCTTCTAAAATCAGAAAATTTATTTTAAGAGCACACAGAACAGGATTTTAAAGATGCTAAGTTCAAAACTATACATTTTGCAAAGCTATTTGAAGCACTAGATTCAGTTAACAATTTAAGTACAACCAGGGCTGCCAGGCTGAAAAAATACAATTTAAAATGCTAAAGCTAGAAAACTTGCAGCCATCTCCAATACTCGGAGACACATTTAATTCAATTCCACGATTTACTGTTCAATTTCAGTAGATCAGCTTTTCATCTTGAAACAAGTATTCAGCCATATCTGTAAAGGTGCCTTCAGGCATTTAAAACTTCAGTTTTGAAGTCAGACTATTTCTGAAGGACAATTACAACCCCTTCTTACATGATGCTATACGTACACATGTACCCTAATTTGCCACAGCAACAGTTTGGAATGATACAGATGAAATTAAGAGCAATGAAGAGAAATACAGATGGGTAATTAAGAATAAACATTAGAGTTCAGTACACAAAGCATCTGAAATGAACTATATTATGAATTACTTCTGCCGTGATCTGGCATCAAGTGGTTGTCTAGTACAGAACAGCTGTATGAAAATAAGTTTCAAATTAGTGCCAACACTTACTTTGTTTTCACCACTACAGCCACTGTTGTCATCATTATCAACATCATCATCATCTTCTCCCTCCTCCTCGTCGTCTTCATCATCATCATCATCATCATCTTCTTGGAGTGGAATGGTACCATCATAGCCATAACGGCTAAGTAGCTCCTGGATTGGCATATCACTTTCCTGATAAACATCCAAACAAAGTTTGAGATTTTAACAAAAATATTTCACATCCCACATCTGCTCTACAGTTTAAAGGTGTGCATTTTAAACATAACAGCAAAACCCGACAGATGATGATCAGGTATACTAAGAGCAGCCACTCCAAAATGAATGGACAGTCAAAAACAGAAGTTACGGCTCCTAAGAAAAATGTGGGGGCTTATGCAGCAGAACTATTTCCTAATCCTCTATAAATTTACAGCAGACCTCGCATACCACCAAATCTCTCAAAGGGGCCATAAAGCTCATTAAAAGGGCACCAAAGGACTGTATGCCTCACCCCTCCCTTGGTACTTGTCTACTACTATTTGACCAAAACACAAGCCCTGCAATGTGGCAGGTTACCTCTGGTTACATCACACCCCTTCAGTACACAGAGCAAACACGCTCCTTATTGGAATATATATTGGTATTCCCTTTACTGCTCAAAAACTACCTGAAAAAATTGTAGTATTTTGTACATATTTGTGGGAAAAAACAGACAACATGCATGTCAGCAGCAACTGCTTCACAGAGACAGCTAAGATATTGACAGATTTTGCAGGCAGGAACTTGTCCTAGTGCAAGGCAGTGATTTCTGCAGTATCTCCAAGAATCCAGCAGAATAAGGACCAGAACTTCTGGTACCTGGCTTGAACATGGAATTAAATCTTTGTCTGGGGAGTTGTGCTATGGGGACAACTCCACACAGTTCTACGACCCTAGCTTTGAATACAAAATTACACCAAAAATGCACCTCTCTATCTCTCAGTAACTCTCCCCTTTCTGAGCAAAACAAAAAAATGAGGGGTTGGATGGGGGTGAGGTATCATCACCATCCAGGTAAAGATAGTAGTAATGTTTACAGATTCATATACATTTTAAGCTAGTTGTCTACAAAACCATCCACAGATGGAAGCAAATCTGCTAAAATATGTGCACATTTAAAAATCTTTTGTATTTACAATGCTGGTCCACTCTGAAGAGACATTTCAAATGATACAGTTGGTTCTCAAATTTAGCGGCTCCCAAATTGTTATCAATTACATTCACTTTATTAATAAAAATATTAATTGCCAGGTCTGCAAATTACTTAATTACTTTTAATACCTCAGTATCTAGCCTTCAGGGCCAGTATATGGTATCCTTAACAAGATTTTTCAGAGCAGAGGCTTTCAGAGAGCATTTTAAAATTATCTCTCTCACAAGATCAAATCCTTTGTTTACGATTTAGAGGTATCTGCTTGCTCTAAATATTTCTTCTTAGTATGTAATGTACATCTTGGCTGATAATCAGAATTTTTAATTATTGGCTGACCTTAGACTTCCTCCAATGAAATCCTTTCCTAAGGGCCTTCACTGATCAACACATCTCTAGCTTCTGGAAACATACTAACAATACCAATTACAAAAGGCAAGTGTAGTTAGTTCTGCTGTGTAAAAATAAAAGTAACACAGAAGTTACCAGTACTCATTGTCTGTGTATTTTATTTTATTTTACTTCAGAGAACTAACCCATTCTACCACTTATTGGTCTACTCTTTGGTTAAGCTATATACACAGTAGATGCAGACCATGTGGACCTGAATGTCCTCACCTTCCCTCTTGACTTCTTGGTCCCTATTGTATCACTTTATGGAAAGAACTCCTAGAAGTGGGGAATTAATACTTTACTGACACGGACAACATGACAGGACTGTGATCTTAATCTGACAGTATAGCTATCAGAAAAACCCTATTCATAATTATCCAAACAAACATTCTCCAGTACATTTTGGGAGGTAATATATGTTCATCAAGCGCTCCTCACCACTATCCCATTTGTAGATGGAGACTGAGAATTAAAAAGAACTTTTACTACAATTCGTAGGTATGTGTGAACGATGTAACAGGCATATCACTACATGTAACCTAGCAAAGTGGTATTGTATTTACAACATTTTTCTTAGGTAGGGCGTCTTAACTTCAAACAGTCCATTACAATTCAAAAAGCCCCAAGGGTCTGCAACTTTCCAAGATAAAATACAAATAATGATTTCTGTATTGTTTCAGGATATTGCAAAAATAGGAAGGGTTAAAAAAGTAACAAGTCTTATCAAAGACATAGAAATTTCTTATGTGGAAGATGTTTAATAACAAGAAATAATTATAACTTGTGCATCTGGAGTGGAGGTAAGTGAGGGGGAGTGATATAACAGAGAACTGTATTGTAAGCAGCACAGAAGTGGTCAATATAAATGACCGTACACTCTTCTAACTGAAGAGCTCAGGGGCAACAACTGAAATGAACACAGAAGAGGTGTGAAAAAATCAAACTTGTTTCTCACACTAAATGAGCTGCGCAACATTGCCACATGCCTTGTGGACACCAAGTTTACAGAGGTTAAAAATAAATCGGACAAATCTACGGGAGGAGGAAAAATAAGACTGACAGGCATTACAAAGAGAGAACATCGTTTTCATACGTGCCTGAACTGCACCCCGCTAGAGGCTGGAAGAGTATTTGGGAGAAACACTGCAAGCTTCCACGTATGGTTCTCTCATTTAAAGACAAGAGGATGCTGGTGCATAACCCTAAGAAAACCCAAGAGCCCTGCCTGAAAAGGGGGACCCCAAAAGGAGAAACCAAGTGATTATATGGAACAACAAATGGAAGAAGGGAGGGAGTCATTCTGTAAATAATGCAGGGAGGCACCACACGCAGCACCTGGCAATACTCACCACTTCCTAGAGGCACCCAGGAAGCCAGCACACACCACCCAGTAGTGCTCTGCCCAAAGACAGGGCAGCACAAAGGTAAATAACTTGGCCTCACACCCATCAAATCCTCCATGTCACACTCCCTCCAGCTGATGCTTTGTACAGTCAGCTTAGCTAAAAGTAGGAGGAAGTTGAATTTCTGCAACTTGCTGGGGCCTGGTCTTTTATTATTTCCAAGACAGAGTGTGAATGCAGTTTCCTACTACCAGAATTATGCTGCCAAATTTCCTGCTTTTTGGAAAACTGCAGTGTCAGCACATGCCCAGAACGCCGAGGAATGTGCCTCATCCCAGGCACACCTTCCTGAGCACTGTCTCTCAGGCTGCTGAAGAAGGAATACTGGTTAGCCAGGACTTTGGTCACATCTGGTATAGATGCTCCTACACACAAAACCAGTATTACTGAATACATGTCTGGATATGATCAATGATATTCTGCTGCACCACCTCACGGATAGCTTTCCTGCCCAAGAAACACTCCTACCTTTCAAGAAATATCACTGAGTACCACCAAATCCAATACTTCTGATTCCCTTCAGGTACTGTTCTGCTCTCAGGGAACCGTATTTTTTCCTATACTAGAGCAGCATGGAAGGCAACTTCAGATCTCTAGACTCAAATATGCTACTGCCATTTAGACAAAAGTGTATAAACGTACTTGCACGGACAAATGCAGGATGCTACTCAAATGCAAGTACTAAGGCATTACAGATTCACCACAGCTTCAACCAATGAGCAGAAAAGATCCTCACCCTCAGAGGCAGGTGTACTTTTTATGACAGTCAGGAGGTTAAATCATTAAGGTTCAAAAATTCTTTTGCAAAATCTGACTGCCACCTTGTCTCTGAAAGAGCTGAACTAGTAAATCAGGCACATTCACAGCCTGGGGGAAATTTGAAATAGTATGTGTAAATGTCAGGGGAAAGAAAAAGACAGGATAGCACTTGCCTTGACAATAGTTTTGAGATGTAGATTGCCTATCACCCATGATTCAGAAAAAGAGATAAAAGTTAAGACTTGATGTGCAGCCTGCTATCTCACAACTAGAAGCAGCCGCAGGTCTCTAGCAAGACCCTGCTGGCATGTAAGCGTCTGAAACTCAGTAAAAGCCCTACCTGCAATACACATACAAACTGACCACACAATTCTCTGCCAGTCTGTAAAAGCACCCTGCAGAGAGGAGCAGCACACAGAGCAATGTAAATCTAAGTGACACTATTGCTCACCATCCTGATGACAAAAGAGCTGATGTGTGGAGAAATTATAAACTTGCAGCCCCGACAACCGAGATATGAGGGAATAAACTGATGGCTGAAATACAGTTATAAACGAAGCATTGTAATGTGGTGATAGAATTACACATCCAGATATTGACTCTTCACAAAATACGAGGGGGGAAAAAAGTATTTTCAACTTACAAACCACCTGACATACATGTGGAGCTCCATTTCTCATTTAATCTAGATGAAGCATATTTAGATTCACAAACTATTTATTTATCTTCATTTTACCATTTAATATCAAACCTGAAATTACCAGACAGAAACTATCGTTTACACCCGAAATGTAGATTAAATGCACTAAATTAATTTAAAGTCATATTTGCATAATCACTTATTCTGAATAGGATTTGTACATCACATATGCATCTGAGAATCATTAATGATCTGTTCTGGAAGCCTTTTCAGCCAATGAAGTCACAGGCAGTATCTAAACAACTTTGCATTTATAATGAACCTAGTTTGTAATTTAAGAATATTATTCCTGCCTGAGAAGTAATTTAAGACAATACATAAATGACAGCATAACCTCAAAATGCCAAATAAATCTTATATGCAATTATTTCAGAAGATACTGATACGTTTTAAGACTTATTTATCACTATTAACAATAACTGTGAGTTCTGATCCCAGCTCTGCAGGCAACTCTTTGCTTTGAGCAAATAATTTCATCTGCATCTCCACTTCCTCTACCTTAAAAATGAAGATACTTCTATATGCCCTACTAAAGTATTACATAAATGTTTGTATAAAAATGCAAGAGAAATGTAAAATTATGGGATTTTTAAAAAAATCAAAATCTATATGCACTAATCAACTGCAAGTGTTTTAGAAAGTAGTAACACTGGAATACACAAGTTTAGTCAAGAGTGTACTTTAACTTATATTAGCTCTAGAATGCAAATCCTACACCAGCACATATATGCAAAAAGAAACTAAACAAGCACAGCGTTATACACTATTAAGTATTTATGTACCAGTTTCCTTTTCCCAACTTTTGAGAGCTGCAAATTTAGCTCAGCCCCTTTCCCCCATCTATATTATTTGCCTATCAGTGTTTTAGGGGTGGGTTTTTTTAAATTCCAAATAAAAGGGAAAAACCCTGCATGTTTTGTGTGAGACTGTGGGCTGTGGTTGTGTTTTATGACTACTTAAGGCTACCTACCCTGTTAAGATCCTCTATTTCAGAACTGAAGTTTGTCTCTCCTTCCATCATTTCCTCCTCTTCTAATGTCCGTTCATCATCAAAGTCATGCACCAGCATATCAGCTGATGGATCAAATTCATGGTCATCAGATGTTGCTGAACCTCCTGATAGAAAACATTTTAAAGAATGTTTTTAGTTAGATCATGGCCTCACAGAGTTTAATTTTTTATTTTGGTGACATTTTAATACTCAAATTATACTCAGAAATTAAAATATCTTCAAAATCCCTCAATCATTTATCTTAGGGAAAGCCAATCTCAGAGGACAATGAAAGCTGTCCTTTGGATAGTAAGAGATCATGGAAAAAAGAACCAGGAGATACTGTTTAACTAGCCAGTTCTCAAAGTACTATACATCTGGACATCAGGCGCCCCTAGTTAAATGTTTGTAAAATGTTCAGTTTTTGAAGACTTAATTCTTAAATAATCATAAACCTGCCTGAATCAAGAGTTCTACTGGGAGCAGAAATACTCATAAAATATAAACTCAGGGTAGTCATTTCCTTTATACTTTGGAAGCTTTCTTGTTTACAACTACAAAGACAGTCTAATGACTTTTCCAAAATTTAAACTTAAAGTAAGCTTCACAGTTAAGCAGATTTTATTTATGATGCAGAATCCTTAGTTATTTTTCCCCGTGCAGTTTTTTCACAGTTCATTGTAAAGAAGTCTGGTTATATTTTATGACAATGAAAAATAAATGAATGGATGAATGGTTTGGCAGATGCAGTGTTTTTATGTAATTCAGCAATACCTGACTTCTAATTCTAACTCTGCTAACATTTTTCCACTTGTCTCCGTGGACAATTTAAATTTCATTTTCCAAAGCCTGAAGAGTATACCCATGCTAAGGGTGCAAGAGGGAGGGGTTGACTATAAGGGTTAACTCTGCTTTGTATTTTGAAGTGTTAAAGCAATTGATTATTTCCCTGAATGAAACAAGAGCTCAAGAGACAATGGCAGTCCAACTAAAGTAACTAGTGGAACGCTTTTCCACTAGCAGGATGCCAAAAACCTTGGAAATAAGTAACAATAAGTACAGTGGTACAAAAGTGAACAAAAGCCCCCCAGATATTCGTAATTTACACTTAGGCTGACTACTAGATAGCCAGTAATTCTGGGATACTGGAATATCAGAAAATAACCAGCTTTAAAAACAGAAGTAATGAAACCCCTCATTTTTAGTAATTCAATGAGGTAAAAAAATACTGTTTTTCTTGATGCTTTTGTTCTTGATGCTATTATGCATCAAAACATCCAGTGCCTTAAGTTTTGACTCTGTATTTAATTCTAACACCAACAGGTAGCCATGCCTAGATGGATGGTAACTCTATTGCTGGGTGATGTAGTCTCTCACGCCCGCAGCGCTCGCTCACATTGTGCTCCTTAGGACATCAGCATTCCCAAACACAGGTTTGTGCAGCTTTTGCAAAGACAAGTATCGTATTTCCCCAGTGTATTTTGCCATTTAGAAACTTGTGCTGGTACAGGCTGGAAGAAAGCAGTGACTGCTTAAACCAGTACTGCCACCAACCTGTTAATCAAATTATATCCTTAGATTACTAACTGGAAGAGACCAGCAAAAATAATTTTTCAAGGGTGCCCTCTTCCCTCACAAGTTTAGGAAATATTAAAAATATTTACCTGGGCTTGAAGACTCAACAGAAGGCTAAAAAAGAAAACACAGGAAATTATTTTTTCTATGTTGAACCTGCACAAGCTCAAGTCAATAATTCATCTGACACAAAGCAAGTCACTGCAAATAATGTATTTACAAATAAAGCACTACAAACACGCTGAAGCAATTTAAGATAAATAGTATTCATTTTCTCCTTTATGTATCAATATTGCTGCACTATTTCAGCAAGGATAATTGGAAGAACTGCCCATTTTGTGATGCAATAATTGAGTTGATGAAGGTATAAAATAAAGAAAAACAATTAATCTTGAAAATAGTATTACAATTCCACAATCAGCTTAGTATGGCATAATCGGTGCTACTACCAGATGGGGCAATGCTACTTTCTCTCCATCTCTATCTGCTCATTTCCAATTCTTCCTTTATTCTGATACAAAACTGAAAACTAACAGTAGTGATTGGTTAGTTTTTAACAGATCCAGCTCTAGTCTAACTCTGTGTACTAGATCCCCTTTTCCACAACCAAGGTATATGCCAGATTACATTGACAGTAGAAGCACAGTTTAAGAAAAAATTATTCTTCCTGTTTGAAACTGCATGCTATGCTATACACAAATTCCCTTTTCTACTTAAATTAAGGTACACACTTTTAAAAGGTAATCACAATGAGAACTCCTCATAGAACAAAAGAAAAAAGCAGTTTAATCTTAATCTCTAACCCAGCTGTGAGGAAAAAAAAAAACCCAACAAAAATTGTTTTACAAGCCAGACTTTCTTCTCAAGTATGTTTAGAACACAAATTAATATGATCACAACACTACAAAACAAATATATTTCTTGAAATACAGAAAAAAAAAGAAACTTCCACAACAATCTGTATGTAACAGAGGCACCCTTTGGCCTACCATATTTGGTAACCTTACATTTATAATCAGAACAAACATCTTCTTTCATAAAATTCTGCTTTCCCTTGCTTATAACTTTGCCAGTCTTTAACCTCCTGAGATGAAATTTGCATGTCAGACATGCAAACCTCATTTGTTTTGAAAATTCAAGCAAATGTTTCAACTATTTTCAGGAACAGACCTAATGAAGTGTTTCTTTCAAAGTTAGGAAGAATGACTTTTTACTTCAGAAAGCTGCAGTACCCCTTTCCCTGCCACCTTCTGGAAGCTGAGATATTGTTCATGGATGTTGTTATATTACATAATACACAATGCTGCCTTCATGAAAAACTGCCTGCATTTGGCCAAGAAATAATTTGGAAAACTTCAATTACACATTCACGATAGATATTTGTGTGTATGCATAATACCTACTCCTACTAGAATTGCAAAATCTGTACACCCAGAATTGTATGCAAAATTAAAACAAGATAGCATGTTAGAAACTGGTAAATTTAAACTCAAGTAAAAACTTGTACTATTATTCCAAAATTTTCTAAAGCATTTTCCTTCTCCTTGACTTCACCTCATAAAGCCAAGCAGTCACTTGCACAAGCCACTTCCACCCAAAACACCTGGCCTAGCTATGTAGCAAAGTAAAAACTAAAATTTGAAAAAGTCTATGTAATTATAAAGTTCTTTTATATTAGCAGCTCTTCAAAGTGAGAAGAAATACACCTTCTTAGGAATCAATGACCAACATTCACTTACATGTCTGCCTACATTTTACCATAGTCTACAACACACAAATGAAAACTTAAAATATATTTGCCTGTGTCAAGCAGAAAGCAGTATACAAAGGTAAAAACACAGCTTGAATATTTGTCTGAAGGGCAGATAGAAGATAAAATAGACAAGAAGTTTTGCTCTCCTAAGTTTGTACAGCCTAAAGAAAACACTGAATATATACACTGTCTTCAGGTGGAGACACTACAGTCTACTTTTCTCATACTTACTAACATCCAAATATGTTTTTAGTTTATGTGCAGTATCACTGCTGACTTGCAAGAAATAGCTTTTTAGGCAGTATTAGCTTTAAAAGGCAGTACTGCACAAAAAAGCCAAGAGAAATCATATCTGCACAATTAAGTAGACTGAAATTCACATTAAGCGGGTAGGCACTAAAAAAAATTTTGCAAAATGTTGCACAATGCCACAGGAAGTTTCGCTAATGACTACAGTTTAAAAATCTTTCTTTGCAAAGATTATCTTAAAAAATTCCGCTGTACATTATTACTAGCATATACTGAGCTAAAGTTGAATATCAAAATCAGCCAGCAACGACTGATCTCTATTTGGTATGTTTTGTTTTTCTGATAAACTTGCAAAACTGGGTAACGCATAGTAAGTAATACACAATTATTAGTGCAAAATTAGCAAAGTCTTAGTGCATTCATTGCAGCAATCACAGGTGGGAAATTGAACAAGTTCAAACTGTCTATTTCTGGCAGACAATGCTGAGAATAAGGTAGACAATACTGCATGTTCCGTGCAAGGAAAAAATAAGGGAAAGACAAACATCACTAAGAAGTATCTTAGAAAGTTTTAAAATAAAGACTAAGTCTTCCTTAATAATTCTCTTGTACAAATATGAAAGAAATGAGCACTGCAAATGCAGACTATGGCCACCACTAGCAGCAAGAGGAACCTTTATCACCCAAAGAGGGCATGACAGAAACGTAACTGGAGCTTGTATCAACTGCAACAATCTAGCAAAAGCAAAACAGCAACAGTAAGCAATTCATCAGAGCTGTGCAGAGGCGCTGCTTATGGTCTGCGGGTTGCGCAGAAGTCAAGGTGCAGCTTTCCCGTCCTCCTTTTAATGAGTCTCTGCCAGGGTATGAAGTCCATTGCAAATACATCCAGCCTCAACCAAGACCAGGAAGCAAGCTGTGGAGACCCCATCCTCACGCAAGGGTCCCTGGAATCCCAGAGGCCCCTTTTAACAAAGTATTGACCAATACGGTAGTATCAGTATGCTTTGCAGAAGGGTAGTATCGGTATACTTTGCATCCAAATAATGACTCATCATTACAACATAGACTGCTCTCACCAAAATCAAGTGACTTGACTACCAAGTTGCTCTGAGATGGAAAGAAGAAAGCAGAACCATGGCTGGTAAAGATAAGAAGGGAAAAAAGTGTCCCTGTGACTTAAGATGAAAGATTATTCCAGAAATGACTCTGCCCTCTTAGGAACAGAGCGCTGAATGTAATGTCCTAGAAAGCCCTGAAGACAATCTATTCTGAGGGATAAAACATGTTACTTAGTAAACACTAAATTCTGCAAATGCCATCTTAAAACTGTTCTTTCTGTCCAAGCACCAAAACACATCATTACTGGAAGGCTTTTACACAAGCTAACACTCCTGCTGACAAAAAAAACTTTCCAAGATACAACCTACACTTACTCATGGCCAGCGTCTCTCTAACCTGTTGTTAAGGCTAAATAATCACTCCCCACCTCCCCAGTTATTTTTTGATGTAACAGAGGCATTTCAATGCAAGGCTCAGTTGGGAAACAGTTTATGCATTTATACATCAGTAGTGCTAGTCTCAGCTTTGCAGTGGTAATCCACTGGGGAAATGTGGCTGGCCCATGCACGGGGCAGGTGGAGCCCCTCATTGCCGATTCACCTACTTTACCCCAGCCCAACCTGGGAAGAAAAGTTCTGGAGAAAGGCCTCAAGTCAGAAGGAAAGGAATGAAGAAAAATGAGCGTATAAACCAGGGATAAGAGGAGCATCAGGGAGCCGTGCCTCCAAAGCTGAAGAAATCAGGGTGGTGAGTGAGAAAAGGCTCATGGTATAATTATGTTTGTGTCCAGAAAAATAACTGTGACTCAAAGCACAAGAGCACTTGTGGAAAAGCAAAAATAGCTTAGAGACTGCTTTCTTTACAGCACCACCACATAGGGTAGGGGTTGTGAGGGAAAGGTAGCATTCACTTTATTGTGAATTAAGGATAGCATGAGTTCAAGCAAACAGAATCTAGCACAGTGTAACGGCAGCAGCTCTGCCCTCACGGGAAAAAAAACACCAAAGTTGAGACATGCTGGTCAAACTAAAGAGTAAGAGGGAACTGCACAGGCAGTGGTGTCCTGGTGTCCTGGGAAGAGTACAGGGAAGCTGCCCGGTTGTGTAGGGAGGGGGTCAAGAAGGCCAAGGCACAGATGGAGCTGAGTTTGGCAAGGGATGTAAAGAAAAACAAGAAGGGCTTCTACAGGTATGTCAACCAGAAAAGGAAGGTTAAAGAAAGCACACCTCCTCGATGAACAAGAATGGCGACCTAGTATCAACAGAGGAGGAGAATGCTGAGGTACTCAGCAACTTCTTTGCCTCAGTCTTCACCGGCAACCTCTCTCCTCACCCCTCCTGAGTCGATGGACTGCAAGATGGAGACCAGGGGGGTAAAGCCCCTCCCACTGTATGGGAAGATCAGGTTCGAGACCACCTGAAGAACCTCAGTGTACACAAGTCTATGGGACCTGATGAGAGGCATCCCCGAGTTATGAGGGAATTGGCTGATGTAGTTGCCAAGCCACTCTCCAGGATATTTGAAAAGTCATGGCAGTCAGGTGAAGTCCCTGGTGACTGGAAGAAGGGGAATGTTGTGCCCATTTTTAAAAAGGGAAGAAAGGAGGACCCTGGGAACCACCGACCTGTCAGCCTCACCTCTGTGCCTGGGAAGACCATGGAACAGATCCTCCTAGAAGCTACGCTCAAGCACATAGAAAACAGGGAGGTGATTTGAGACAGCCAGCATGGATTCACCAAGGGCAAGTCCTGCCTGACCAACCTAGCGGCTTTCTATGAAGGAGTGACTGCATCAGTGGACAAGGGAAAAGCAATGGATGTCATCTATTTGGACTTCTGTAAAGCCTTCGACACAGTACCCCACAACATCCTTCTCCCTAAAGTGAGGAGATACAGATTTGATGAGTGGACTGTTTGGTGGGTAAGGAATTGGCTGGATGGTCGCATCCAGGGGGTAGTGGTCAACAGCTCAATGTTCAGATGGAGACCGGTGACAAGTGGAGACCCTCAGGGGTCCGTACTGGGACCAGTGCTGTTTAATATCTTCATCAATGACATAGACAGTGGGACTGAGCACACCCTCAGCAAGTTTGCAGATGACACCAAGCTGAGCGGTGCAGTTGACATGCCAGAAGGATGAGATGTCATCCAAGGGACTTGAATAAACTGGAGAGGTGGGCCTGTGTGAACCTCATATGGTTCAACAAGGCCAAGTGCAAGGTCCTGCACCTGGGATGGGGCAACCCCCAATATCAATACAGGCTGGGGGATGAAGGGATTGAGAGCAGCCCTGTGGAGAAGGACTTGGGGGTACTGATGAAAAGCTGGACATGAGCCAAGAATGTGCACTTGCAGCCCAGAAAGCCAACCGAATCCTGGGCTGCATCAAAAGCAGCGTGGCCAGCAGGTCGAGGGAGGTGATTCTGCCCCTCTACTCTGCTCTGGTGACATCTCACCTGGAGTACTGCGCCCAGCTCTGGAGCCCTCAGCACAAGAAGGACATGGACCTGTTGGAGCGGGACCAGAGGAGGGACACAAAAATGATCCGAGGGCTGGAGCACCTCTCCTATGAGGACAGGGTGAGAGAGTTGGGGTTGTTCACACTGGAGAAGAGAAGGCTGTGGGGAGACCTTATTGCGGCCTTTCAGTACATGAAGGGGGCCTATAGGAAGGATGGGGACAATCTTTTTAGCAAGGCCTGTTGTGACAGGACAAGGAATAATGGATTTAAACTAAAGAAGAATAGATTTAGCCTGGACATAAGGAAGAAACATTTTACAATGAGGGTGGTGAAGCACTGGAAGGGGTTGCCCAGAGAGGTAGTGGAGGCCCCATCCCTAGAAACATTGAAGGTCACATTGGACAGGGCTCTGAGCAACCTGATCTAGTTAAAGCTGTCCCTGCTCCCTGCAGGGGGGGTCGGGCTAGATGACCTCTAAAGATCCCTTCCAACCCAAAGCATTCTATGATTCTAAAACCAGAGCTTTGCTTTCAGCCACTGTTAAGGATTTGCCAACAGCCAGAAAGACCTGTAGGAGGCCTGCTGGTCCATGAGCCTTGTGTAAAGGAGAACAACCAACTCCCCACCTCAATTCAGAACAGCAGGTTTCCTGTGTTGAAATCTTCAACAAGCAGAACAGGGTCTGCTCTAACCTCTCTGCCCTGAAGCCATTCAGCATCCTTCAGATTCATATATGCTTTGTATGGTTTTATGTACATGCATAGATTTTTATATGATTTATATTTTTTTAATATACATATAATTTTTATATTTATATATAAATGTTGGAGCCTGTTGTTTCAGTCCCACTTGAAGTTTCTGTCACCCTTTACAAGTTTTCAGGATGGAAAAGACAATTCCCCTCTTCAAGGATAAGCATCCAGAGAACTACAGGCTGGACAGCCTCAGCCTCACCCCCACCCTCAGGCAGGTGATGGAGCAAACCCTCCTGGAAAACATTTCCCGACATGCAAAGGAGGACAAGGAGGCAATGGGAGCAGTCAGCATGGATTTAGAAAAGGGGAATCACACCTGAGCAGCCCAAGAGCCTCCCTCAATAAGAGGACTGGCATGGTGGATGAGGGGAGTGCAAGGGATGCTCCTTGTCTTCACTTCAGCAAGGCTTTCCACACCATCTCCCATAACACCCTCACAGACAAACCAATGAAGCAGTGATGTGGATGGAAAACTGGCTGAACAGCCCAGCTCAAAGGGCTGTGACAAGCAGCAAAGTCCAGCTGGATGTCAGTGACAGGAGGCAGAACCCAGGCATTGAGGCTGGGGCCAACACTGTCCAGCACCGTTATTAGGGACCTGGACCACAGGACAGAGCACACCCTCAGCACACTTGCAGCCAGCACAACATTGGAAGGAGTGGTGGATACAGCAGATGAGTGCACTGCCAGTCCGTGGGATCTCAACAGGCTGCAGAAACAGGCCAACAGAAACCTCATGAAGTTCAACACAGGCAAAGTCCTTCATGTGTGGAGGAATCACCTCCTACTGCAGGCACCAGTACAGGCTAGGTTCCAACCAGTTGGAAAGTAACTTTGTAGACAATAACCTGGAGGTCCTGGTGGACATTTGAGTTGAACACAAGCCAGCAACATGCCCTTGTGACAAGGAAGGCCAACAGCATCCTGTGTTGCATTAAGAGCAGCAACCAGCAGTGGTGAAACCACATGTGGAATATATATTCCTAAAACAGCTGGGGTTGCAAGGCATGCCTGGAGATTGTCCAAGTTCAACCCTGTGCTCAAAGCAGGGTCACCTGTAACAGGCTGCTCAGGATCTCATCCAGTCAGGTTTTATATACCCCCAGGGATGGAGACTCCCCAGCCTCCCTGGACAACCGGATCTAGTTGCTGATCACCCTTAAAATTACAAAAAAAAAAAGTTTCTTCTTACACTTAACTGGAATTTCCTGATTTTCAATGTGAGCCCATTGTCTCTTGTCCTGCCCCTGGACAACTGAGAGCAGTCTGGCTCCCTCATCTCTACTCCCCCCCCAGACATCTGTACCCAAGGATAAGACCCCCTGAGCCCTCTCCTCCCCAGGCTGAACAGCCCCAGCTCTCCCAGCCCTTCCTCACATCTCAGGTGCTCCAGACCCTCAGGGATCTTTGCAGCCTTTGCTGGACTCGCTCCAGTCTGTCCACATCTTCCCCATCCTGGGGGGAGCCCAGCCCTGGACCCAGTGCTCCAGACAGGTCTCCCCAGGGCTGAACAGAGGGGCAGGATCGCCTCCCTTCACCTGCTGGCAGAGCTCTGAATGCAGCCCAGGGTGCTGGGGGACTTATTTGTCACAGGAGCACATGGCTGGCTCATGGCCTACTCTGTGACCACCAGGAGCCCCAGGTCCTTATCTGCAGAGCTGTACTGTGTCCAGTGCTCCAATTTCAAGAGAGACATGGACAGAATGAAGCAACTCCAGCAAGAGGCCACAAAGGTGACTGACGGACTAGATAATCTGACATAGGAGGAGAGGCTGACAGCCTGAGCTGTTCAACCTGGAGAAGAGACAGCTCAAGAGGATCTGATCCATGTGCATAAATATCTGATGGAGGGCATACAGAAAACAGAGCCAGTCTCTTCTCAGCAGCACCCAGTGACAAGAGTCAATGGGAACAAACTGAAATACATTTAAACATAAAGAAAAGCTTTTTTCACTGTAGGAGCGATGAAACATGGGAACAAGTTGCCCAGAGAGGTTGCGGTGTCTGCACTGGAGGTATATAAAACCAGACTGGCAATGGTCCTGGGCAACCTGCTCTAGCTGACACTGCTTTGAGCAATGGGTTGGTCTTAATTATCTCCAGATGTCCCTTCCAACTTCAACAGTTCTGTAACTAAATGCTCCAATAAATATCGCAGAGGAGCCTACCACAATGAACCATTTTCCTTTTGAGTGGACACAAACCCATAGCGGGGCATAAAAAGATCTCATAGAAGTCAAGCACACTCCAAGAAACACAGTTCAGCTTTCACTATTCTAAAATTGTATGGAGAAGGCATGACAGCTCAAGAAAGCAAACAGCCTTCCCTGTTGACAGGGAAACAGGCTGAAATACTGCTAAAGCAATCACCTCCTTCACAGCTTCAAAAGAATTGCTAAAATACTGCAATGCCTCTAGAGTTCAGAATGACCCCCGTGACTTCTAAACAACTCCAAAATATATACCCAGTACAATCCTAGTCTATGGAAGGGGGAAAAAAAAACCAAACCAAACCCCAAATCAGAAAATCTGCAAAAACCCAATCACCTCCAGAAAGATTAAGTCCATTTCAGGCTACCTCACAGAATGGATACATTACTTGAGAGGTTCTAGTTTACTCTTTGCCACAGACTTCATAGGCAGCTTTTAGGAGAACAGCCTCTGGGTCTCTATTCCTTTCTTCTAAGCTTTGCCTACCACATCTACCTAGTCTGTCCTAGTTTGTGGATTATCATCTCTGCATTTCATACGTTTCTAGTCTAAGTGATGCACTGCCAATCATTTTCTGCCTTCTATTTCTAGCTAGATGCAGTGTCACATTACATCTCATCTATATTAATGGCCAGCTGCTGCCAAAAGTAGTAGTCTGACCTCTTCCCACCACTCCATGTGCTTCTGCCACTTGTGCCAGGTCTAGCAATCAGGAAGCTGCAGCATGTGCTGGTTCAGCAAACCAATCTCAAAGAAAACTTAACACTAGTTTTCCATCCTATCAGTGAGCCAAAGGACTTCATCTTGGGCCTTCGCAATTGCCAGACACATTGCAAACAATCTAGAGCACAAGCCTGAAGCTAGACACATGGAGAAGGGTGTGTGGCAGGAGATCAGGAGTGACCCTTTCAGTGACAATCTGTTAGCATTACACATAAGGTGAAAGAGCATCCTATGATTAAAAAGTTGTTTCAAGACAATTACTGCAATTCTTGATTATTCAGTCCCATTTCCTTGCCTCCAAGTGATCACGACTGTGGCCAGGGTAGAACAGATGGCTTTGAGGGCATTTGCTTATGAAAATTTCCTGGCAGTAGTTAAAGATCATACGGCTACATCGGTATCATCAGATCTTAAGTCGCAAGCTATGGTATGTCAATATAACAGCAATTCCTGTGAAAAACAATATGCTGGTTCTTCAGCGGCTTTTCATTTTCTGCTGCAGCAATTCAGAGAAGTACAAAGCACTTTTTTGCCTCAAGGGCACTCATGGGAACAAAGAGCTGCTACCTATAAGAAGATAATGGTATCCAAGGCCCAGCAGAGAAAAACTATGGGACACTTAAAATATACGGTTGACGCACTCAAATTGTTCTACGCATACCACCAGAAAAGACAACAGGGAACATTTGTTGGGGGTTCAAAAGAACGAAAAATCATTAATGATCTCCTAACTTATGGACAGCTAGGAAAAACTCAAGTGACCAAGGGAGTCCTGCTGTATGGATACACTGTTGAGCACATTTGTTAATGCTCCAGATGAGCAACTGGAAGGAAATACCAGTTCTGAGATATGAAGAATATGAACCTTATGGGGAAGAGAAAAAGAAAAGACAGTGAGCAACAAAACATCAGGCTTAGGTGGCACTAAAAGAATCTGTCACTGTTTTTATTCCATGTGTATTTTTAGGAGCCTCAGGAAAGACATGCCAAGTAGGTATTTTCAGAAGGTTAGTGACACTTGCAATAACAACCGAGCCAAAAGATCATATCAAATACATTCTCCAGTGTATGGATATGGGAATAAACGGAACTGAAGTTGGCCAGTCTCTTCCAGACACCTTTGGACTGTCAAGTGACAAACCTAGTAGACACATATCAGACACAGAAAAATACCTAGATCTACAGCATTACTCTGACAACAAAAACTTGCTGGACTTTGGGATGTTTGTATTACTATAATTTGTGATGAAAGTTAAATGGTAAAAGTAAAACTGAATTGGCATCACGACAGGTTTGTTTAATGCAAACAGCCTTCTCGAGACATCACTTTTGCACAGCTTATTTTTGAACCCACTACTTCAGAAGCAGAGGTATGCTTCCAGGCAATGCCCATTTCTGCAGGCTGGCAGGAGATTTTTGTGTCTTATTCCAATGCTTCATAGCTGCTTGGACTTGGAATGGGATACTGCAAAATGTGAAAGCTGTGGAAGTAATGCACTGAGTTTTCTCTCTTTACACTTCTCCTACAGCCTGCAAAGAAACACGTGAACAGAACTGACAGGACACTACACAGTTTCACTTCTACCTACAAAACTACTGTTGTAATTGCTAACATCTTTCATGCTGTTCCATATAATCTATTAATAACGAAACATCTTAAAATTAGCAGTATCTACAAGACAATGACAAATATACATCCTGTTCAAATTTACTCAGTTATCTTTAATAGCTCTTTAAGTGTTATATAAACCAGTTAAAAACTAAAATCAAATTTTGTCTATATCGATAGCAGTAAGCCTGACAAATTCATCAAGTAGATGCTCAGGCCTTTTCAACTCTGCCACAGGAAAATACCAAAGTTAACTTCTGGGTTACAGTGGCTTGCTTTAGCAACATTCGGGGCACAGAAAACTTTTAATATTAACTGCCAAACAAACCTTAAAACGCACCAGTGTTACCTATTTTATAACAGCACAAAGAATGAAGCATGAGCACCAGGCAGAGAATACACATAATTACCTCACAAGTGATGCTGAAGCCACATACACGTATATTAAAGTTACATTTCACTAAGCAGACTAATTAAAAGTAAATTACTGATATGCAAGTAGTAATACGTATTCTGTTCATAACTCACATTTATTCCCAAGACATAGATATACAGTTACATGAATAATATTCAAAGACCACACGAAAACTGAAGTTTTGAATACACAAGGTTTAGAAACTAGCTTTGTACACCCTGAAGTTCAAATTATTTGAGAATAGGAACTCATCAGCTAAAAAATTTTGTAAGACCCATGCCTGAACTGTTAGTCTTAAGAACTGACTGTGGCAGCCATTTAATAAACTCTCCAATGAGCTAAGCTAAATGATGGCCTGAAGAAAACGACTAGTTAAAATGGCAAAGAACATCCTTTACTCAAGGAAGTCTCCCTTTTCATAAATGTGTATTTCAGTGGAAGGCTACAGTCCAGCCTGTCCCTCTCTCCCTGTGTTGTATATCAAAATAACCTAAGTGTCAGAGAATGGTTTGCCTCATTTTTACCCTGGGAAGAAAAGAGCAACATACTGAAGCAAGAAAGAAAGAAAGAAAAAAAAAATACTGCTGCCCCTCATTTAATGGTTTTACATGTGAACACTTCTGCAGCCAAAACTGCAGTGACATCCAAGCCCTTCTGCACATGAAATGGAAGGGTTTATATACATGGATTTTTTTTTTTTATAAATTTGGTTGCTAAATGAGAAAATTCTTGTATTTCCAGAACACAAAGATCAAGTGCAATGTTTCAACTCACAGATCTCAAACATGTACATCTAAGCCTTGAAACTACCAGTTTAGCAAAGGTCCCCCAGCTTGGCCCTTCCCTTCCTACACCTGATTCTACTTAAGAGTTTATAAAGTCAACTTTTTCCCCCGTGAGGGCAGCCAAGCATTAGAACAGGTTGCCCAGTCTCTTTACTTGGAGATTTTCAAGACTAGACTGGAGACAGCCCTGAGCAAGCTGGTCAGACCGCAGAGCAGATCCTCCTGTGAGCAGAAGCTTGCACCAGAGACCTCCTGAGGTCCCTTCCACCCCAAATTATCTCATAATCCTGAGTTTTGAGATTTTGCAGGTAGCCCTGAAAAACCGCTTATTTGCTCACTTTTCTCTCCCTACCTGCTTCTTCTGAGAAAAATATTGGGTAAGGTTTGGTTCTGCTTATTACTACATAATAATAATAAAAAAAACCCAACCAAAAAACCAAAACACTAAAAAAATTCAGCATCAGTTTTTCTGGAGAAACTGCCTGATCAGAGTGCCTAACTGGCAAGAACCACAAGTTGGGTTTCAATGCAGCTGACTCAGTCCTATATCAATCTACCTAAATCTCTTCACCAGGAGAAGACTGGAAAGGGGAAGCAGATGATACACAGTATTTCACAAGGGATATTGTTAATGTGGATCTTTCAGACATTTGGTTTGCAACATTACTCCCTAAATCTGCAGTGGCACACCTCATGGGAAGCAAACTGCAGCCTTTCTTAAGTAGCCTTTTTAAGTCAGTTTTGCCAGTGAAGTCACTGTATCACCTGGGGACATCTTCAATATTGTAAATACTAGCGAAAATTCTTAAATAGAAAGGTATTTCAACTGCACCTCTAACAAAAGTAGCAGCTGCTACTTTAAAAAAAAAAAGGTAGTGATTCAGGGGAACACAGAAGGCTGAAGGATGTCAGGTGATGACTCTCCCTGGGGTGATTTAACTTTCTCCAGCCTGCTATCTGCTCCATGCTTCTGTCAGAGGTTATCATGCCACAGCAGGAGCAACAAAGTGAAGGTGCACCCAAAGTGAATCTGTACGAACTTACAGGCTTCCAAAGAGTGATGCTATCATGTTTTCCTTTCTGCCACACTTGCTGTAGAGAGACTAGCCTCCAGCAAGAGGAAACAGCACCCTGAAAGTCCAGGGGGATGACACGGCAGGACAGACAGACGACAATGACATAAGACTGTCAGGGCAGTTTCTGATCACCCCATAGATCTCTGAACTAGAGGGACTAACTACCTCACCAGCCTGAGCACTCACGCCCATGGTGAGTGCAAACCTCTACAAGAAGTACTGAAGAGCAGATGTAGTTACATTTTTCAGAGCTCCAAGTCAAAAGAAGAGATAGCACACTTTAGGGTGGTAAAAGCAGCTGCTGTCCAATGGCTCATGACCATGCTGCTGCTGAATCATCTGCTGAACTCACACACTAACTTATTTACAATAAAGTGGAACTGATTCTCATTCTCCTTCAAGCAGAGTAGATGCCTGGAACCAGGAACCACCAATTGTATCCCAGGGTAGTCATTCCTGCTCAAGAACCAATGTGCAGTGATTTACCTAAAGGACCAAGTCATCAGAAAAACTAGATGGGCACTGATGCTATAAGGCTAACTGAGGAAGATTGCTAGATGGAGGAAGCTGCAGCCAAAGGGGAATGTGTCATTGACAGGACACTATGATCACTAGAACTTCACCAAGAGAACTTCCATTTTCAAGAAGTATTACGAAGCACGACCACAACAGTTAATCAGAATACCTTCTGCCTTATCTGAAGCACAGACTTTCAACTGGACATTTTTCTAAGTATTTATTGTTCATTTCCATTACAAAGTAGAGCATCAGCCTGAACTTATTGTCATATCCTGACATTTCTTACTAAGAAAAATTGGAAGTCTATAGAGTGATCATATCATACTGTAGGATTTCAGATTAAATTGGATACAGTCACAAGCCAACCACCACAAGAAAACAATTTATGACATGAATGTATTAGCAGTGGAAATATTAATACAGACAGGGCCTTCTTGCTAGGAAAAAAGCTCAGAAAGAAACTGAACTTTTTAACAATTCCACTGTCTACCTAAAATCCCTCCACTGTATTAGAAAGAACTCTAAGTCCTAAGCAGTAAGCCCACAAACATCAATATTCTATCACACACAAAAAAGGCCAAGAAATTCTTCTATTATGGCAGAAAAAAACGCTCTTTTCCAAGATTAGAAATGCAGAATGCTAAATGCTACTGTTTTCCCTTCAATAGCTTGTCAGAAAAACTGAGGGAATACAATCAGTGACTATAACCAACCACTTTGGAGTTTATATTCTCAGCAAGGAAGTGAGAAAATGGAATTCTCATGTCTACATTAGGTCCACAGACACCTCTCTGAAGTATTCTACAATAACTGCTCCAAAATAAAAAAAACAAAAAAAAAATTACAATTAGTTAAAGCTAAGATCAAATGAGGAAAACAAAAAAATTAGTGTTCAACAGGATGGACTGATGTGAATCACCTATTTTAATCATGATTTAGATCAGTCAGCAGGAATCCTCGATTTAATCTATTTTGACCTTATTTTGTATCCAGGCATTACTCAAAAGCTCTGTACTCCCTGACTGTTAAAACATCTCAATTTGCAAACACATTAATGATCGTGTTAACTTTACTATTGCTTCCTGCAGTGGAGGCTATTACACATTTATGCATATTGTTTTAAAGTAATAGCATAGCTTAATAAAAATACAAAGATTAAGAATTTTAAAAAGGTTAGTAGAAACGGTTATTGGATCATGTATTTCTTAAACATTATGTCCTGAAGTTGTTTCAAGCTGCACATGAAATCTAGAATTCAGTCAAAATCACGAAGTTTAAAACTCAACTCAAAAAGAAGCATAAAATTAAGGAAAAAGGAACATTTTAGCAGCCATTATGAATTTAAAAATGACTTATTAAAGCAGTGCCACACAATGTTAATAAACTGATTTTCTGGTCAAAAGCAACTAAACTTTCAGAAATCCAAACAACATTAAAGCGCACTCAAAGAAACCAGGCTGAGTCAGTTTAACCATCCACTGGTAGCAGAAGAGAAGCGGTCCTTCTCCTCTGCAAAACATGCATGCTCCTGTTTCTTCCCATACTTGCCCGACACCTTAGGATGCCAGTTCTAATTTTTAACCCAACAGAAATTCACTCTGCAGAAGTAAAAACTTAAGTTCTTATTCCAGCAGGTGAGAAAGCTGAATAACCTCACTGAGGGGCAAGAAACACTAGAGGCTGACATGAAGGCGGTCAACTGCCTGCTCAAGAGTTGGGAGAAACATGACCGTATTTTTCAGCAACAGTAAACAGTCAGAGCTGCACAAGACAAGGATACTGTGTGAAGAGAAGCCAAGTCAAGCTGATCCCCATGACTGGTTCTGCTGCCCCATGCCATCCCTCACACCAGCTCTAGTGTCTGTTGGATCTTTCCACTGATTACCCTGCAGGGAGCTTTTCACTTCTTTCTAAACTAACAAGCTGAATCAACCCACAGCAGAAGTTCAGGAAGCAACTACGCAAAAGCAGCAGCAGGAGCACGATCTCCCCTTTCAGGCAGCTAGGAGCTGTTAGACCACCTCAGCTGTTGTCCATCCCTCCTCAACCCACAATTAAAATCAGCTTGAAATTTAAACCAAGCTATGCCAATCAAGATCAGGGATACTATGTCCCTAACTCTCCCACCCCACCTCTGACCAAACATGACCACCTTCTTTCCCATGCAGCAGCCCTGGTACTTCTCCTATTCTTCAGTGGGTTAGACTTCATCACAAAGACTAAATAAGCAGCTTAACACATGATATGGTAATATTCACAACACTGGAGCTCATCTTAAGTTTGAGATGTTTTCTTTCCGATTTATGACCAGAACAATTGTCTAATGTGTTGGAATATTAGGACTCAAACCAATCACGTGAGTATGCTTTGAAATAAAATGAAACCCTAAGACAGGTTATTAACTCCAAATCAAAACCAGTTTAATATATATTCAAAATCCATTTTTTTTTTTTTTGGTCTGTTCTGTATTCAATCTGGCAAGCTTCCAAAAATGAAACAGCATTTTTTGTTAATTTAGTTTCACTTTCTGGACTCAACTTACTAACCAGGCTCACAGCTCCTGTCTGAAGTGCTTTCCTGTCAAATTCAAAAAGTTTCATATTTACATTGTTTATTTTTTGAGGTTTGTATCTCCAGCATTAAAGTCTGGCTGATTCTCTAGAATGCAACATTTTAGGAACTTTCCTGACTGAAGGATGAGTTCCTGTGCATTCCTTCATAAGAGTCAGCACAAGATTTTCCACTGGGGAGGGATGGGAAAGAAGGCAAGAGGCCCAACAGCAGCCCTACTTTCCACCCACATTTTCAAATACAGGCTGGTCCTTGGCCCCTTGTCTGCCAAGACAGGCAAGTCCTAGGGCTGCCTGAATTATCAGTCTTCCCTCACTCGCTCTCAACATAGCATTATGCAGCGCATTACTTTCCTAACACACCCCTTCTCCAGCATACCTAGCACACCACCACGTAGCGGCAGTTGTCTTCAGTTCCTCTAGGCAGATGGCTGATACCCGAGCTTTGGTGGCGATGTCATGCTAAGGAGACTTCCCATCCTATCCCCTATATATTTCCTAAATTGTGCTAGGAACCATATTCAGGACATTGCTCCTAGCTTAAATCACTGAAAGAAAATACTCTTTTTTTAAAACTCTGATTGCTTTCTGATCCAGAACGCAGTGCAGCCAGGCAAACAGTTGTCTGTGCAATTCAATGGCTGTGAACGAATGTCAGCCAAGCCTACATTGCTGCTGCCACCCCTGTGCCACTGAACTCATCCCACAGGTGGATCAAAGCTTTCACAGCCCCTTTATGCCGCTACTGTCCTTTAACCTGAAATAAATAAAGAAGCCAAAATAGGACAAAGAATTCATCTTAGCTTTTTTTCAAAAAAGCAAAATGCTGAGGGGGAAAAAACCCCACCCACCTCTTCCTTTCTTAGTAAAATATCAAGACCAATACATAATAAAAGCCTTACCTGTTGGAACAGCATCCATAAAGTGAAAAACAAAACGTGCCTGACCTCTATACCCCACTGACTTTTTATTGCTCTCTGCAGCACGAATCCCCTACAACCCTCAATGCTATCACTGCTATAACGTCAGTGTAAGTACGTGACAATACAGAATAGGAAGTAATTCAGCACACTGCCTGTGGCTCTTTAGCAATATGGCGAAGTTCAGCTCCCACCAGAAGAGAACTAGTGTGAATATTTCACAATAATGCTGTGTTTAATTAACAAAACCTACAAGCAATTGGTGAAACTTGAGACAAAGATTCTGAATACTGTGATGCCTAGATCAGCATGGGCTCCAATATGTCTCTCCAACTTTACAGATGACAGGAGTTTAATAGCCACGTTTTTTCAGCCAAGAAATTACTCAGGGATCAGACCTGTGATTCTCTGCCCCTCAGGATAGAGGAAAAAAAACCAGGCAGATTCTTTTAACTTGTAAGATTACATTAGTACATTTTGTACCAATAACAGGAAGAATGCTTCATTACAGTTTTTATTTATGAGTAAAAGATAAAATAAATTTAAGTAAAAATTCACACATATTCAGGAATTTCAAGGGAAGAGGGAAGAAACCTCATCTGTAAAATATTCTAATCCTGCTACCTCCAGTCCCCCCAGTCTGGCTGGAAGAAACGGCTGTCCCACAGAATTTTTTTTTTTTTTAATAGCATACCTTTCAAATAAGCATTTCCAATTCATTCATCAACACTGTTCAAACAGCAAATTACCTTAAGACTGGAATCTTAGGGTAATTTAAAGAAAACTTAATGAAATATCTATTCATCTGTCCTAACTTGCCTCCTAAGAAGCAAAAGAGCTGCTCTTCCAGATCCTATCGGGAGGGACAAATCCACACCTCAGTAATCAAACACATACCTCACACTGCCTCCCACAGAAGAAAAGAGGTCAATAAGCCTTTTCCCATTTCCTGCAACTCCCCTCAATAGCCCTTCTCCCTTTTTCAGGAGGAAGGTCTCCCTCCCAAGAGACCAGAAGGGCTGCCCTTCTATCTATAAAGGCGATTCCCCTTTGTCTTAACGACTACGAAAAGATATCTGAAAAAAATAAATACATGTCTTATCCTCGAGCAATAGTGCTCCGATCAAAGCCCAGGGGAAACGATTCTTTCACGCTGGGACAGACAGTAGGAGCTTGCGAGAAGCAGCGCATCCCTCTCCACCCCGAAGGGATTACACTCCCCCATGCCACAGCAGCTAAGGCTACCCCACTTTCCACCCCCCCAAGGATGAACTCCGTCCCAAGGAAGGCACAGGCCCTGTTCCACTGCCCTCTTCCCCGCCCTCGCCGCTCAGGAACAGGGCCCCGTCGCCCGCTGAGCCGAGGGCTCCTCTCTAGCATCCCCCCGAGGGCTGCTGCCGGCGGAGCCTCGGCTCCCCGGCCCGCGGACGAGGCACAGACCCCTGCCCGGCGGCGACCACCTCCCGGTGCCGCCCTCGGGCGAGAGGCGCCGCTTCCAGGTCCTCGGCCCGCCCGCCCGGGCCGCGCTCGGGTCTCGCCCGCGCCCCGCCGCCGTCGCCGAGGCGGGCCCGGCGCCCCGGGGCGAAGCTCCCCGTCCCGGGGCAGTAGGCCCCGGAAGGAAGCGGGCAGGGGCGCCGGGGCTGCTGGCGCGGAGCGGCGCCCCAGGGCCCGGCGCGGCCTCCCCGGCCCCACAACTAACTTGTGGGACGCTCCGCCCGGCCGCGGCCCCGCGCAACAAGTTCCCGGGCAGGCCCCCGCCCCGCCGCCGCGCTCTCACCTCCGCCATGTTCGCTGCGCGGGCGGGCCGGCGGGCGGCGGCGGGCGGGGGGGGGAGGGCCGGGGAGGGGTCACATCGCCGCCGCGGCGGAGGAAGCGGCGCCGGCGGGTCACGGTCTGCGCGGCGGCGGCGGCGGCAGCCGGGGAGCGGCGGGGGGGTGGGGGGGGGGGGCGGGCAGAGGGAGGGGGCACGCCACGCACTACGTCACCGCGCACAGCTCCACCGCCCGCCGCCTCCCTCCCCGCGGCGCGCGGGAAGCCTGCTGGGCGCGCCCCCCGCCTGTCACTCAGGGCGGCGGCCCCGCCCCCGCCGGCCCCGCCCCGGCGGGCGCCCTGTCAGCGGGGAGGCGCCGGGCCGCGCCCCGCGGCCGCCCGCCCCTCAGGGCCCCGCAGCGCCGGCGGCCGTGCGCCTCTCGGCAGGGTCGGCTTTATAAAACGATGTGCCCCCGTCGCGGTGCCGCTCCCTCCCGCCTGGCGCCTGACCCGGCAGTCGTACTCACGCGGTGCGGCGCACAGGCGTGGAAGCTGGCTCAGCGACGACGAAGCACAGCGAGGCCCTCGGGGAACAGCTCCTGACCCGCGGCCGGGGCTCCTGCTGTGCGTGACACTCTGGGGCGGGATAGCACCAACAACGCTAGCTTGGCCCTACGTAAAGGGAGGAAAAAAAAAAAAACCCCACACCCCACAACCAAAACAGACGTCCAAATTCTCAAATTCTGCCTCTTTTCCCTAAAACCTTCCCCGGCGGTCTCACCTGCCCAGGTTCAGTTCTGTCCTAAGGGCCGGTACATGGACACGCACAGTCCTGCAAGGCAAAGGGGAGAGCTCCTGATCCACAAGCCTGGCGCTACGATTGCTCTTAAAAGTGAGGACGTTATAGTCTGGTAAATACTTTGGCAAAGCCTGCCTGCCCCCGTGCCTGCGGGAGAGCCTGCGTCTGCGCTTCCCCCTGCTCCAAGTCTCTGCTGGCCTGGGGCGGGGGGCTGGGCTGGGCTGGGAGGCTGCCAGCTCCGGCTCTTCCCCCTTTTAGAGGTGCACAGATCATTCACGATCCGCAATTCTCTCACGAGCCACTCCTCTGCCACCGGTTTTCCCAGCGAACCGCATTTTAAATCCTCAGAAATGGTCCCCGTAGAGCGATGCTCAAAGGAAACCACGCATGCAACTTTGCTGACTCAAGCAAACGAGGGGGGAAAAAAAAAAACCCAAACCCTAAACCCCCGCAAAAAGCCCAGACCTGCCCCGATCCCCGCCGCCGGGGCCGAGTTTCACGGCGGGGCTGAGGGAGCTCCCGTCTCCCCGCGCCGCCGAGGACCTTTGTGCTTCAGTGACAAAGGGGGAGCGGGGGCTGCCGCGGCCCTGACGGCAGGGGAGGAGCCCCGGGCTGGGCAGGGGGCGGGCGCCCCGGGGCGCTGGGCCAGCGGAGCAGAGCGGGGCGAGGCGAGGCGGGCTCCCGGCGGCCCGGCAGGCGCAGGCCCAGCCCCGCCGGGCACGGAGAGGGGCCCGGGGTCGGGGAGGCCGCAGCCCCACGGGGAGGCGCGGGGTCCCTCCTCAGGCGGGCGGACGCGGGGGAGAGCGCGGCCCGCGCGCCGCGGCCCGACCTATCGGCGGCGCCGTCCCTGGCAGCCAATCCCCGCGCCGCGTCTTGGGGCGCGCTGCCATGGTTACCGCGCGACGCGCTGCCCCGGCCGAGCGTCGTCGCCATGCCGGGCCCCGGCGGCGGCCGGCGGCCTGCCCCGTGAGTGGCGGTGCGGGGGGTCCCCGGCAGCGCTTTCCTCGCGGGCAGCCCGCGCAAGGGCTGTCCTGGCTCGGGGCCTGCCTCGCCGCTCTCCCTCAGACGGCTCCAGGCACGGCGGGCCGGCGGGCAGGGGCAGGCCGGGAGGGAGGGAGGGAGGGAGGCAGGGAGACGCGGGCGGGCTCCCGCCGGTGTCCCGGTCTGAGCAGGCAGCCGGCGGCAATGCGCGACAGCGTGCGGGTGTAACCGGCCCCGCACGCAGCCACAGGCTGCATCTTTTGCCCCTTTATTGCTACATCAGTTCCTGTTTGGAAGCTTAGCCCCAGAAAAGCAAATACCAGTAAAATGTCTTTTAGCCTTTTATTTTACAGCAGTCATTGCCGCCACCCCTGTCCACCTCGCTTCTCTTACCGCTGCTTAAGAAAGCCTCCTTAGAAGCTGAACGGAGATTTTCTGAAGGAATTACGTTATTTCAGGATTATCACACTGAATGGTTAAATCTTTTAAACCATTCATGAAAGTTAAGAGACAAGTGATTTGGTGATCATATTTGGTTGGTTGTATTTTGCTGATTGAAACAGAACTTCTATGGCTGATTTCAGGGTAAGGCAAGGATCAGGAGCCAGTTCTGGTAGCCAAAGACGAACGAGCATCATAAGTGGCATCTACACAAATAGAGCAGCGAGTTGCAGAAGCCAATCCACAACTTCTGATGGCAAAGCTGTGAACAGGGGGTCTCTCGTGGGTAACAAGTATGCCATACGGGTGAGAAGCCGTTTACACTATTACTAAAGAGTTTTAAATGTTTAAATGCGGATTAAAAGTTAAAAGTTGTCAGAAAGGAAGTGGGAGAGGGAGGAGGAAAGAAAAGGCATGTCTGAAGTTGAAGAGCTGCAGAGAAAGAAAATGATCCAAGAGCTTATTCCATTCTGAAATGATGGTGATTAGTGTCCAAAAACGATCTGCAATAATAATAAAAAAAAAAAAAAAATCAGAGTAACAGTTCTCCTTCTAATCTGAGAACTACTTGCTTTCAAATCTACGTGAGATACATTGACTGTAGCATCTGTATGTCCTTTACCTAAAGAACAGAAGATTCCCATAACGTAATCCAAGTCATTTAAAGACCTTACTTAATACATTCTTACAATAAAATATTTTGTGTGGTATAATAAAAAAAGATGGATATTTGTTTCTCTCATTGCTTTTGCTGTGCTGTGAATTTGACATGAATAGTTACAGTCAATAAGCCACTCTTGGTAGTCACTATGGAATAAATAAGCCAGAAAAGACAACAGGGTTGACCAAGAAGAAGTGGCTCTGATAGTGGGACGAACATAGGTTTTCCAGATATTTTGCAGCCATTTCTATAAAGAGAGTTCCAAAGAAGTCCCAGGCAAAGGTGACAGCCTTCTCAAGCCTGAACCCTAAAGGGAAAGCAGGAATGCAAACCCCCTCACCCCTGTCCTGGTGTATATTAGGCATCATCTGCAGAGAGGAGTTACCTATCTGTTCTGTCAGGTTCCTGTCTGGATCAGGGTCTTTTTTTTTTGTTCCAGATAAGATAAAATGTTGCAAGTGTTATCACTATCGCTTGTTTTGGGAACACGGTAAAACTATTATCATTATTTAAATATTTCTTCAGGTTTTTGATGATGAAGGAAAGGATGTGACACCCCATCCACTCTTCCATTCAGATCCAAATACTGTTGTACCCAGGCAAGGCAAACTCTCAAGTGCTTACTTTGGGGCCACAGGATCTGTTTTTCTCTCTTCTTCCATGCATCAGACATCAGGAGTGAATGCTAGTTTAGGTTCGCTCTCAAGGTAAGTCAATATGCTGTCTCTTAAATTCTGTCTCACAGGTTTCCTACCCTGCAGTGGCCACACATCTGCTCTTCAGAGAGGTTGGGAGCTGGAATAATTGTGCAGGGCTAATAATTGTACTCTGTTGTCAAAACACAGAAACTTGCCAGTTGTAGTCATCATTTAAAATCTGAGGAATAGTAACAAATAGAACAAATGGAATTTGTGAGTACTTGTGGCTGATTATGTCAGAACTACTGCTGAAATGCTAATACATACAGGTGAAAGCAGACTGCAGCACACACTCCTGTGATATTTCTAATTTTATTTGAAGTCTCCTTCCTAAACCACATTTTTTTAATGTAACATACCAAAATGGACTGGTTTTAGAGATGGTGATGAGTACCTCAGAGTTCAAAAATGCAGATGTCCAAACTGCAGGTTTTGTAGTGGTTAGGCCTGCCTACAAAGTTATGATAGAACTTATACACAGATATGTGACAAAACACTGTCTTAAAGGTAGAGGAGGTTGAGTTCTGGTTGTCTGAGCAAAGCTGTACAGCTGAGAAGGGGCATGTGCAGCTCCTTATTATACTCCCTGTAGCTACTTCAGATGCTCTCTGCCTTTCCCAAGCTTGCTTTTTCAAAAACTGGAATATATAGAATCATAGAATAGAATCATAGAATCGTTTAGGTTGGAAAAGACCTTTAAGATCATCCAGTCCATCCATTAACCTAACATTACCAAGTCCACCACTAAACCAATTAAGGGTAGAGTAGCAATTTTGTGTTTCCTGGCTTGGTGGCTGGATTATTTATAATGAAAGTAAAAACTAGGAATCATTAAGATTGGAAAGGATCTCTAAGATCATCATTCCAATCATCAACCCAACACCACCATGCCTACTAGACCATGTCCCAAAGTGCCACATCTACCCGTTTTTTTAACACCTCCAGGGATGGTGACTCCGCCACCTCTCTGGGCAGCCTGTTCCAATGCTTGACCACTCTTTCCATGAAGAAATTTTTCCTAATATCCAATCTAAATCTCCCCTGGCACAGCCTGAGCCCATATGTCAATACCTGCTTAGCTGTAGGTATGGAAAAATGCTTTGGAAACAAAAGGTCTGGTTTCACTGAAGAGTTACACATTTATTCTAAAGTATCTTGTCACTTTTAATGATACTTATTCAGTACAGACAACCCTTTTTACAAACTTGAGTCTTTCAGTTCAAATATCAAAATATTGTTAACATACCAAGAATCCTCTCTTTTTAAACTAATTTGAGCAAGTTACCTCTGTGCGATTATATGCATCCATTTAAAAGAAAAAACATTCTTATACAAAAACTTTTGAGTTAAAACTGCTAAATTATGTGTTTCACTACTTACTAGCTTTCATTTACAAACCTTCAGTACAGAGGGAATAAACAAAGTCAATGGACTTGAGCCGTTTTATCTTCAGGCTGACAAATTCAATTAAGTCATGCAAAAGAAGATAAACAACTATTTATGTTTAAAATGAAAAATAATGAACCACATCACTTTATCCAATGGTGTGTACACATTCAAATTGTACGGAGTGGAGATGCTATTTATTTAATCTAAAGGACTAACAGAATAGTAAAGTCAGCACTGGAAAAAAATATGAGTTAAAGAAAAGCATTATTTAGTTTTGTCAAAGTTAATGCCATTGTGATTTCTGAGAAAAAGAGATTGCTCTTTGAGAACAATCTTTTAGTCATGTTTCCTAGGGTGGCTATCATAAGGGATAATCCTAGAGGTAGGGATATTAACCAGGAGCAAATATACACCCAAAAAATGACTTAAAAATACAAGGTGTCTCCTGAAAAATAAAACACATCCTTTTTGGAGACAAGAGCTCTTCATTTAAAAAAAAAAAAACAATTAACTTTAGTGTTAAATAAAAATCTTAAAAATTGTCTTTTTCAAATGCCTTTTGTATATTTGTAATTGCTCACATTTAGCTTTTGAGGATGAGAAAATCTGCTGACAAACCTCCCAACTGTACCTAAATTTTTAGTTTTGCTTCTAGTTATCACAGCTATCCCCTCTATGAACATTATCTATTTTTGTTAACAAGCTAATCCCTTCAGATGAGTTTCTTGTGCATTTCAAAGACATTTCAGCACCTGCAAAGCACCAAAGTATCTTAATTCTGGTTGAGAACAGTGCTATCTGTGGGTATGCATTACCACACAGTAGGAAGTATACTAAGAATGAATCTGAGAGCTCAACAGCTTCTTTTCCATCAGCTATTTAATGCCTCAGGAAGTCTTTTTCAAACGAATTCATTATTTTCTTTCCTAAGCCTTCTATGACTTCTTTTACAATGCAAGCATCACTGTATATGCTCTTACAGTCTTCTGTGGTTTATCCTGGTAACAACGCTGCTATTTTTGTAGTGCTTTGCTAACTGACATCTGGACTCTCACATACTATTTCTGCTTATTTCTTTTGTTACTGAAGGACATATGGAAGCAGCAGTACTTCTATATCAAACGTATCAACGACTGAGTCCATACTAGATGAAATAGTAGAACCTGGCTCTCGACAAGACACAACAGTTAGCTTAACTGGTAAAGAACATACACTGTATAATTATAGATTTAAACTGTTCTTTGGAGCACTGTGATTTGTGAGACACTGCAGTCACTGGATGTGAAATGCCCAGCATTTCAAAGGAACTCAGTGCCTCACAAATTTTGGATCCTGATCATTACAATACTTTTAGAATTAATTTGTCGTCTTTTAAATTTAGAGCAGAAAAGGTCTCACTTGTTAACCTCATATAATTTTTCAGATGTGCAGGTGAGGCAAGAGGAGATAAAAGAAGAACTGACAAAAGAAGACTTAGATAGGAGAGTGGATATTTACCTCACAGAGACGGAAACTATCCGGATATTGGATATGCCATCTGTTGTGGTGTCTGTAGAATCAGAAGATGCTGGAAGAGTTCTGTACGTATATTGGTAGTTGTGCACATGTATGTAGTATGCTCAGCACACCCAATTTCTGCTGATCGCAAAGTCCTGAGCAGGCTGCTCATATGTAGGTTTAGTGTTCTGACTACTACAATTTGTTATTTCATCTTTGTTTAAAGCCATATTGGGCTTGAGTCTCTCCTTTGACAAGACAGCCTAAATTCCTTACAACTCCATCTTGTTGATCAAATTCATACCCCCTTTCACTGATAAATTAAGGCAGATTAGCCAAAGCAGGGGATGGTGACAAGAGAACACACAGGGGATGGGGGAAAGAGAAGATGGAGAAGCGTGATATACATGAATTACACAGTTTTAATGAAAACAGTAAGAAATTGGAAACCTTGCATTGATTCTTGTGTGTAGCTTTACAGCTAATCATTTATTAATAACAAAGATATAAGCAAACTAGGCAGGCCTTGGCTTCCTCTGAAGCTCTTCACAGTGCTTCTAGCTAGAAGAAACCTCAACCCACTGCAAATGACCTTGCCTCTTAAAATATTATGTCTCCCCTTAGTTGCATCTAATGTGTTTCCACTTCAGAGTCTCCTCCCTGGACTACCATGAACTTTGATAGGGAGTTAACACAGAGCACACAGTTTTTTGGCTTACTCCCAGGAGCTGACTGGGACAGAGTGCAGCAAAGTTCTCTTTATGACGGATGTCAGACTGATATACTTGTCACACAGCTTTTGTAGACGTAAGCTCCAAAGCCCGTGATGCAGCGTACTGCAGTTGGCAAGTCAAACTTAGATAAGTGATTTTTTTTTTTTTCTGCTAGTATACACACAAAGTTCATGGTAGGACTCCAACCCCCACTGTCTGTGACTCACACTGGTGTGATTTTGGGGAAGAAGGAAGAGGAAGAACATCCTATGAATCAGACTTAGCTGGTGTACACAGCACATATTGCCAACTGTATAGGAACAGACAGTGACTCTTCCTGAGCACAATAACCTGTTGGACGACTAAAGTGGGGTATATTCTATGTCTGCTGTTAGAATATTGAAAGCAAAATAATAAAAAAAGTTTCACAGTTCCCACTGACCACTCCTACAGAACCTGAGGGCTGGATGAAACAGAATGTACTGTTTTCATTTTTGTCTCTTGGATGCACTGCCTTTCACTCCCAAATGACGAGTGCTACATATTTCTGACCTCTTCTGAATTCCACCAAAGTGCAAAGGTAGTTGGAGTAGGGATTTTTGCTGATGCCTACCTCTACAGGCCATTTCTGGTTTAGAACAGCATCACAAGGTCAGAAATAGCTGCTGAAAAGACAATACATAGAGTGAAATAAAATCTAGCAATCCAAAAAAACCCGAGCAGTAAATTTATGATATGGAGTATCCTCTCCTGTTCAACTTGTGGTTAAATACACTAAGAAGTTGAATGCAAATGTTTTTCAGAAAGTCAATATACACTTTTTTTTTCCCCCCCAAGGGAGCGGAATAGGATCTATGTTGACATTTGCAAGAATAGACCTGGTAATGATCGCTTTGTAGAAAAAGTGATGCAAACCATTAATGGCGCCACAAAGAACAAGGAAGCGCAATGTCACAAAATCATCATGGAAGATAAAGGTAAACTTTCTGAGTACCATATAGGAAAGGGTATTTTATTAATGGGCTCTCATTTACTACATTGTACCCTTGGCAGTTGGGTTTATTATTACATTTAGTTTACTTATTAAATATTTATTTGGGAAAACTCCAGCATACAGCTAGGTCATGGGACCTCAGAAGACTCCCTGCACACAGGCAGGATACTGAGGAAAGGGTTTTTCCTTTCTTCCATCTCAAAGCAGGAGAAATTGTTTCCTCAACTTTCACTTCCAGAGCTTTAAGTTCAGACAAGCTAGTGTGATTTGTGGTGGCCTTTTCTGCCCCTCCTAAAACTTGAACATTGGTACTGGTACACTGTATCCATTGCAATAAAATAGTCATTATGCTAGCTGAGAGCTGCTGTGTCCTGCCTGCCTCAGCATTTCGCAAGCATAGCATGCTTCTTAGGAGGCAGAACTTCACGTAAAACTCAACTATGCACTTGAAATATGAAAGGACACAATTCCCTTTTCCCCCCTTAACTTTTCAGTGCTGCTGGTTTCTATTTCTATTTGCTATAATGCAAAGAAGAGAGCCTCTGTTATGAGATTTAAAATCTTTGGGAAAGCAGAAAATCTTGGCAGTCTCACAAGATAGATGCATTTTTACAAAATGTTCAACCTCAATGCTCTAAAAAAAATTGTAAAGGAATATCTAGGGTTTAGATGCACGTGCTGAGCTTTGCCTCACTGTGGACATTTTTTCTGTGTAGGAGGCCAAAGAAAACTATGGGGAATGCTGTTCCAAACATTGTTCCTTTGTGTTTGTTAATGTATGTAAAATGAGTGAAAAAAAAGAGAAGTAAAATAGCTATTAATCTCATTTGAAAACATATCTTCCCCTTCTTTGTGTGCCTTGAGCATCAGCAGGGCTCATTCCAACCCATGTTTGAAAAGCTGAGCACACAAAGGCAAGGTTACAAAGCATTGTTTCACTGGGCAATGGCCCTGCTGAAGGGAAGCCACACACCCAGAAGACCCTGATGCAGCTGCTGCCGTCACACAACAGCTGTTGCTACAGCCTTGTCCAATCCTCCATTTGGTTTCAAAGCCCCTCTGCCCAACAGTTGGGAGTGTAGTACGAAAAGTAAATCTTTGCTCAGCTGTATGTAGTCCTTTATAATAATGTATTGAAACAAGAGACTTGAATAATATGGTGTAATTTTTTTCTAGGGATGATGGTCACTTCCTGGGACTTGTACGATTCGTTTAATGTATCGGAAGTAGAACCTACGTCAAAAGCACAAGGTAGCAGAGCCACAACTGGGAAAAGCAGCAAACCTCATACAACTAAAAAGCACGATCAGACTATGTCTGTCTCTTCTGACAGAGGTAACATTTTTCCAGGTTTACATTTCTGCCGTGTTTTTGTCCTTCTAAACCATGCATATCACCAAGTTTTGTGGTGAAAGCTACATGAAGGAAATGCTTAGTCTGCCTGTCTGGCACTTGAAAGAGAGTTTCCTAAAGAATCTTGGACAGGTCTGCACTGAGACCTTTTCTGTATGATGCTGTCATTCATGATCTTAAATAAATAGTGAGTGACAAAGTTTGCTGGTACTAACTTACTTAAGACAGTAGAAGCAAAACACCAATTGTAAAAATTCCAGAAGTATCTCATGATACTGAGTATTGGAGCAATAAAAGAAAACAAAATTAAAGCAAGAAAAAATTAATAGTGGAAGTATTTTTTGATGATGATAGATTCTTCTATGCTTTTTGCAGGTGAAGGAGGAGGAGACTTCTTATCCCCTTGACTTTTATGTGCAAAGTATTATCATGTTAAAACTGTTTTTCCCACATTACCTGTTTTCAGGCAGCACAACTTCTATAATGATTTCAGAAAGTGCTGTTCTTGCCAGAATCCATGAAGAGGAGGAATGCCATTCAGAAGCTATATTAACATCAGAAAACTTTCAGCGGGATTTATTTTTCATGGAGAGGATTCTAATGGAGAATATTTTTCAACCCAAACTTGCAGCTTATCGGCAGTTTCCTGTCTTTATAGGTTTGTTTCTTATTGGCTACCCTGTTTTCAGCACAAAGTTTTGCATGCTATTGAAAGTCATGGAGTTACATCCCTCATTGAATGTCTTTACAGACAAGTCATTTAAGAAATAGACAAAGGAAAGGAGAGTTTATGAAATGTCAACATGAACTTTGCAGTTTTACACTCACTTTAACGGACATCCCTACCATACTTGGTGAAAGAATTGAATAAATGAGTTCCAAGCTGACTTATCTATCCTTATCACCACAACCTGAGACTTACTCAAAGTATTAGTCAAACTTGTTTCCTGAGAGTTAAGATACAAATTAATTCTGCTACTTCTCCAACCATTTTTTGCACTGGAATGTCTTTTACAGTTTTTTTTTTAAATTCATTTTATAAGGAGACTGATGGTAAACAGAAGCTTTAGCCTGAAAGACGTTCAGTGTCTAACATAAAGTACATTCATTGCAGACTGTAAGAGGCATTACCTTGACCCAAGTGCTAAGTAATATTTTACCTTTTACAGGACTTCCAAGTCAACACAGGGATTTAAAAAACCAAAAAGGCAGATTCACACTGCTTTTATTGTATTGTACCTCTTCATGTCATAGAGAGTTTCAGTTTCTCGGGCAGTGAACCTGTTATATTCTGTCACTCTTCAGGAAGTAGCTACAGCTAGAGCACAATATTGGCCAGGAGGACTTTTGTTCTGACAATATGGCTGTTATTGTGTTCCCATTTTGTTAACAGTGATCTGAGATCAATTTACAATTTGCACAGTACAGAAAATAAAGGGGTGAGTAAACAGAAAAATACGTAGCAAACGCAGTCTAAAAATATGCTCTACACTTACTTTTCCCAAGTAATGAGCAACTTATAACAGCATCATGTAACTTAGCTACGGTGTTACAGCATCAACGCGTAAGCGTGGCTTTTTAAAGTTTGGCATCTAACTTGAAAAAATCGCTGTTTAAACAAATATTTAAATACGAGAGATTAGAAACGTTCCTGGTGGGGTGTGGACATAAATTCATAACTTGTTGCTGGGTAGCTAAATCCACTCATTAAACACCTGGAGCATAACTGGCACACTACAGCCTGATCCAGCCATCTTCTATGTCCCTATCAACATTTTAGCCACAGTTTTAGAAGTTAGGATGTCTCGATTCCTCAAATCTTCTTTTTTTTTTTTCTGCAAGATATTTGCTGAAAGGGCAAATTTTTCTTCTGATGTGAATGACTGGAGTTAGATAAGTGAAATGTTACTACTCAGACTCTACCATATTTGTGCATTTTAGATCCCAATGTTACATCAGATACTAGTGGTACAGTAGCAGCCATGAAAGAAGCTAAACAGGAAGAGCATGACCAGGAAAAGAAGGATCAGGAGGAGCACAAGGAAGCATTCACTGACCCATCAATTCTGTCAGATCTGAATAAAATCCGAGAAGAAATTGTACCTCCCAGATTGGAATGGCTGTGGTCATACATATGTGATTTAACTAATGGTCACAGTGTGAGCAGTATGGCTTGGAGCAAAGTAAACCCAGTGAGTCAAAAAATCGCTTCTTCTAAGCTGTTTACAAAATGGTATAAGCAATTGTTTGTGTAAATAAACTCCTGATTTTGATGTACTTTGTTGGGAGGGATCTCAGAGAGAGGGATTCATCCCTACAGGCAGGTAGGTTGTCTTTGCATTCCACTCTCTTTGTTCTCCCATACAACAATATTGCTGCATTATTCTACAGGTTGGACAGCTGTGCTAGGCTTTTCCGCTAAATATATCACAACAGCTTTAACTGGGCCAGAATTTAATTTAATTGGTCCAGTTCACCATGGGCGGTCACCTGAACAACAGTGTTTAGATAACAGACTTGGTCTGTTATAGAATTGGAAGTTGAAATTTAAACCCCTGCCACTAAACTTTATCACCATTGACAGAGTTTATTCATGATAGTTTAGATACCACATCTTTATTTCTAACAGTAAACACCCAAGAAAGCTGCATTCATCAAACTTTAAGAATAAGATGCATAATAACAGGCACAGATTTCTGAGCAGCTGGACCACGTTTTTTTAATTCAGTTCCAGCGAAGGTGAGAATGACTCAGGCATCTCCACTTTCAGAGTAATGTAAGGGTCAGTTTTTCCAAGAGAGCTCTCTTATGGCCACAACAAAAATAATGAATGGAAGGAAGGTAAAAGCAGGTGAGGATGAGAAACATAAAACCAGTAAGATTGCCTCAAGGGGCTGGGGGTGGGGGGGCAAGAGAGAAAATAAAGACCATTTCATACTGTTAGTACACCAGATCCTCACATATTATAAAGTTGGACACATTGATAGAGTTCAGCCTTAGAATTATAAGGCAAAAAAATACCTACTTTTGAAGTGTTAGTTTCACAAACTACTTGTTGTGTGTAGGAAAAAAAAAACCAACTAATGGAGTTGAAGACTAAAGTCTTGCTGCTGTTTCTTACTTCTACTTATGGAAAGGAATGAGCGGAATCCATTGGACCCCACTGCAGAGAGCTAAAAGCTAGGAGTCCGCAGTGGTCACTGAAGCTTGTTTTATAGCTAGTGTTGAGAGAGAAGAGTAGAAATATTATTGCATATTCCATTAAATACTGCATATTAAAATATGGTTATAGAATAATGTATATTCATCTCTGGAAAGGGACATATTTTTATGATGGCCAGGGAAGGGGATTGCAAACACAACTGCTAGTGACTGTGAATGAACTTTTTGTTCAACCAGTTTCCAGTATTCTCGAAGTTCTGAAATTCTGTTCTGCTTGTGTGTTATTCTACTTGCATGTGACATGAGCATTATTTTTTCAGACTTTGCACTGAGAGTCACTGTTAGCAGAAATTTGCCTTTTAAAAATATACAACTGAACTTCAAGTTAAACTGAGATATATCTGTTAATCTGTGCTTTTAGGATCTTTTAGCTGTTGGTTATGGAGCGTTTGATTCTAAAGAACAGAAGAAAGGCTTGGCTTGCTGTTGGTCACTGAAGAACCCCATGGTAACAAACAGACAGTTTGTTTTCTTTCTTTTTCTTCAATCCATTTTTCTGCTATACTCTTTCTGCTTTATTTATTTCCCTCTTCCTGTTTCAAAAAGCAACCAGTAAGGTTGAATTTGCTAGCCCAACCCCACATTTCTGGAAAATCGATTCTGACTGCAGTACCTAGTAGTGTGCTTAAATCTTGCCCCAAAGAAAGTGCCTGTAGGAAGCAGTTTCTGTGCCTCTCAATTGACACTTCCAACAGAGGTGCTGACTGTGCTGGTGGTTTGGTAACATGGACATCTGTTCACAGGAACTAAACTCATTGCACACAGGCCACCAAACAACTAACAGATGGTTACAACTCTCGGGTAGTACCAGTCTATGCTAGGCAACTTAGCAATGCCGATCTCTGTATCCCATTTCCAATCCCTAGGGTGACCTACCCAAGACGGTAAATCAGTTTCGTTATTACTGTGGGTAGGTCCAGGTGTGTAGAAATTATTTTTTAGACTGCAAAAGTCTTGAGCACAGCAAATGTGAAAATAAATCCATTTACCTTTTGTTTTTCAAAATCTATAGACCCATTTGTTCAATACTTCCAAACTCTCATTACAGAGAACATCTGTATTTTAAATTTAAGGATTATCCTTTCCAATCCATTTTCTGTTGTACCATGAAACTCCATTAGACCGAAGGAAAAAAATAAAAGTATATAATTAAATATAATTATCTAATCTAACTTCTCATAATACTGTCAAAAAGACAGTAGATTTCATAGATATAACATTTACATCTTGACACATCCATCTGAAAAGTGATCCTTTTTAAACTAGCCATTTTTTTAAAAAATCTTTGCAATCTTGGTTACAAAGCGACACAGTAAAAATCACCTGATTGCCATCAAATTACACAACTTTAGTTTTATTTGTTCTACAAACTTCACTTGCCCAAAATTGTGTATCAGACTAATTTAAAGCATGCAGAGTCAAGTCTTTGATGTATATTTATCACATCAACAACAATCAAATACTCTTGTGATGCCCTGATGTCACCATAATCCTCAAGTGCCTAACATTAAGAAATAAGGTCTGGCATGCACACTGAAATACAGTTCTTTGCAAACTAACACTCTAGTGTTTCCCATTTAAAGAGCTTGGTGCAGTGGCTTTAAGGATTGAATCTTATAACACAGCTGAATCAGTTCTTTGGTTACATAGAAAAATGACATGAAAATAGCAGTTTACAGATTACCTGAAGTACATTAGATTGCATTTTATCTTCAGCTAAATTTCTGTAATTGGAAAGGTACTTACCTTCACGTTACAAGGCAAAAAACAACTGGAGAAATTTTCCAAAATGCCAAGTTTGTTTTAAAGAAAAAAAAAAAAATCAAACAAACAAAACCCCCACACTGTACTCACACAGCTGAATCTTAGGAAACTTGATTTTTAGGTATTTGGTTTGGAGTAGGCCCATCTAACTTATTTTACAGTGTCATATTTCTGGATAGTCTTTATTTTTTCCTAATTTTATCAGTTGCAGCAAGAAATAAACTGAGCCATTTAGAACATAGTACCTAATTTCTATCTAGAAGTAGTCACTATGGTCACCAGCACTTGAATTTTCCCACAGAGCCTGGTAATTTAGTAGCCAGTGTTGAGAAGATGGAGGTAAATTAAGAAACTAACTTAAACGTTCTTGTATTTTTCTACTGGTCAGTGGCCAGAGCGTATTTTCCAGTGTGAGCATGGTGTTACCGCTTTGGATTTTTCTATGGCAAGCCCGAATCTTTTAGCAGTTGGAACGTACAATGGTTCTGTCACAATCTATAATGTACAGAGTCGTAACGACACCTCACTTTTAGACAGCAGGTAAGGCTATGATTTCCTGTCTCCTCCACCTTGGTCATGTCTTAGCAAATAACAAAACAAAGAATATCCACAACTGAGAAGCTGAGGGAATAGTAAGAGTCTTGATAAGTAAGGCTTGTTAATGCTTAGGGATGCTGCACAATTTTTTCATTTCCAACTTTTGTCAGTATCTTCCAGTTTTGACTGGAAATGCCTACATAAACACTCAATAGTCTCAAACACTACAAGTTTCTGGAGCAAAACTGCAGACACGAAAATTTACTATAGTGCATAAATGCCTGGAAGGGCCAGAGTGGGCCACCCAGACTTTTCCCATCCACCTATTCACACTGATACAGCCAAATCCTCAGACACTGCTATTCTCCCTCTGCACTGCCATCATTCTCTATTCTTATTTCTGCCAATAAATGCTTACATTACTTTAAGCACTGGTCCTTATTTGGGGTATGAAACTCTCTGCATTGTTGCTGTACATGCAAAGCGAGCTCCCCATGTTGGAAAGGTGAAACAAATGAGTACCATGCTCTGACTTTTTAAGAAAATGCAGCAGGTTACTACCACGTATCATTTTATACTCCATGTACTAAGTAAGTAGGACAATGCTGCCCCAGATAATAAATCCTTATGGGAGACCAGTGGTAGCTTTTGGTGTTTTATCACTGATTCCCCTTGCCAAAAAATGGAGAGAACATCAGAATAGGTGAGGGATAAGCAGGAATTAAGAAGAAAATGAGAGGAGGGGTGGTGATCAGGGAGACATTTGCCCTAAGGGCAGCTCCTCAGGTCTAGGGCACTCTCCTATGAGGTGCAGATTGATTTCATGATTCAGGTATCAATGAAAGCAGCATCCTGAAACTAAATATCAAACATGTTTGATAAAAGAAAAATTTTCCTGGAGAAAACCACTAGTGTTCAGATTTTTTTTTTTTTTCAAGAAAAGCTAAACAACATCTCTATCATAAGACTTGACATTCATTACAAAGCGGAAGGTTAATTATTTTAAAAATATATTGTCTTGTCTTCGTTCATATACGATTTATCATGTGCATCTTTTGCCCCAGTGAATCCTCAGGTAAACATACAGGTCCTGTATGGCAGCTGAGGTGGGTGGAACAGGACAGAGGTGCAACAGGAGATGGCAAAAAAGAGAGATTAATCTGTATCTCAGCAGATGGCCGAATAACCGAGTGGCTTATACAGAAAAGACTAGATTGCACTGGTAAGCATTTTCCCCTGCAGCTTTTCTGCAGAGGAATAATACCTGAAACTGCAATTGCTTCATTTTATTTCAGGTAACATTCTTTGTATCAGTTATCAGACACAAAACATTTAAGAGCTGCTGAGCATTCCAAAGAAGCACTAGTTATTCATAGCACTGTCACACAACTGTTTGACAAAAACTCTTGCTATTTGCACAGATCTCATGAAAATAAAGCGAACAAAAAGTGAGAAGAAAAAATTACCAGGTGAGACAGAAAGGAAAAGTGAAGCTCTGATATCTCGATGGGCAGCTGGAATGTGCTTTGACTTCCATCCAAAGGTAGGCTCAGAAAGTCCACCCTGGCTAAAGTATTATTCAGGAAAACTATACAGCAGGGGCAAGATCCTCAGCTGGAGCTACTTTAATATGCACTAGCCTGGGACTTGGCACTGGTATTTAAAGCATATTTAGTTCTGAAACAACTTGCTTCTTAGCTAATAACAGTTTTACCCAAAATGAATTATATGGTAAACCAAGCAAGTAATCCCTGTATCTGAGCAACTTTGTAATTTCAGCCACGTTACTCACATGTGCTTTGGGCCAGATCCTAGGGTAGCTTTCCTCTGTGCGTTGGTCAAATCAGTGAGAATTTGACTGTTCAACATCTCCCAAGTCTAGGACTTAGATGGCTGTGCTTCTCCTCTTTATCCAGCTGAATATTTTGTCCTCAGACCAATTGAAGAATTCATGCATTTGCCCATGTGGGTTGCAGAAAGTCCGAGATTTTGGGGAGTCAAAAATCACAGCATATATTCTGCATAGATGGACAACACACATAGCAAATCTGATACATTCTGGCACCAATGTATCTACTGCACATACACCTCTGCAGCACACATGCAAGCAGCCCAATGCACAACATCCTGGCAACTCCACTTTAGCTCTTCAGAGGACTGTCACTGCCAAACTCATCCAGTCCTTTACAGCTTCTTGGATGAGTGATAAATAGGTTAATCCAACTTAGGCTACTTTTACCTTTCTTTCAGGATACTAATTTTTATCTTGCTGGAACAGAAGAGGGTCATATCCACAAGTGTTCTTGTTCATGCAATGAGCAGTTTCTAGAGACATACAGAGGCCACAAGGTGAGTGATACACAGAAAAAGTAATGACAGCAGAAACTGTTCAATTAAGTTCACAAATGTAGTAAGTTTCTTTGCTTATATTTACTAAACAAAACATCTGCAACAAAAGAAACCTAAACTTCTTTTCTTACATGAGGAATGAATTCCCATAGCATAAAGCATCACAGTCTTCCAGGATTAATTTCTACACTATAGGGATTTTTTAAAGTAATTTATTAAAACTTGTACCATAAACTGTTCTAAAGCTTTAGTTCTGGCTTTATTTTAAGAAAACAATCAGTACTCTGATTGTCCTGCAAACCACAGTTACACAGTCTTACCTCCGAGAGAAAGATGGCTGAATTTTAACAGCAACTCTTTTTTTGAAAGTCTTTGCTTCATCCAAGAAGCTCCCCTTATCAGCATCAGCTTCTCCTCACAACCGGTGAAGGAACAGAATTAGCTGAGCTGAGTGCTTTTTATTCTTAAGATCTCTCCTGTCTTACGCATCTGCTGCCTCCTAATTTCCTATGGGTACACATAAAACAATGCTGGTTTTGCTATTAAGGTCAGAGGACAGTCAGGGATTTCCATGAAAGGTCACTATTAAAAACCATCCTGTGAGGCTGTAGCTCTAGAATAATGCAAAGTTCTTTTTTGTTTCTTCCCAAACACCAAGGGTCCTGTGTACAAAGTCGCTTGGAATCCATTCAGCACTGACATGTTCCTAAGCTGCTCTGCAGACTGGAGCATTATTTTATGGCACCAGGATTCACAGACGCCCATCTTAACTTTCAGTTCCGCCACTGCTTTTGTTCATGACGTTATGTGGTCTCCAAAATCAGCCTTCATATTTGCAGCAGCAAATGAAAGCAGAGCAGAAATTTGGGATCTTAGTGTCAGCATGTAAGTAATTACTTTTCTCAAAGAAGATTCTGAAACTTAACGGCACAAAGGCTACACATTATTGCCTGATCAGTATTGTTACCAGATCATGACAGCTCCATGCAATTTGCTTGCTTAGTTATTGAAAGTATTGCATCGTGAAGTACTCATTTTGTAAAAGCAGATGGTAGTTACCAGAGAATTGTGATTATAAGAGGAGCTGGATGCCTCAGGGAACTGATAGAGGGTAAAACTGCTTTTTTTTCCTGCAGAAATAATAGATTCTACCACTTCTATAGTTAAGAGGAAAAATAACAAAGCTGAGCTACTTTGGACCTTTTATAAAGATAAGATAGTCAGAAGTTCAGATGCCTCATGTTTTCCCACTACTGTAAAGCAGGTGCACATCTCACGTGCAGCTTAGTTAATCTGTGGCCTTGTCCTGCTGGTCTGTACTATTCAGTATTAATGACAGCATGAAGGCTGCAGTGGAGTAGGTGGCCTGCTAAATCTTGAGGTAGCAAAAAGCAAATTATTCATATAATAAAAATATTAACCACCACCCCCCATATTAGGCAATAGGACAGATTTTAGGCAACCAGGATATCTTAGTTAATAGCAGCTGGGATTTTTGTTCTGGTAGAGACCAAACAAAACACTGCCTCAATTCTTAGTTTTTGAGTTAATCTAGAACATAAGAAGTAAAACATGCAACATTTATCAGGCCTGCATTACTGCTAGACTTTACATGACAGTACACTCGGGCAAATGCAATGTTACCTGCTAATTCTTGCCTCTGCTGGGTTGCAGCTTGAACCCCGTGATCTCTTGCTTTGCCAGCCCAGGAGTGAAATTCACGTCTGTACTCTTTGCTAAGAACACCGACTGCCTTCTTGTAGGAGATTGTAAAGGAGAAGTCAGTGTGTTTGAGCTGCAGAACCTGGCTGCTCCCAACAGCAATACGGTACGATTCGCTAGGAAAAGGCGGCGGTCCTCAGAGGCCTGCATGCTTGTCTGGTACTTCATTCCTCAGAAAGGGGTTTCTGTTAAAGATCTAGCTAATAAATACTGAAATAAGTGGAATCAGATACAATTCCATAACCAGATTAAAACCTGAGGTGGTTCCTGCTCTTCTGCGTGCCATACCACCGGAAACTTCAGGAACAGTTAAGTCCATGTTGAACTTCAGATTTCACTTGATCACAAATCCAGAGGTTTGCCCCAGCTGGATTTTGGAGGGGTGCTCGGGGCAAGGGCAGGAAGGTGGAGCTTCCTCTAAATGCAGTCTGCAGGTGACTGTATTTGGCAGAATGCCCTTACCTGCTTACAACACGGGAAAGACATGCCCTCTCCTGGCCACCAAGATAGTCTCACTTTGTTGGTGTCAGCAAACCCATTAGCCCTTTGGCTCTGTATTGGCATCACTCCTTCAGAAGCCACTACTTATCCTAGTGAGGGCTTTTCTGTCCTAGATGACATGTGAGAGTTTGACTTGCCTTACAACTAGGTTCCTTTCCAGTCGTACCATTGCATAGATTCCGTGTCAGCAGCAGTGTAAAAGCTGACTGATGTCAACTGTGAATCCCTTCTGCTCACTTTTGCATACATCAGTGCTAATTTATACCAAAGCCCCACTGGGCCCTCCTTGCCTGGTCCACCGTACAAAATCCTGATGCCACCTGGGTACTCCAGCACCAGGTGGATCCCTCCTCCAGGATCTATCTGCAGGTGGCCTGCAGCCCCAAACTTCACTGCTCCCTTCGTCCTTTCAGCTTTGAGCAAGTAGCTTTGGCTTACTGGACTTGGGTTCCCAATTTGTAACATGGGACCGGTACTTTTTAAAATCCCTTCTGAGATACATGGTGCAAAACACTAAACTTAAGTTGGAGAGAAAGAAAATGCTGATGTTAATCTAACCTTCATTCTTAGGGTATTAAGCATTAATAATTCACAACTGTCAGCGCTGCATTTGGAAATTCTGCTAATTACCAGCCTCATTTGCCAAGCGCTGTAAACCACAGAGCAAAAAGATAGTTCCCTTAAAAACTAAAAGTGAGGCCATTGTTAAACTTAGAAAATAAAATTAGTGGTTTTTTTCCCTACAAATCACCACGAAGCAGCTCAAGTCTTCTGAGCAGAGAAGTTCTTCCATTAATAAGAGCATAGGGATAATTTTCTGGGTATGTCACCAGAACAGGACTAATAATAGCGCTTAATTTCACAGACTTCAGGCATGTGGCGTCACTGAATCACAGAGCCTCATTAGCCAGAGGGTGCCCCGCTTTCCAGCATCATCCATTTCTTTCACTCCCTTTTCTGATAACAGCAAGGTCTTCCTAGGCTTAGGTATGTAAAAGGCTTAGCACAACAGGGTTCATACTACAACTAATGCTAAAGGGAGATAATTACTTCGGGGGCGATCACATCTAAGTACAGCTACCATACATGTATCATCTTGAACAATAATCTCCTTTATAAACAAGATATATGTTTGTGTGCTGCTAAGTATGGTGCTACAAATGCAATCCAAACAGGCCTGCCAAGAAGTGCTATTTTCAAGGAGCACTGTTAGAGGTAAGCATAGTATTAACAGAATTCCAAAGAAGAATCGGTTGACATAATACAAACTACCTTAGCCTGCTTTCTGGATGCTCGTTGCACAAGCAATTCTGTTCTCAGTTCATAAAGAGGAATTTTGGATCACTACATGTCTTATATTGCAATTACACTGTCATACAGCTCTTTTTTTTCTCTTGTTTTACAGCTTGATACCTTACGTGACATAATTGGTCCTCCTGTAGCTATTTAACAGTAGCTAAATGATACCACTTCTCAGTTGGTAAACAGCAAGAAAGACTTACTGTAGTATTAACATAAACCGTTTATTCTTTTTCAATCATTAAAATTTCTCTTTGAAACCACACTGTTTAGAAACTTCTTTCAAATGCTCTACATTTTCCCCCGAAGTCCCCCTCATTAGACGAACAGTATGAATACGCAGATGGCCTTCCCTATAATACAGATAAGGTAATAGAAAGGTCTCCATAGTCTTTTCTCCTTGGGTTTTTTCTCCTTGGTTTTTTCCTCCAAGATCTTTTCTCCTTGGGTTACTCAAAAAGAAAAATGCCAGAATCACCTCCTGTATAATACTCCATAATACAGCCTAAGTCCTTACCAGATGTAGTCTGTGTCTTCCTGTGAAATCATACAGCAAATGAATGGACTTTTAATCAGATCCATCTTGTCTGTCAGCCCATAAACTGCCGCTGAGGGTGAAAGCTGAGCTTTGAGTGGCATCAGGTGTTCTTGCGAGCTGCAGATCATCCCACACCAGGCAAAAGTAGAGACCAACTTTTTCAATCCCTGGCATATTAGGATAATGTAAAATTGCAGTTTAAATTCACTCTGTTCCACACTGACACTTTTCTGAATGCTCCTCACATGAGACAAAAGTGTGGTCCTGGAGCAAGGATTGAGTTTTGCAGCTCTGGAAGCCAGATCTGTCTTTTTCCGAGATGTCACCACCCCCCAGCCCACCCCCAGCACCTGGAGAGCCAACACCTGTTGGGAATGCTTCCTCAGGCCTGCGTTGCTGGTTGGAAGCAGGCAGCATTTGGCTGCCTAGGCTGCCTTTTTGGGGGGCAGATCAGAAGAAACAAAGAAAGCACCCAGCAAGCCACCAGCTGGACCGTGGTGTCTTAGAGGATTTTCAGAGGCTGACTACTCACAGAAAATAATGAGCAACTCCACAGATGAGTAATTAAGAACAAGATCTAGGCTACAGTCCTATTGCCTGATCAGTGCAGCAGGGATCCCCCGTCACGGGAGCTAGGCGATACAAGAGCTTGGCAGTAAAGCGCTCTGCCTGCCAGCTGACGGAGGCAATAGCTGCCTGCTCTTGAAAGCATTATGTAGCAAGACATGTATTTTATAGACACAGAATGTTCAGACCCTCTCAATTAGCTCGACAATAAACGTCTAACATTTAAACACATCACTGAAGTTAAAGATCATTTGTGATACATTAACATTCACTTCCTTCTGTGTTCTGCACATTTTACAGCGAACATGCAAGTTTACCCTTGACATAAAATTAATCTTTGTGCATTTCAAAGACAGACATCCATTAAGGTGAATCATGTGTTAACCATTATTACAAATCTGAACAAAATACACCATATATTTTCCATCGGTGGTCATGACTGTTTACTTACTGATGCTACTGGTAAAAAATGAGCTTTCTGTCAAGGCTGTAACACATCGTAATTCACCCTGCACATCATATAAACTAATTAGCTGTAACATTATGGTGCTGGAGAACACTTGTGGTGCTAGGAAGTGCTAAAGATCTCCAAAGTTCCTCACATATTTTGTTCTTAAACATGGAATTTTTGACCTCATAATTGACAAATTTTCTCCTTAAAGCATTTTATTGCAAGAATTTTTTATAGACGCTTACAGCAACTGCAGCCAATAACATCCATGGCAGCATAACCAATCTACTAACCGCTGGTCCCGGAGCGCAGTATCACTGCTGCTTCAGTGAACCCACTTCTGTCTTTCAGATATTATCAAAATGAAAAGGACGGCCAGGACGCCGATCTGTAGCTATTCGGTGCTTTGTTCAGAGCCATTTCCCTCTCTCTTCTACGCCTTTTTGGGCAAGGGCCACGTCCACAGGCCTCACTGCAGAGACACGTGAGCCCTGCAGCCGCAGTGGAGCTACCCCACTGCATCCATGTATCTGCAAGGCAAATACCTACGGACACAAGGTATCAAACAACTAGGTTGCTCTGTACAGTTTGTTACAGCAAGTTCACTGTGCTCAAATGCTCTGCACGCTGCAGGATTGCGTCCTATCACACAGCGCACTAGGAATCATAGCAGGACATTTGCCACAATAACCCCTTAGTACATGATTTTCTCATGAGAGACTGCCTGGCACTGGCAGATTCTTCTGAAGCATCCACAGTTGCCAGCTTGACAAGGGGATGATTGGCAAGAGAACAAGGCAGGGGTAATGAAGAGATATGCAACTGTGGACATTACTGGAAATTAACTCCCTTTTAGGTTGGGATCACTAACAGAAAAAGACCTGACAGTGCTTAAGCTGTGATAACAGGCACGACTGGGCAACAGGCTGTGGTAGCACAGCTGTGTGGGAAACACACAGAGACAAAACCCATTATCTACAAATCATGTAATAAACGCCCTTTCATTTCTGCAGAACATACACATTAATGGTATTGATCTAAGCCTGTACCCTATAAACATGTTATACTATGTGTTCCTACAGTAAAGCAGTTACACAGTCTTAAGAAGTCTTTAATACCTGACAAAATCCCAGCACAAATCCTAAAGCACTTAAAACATTACTGGAAACAAGTGATTAACTTGTTTTTAGCAAACATTAAGTCATCCTCCGAATGAGCCGTTACTCAGTGGAGCGGATGGGCCATCAGTATAAATGAGAGGATTTCAGCAGAGCTCCCCACCTCGGCCTCGTCCTTGCAGATCCCTTCTGCCCTGCTGACACCCAGCCTCAAAGCACCGCGTCTGCAGAATGAGGGGCACAGTGCTGGCGCTGGCCTTGCTCGCTCTCCTGATTGCGGCATGTGAAGGAAAAGGTGAAGGAAACACGGTGAAGCTCTGCGGGAGGGACTTTGTCAGAGCCATCGTCTTCACCTGCGGTGGCTCTAGGTGGAAAAGGCATTTGACTGATTATCGCTACCTCTTTGGTAAGTACCAATTAATGCATTACAGGCTTAGCAAGCCCTGCAAGGTGTGCCTAAACCTGAGCGGATTCGGAAGAACCAAATCACCTGCAGGCTGTACCTATGGGCAGAGCTATGCCCTCCATTTCTGCTGCTCCCCTAAATAGGTGCATCTCAGGCACAAACAGCATGGGCTTTGCTTTCAGATAGCAAGCGAGGTGGTGCAACTTCACGGGTTTTGTTTCCTTGCAGCTTGCTTGGCTTACCTTAGTGTGCTATTTTGCTAAATAAAAAACATTTAGATCAAGATTTTCCAAGTCAGCCTGAGGAACCACGAGTTAAGCCCGAGGCTATCACTGAAAATCTCTATGCCATGACGTTTTAAATGTCGGAGACAAGCCTTGCTGCAGTCAATGCAAGTTTTTTACTGTTGTCTTCAGTAGGACACACCGCTTTCCGCACCAGAAACCAGAAATTTTATTACAACTTAAGAATATTACAATTAAAGTATGTTGAATATATACTCTGCAATTTAAGTATCTTCACATGGTGCTGTATATATTTATATTTATTAGCACATTTTTAGATAGAGTCAGAAAATTCAGCCATTACATGCACTGCTAGAAATCTGTACTCCAGTAGGTTAAAATAACTAGAAAAAAGAAAATAAACAAGGCAGGTGACAGGAACAGAGGCTTTCTATACTTTCCAAGCAGTAACATCTGCCTTTCTGAAAATTCTATTGTAGCAGCAGCTTTAAACATAAAAAGAAATGCCACCTGCAACACCCTACCCGAGTCTGTTAAAGGAGAAGAAAATCCCACTGCTAAACTAAGCAAGATAACTACTATACCTTTACAAACTCCACAAGGCAGTGCCCAATCATACTGTGGTATTTAAAATGCGCATGAATCGCAAGCGTAATTTAAGTGGGAACATCCAGAAACTTTGAAATTGTGGGGTATCTGACGCCTTAACATAATATCTGCATTTCAGGAAACCCAGGTTAACATGCTGATCAAGTGCACTGACACATCAAATCACAGTTTTACCCTTCGAAGCAAATATATCAGCATAAGACTGAAAAGGCAAATGTTCCTACAAAGAACACTCTTCAATATAAATCCAAAATTACTGGGTTTTTAACATGTTAATCATAGACCTTGTACTCCACATATCTATTTCAATACTGCCCTGGTGAGAAGTCAGTGATCTGGTAAATCTCGGCTGTTCACATCAGAAGCATGGAGGCCAATTCTTTCAGCTCCCTGGCTGTAGGCTGGTCTGTCTTTCTAGTAAAGATAAGTATTATAAATGCCTCACAATTCCACAACTTCTAATTTTTAGCTTCTCATTTTTACGCAACAGAGAGTGAAAATCCCCTGCCTTTCTCACAAGAAAGCAACGGTTATGCCGACTCCTCGATGTACACAGACCAGATGCTGGAGACAGACAGCAAAGAAATCCACAATGTCAAGCCTGACACAAAGCAAGACTTACAACGCACCACGGAAATGTCTACGCTAAAAAAGCGCGAAGTAGCCAAGTTGCTTACCACAACCTGCTGCAGCATCGGCTGTAGTGAGAGAGAGATCAGTTCCCTGTGCTAAAACACAGCAGATGCTGATGAGGTTCAATGTCACAGCTTTCATGTATTAAAATAATCACGACAGAAAACACAATTATTTCAGTTGTATTCTTTAACTGTATTCTTTGGAGTACGCTGGGGAGTAAATGCTGAATGTTAAATGTTGTAGTGCAAACCAGCAAACGGCTGCAATGACAGCTCAGGTTGGGTTGTCTGGATTCCACAAAGTGTTTACAGCGGTTTAGAGTTAAACTTTTAGTCATGAGTACAAATATTTCTTCCCATCTGGTTTCAGCTTTGCACATAAAATGTAATAAAATAAGCGATTTATTATATGCTTGTTCTCTTGCTTACGAAAATCCAACAGCAAGTTTCAGCTGTGAAACACGGGTAGCAAAAAGTCTGTCTTTGAATCAAACCAACACAGCGCTGATAGCTCCGCGAAGCGCATCACGCTGTGAAGCCCATGCGTCAGACCCCCACCACAGCAGAGGAACAGCTGCAGCAGATGAGACCTGTGATCAGTCAGCACAAGCCCCTAAACTGGGCAGGCAGTAGCCATGCTTTATTTCCTGTTCCAGCTGCTTCCAGGAGCAGCTACCTGAGGTCCTACCTAGTGGACAGTTAATTTGCACCAGGGAGATTGGAAATCCACCTCTGGGCTCAGAGGGCTGTATTTCCCTTCTTATCTATAGGCAGGTATCAGCCGAGAACCCCAATTCAACTTTGTTTGCCAGATTCAAGCACCTTTAATAGAAGGGCCCAAATATGCTAGATCTATATACTCTAAACATGATATAATTTGAAGACATTTTTCACTTGATTTCAAACACTATGGGACTGAGCTAGTCAACTAACCACCTTCTCTCAGCCACCTTTTCTGCACTCGGGGCTTTTCTCAGGGTTCAGAGGCAGCTCCTGGTCAGACCAGGCCAGCCCCTGGCAAGCAAAGCTCCTGACTCTATTGCTCTCTGCTGCCCTCCCACTGCAGAGCCCACCCGGGGCACCTCTGGGGCAGGCAGGAAGGTTTGAAGGGATCCCTCCATCCCCCAGGCAGGGCAGGGTAACTTGCAGCACCGAGCTACTGCGGCTCAATGGAACACAGCATCTGCAATACAGCATGTGCATGGAGCTGGGGCCACAGGGCCTGGCACGTGCTTAACTGCCCGCAAACGCCATTTCATGGGGATAGTTTTAAAATGCTTTTGGTTTACTTTCCAAAAATGTGGTATCTACTTGGGCACCACATAGTGAGGGCAAATTTGGGGAGAAAAAAGTATTACAGGGATACCTGGTTCTGAAAGCAGCTAGAACCAGGTGCAAAACAGCATTTCACAGATAATCACTTCCCAGAGAAAGCTCTGGGAAATAGAGTTATTACATTCACCACCGAAAGGCTTATGGTAACCACATTTCAAAACAGATGCAAGTTGCCTTGGTCCTTCACAACCGTTTTCAAAAACAGAAACAGGAAGAGTTAGGCTGAATGTTCATTTCTCCTGCCGTTAAACTCAGCTACCTCCTTATTCAAAATAGACAGCATAGACATTTGCAAGAGCAAACAGTGAAGTGTTCTTGAACACATACGATGAAAATGTATCACTCGCAGGGTCCCACAGGCACCTGCTTCCGATTTGCATGCTCTGCTCATTCAGCTGCCCAATATGTGTCACCACAACGATCTTGTACCTTGGTATCATAAGGTCTTTTACCCGAGCTTTAATAACCTGCAAGAGAAAAACAAGTTTAGACACAAGTGATGAACTCTCTTTACAGGGGATGCTCAGGGATTTGGTTTTCTGGGACAGACAAGTGCAAGCATTGCACTGTAGAGCCCTTGCAACAATCCTGATGACAATCTTTGAACAGCAGCATTTGAAACATCTACTGCAAACTCCTCCAGCCCTGCAGACAGGTGGCATGTACGCTGCTGTGGTTGTTTCATAAGAGAACCAACACTGCGATCTGCTAAGAACAGGCACATCTTCCTGCTGGACTACTGAAATGCAAGCACAAATGTTAAATAAGGAGTTACTGCAAGTGAATACCATGTTCTCCTCCATATTTGTTCATAGTTAACTGCTGATTACAGGGGGGAAAGGAAGAGCAGACAGTACTGCTTTTTTAATGCCAGTGAGCTCTTCTAGGCCAAATCAGCTGAAAGACTAAAGGGTTAGGACAGTCTTAGCAGCAAGACTGGATTTAATCGAGAAAGAGTTTGCACATGTGTCTCTGTGCAGAATTCAGCCACAACCATAACTGGCCTGTTTTGGAAAGGTCTGATACATACTTAAACTTATTAATGATATTTCTGGATAGGGCAACCACAGCATGGGGTTTTTACCGAACCATGCGCTTGGCCAGAGCCACCGCTACTTGAACAAACCTCATTATTAACTCATATAAGCCTGCGCCCATCTCAGACGAAAACTTGGTGCATCTTGACAGCCTCCTCCGGCATTTGTTTTACACTTGATATTTATATTTGGGGGCCTCCCCACCCCGGCGGCCACCTCCCTGACACCCCGTCGAGGCGTGAGGACAAAATGGCCGCCCCGCGCCTCGAGCGCAGCGGTACCTCAGCGATGTCCTTCGCCATGTCCCTGCACCGGGCCGGCTCGTAGGGCTGCTCCCTCAGGTAGCTCCCCAGCACATCCTTCAGGATATCATCCACCGCTGCCACCGGGAAGCGCTTGGGGGGACCTGAGGGGCAGGCGGTGAGGTTAAACCCGCTTTTCTGAGGGGAAAAACAAACCCCACCGCGCTGAAGCCAAAGGAAGGCGTTGCGGAGGTCCCCTCGTCCCGCCCCGAAGCGTTCGGCCCTGGGACCTACCCGAGCGGGGGTCGCTGCCGGCCGCGCCGCCATGCATCCCTGCACCGCTACTGAGGGGAGGCGGAAGGGCGGGAGGGCGGCGGCCAGCGCCGCTCCGCGGCCGCGGCCGCGGAGCGGCGCTGGCCGCCGCCCTCCCGCCCCTGGGCGTTCCCGCCCAAGCCAACGGGGTGTCGCCGGCACAGGCCGCCATGGTCGTCCCCCCCCCCGCCCCCATCTCCTTCACGGCCCCACAGCCTCCGTGTCTCCTCACGGGGCTCCTGTGTCCCACAGCCCCTGTGAGTCCTGTGTGTCCCTACGGCCCCCACATGTCCCCACAGCCTCTGCAGGCTCCATGGGTGCCTGCGTGTCCCTGTAAGCCCCACAGGTCCCCACGACCTCCACACGTCCCTGCATGTCCCTACGGCCTCTTCATGTCCCCCTGGCTTCCACAGGTCCCCACGTATGCCTACAGCACCCACAGGTCCCTATAGCCCCCACACATCCCCATAGCCTCCCACATGTGCCTACAGTCCCTATGGCCTCCACAGGTCCCAACATGTCCCTATAGCCCACACAGGCCCCGTGACTCCTGTGGATCCCCATGGACCCCACAGGTCCCCACGTGTCCCTACAGCCCCCATGGGTACCCATGGCCTCCCAGGTCCCCACATGTGCCTACAGCCCCATGCGTCCCTACAGCCCTGACATGTCCCCACAGCCTCCATGGACCCCCCTCAACCCCCACAGCCACAGTCCCCATGTCCCCACAGCCCCCATGCATCCCCTCAAGCTCCACCCGTCCCCACGGTCCCCATGGATCTCCACATGTCCCCACACGCCAACCCCGACCTGTCCCCAGGCTGGAAAGCTGTGCATAGCTCCAGCAGCAATGACGTTTTGGGCCAGGGACATGGCAGCCCCTGATACCTCTGCCTGGCTCCTCTGGGTGCTCCTGCACGTGCAAGCAAAGCTTACTCGAAGAAAGTAGTGTTTTACGTTTTTTGTTTATTTTCAAGGGAAAAAAAAAATCACATTTAAATTGCAACTCAATCGGGTATTTAATGTAGTTCTTATGTATAGAATTAATAAACTTTGTTCTGACGTGGGGATTTATTTGTTGCAACATTATGCATGGTAAATAATTGCATATTCAAGATTTTGTGAAATGGGTGATGGGGAAAATGGAGGCGAGACATTTATAAAAAACATTATTTACAAAAATGATATCCACATAGTCGTATTCTAACCTATAAGGCAAGTAACATTTAAAATATGTTGTTTCATGATTATCTTCAACAAGTCAATACAACACATTCATATTACCAGTGGTCAAATACAAAGCTTTGCTGCAATAGTCCGTGTGCAACAAACCTGTACGTCTTTTACAGTTTTTTCTCTGAGAACAGTAGGTAAGCAGCAAAGTTTTCATCACAGACTAAGCAGTACCTAGGCCATCGTAGACTAAAGGTATAATATATCTCATTGCACGTTTAGGCAAAAAAGGCCAGCCATTAATTAACTTATTTAACTTAAATCTTAAAAATAGACCTGTGTATCTTAATCCACAAATATTTATAAACATTTTATACATGAGGGAGTTCATAAAATGATACAGGGCGATACCCTGGGAAATCCAATTCACTTCTGGGACTTCCTCTGGGTTCAGAGGTGTCATGGTGAGGTTCTCCTGCACCCTGTGCCCTCCACCCACCAGCCCGTGGCCACAGGACCAGCGCTTCAAACCACAACCTGACTCAATTCCTCTCTCAGGCCACGACTAACATCTCCACGTATTTTATGCCGTCAAAGCAACCGGGTGATTTCATCAGCCTTAGAGCATTTTGGAGTGGAAAACCCCTCCTGCATGGATTACGAACCCAACAGCAGGACGGCATGTCTGCAGCAATTTGCCCTGCGTCCAGAAAGAGAGAGATTTCTAACAGAGGAATAAGATACACTGAACACCTCGCTAAAACCTGGTGTGTTTTATCACATACTGCTTGGCCTGTAGTGAAGTCCTGCTTGTGTGCAAACCTTTGAAGAGCATCGCCACACTAACGCTTGCAATTTTAAGAACTGTCAGCAGCACTATCTGCAGTCCCTCCTAAAGTGACAGGGGAGGTCACGCAAGAGGCGTGCGGTATTTCTGCAGATCTTTTTCTAGCCTTGCAGTGAAATAAGAATTTAAATATGGATGATCATAAAACTCCACAGCTCTGCAAGAATTACTTTCCTTGCAAAATTGTGAGAAAAAGAGGAAAAGAAGAATTCTATCTATGAAAGGAAATATTTGAGACCGTAATTTCTTACGGGGAAGGTACAATGTGATGACGTTACATGTTTTGGTCATGGTAAGCTTCAAAATTAAGTTTTTTTAACCAAGACATTTTCACATAAAACCAAAACAAGGGTAGGGAAAAAATTACTCCATATTCAGTGTATTGAAGTGGCTTTCTCAAGTAGATGTCAGGTGTTTGGGTAACAGACCTGTGGGCCATATTTAAAAAAAAAAGGTAAAATGGAACAGGATTCCTCTGTGATGCAGAACTGCACCACGTGCCCAGTGGGCACAGGAACTGCATTGCTGCCGAAGGAGACAGGGAACCAAGGGACAGGTCCGAGGAGGGCTGAACGTTTTTAGTAAAAGATGTTTGACTCTCTCTTAGGTCATTTAAAAATATGTCACCTTTTCATTGCAGTCCAGCCGTTTGAAAATGCTTCTGCTGCAAGAAAGTGAAGCGGTGACTCTTTACGTGACGGTCATGCTGCAGGAATCTCTGCAGCTGCAGTTTGACAGAGTGCCATCGCTGGCTGGTTTGAATCATCCAGAATTAGGTAAATGAATACAAGTACAACCTGTGGTGGTGTGGGCAGTGCGGCAAGGTCTCAGCAGGGACCTCAGTGCGAAAATAATCACCCGTGCAAGAGCTGACTGATTTTTATGACTGGGCAATAAACAACTACCCTGGATCTCTGTGATCACGTTAAAAGCAAAAGGCAGATGGGTCTCACCTGCAAGTGTGCGTGGCTTCAAAATGGTAAGTTTAAGCAGCATATTTCTCTGGTGTCCCCATGCAGCCCAAACCCTGGGCGCTGCCATGAGAGATACCCCGACAGCAGCCCGCAGCGAGGCTGTGACGGTGCCCGCAGCCTGCCTGGGAAACTGCCCTCCCCATCCCCTCCCTTCCTGGCCAAAGTGGGATGGCATTTTAACATAAACCTTTTTCCCCACCTATGTTTTAAAAAAAACTCTATAGATAAATCCTGAAAGGGCATACTGAAGACAAAATTCATTTAACTGAAATACCGAATAACAGCACTAACATCTTTAAGTCCAGCCTGTGTTGGGAGGAGCACGCAGTTGTGTAACTTCCTCGGTACAAGATTGCGCTCGTGTGATAAAGCTTTTGCGAGTGAAGCCACACACGTATGCATTGACAACTCACACCAGCTGGGCAGGAATAGGAGTTTAATGGACAGTGGCCTTAGAGCAAAAATAAGAAGCAGCTTTATAACAGGGGAGTGATATTTAAGAACAAATGCAAACACCAAATGAAAAGCTTATTATTTGGTAGTATTTCATACTATTGAGCAATTTCATAACTATTAAGAAATACTGTTAAAGTAGAAAATTGGTCTGAAACGTCTCCTGTGAGGAGCACCATAAGCTGGCTGAGAATCGTGAATATTTGCGACAAACAGAAGAAGAAAAGTTGCAAAAAAAAAGGCTTCCTGCTCCTAACTTCTAAAGACCCAAGTCTGCAGGTGTCCATGGGGAAAAACATTCCTGCTCCATCAGCGAGCACCTTGACCCTGCAGACGTGGGCTGCTAGCGGCTACTGGGGACCCCAGAGGAAAACCCCTCAGGGGAGAGGTGGCTGAGGACACAGTCTAAAGGGAAAGGTCCACAGAAGTAACCAAGCTAAAGCCTTTATGTGCATGCATCACACATTTATTATTTGAATGCCTCCTTTATTTATCCTTTTTTTACTCAGATAGTTAGACCTGAGTGCTGCTGAGTTAAGGGGTGCCAGTGCTGGGCAATACTGGAGGGCTGAGCCCCCTCTTCAGCCTCAGCCTGACTTGGCAAAAGACCTGCTGGACCACACACTCAGAGCGCTGATGCTTAGCTCTAGAAATGCAGGTGACTTACAGGCAACCAAATCGCTGCCTTTTCAACTCCCTGCTGACGTAGTTGCTCTCTGCTAGCAGGCAGGGAGTACCAAACAGATGCATTCCCTGAAGATATGCACTTTTTTCCTGCCTAAAAGCAGAAGTGAAGCCTGCAGAGCTTGAGTACCCTGAATGCAACAGGGCAGTGTCTCCCCCACGCCCTCTCCGGAGCCAGGAGTTCTCACCACTACTACAGAAGCCAGAATTGGGGATAAACATCCCTATATATGCCCCTATTGTGGTGCTCTAGATTTAAGTCTGATACATCCCAAGCTGCTTCTCATAATCTTTTTTTCTGTTGACACCTTCTCAAAGCCAGGTGGAAGGAAGACCAGGCTCCGGACTTCAGACTTAGAAATGCAACTGGTCTGCTCCCCCGTGGGGTAATGCTGGGGTGCCACGCTCATATGGCATGCAGGAAGACAAATACCTGACAAAATAAGCATCCCTGGGGCACTCTGCCTCTCTGCTCAGACACCAGCGGAGCAGGAAAACTAAACCGTCAATGTGGACCGGTGTCTCCTTGCAAAGGAGTCCAGAAGGGCAGTCGTGCTGGGAGGGAAAGTGGAGACACGCAGTTCCACGCTCCTGAGCAAACGCCTAGTGAACTAAAACACTATGCAAAAAATTGGCAAAAGCAGTATGCAAAAAACCTGTCCCAAATCACTGTTTTTGGTCCCAGTGTCACGGGCTGGGAATAGCTGTTTTGTGTCACCTGCTGGTGGCTGGAGGGGGGGCCATGCCCCGACGGGGCTGCCAACGTGCCGGCACATCGAGTTCAGGTCTGCCAGGCAATTCTCCCCAGAAAGGGTGCAGGACTTTCTCATCCCTCTATCTAGGACATGAGGGCTGCATCCCCACACCGACATGCACCCGGTAACTGTGACCTCCATTTTGTGGGACAGCGCAAATGGGACAAGCTTGGGAGCTTTGGGTTATGGGTTTTTTGTTTAAAAAGCATTTAAAAACCCAATGCTAATGTAAACACCTTGTCTTTCAAATGAAATATAAAGTAAAATATCTACGTTCTGGTACTATTTACATTATAAAATCCTTATTTTCAGGACTATGACATAGATCTCTTTTGGAAGCATGAGTTTATAACAATTCTACACAGCATGAACCAATTATGCAAAAACTGATTCTTAGATTTTGCCCTATATTCTTATGTCAGGAAGGGGTAGGTTACACTGTTTATACATATTTCCATTTCAGGGGAAAAATTATTAATTGTGTTGAACACTCCATCCAGGAGTACTGGCAAGTTTACTTTCAAAAACTGCAAAGATGTATGAAGTTGCGTAACTGAATTGTGCTTTATCTCACAAATCAACCTGCTCACAAATCAACCACCCTATCATACATATGTCAGTCTGGGAGTCATCTCAGAACTGAAATATCTCCAGATATTCTTATTTTCTTTTAAGATGGGCATGGATTTCTGTTTTCTTACGTCACTCCAAGCCGCTCTGTGAGCAAGCGCTTCCCAACATGCACGGTGTAAGTATTCCAACACAAATGCACAAGCCTAATTCTGGCAACATTTGTGGCTGTAAAATTAGCACTATTTGTCATCTCACACATTTCTAAAGTCCCCAGCACCACATTCAGCTGATGTTCCTATGCTTCTCTGTGCATCTGAACAGCAGCTGCATTTAATTTTGAAAAGATTCCTTCTTTTTTCCCCATATCGCCAAATTCTCCCATTAAAACAAACTCTACATCTAGGCAGATGCCACTCCATTAATGTCATGCATGCTAACAGCATGTTGCCAGCAGTAGGCCGAGACTAACGTCAACTAGAAATCAAACACTGCACGCTGCACAGGCAATGCACAGAGAAGAGCAGCACGCAGTGCAGGAGCCTGTCTCTGAGCCTGTGTCAGCTCAGGGAAAACACAGAGGGAAAATTTTTCCCCTGCAGCCTCCAGTTTAGCACTTTTCTGCATTTTCCCATCTCCACAAGATAGCTGCTCTTGATGCTAGTGAGGCAGGTTCCTGCCCCACAGGCTTTCGGCAGCCCCCCGCACTGCTCCTGCTCTCCCAGCACCAGCACTGGCCCTAGCCAGCACCAGGTGTCCCACCAAGGGTCAGGCTTGGGCTGCATCCATTCTCCAATATTTGTATATACATGCTTTCCTACCTACGTGGTAAAACGGAAAAGCACGGGGGACTTGCATGTCTTTAAAGCGTTTTTCTAAAGCCATGGGGCTTTCAAAAATGGAGGGAAAAAAATGAAAAGGCGAGCAAAGGAACGTAGAAATGCAACGAAAAATCTGGAGACTGCTTGGAAAATGAGTCCTTAAAAACAGCAATAACTTTTCTGGACAGTGCTGTAAGCTCAGAGTTACTACCCAGCCTCTTTGCCTGCTTATTTCCTTATCTGCATCTCTGCAAAAGGTAAGAGCGTGGGGCAAAGAGAAGCGCTAGTTGCCTGTGCATGTGCTGCTGGGACTCCTGATGGTTAATCTGCGGCTGTAAGAGAACAAGGGCATGTTCATGGAGGTTGCTTGCAATGGGAATTTGAAGTAAATACTCTTTATAGAAGTGACATTTTTTTCTGCTTTTTGCTGGGACACTGTATTAAGAACCTCCACATTTACAGCAATATCTTTCTGGGGTTAAACCAGCTAAACCTGAAGATAGAGCTTTTTATTCATCACTATGAGACATACTAAGGACTGAAGAAAAAGTAAATTTGCATGTCGGTTCTACTTCACTCTTTGTGAGGCACCCCCTTCATAACAGCTATCAGTATTGTATTTAAATCGTATATATTGACAAAATGTAATCTACCTCTGTAAGCATTGTGCCATTCAACAGTACTACTATTAAATTTATATACCACAGTTTAAATTACATCCATTTCATGAATGGTAAAATGCTAAAACTCAAGTGTCTAACTGCCAAAATACAGCCTTACTGGAATGAGTACAATTTACAAATACAATAATTACATTTTAAAACCATTAACAATGTTACATCTAGAAGTAAATACTGTAGGACTGGTCAAGACGGTGTTTTCCAAGGAAAAAATGCTGAAAGTTGTCAACACTTCCAACAGAAATGTCCCGAGTGCAGGATTTAGTTCATTTTCCTTAAACTGTAATTAAAACCTGTTCCACACACAGCAGTCCTTGGGTATTTTCCATAGACTTGCATAAGCTTCCATCAGTTATCAGCCAAGTATTTACCTAGAAATGGGATCAGAAATCAGCTGCGAGGGGGGAGCATCCCCGGTTCCCAAGGAATGCCCGCCCGCCTCTACCGGTCCCCGCACCCACGGCCACGCTGCTGCAATGCACAAGTGGCATACAGAAAAATGCCTGTCTTTCTCTGCAGCAATAGGGCAAAAGTTAAAACACTTGTACTTCTCTGCAGCAATGGGGCAAAAGCTCTTCCTGGAGATCCCCAGACCTTGTCTTTCATGCAGGACCCATAAGCAGAAAAGAGCCCATGAAATTCGAGGCTCTTGTAAGCTGTAGCAGGATTTACTACATGCAAGGGAGCTTTTGCCCCTCTGCTGCCAGCCAAGCCCATCACACTGTACTGTGGTGGGATCTCTGGGCTTGAACAGTCAACAAATACACAGCAAGGGCAGTCCCAGGCATGCCTGCACAGCCGGAGGCGACCATCATGGGTTTATGAAAGGCAGGTCTTGCTTGACTAACCTGATCTTCTATGACAAAGTGACCTGCTTAGTGCATGAGGGAAAGGCTGTGGATGTTGTCTACCTAGACTTTAGTAAAGCCTTTGACACTGTCTCCCACAGCATTCTCCCAGAGAAACTGGCTGCTCATGGCTTGGACAGGCGTACCGTTTGCTGGGTAAAAAACTATCTGGATGCCCAGGCCCAAAGAGTTGTGGTGAATAGAGTTAAATCCAGTTGGTGGCGGGTCACAAGCGGTGTTCCCCGGGGCTCAGTATTGGAGCCAGTTCTGCTTAATATCATTATCAATGATCTGGATGAGGGGATTGAGTGTGCCCTCAGTAAGTTTGCAGATGACACCAAGTTGAGTGGGAGTGTCAATCTGCTCGAGGGTAGGATGGCCCTGCAGAGGGTTCTGGACAGGCTGGATTGATGGGCCGCAGCCAACTGGATAAGGTTTAACAAGGCCAAGTGCCAGGTCCTGCACTTGGGTCACAACAACCCCATGCAACGCTACAGGCTTGGGGAAGAGTGGCTGGAAAGCTGCCTGGCTGAAAAGGACCTGGGGGTGTTGGTTAACAGCTGGCTGAACATGAGCTGGCTGTGTGCGCAGGTGGCCAAGAAGGCCAACAGCATCCTGGCTTGTGTCAGGAACAGTGTGGCCAGCAGGAGCAGGGAAGTGATTATCCCCCTGTACTTGGCACTGGTGAGGCCACGCCTCAAATACTGTGTCCAGTTTTGGGCCCCTTACTACAAGAAGGACACTGAGGTGCTGGAGCGTGTCCAAAGAAGGGCAACAAAGCTGGTGAAGGGTCGAGAGAACAAGTCTTATGAGGAGCAGCTGAGGGAACTGGGGTGGTTTAGCCTGGAGAAGAGGAGGCTGAGGGGAGACCTTATCGCTCTCTACAACTACCTGAAAGGAGGTTGTAGTGAGGTGGGTGTTGGTCTTTTCTCCCAAGTAACAAGTGATAGGACGAGAGGAAATGGCCTCAAGTTGCTCCAGACAAGGTTTAGATTGGATATTATGAAAAATTTCTTCACCAAAAGGGTTGTCAAGCATTGGAGCAGGCTGCCCAGGGAAGTGGTTGAGTTGCCATCCCTGGAGGTATTTAAAAGACATGTAGATGTGGTGCTTAGGGACATGGTTTAGTGGTGGACTTGGCAGTGGTAAGTTAACGGTTGGACGTGATGATCTTAAAGGTATTTTCCAACCTAAACAATTCTATGATTCTATGATTTTATGAGGGACACTGCCATCCCAAGAGGAGCTGCCAGTGAGGCACCTACCTGCCGCAAACCTCTTCTTGATGAGGGAGAAGCGGTAGCCAGCACCAACGAGCTCAATGTCGCAGCTGGACAGCGTGCTCCCCTCGCTGGTGAACTGCACAGCCAGGGGGGCCGGGGTGCTTGGCCCCTCCGAGAGCTGGAATCGGGCCAGTAGAGACCCCACACCTGCAATTTAAAAGTCCCGCACGAGACCCTTACAAGCCCGGAGAAGCACGCCGCGCATCCCAGGGCCAGATTTGCCAGCAAAGGCAATGAGATGCCCAAAGTGCTGCAAGTGAAGCCCACTCCCATGGTGGTACCTGAGCCAGCAGCATCCCCTGGGGGGGGAGCACAGAGGCAAACCCCCTCATTCTCCCAGTAGATTTTTACTTTTAAGACACCCCAGCGATACGAAGCAGCTGAGCTGCCTGGGTGACACGTGGAGAAGATGGAAGGCTACATCCCCGATGGGGATGCAATGCGGGGCCTCAGCCTTCGAATGCAGAGGGTCAACGGAGCAAAGGACTTGGCAAGCAACCACATCCAAACCCGGTGTGCTAATAACCTTCTGTGATGCCAAAGTGGTTGGCAAAACAGTACCAGTGGCATGTATCCCCACTTTTCAAAGCTCTCTGCTCCTAGCTTTAAATAGCATTCGCCCCCAGCAAGCACCAGCAGGAATCTGTGTGTCTGCACTTGTGTGCAGGCATGATAAATGGGTCAGTGTCTGATTTAAGTATTCTGAGTTAGTAACATGCACATTTGCAGGATTACCTCCATTTTCCGACTTCTGAGAGATATCAGGGATCTTCCACAATATCCTTTGCTGTTCGGCATTCCTAAAAACACATGAAGAAGGGCATTTCTGTAGGAAACTAGAAATTACGAAGGAGTCATTTGAATTTTGCTAAAGGCCCTGTAAGCTGGGGGGCAGCTCCTGTGCCACCCTCCATAGAATCATAGAATCATAGAATTGTTTAGGCTGGAAAAGACCTTTAAGATCATCCAGTCCATCCATTAGCCTAATATTACCAAGTCCACCACTAAACCAATTAAGGGTAGAGTAGCAATTTCATGTTTCCTGGCTTGGTGGCTGGATTATTTATAATGAAAGTAAAAACTAGGAATCATTAAGATTGGAAAGGACCTCTAAGATCATCATTCCAATCATCAACCCAACACCACTATGCCCACTAAACCATGTCCCAAAGTGCCACGTCTACCCGTTTTTTGAACACTTCCAGGGATGGTGACTCCACCACCTCTCTGGGCAGCCTGTTCCAATGCTTGACTAGCTTGGCTTTGGGTTTGACCCGAGCAGGAAAATGCTGCTCTTGCATTGCAGGTGAGCGATGGGTGAGAGGCAGCAGGGCTGTACCGTGCCCTGCTTCCCCACTACCAATGTGCATGCCCATGCCTACAGCAGTGACGGCCATGCATCCCTCTGAGCCCTGGACAAAAGTACCCAAAACACGAAATAAGGGTTGTTATTCTGATGCCTGCACACATGCATTCAGCTCTGACTGCTTGCTTGTAGGAATGGCAAGAAAAAAGATCAGAGTGGGGCTGCATGCTTCCTCCTGCAAGAGGAGGCTAGGTTTGGGTCCCCAGCATGCCCCCAGCTCCCACCCGCAGACACCTCCTGAGGGTGGTCCCGCTCCTGCAGCCAGCAGGCAGGACGGCTGTTTTAGGCAGGGACGTGGCAAAGATAGCAAACGAGCTCTTTGTCAGGTGAGCGATTCCTACCAGACAGCAGGAGGAAGCACAGCTTGAAGTTTGGTTACTCCTCCGTCGACAGGGACGAGGAACTGGACGTTGTTTAGAGCTACTGGTGTGGTCATTGCCTCTGTATTGTATTTGTAGTCAATGCGGAGGTCAGTGCTTGCAGGGTCACACCGCCAGCTCACTGCAAGGTTTAATGGAGTAGACTGAATACCCTGGGCAGATACCTTCCAAAATGACAGAAAAAACATTCAGTTTCCATAGGGGTAAAGGGAGAAATCCCATTTTACAGACACGGTAATTGCATTTGGTTTCAGAGGAGACAATACCTTGTATTCTCACAGAAACTTTATACTGGGCGCAAAATCAGGCAATCTAGTGACATACAGAAGGGACTAGCGGGATAGCATACCCCCACCTCATGTTATCTCCACTCTGCACTAGGGAAATACTGTCTTTTACATCTATAAGTTAAGCATGCATTTTTGGCACAGTTTTATCTTACAAAAAAACTCCTACCTGGTATTTGAGCATATCCACATTGTAATAGGTGGCTTGCGGTTTCTGTTCCGATACCTTCTTTAGGTGAGTCATCAGATTTGGCATGTTGACCCAGAACTCCTTCGTGTTGGCGTCACTCTGCGTGTTGTCACTGCACAGAGGGAGAATTAACCCTTCATGTAAGCTGCCTTGGCAGAAGAAAACTTTTATACAAAGCATGCAGGATAGCAGTGCCGGCCACCAGCTGGGACCGCATTTAATCCCACATTTAGAGAAATATTGCCTCCCTCCTGCACATCTCTGGCTTGTCCTCAGATACCTCTGAGGAGGCACAGCAGACGCAACCTGTAGGTCATCTCATTTTGAAAACAGGAGGTCTAATGAGCAGAGCACGGCACAAAACAAGCAAACCCCATCAAAGCACTTGCTCCTCTCTGCTGATGCTTTTCTGCCTGGCAAAGTGGCTGCTCTCAGAGGGAGTACTCCAGCAAATATTTAAGGGCTTGAGAGTTTCCTTCGCAAAATCAGGGCAGGCTTCCAAGGAGGATACTTTGGGCCACATGTTTTTGCAAAGCACCTTACTATTCTGGCAACCCGCCTTCCTTTGGGATGCTGGCGAGGCGGGGGCTTACCAGCAGAGGAGCTGGGGGTTTGGCAGGACATGCTCCAGCCTGTTGTAGTTCAGTACGCGGAAGGTGAGTACTGCTGGAGCAGGGTTGTTGGCGAAGTGTCGGGTGATGCCCGCTGGAAACGACAGCACCATCTCCCCCGTGATCTTCACGATACACCTGCAGCGCCGGACACAGAGACCAAGGGGGGAGGAAAAGGGGGCCTCAAAATGCAGCAGGAGGGGAGGTTTCGCACCAGGGACAGTGTGGTGACAGCACCCTGCTTCCCACCCGCTGTGCTGGGGGAACAAGCCTCTTGTGGTCCTAAACCAGAGTGAGCTGAAACAGCAGCAAATCTGGCAGCCTGCTAGGGATGGGGACTGATGATCATGGGGATGCCCCAGGAGCATCCTGACCCTGGACCCCCGCTTGCTGCAGTGCACTGACATCCCAGCACATGTGTGCCAATCCCAGAGCACCTCCTCTCCTCCCTTCCACCCATTGAGATGCTCACCAAAGCCTCGACAGCACCCCAAGCCTCTCCTGGTCCCCCAGGACCCCCCATATCCACACCCAGACCCCATCGGTCAGGACCTACTTGTTTGGGTCGGCCCCTTTGAAGTACGCGTTGACAGTTTCTGTGAAGGCGGCGGCGACGGGCAGGGTGTCCTGTGCCCCCATGGTGAGGGGGCTGGGTCCCCGTGATGAGCCTGCAACAGAGCAAAACCCCCCACTTCTTATGTGCAGAGAGAAACAGTGCTGCTCCCCCCCACCCCGGGGCTGGGGCGAGGGGGTGCTCACCAAGAGCCCTGGCCTAGCTTTATGGGCAAACGTTAAGAAAATGTCCCCCAGGCTTTGCATGAGGCTTTAAAAACATTTTAAAATTATCTATCCCCCCCAACCCTCGCAAAGCAAGCAAAGAAAATAACGGAGGAACCCCAGCCACGAGCAGCATGCAGGGCAGCGGCACCCCCCCGGCGTGGCTCCGGAGGGGCTGCCACACGGCAGGCTTTGCATGACAGTTTTTGCAGTAGGTTTCTGGGCCCCGGCAAGAGGGGCTGAGGAGGTTTGTTGTCCCTTGGCTGGAGAGCTCAGGCTGCCCATGGGAAAGCAAGATGTCGGCAGTCTCCCCCGATGCTGCCTAAACTCCTGCCTGTGGGAACCCCAACCTTCAGGGACCCCTGCGATCCCTGGCACGCTCCCCTCTGCTCCCCGGCATGCCTGGCAAACCCCCCGCACAGCTGCTCACCCCGCAAAGCCCGCGGTACACTATGGCAAACCTGTAAAACATCAGAAATCTGGAACTACAGAAAAGAACATGGGACTCTGGGTGCAGAAGCTAAAGCAATCAATCCACGCTTTATTTAGATGATTAAAAAAAAGAGGAAAAGTTTGCTTTGGTTGTGCTGTGCGTCCTTGGACACTAGCCAGGCTCTAAAATAATTCAGCCCTGCACGGTCACACGCAGGTTTCCCTTTGCTGGCCAGGAATGCCTGTCTCTGAAAAACATTTGAGGATGAAAGCATCACTGCAAGCATACACCAGAAGCCCCAGGCACGCTGGAAACCCTGCGTGTGGGGCAATGTCCCACTCCCCATGCCCGCCACCCTGAGGAGAGAGAGTGGGCGCTGTTGGCACAGCAAAGCTCTCGCCTCTCCCCTGGGGAAAGAGCCAAAAGATCAGCCCAGTGTTAGTGTCTGGTTGCCCACTCGACGTACAAGGCGCTGATCCCCCGGGCACTCAAAAAAGTCCTCAAGAGGTCACCACCCCTGCCCTGGCACCACCAGTTCAGCCTTATCTATTCTTCTGCAACGTGCTGTTTTGGAACCTTTTTTTTATATCATAGTCTGTACATCAGGTTAACCACAAGGATTATTTTGCCCCAAACCAGCTAAAAAGGAATGGCAAAGGTCTCCAGAGGGGCAACTTACCTGGGGACCCTGACACCCCCTTACTCTGTTACCTTCATTTACAGGGTCTGAATCAGGCAAGAGAAATGGGCTGTTAATTCAGCCCAGGGTTTTGTTTAGAACATGCAAGCGTGTGCCAGCTTCAGCTGAAGCCGTACAAAATGAAATGCTGGCCTGGGCAAGGGCAGCCCCTCCGCAGGCAGTGGGGCGAGGAAAAAGCAAAGCGACTGAGTGAAATGCAGCGTGCTTCTGGTGAGCTCCTGCTTTTCTGCTTGGACTATCTTAAAAAATAATTCCCTTCCTTCCTTATCTGCTGCTTTCCACTGCTGCCCCGTTGTCTGTTGCTTTTTGCCTTGCATCTAAGCAATCTGCCGTGGGTTTTGCGTGCCGTACAGTAAGGTCCTGGCTTGCTGCTGCAAATTTTGTGAGAGTAAATAATAGGGTTTGGGTGCAGAAAATCAGGATTTGTAATGTCTCCTGGGGAAAGCACTTCTGTCACTTAAATTACACTTTGAGTCTTGATATATTAATTGTGAAAAAATGTGGCATCCGCAGATGAAGATTCCTCGCGCCTTACAAATGCATCCATGCAGGCAGTGCGTTAATGTATAAAACCAAAGTTGCTCTCTCCTAGAGGCACAGATGAGCCTATCCAGTGCTGGGATTTTCCTTTCAAATGTCTAATGTAACCTAAAAGGGTGTAAAAAATTAATGTAGCCATGCGTCTCCCTCTTGGTCATACATCTTAAGAGACTCAGGGGAATAAGTGGGTTTCAGCCACGGCCCAGAATAATGATGCTCAGTAAGTGCAGCACGTCCAGCTGTCCCAGCGCACAGGACGGGCAGACTAAGCAGCTCACCCACACATGACAGACCCATCACCACACACACATTAATTATCCTAATGACCCCGGCGTGCGGCACACCAAACCTTCTGCTTCGGAGGACACAGCCCGGAGCTATGCATCAGGGATTTGGCAAACATCCCTTTAAGGAGCAGACACTCCATGTCAGTGCCAGCCACACGTGAAGGCACGGGCAGCTCCCCACAACCACCGAACACACAGATCATTGCGGCCCCGCTGCAATACCTGGCTATGTGGCAGAGGGGACATGCAGGGCCATGGGGCCGCACCGCAGACTGGTAGGCTAATATTTTTTTATAAATTCTTTCTATAGACACCACTGCTGGGTTATCAGAGAGCGCAGTGAGCACATCCTCGCTCCCCACACCTAGAGCAACAACCCCCCAGCGCGTCGAGTCCAGCCAAACGTGGTGGGATATTCTCATTGCATCCACCCAGAACTACAGATGAAATTAAGAAACATCAATGCAGACTGGTTACAAAGGGGTGAAAACTAGAGGTATCACCCAGCAGAGGAACATGAGGCTTATCTCAGCAGGGAAGGCGAGAGGAAGGTCTTTAGCCATCCAGCAGCAGCAAAGCCCACAGTCCTTGGCAATATAATCATTATTTTTGGGAGAGAATAAAAAACCACCTTCCAAACATACATGCTCTGACTGCAGCTGGATTTAGCCTAGACCCTGCACCACAGTATTGAATGAGGGGTAAGCGTCTCTCATACCAATGTGCCTTTTCCCTGGTTTTCAATCTCTCATTTCTCCCACCGTTTCTCTGTACATATATGAGATTTCTTCATTCTCCAGAATGAAAAATCATATGTGCAAGAATAAATCAGCTCGTCTCACGTATTTCTATTACCAGGCTCAGCTGGCCTTTGAAAATCTGAGTTCATCTGAACAGCAACAGCAACAAAACATATTCCACATTTCTAATCTGACTTGAATAAAAATCATGTGGATGTAATTAGCATTCAGGGTTCTCTATTCCCTCCACTATTCCCTTGTGAACCTATATGTTCTTCTCTTAATGGCTTCAGAGACTAAACCATATTTTTAATAAAAACTGTAAAAAGAAAAGCATCATCTATTTTAAGCCCTAGAATTCTTTTCCAGAAACTTGAGAGACAAGTCTAGTTACTGTGGCACGCTTCCACCAAAAATCTGGCTTTTCAGTGATTGCTTTAGAAATCATTTTTAGAAACTTTTCATTTTGGCAAAAGGACCTGATAACACTGGAGGAAAAAAAAAAAAAAATCTGCTTTATTGAGCTTTGGATCCAGCCATAAGAAGCGCACCAGGTTCATTTGCCTTACTTTTCCCTACACAAAGGTGGAAAATACAGACATGGAGGAATGACAGTTGAGTACCAGCGATCCTGGTACACAGCTCTGCCCGTGTATCCAGGAGAGCATCACCAAAGCTGCACCACGTCTTTTCACACACGAACAAACTACCCCACATTCTGCAAATACAGGGATCTTGGCAAAAAAACCCCCAAACCTAGAAAGAAAAGATAATTTCTTTTCCGGCATTTCATGCTCTGAGTTACAGATGCCAAACTCGGCAGATCTCCTTTCACCTTCCTACAGACAAGCACTGAAGTTTAGCTTTTTTTTTTTAAGCTGGACTCAAAGATTTAGGGATAGATCAGGAAATACAGTGTGTGGAAGCGAGATAGCTCCTTCCTGGGACACGAGATGAGCCTGGAGCCAGTGCCACGCTCCTGCAGCCCTGCTGCTGTGCCAGCCGGCTGGCGTGCCCTGAACAAACCCACCCTCCCGCTACAGACCGTTCACGCTGCTGTAACAAAGTAGAAGAATTCAAATACACCATTTAAAAACATTAATACGCAAATGCACAAGAAAACCCCCAAACGCTAGATGTGCTGGCAGTGCTGGTGCTAGGCCGAGCGAGGTGGAGCAGGAAACACAGAGCAGGGAGGCCAGTGGGGATGCGCAGTGCCGGGGTACACGTACTGAGGGATAACGCTCGAAGGCGGCTGCTCCGACCCCGCAATCAGCCGGCACAGCCCTTGCCAGCCCTGCCCTGCCATGCTCAGCTCTTCCCGAAGCTCCGGGCAGGCAGTTGACACTTGGGAAAGGAAACCCAGGAAGGGTTTTTTTGCTGGAAACAGCAAAACCGCAATTGAGGATGAGGAGGAAGCAGTTCCTCCCCAGCCCCCTCCCAGGTCTAAGCCGGGAGCTGTTGTCAGAGCGGGGACCTCGGGGCCCAGCAGCTGTAGCCGACAAAGGCAAGAAGGCAGGAAGGAAGAAACCAACTCCCCTGCTCACCACCACCTCCATCCGTGCCTTCTGCTGCTGCTGCGGCATCACGCTCACCAAAACGGGGTTTGCTCCATAAACACCAGCACCCTCTGCTCAGCAGGCAGGCAGCACAATCGCTGGCCGCTCTCAGAAAGCGAGACCCATGGGAACCGTGCTCTGGCATGCCCCGTGCCAGCAGCATCTCCCAGCTGGCCCCAGCCCAGCTCTGCCTGCAAGCACCACAACAGCTTCAAAGCGCTTCCTTTGGGTTTTAAAGCACTTGCTCCTGCTGCTAGCAAACCTCCCCGCTTTTCTTCACTTTTAAAGAAAACTGTTGTCACGGTGTCCATGAGAGGAGGCTTCCTCCAAAGCCTCAGAGCTCTTGGAGTGGGGCTGGCCACCCAGGCACCTGTGCCTCTGCCCTCTCCAAGACGTGACGCTGCTCAGAGAAGCTGCCATCTGCCCCTAAACAAGCTCTTCTCCCCCTGCATCCTCCCCAGCGTGCCTTCTCATCAACGAGGGACCCCAAAACGCGCAACGCCTCCAACCAGCTGCCCCGGCAGCACAACCTGGTGGCATTTCGGCTATGCTTGCTGGCAGTGCCAGCACTCTCCTGACTCTGTGCTGCGGAAAAATCTGATGGGAGGTGGGGAGGGGGCCCCGGCTTGGCAGATAACCCGTCACCCTTTGGTTTTTAATTACCCGCACTGTGCCACAGCCTACTCAGGGTAACGAGCAGCTTGCGAGGGAGAGTAGAAAGAAGCCCTGGTTGACAGAGTCAAGTTCCTTGGCAGTGCAAGCGGTTTCGCTCTCTGGTTTTCACCGTAGTCTCAGTATGAGAATATTCTTTTGGGTTTTGGTTTGTTTGGAATTATTTTTTAATTAATAAACAAGGAAACAGATCATCAGGACAAATAGCACAAATCAAATCAAAATTATTCTGGTTGAACTTGTGATGTCATCTAAGTAGCCATAGCATTTCGCACGGAAAGCTGGACTGGAGCCTTTGAAGGAAACCCCGGGAGTCAGAGAGCAAGAGCAAGGGGAGCAAGTAATTACCAGGTATGCTATGCACTACTTACCTTCGAAAGTCAAATAAAACTTTCCTCTGTCAAACCAAACGAGGGAAGGCTGTTCATTCTCTGTATGGCCAGGAGTTGAAGCGGGATGGGAAAGGTTAAGGAGAGGGAGAGAGAAGGACACAGTGTGAGTCACAGAGCAGGTCATTTATCTCGCTATGGGGAGGGGACGAGGCGCTGCAAGCCGTTCACGTGCAAGGAAAGGGGGGGCTTTTAAACTCTGGTTTTGGCTTAGGAAACAGAAAGCAGAAAGCAAAGCTATGGAAGCCCAGATGGAAGAGTATTTTTGCCCGCTTGGTAAAGGTTTTGGGGGAGTTTTCTCTTTTTTTTTGTCTAGAGTAGAAGAGGCTTCTCAGCTCATGCACTCTGTTAGCATATTCTAACTGTGCTGATTTTGGCAAACACACCTTATCCTCTTCAACTCCGGCGATGTCTCTGCCGTGCTACAACAGCAGCAGCGAGCGTTTCCCCTGAGGCATGCTGCAACTGCATGCCACACCGGTGTGCAAAATAAGTGACAGTGAAACGTAGGTATTTTCTCTTGCATTTCAGGACATCAAACTTGCAGATAAACAGACACACGCACAGAGGGCAGGAGATGCCTAGCTGGAATTTTTCCTTTCCCGTTAGAACCACCAGCTCCCTGCACTCACACCGCCTCAAAAGCCACGTTAGACACCAGGTACTGTTGAAATAACTAGGGGTAGGGGGAAAAAAATGGCTTTTTGAGCTGTTAAATTAACCTGTTTGAATTCAGGAGGTGATAACCTTTCACCTCGCAGTCCTTTTTGTCACTGAGAAACTGTCATGCAAGGTGCTGTGAGAGGTGGGTGCCGGGGCTCAGGCACTCGGGGTGCCCGCAGCTGCCCGCTCCAAAGCCAGATGTCTTGAAAGCACCCTGCTAGTACAGTACCTGCAGGCGTTTCAGAGCGCCTTTCGAACGCGGGCAGTTTGTCAATAAAAGCATCATCTTCTGATAACATAAGAAACGCAAAGGAAAGAAAAAAAAAGAATGATAAAACAAATCCCAAATGAAATCAAGCAGCGCGCTGTATCAATGAAAAAAGACAGACAAGCGTTTTAAGAAGAAAAATAATGGAAGGGGCGCTGACACAGAAATAACAGCTTTTTTCTTTGCAATAAATTATTCAGACTGCACATGCAACCACAACGAAAGCAAACCAGAACAGCACGGAGGACAAATAAATGAAATAACTCTTCCACGTACTCTTGGACAAACTCCATCGGACTTTGCCACAGGAAACAAGAGACAGAGAGCGTAGAGGAGACAGACCCGGTGGCACGCTGAGGGCTGTGGGCAGCCCCAGCCAGGTTGGGGCATTCCAGCCCCGTGCCAGTCCCACAGGATCCCCAGCGGTCCCCGACCCTCTGCCGTGCACACAGATCTGCCCGTCCCTGCCCGCACAGCCCTGCTCCCGGCCCCTCCTCTGCCCTGCACAGCTTTCACCTTATCTGTTTCTCTTTCTGCATGACAAACCCAGGAATTAGAAGCGTGCTCTCCTCCACTCTGGGCTTGCAGCCCAGTGCAGCAAGGTGAGCACTCCATGGATGCTTGCCAACCGCCGGTGCCCACCCTCGCCCCAGCCGCCTTGGTGGGGACAATGAGGAGATGCTTGGGCTTTCCTGGAGCAGCTCCCAAACCCCGTCTGCCCCTGCATGCCCCTTGCCCGGCTTTTCCCAGGCCAAATCCTGGCAACGCGGCACCCAACACTTGGTTTGCATGGAGCTGGAAGTGCAAAACCTGCTGCGATCTGGGGGTGCTCCTCCTGGCTGCCCTGTTCAGTCTCTCCCTGCTAAGGGGTGACCCGAGAGCCCTGATCTTGGCTTTCTTTCAAGAAAAGCCCCTGCAGAGAGGGTGGGAGCTGCTGGGGCCAGTGGGCACAGCTTCTCGCCCCCTTGCAGCTGCGTCAGCCTCTGCTGCTCAGGGTGGGTAGGTCATTAACAACGTCAAGCAGCAATTTTTATTCACAAAAATATGTGTTAGAAAAAAAGTTAAAAATGAGAGCCTAAGGGACCCATCGCCTGCTCAGCCTACAGGACCAGCACGCAGCCCCCATTTCATAGCCACTTCTCTCAGCCCCCTGAAGCCCCCACAACCATCCCTGTCCTCAGCCTGGCCGCTCCCCTCCACCAAAATCTTGTTTACCACCGTGCCCCCAGGCACCAGCTAAGGCCACCTCCAGCCCCACTGATGGCGGCTTGCTGCCAAAGCGGCAGGACTGCAGGCACAGACAGGACCAACAGCTGACACACCAGGGATGCTCGGGGCTGGCTGGCCCCTTGCTTGAGATGCATTTTTTTTCCAGCAGCATGCTCTGACAGTGACCAACAGCCGGCGAACAGGTACAAGCATCTATGACACCTCGAGAGTGAAGCAAACAACAGGATGGAGACGCAGGTCAGAGACTCCAGCAAACCTACGGGGAGGGCTCGGGCAGGCACGCGCGGCCACTGGCACCGTGGGGGCAGCACCCGCTGCACAGCTCAGGCCATCCCATCGTCTTCCAGCCATCAAAGATGGTGTTGGGGTGGTGATGCTGCCACTCCCCGTGACTCGTAAGGCGACAGCCGGTGGGAAATGCTGCAGCCAGGACCGTGGCCGAGCACACACGAACACCAGCCATGTTTGGTTTTTTGGAGGGTTGGGGTTTAGCACCCTCCACAGAGCCCATCTGCCAGCCTATGCCAGCCATGGCCTCAAAGCTCCTTCCCCACCACGCAAACCAGGCGTGCTCATCACAAGAAACATGGAAAGAAAAGAAAAAAGGAGGAGGGATGTTCCTGGTAGAAGACGGAGCTGCGGGAAGCAAGGGGCAGTGGGGCTGGCAGCCGGGTGGGATGGCAGGGATGGCAGAGGAGGGAGCACTGGCAGCTGGGACAGAGGGGATGGAGGGGACAGGGGGGATGGAGAAGGGAGGTGCAGAGGAACCCAGCACATGGAGCCTGGGAGCTGCCAGCCAGACTTTATTTGCATTTCTTGTCTCAGGCCCTGGGAGCACCTGGGGGGGGTTTGGAAAAACCCATGTTTTTCAGGACATTCCTCCAAAAGAAAACTGCAGCACTTTGTTCTGGTCTAGGACGTGTCAAGCTAATGGTTTGGAAGAGCCTTTTCCAAGACCCCATTTCCCGCTACCACTTAGAGGGGAAGTATGAATTTAAGACTTTCAAAGAGATTTAATATTAGTTGTCTTCTGGATCCCAAGGTCTGGCTTCCAGCCCCCCTCCCCTCCAGGGTACAAACATCCCCACAAACAAAGCTTATTTTGACCAAATTTAAAGACCATAAGCACTTTTTATATTATATGTCACTTGACGATAACCTCTACCTTCACCAAACATTCATTTTGCACAACATTTGGAGCTGCCACAAAGAAAGCTTCCCTAGCGGCATCATGTTCATGATCTGTCACCCTCCCCCGCCAAATCCCTTTTTGCATTTAAAAACCTGATGAAAATTAATGAATGTGAACCCAAAGAACAATCTAGCAAATGAAAAGGATTCAGGAATCTTTTGAGGACGTTCAGAGGTAGGAAAGGTGAAAGAACAGCGGTGCTGTATGTTTTTACCAACGGTGGGAGTGGTGGCTGCACTCAGGGAATTGGTGGAAGATATGGAAGAAGTACTTTCAGCACGGGCTAAAGGTGCTATCGGAGGAGGGCTGGATGAGTGAATAGGAGGGCTAAAAGGCCTGGACTGTAGAAAAACATAAAATAACAAAAGGTTAACGAAAATATGCACAGTCACATTTGCATCAAACAAACAGAAACTTTTGCCTGAAGCCGTAACCCTCTGTACCTCCAGGCCAGCCAGCTCCGCTGGCATCCCGGGGCAGCCCCACTGGGTTAGTGCAAAACTGAACAACTTCAGTTCTTTTAGTGCCAATGGCATCTTAGTCTGGACATAGAAAAATGGCAGACGATTCCCACAAGACTGTGGGTCTGGGTGTTTGAAGTGCCCATCTGCACCAAGGATAGGAGCTTCCGGGGCCATGGGATGGATTTAATGCATCCAGTGTCAGGAGGGGAGTGGTGCCTACCACATGCCAGCTCACTCAAGAGCAGCTCGTTGGGTCCTTATGGATGCTTTAGGGATAATTTTGCATCCATAACATCAGTCCAAAAATTCTCTACAACTTACCTGAAGCAGCCCAGGGTGGCAGGGCAGAACCTGGTAGCCCAGCCAGCACGGTATGGCAGTGAGGAGCCCCACCAAAGATTGCTGGGCAGACCCTCCCAGCCAGACACCCTTCCCAGGGTGGCCAGACCCGCACTGCTTTTGCTTTACCCCCAGTTAGCTGGGCACAGCTGGACCCTTCTCACAGGCATGGTCCCTTTTCACACCCATTTTCTGCCTTTACTGTAACTGCAAACCATTGCTTGCCTGTGGTTGGCATTGCTGGGCTGCGCCAGCAGACAGAGCAGGAGGTGTTCACAGCCATTTTCCCATGTGTAATTTGTCTTGGTGAACAAATGATAGAAAACTCCAAACAGCCCAGGCAGCACCCGCTGTTTACTTGCTCTTAATGACTTGCTCCGCTCCGTTAATCTGTCTCACCGGACTGCAAATGCAGACCAGCTCCCCCCCCCAGTGCATGCATCCCCCATGCATGCCACGCTCCCACTTGTGGCCATGAACATACCACATCGGCGACAGCAGGCTTGCCGGGGGGCAGCTTGGGCCGAGAGGGGGGCCGGGGTGGTGGTGGCGGGGGGGTGCCACAGGCGGCCAGCGGTGTGCCGGGGCGAGCCGGGGACGAAGAACCTGCAACAAATGGGAGCCATGAGCGTGCCGCAGGCTGGCCCCCTCAGCTGCCCCCTCCAGACCCCCGTGCCCACCTGTGCCCCGTCTCGAAGCAAAGGCTTCTCCCCCAGGAGCCAGCATGAATGCCCACACACGCACTGCACAAGCTCCCTGCAACCATTGCTCCGCACGAGCAGCTTTGCACGGGAGAAGAGCTTTTCGGGCTTGCTGATGCTGAAGCATTTCTTGCAGGGTCTGCCCATCTGCACTGGGTACCCAGACTCCTCAGCCAGGACTGCTGGGCAAAATTGTTATCGGAGGAGTCTTACAGCTTTACCTGAAAACCAGCCACATGGGCAAGAGAAGAATGATGTGCTGAGAATGAGTTTAACCCCTGCAGCAGCTGGTGCTGATGCCACAGCTCCTGGGGCAGCACAGCCAGTGAGCGGGATCAGTCCCCCACCATGGAAATGAGGGGGTCCTGGTGAGAGGGGCAAAGCTTTGTCCGAGTGAAGAAGAAAGGTGGAAGAGCAAGGTTATCAGACTTTCCAGTAGCACAAAGCATTTTCCAACCCTCTGGAAGAGTTTCAGAGAACAAGAGGGTGCTGGCATCAGGATTCATGTGGTCCCCAGCAGCTGCTGCCTTGCTGCGAAGGGGGACTTTTTGCAATCAAATAGAAATTTTAACAGATACTTAAGAGGATACCCAGCAGACTATTTTTCTCCATGTACAGAAATTCCTTCCAGGGTAAGTTCAGCAATAACTGCTGCTGTACAGAGCATCCGGAGATTGCACCAAGACAAGAAGGGCAGCAGGAGAAGGGGGGAGATCCAGACCCCATTTTGCAAGACAGCTGAGCTGGTGTTTGCTACCAGCCTCCATGGAGCACAGCAGTGCGTCACAATCTGCAGAGTGGCATGTTTTGCTCACAGTGACAATAAGACGATATCTTTAGCTTTATTTTTCCCACTTACAAAAGAATCAGTTTACTAATTTTTTTGGGGTGATAGCTCAGATTAAGGAAATATCAAAGCTAGATCTATAGAAAGGAGACTGAGAGGTAAATGACAGAAGGCAAAGATGAGAGATGGGCTTGTTTAAAGAGGGTAAATCCTAGCCATTCATTTGCACAACTCTGAAATTCAAGCCATTTTTGTTTAGAAGCTTAATTTGGGAACCAAAGTTTGTATTTTTCCTTCTTTATCCCAATAAAAGCCTGACAAAATAGGAATTATTCTGGGAAAGTAACCTAGCAGCACTGAGCAAGTATCACAAGATGGAGACTTCGAGGGTGCATTTTGCCCCAGCTCAGGAGCAGCCACCAGCTAGCCAAATCCCTGCCAGACATCAGCTTTCATCCAGGGAAGTTTATTCTTCAGGTATTTAAGGTCCCTGGGAGACTGATGTACCTCTAGACATTTTCTACAACAAGAAACCGTGGCAAGCATGTTGTAAATCAGCATGAAATCAGAAGCCTGCTGGCATGCCAGTCCCTGGCCCTGCCTCAGTGACACCCACGAGCCCAGGCTCCCGTGGGATGTGAAGGCAGGAGGGTGTCCTGGGATGGCTCTGCTCCAAGGCATCTGAAAGCCAAAACCCCGGGGCTGGATGCAGCAACAGGAACCTCAGAAAGGTCGAGAGGGCAGGAGTGGGAAGGGTACTGGATCCGCACCATGCACCCAGAGCAGCTGCCATGGGATGCAGCTTTCTGAAGACTTGCATGATTTTTGTGTTCGTATTTCAATGCTCTGCATTTTTACAGCTCACTGTCCTGCGCTGGGCTGGGTAAGGCTGAGGTGTCAGCAGGCTGCAAAGCACGCTGAACTGAGACAGGAGGTGATTTCCAGGGAAGAGACGTGGATCTTCCCAAATAGGCAGTGCTGCCTTGCCGAGTGGGGTTTCTTCATCCGTCCCCATGTGCGGAGCAACCGGCACATCCCCATCCTGCAGATCTCCGCTCACGCAAGACAGTTGCTCAGCTGGCATCCAGGTGAAGAGCAGTGTTGGAAGAAGCTTGCTGTTTCCTGCGGCCAATCTCCCGAAGAAGTCCCAGCTCCGACCAGTGACCACCAGCAGCGGTATGCTGCAGCCCCCATGTGGGCCCCAACCCACCCAACCCTGCAGCCGCCTCGCCAAGCCGGCACAGAAAAGCCACCACCACTGAAGCGAAAGCCACACTCACAGCAACAGCCATGCCTGGGGGGATGCCCCCAGCAGCCCCCCAAAAACACCCCTAGAGGTGGCAAACCCCTAAAGCAGATAGCACAGCTTCCAAGCTCACATGAGGCTGGTGACAGTGGTCGGGTACAGGGCTGGGGAGCTGCACACCCAACACGCCCATCATCTCACACCACTTCCTGCATGGGTGCAGGTGTCTGCAAAGGCTCTGTAGGGGTAATGCTCTCAAAAATAGTTTCTTGTAGATGCAGGACAGCAACACAGTGGCTAGTGGGGACAGTGCACACCATGGCTGCACCAGTACAGTAAGTGCCCTGGGGTCAGCCTCTGAAATAACACGATCAGGTTGCACCTTCTCAAGCACTGTGGGACAGCTTGTGCAAGCTGACCTCTGACAAGCTCCTTTGCCCCAATAGGCACACAGTTATTTATAATCAAGCAGGTGAAGCCAGGCAGCCAGAACATGCCAGACACACCTATCAGGTTCTGCCCTTGTGAGAGGTTCACCCTGGAAGCCATTTCTCCAGGCCTGGCTGGTCATCCACGCTCTCACAGCTGAGAGGGACCAAGCACCATTCAGACCCATGCCACCTCCGAGCTGTGAGTTATTTAGTCTCAGCAGCCCTAGGGTGAGAGTATGCGGTGACCTGTCTGTCTGCAACAGATTTAAACACCCCTGGTTCTGAGGCTTGCTCAGATTATTTGCCTGAAATGTTTCCACCTATATTCACTCTGAAGCCTACTGAGGGCAGAGCTACAGCAATGGTAATCCTATGCCAAATTTTGCATTGGGGAGTTATGTGCATATCAGAGGTAGGAAGGGCAGCTCACGGGAGCTTTGGGGAAAGGCTGTCAGACCCATCCGACTATGAGACACGCAGCAAGGAGCAGGGGAGAGGACACAGGAGGCTGAGGGCAGACGCTGGACGTGGAAGCACGAGACGGCCGGGTGGGAGTGCGGGCGCTGGGCACAGGCACAACCAGGCGGGAGGGGACGGCGGATGCGGTCATGGCCACACCGAAGCACACCCAACGCCGCAGGACGTACCGCTGGTGCTTCCCGTGCTGCTGCTGGCGCCTGGTCCGGGTGAGGAGACCACCGTCCGGTAGGTGGGCGGCGGAGGGGGAGGCGGGGTCGCTCTTTGTCCCAGCCCAAAATCTTTGGGAGAGGCGGCCGGCTCCAAGTTATCATCTTTAAGGTGGGGCTGCTCAGAAACCTTCTTGTGAACCTCTTCCAGGTGGAGCGGTGACGGGAGGGGGCGGGAGGGCTCGGCTGCTGGAGCATCGGCCGGGCTGCCCACTGCCACTGGCGGGGACCCCGCTTTTTCCCGGGGTGACAACTCCGGAGTCACGTTTTCCGGGGATTGATCAGAAAAATTGACCCACTTGTCTTCTGCATTAACAACAGCAGACTTGGGGGATAGCACAGGGCCAAAAATGCTGTCCAAGTCATTGATGGACGGAAGTTTGTCAGTTTTGAGCTCTGCTGCTGTCTGGTCCCCTCCTGTGGTCAAAGTAGTTTATTTTACACTTAGTATTAACCGAGAGACCTGCAGTCACGCTATTCTCTACAGGACTCTACGTCAGCTACTTTCTAGAGGAGATGCTTTAAAAGAATATTTTCTTATAAGCTGCCGGGGAATATAATTCATGTGCAACAAAGTTTCTACGTCAGATCACGTGCAACGTGTAATGAACCACACTAGATTGAAATACATAACGCTGTACGAGAGCAAGCATGCACCACAAGCCAAGCCCTCCTCCTCCATCACTTCATACACAACGGTCCCGTATCCTCCCAAAATTTACAGCTGGCTTTCAACCTTTGTTACTTATCATCTAAACAACATCATTATGTCATTATCATCACTCTGAATTATCAGCAGATATTAAACTTACACGCTCGGCTCTCTTGCACACTCCACTATATATATATGTATATAAAAACATATACATATATAATACATATATATTTAAACATGTTGGCTTGACACTCTCAAGAACTGGTGCTGGGCACGCAGTACAGGAAAGCAGACAGGGTGTATGTATTTCAGTTGCAAGCAGCAGCAGACAAGGGTATTCTAGGGCTCTACTCACTATACTGAGCTACCATACATCAATGTTCATATCTGACTTCATAACCAACACAGAGATGGGATTCATCAGCAGAATGTTACACATCCAGAGAAGGGAGATCCTCCATCCTTCCTTTCCTACCCTGTTTTCTTGCATTTCTCTTCCCCGAGGGCTGGAGCTTGGGGAGCTGGCAGCTCTCTAACGTCAGGAAGGCTGCCCAGTACTCAGTGACTCCTTTTTGCACAGACCAAGCAGAGGGACAAGGCGAGGACCAGGGCAGTGCATGGCCACAGCACCAGGGTAGCACAGGAGCCTGTAGCCCCTGCTACAGCCATGTGCATACCGCTAAAACTAACATGCGCTCTGGGGTCCTCAAGTCAGCATCCCACCCCTGTTCCTGCGTTTGGGGGAGCCATCTGTGGTTCTACATTTAGGGAATAAAATATAGTTTTGCTAAAACAGAAAAAATAGACCTCTGCCACTTGCTTTACTTGATGCACAGGCTGACATGCGTAGCAAGCCAGACCCCAGCAAATAAACTGTCACACATGGCTGGGCATTGCATTTGCTCATGTTGATGAATCTATGTATGTAGGTGGACACTCTGCCAGTCTGGCTGCTTAGATAAATAGAAAAATCAAGATATGGGAGCATGAATGAAATATTGATGGATAGAGCAGTAAGCTCAGAGCAGGAGATTTCTTCATGGCAATGTTAATAACACCCCGCTGTGCTCTGTATGCATGTGTCCATAAAGTGTCCCTGTCAAGAGACCAGGGACTGCCCACCCTTCCTCAAAACCAGCAGCTCCAGCAGACAGCACCCTGCCAGCAACATGAATTATATGCTTATAAGCACTTTATGTCCTCTGGCTACATTCAACAATGTCTTTCAATCCCTTCCTTCAGGCTGTCCTTTATCCCAGGTACCATTTCATTCTTCCCTCCCCTGCCCCTCCACACCCCCAGCTGCCGGTCCGGGGCTGCCTGACCAACGGGGCTTTTCCCACCTTCCCTGACAGCAGTAGGAATTTGGGAGGGCAGGATCAGCCTGCCTGACACAGGCAGGTGCCCCATGCCCCGTTATTTCATAAGCAGACTGTGCAGTACCACTCCAGGCAGTAACAGTGCTCTAGTTATTCCCAGTTTTGAGCAGGACTTTAAGGTCAGTGTTGCATTTCATTTCTAAAAGTGACCAATATCACAGGTGGGGGGAGGACAGAACATTAATTTCACCAAGGCAACACTGGCTCCAGAGTCAAAGGCATCTTTGCACCGCTTCTAAAGTATCACCCTGACTGCAGAATCCGCTGAAGCACCACGAATGCAAGGGAAAGAGGATGCACAAGGGCCAAATCCATGTCTGAAATGTAGCTATGGGGACCCAACCGCCCAGCACAGCCCCCGCGGGCTCTGGATCGGTCTACCAGGGCTGTGCGATGGCATGCGCGAGGAGGTGCGGCGCGGAGCTTTTACCTATTCCCACCGTCAGAGGAGAGCCAGTGCGCGGTGGTGTGGCTGGGATGTTTTTCGGTGGGAGCGGTGGAGGCGCTGCAAAACAGAGCAGAGAGAGGGGAAAGTTCAGTGGCAGTGCATTTGGGAATGTGTACGGCTTCACTGGGAAAGGGGGATCTGGCAGCGTGCTGCCGAGGTGCAGAACAGGCAGCAGCACCAGCCCTGGGATGATTGCTGGGCAAGCAGGAGCATCCCCACAGCCTGGGAGTTTACAGTGTTTTGCTGAGCAACAAGCAATCACTGGTGGCCTTTTCTGTTGGGTTTTAGGGGTTTGGGGTTTTTTTGTTTGTTTGTTTTCATTTTTAAGTCTTAGATTGTACTCAAGTTTTAAAACCTGAATTAACATTTGGATTAAAACCTGTAGTCTCCGAGGCACATATCTGCCTCTGCGTTTCTCACGTCCCTATCCTACATGGATCTGGGAGGCACGTATGGGAGGAAGAATCCTGTGGCTAATTAACCCAGGGTTTACAGGGGTGTTTTCGCAAAGCGGGTGGTAAATAGCATCTGAGTCCAAACCTCCTGGAGGAGCAGCCAAGGAGGCACCGTGGCTGCAGCTCGGCACCATTAAGCAACCATTTCAATCACAAGTGTCACAATCCCCTTGCAAGCTCAGGACGTGGCCAGAGGTTGCCTTGACCTTGGCACTGGCCAGCAGGCAGCACCAGGGCTGGGGGGTGGGTTTGGCATGAAACAGGTTGTGCTAATGGCTAGTGAGGGGAGAAAGGAGCAGGGGGAAAGGAAAGAATGACTTTGCAGCTGGGAAGGAGGAAAAGCTGTGGTTCCCCTGGCTGTCCCAGGCAATGGGGAAAGCTGCAACAAAACCCAGGGATTCGGGGCTGCGTTGCCCTTCCTTATGTTAGCCCAGAGAAAGCGGTGCTTATGACCTTTCAAGCCAAATAACTGCATCATTAACACAAATGATCAGGTACTCCTCGCCTCTGAGGGCAGGGCGGGTTTAACCACTGGCTCCATGCAGGCCATTTGCCCTGGCCGGAGATGTTTCTCCTTGCAAATTGAGCACATGTGGCAGAAGCATGTTTCCCCAGGGAGGATGTGCATCATCTCTCCCACCCTGGGTACCATCCACCCCATCCCTTATCAAACCCCTGTCTTTCCTCTACCCTGTGCTGCAGGCCACTTTCCTAGCACTGCAGCTAGAGTCAAGCCAGGGGAAGAAAAACCCCTCTAACTTGCTACAGGATTAGAATTTAACAGAATTGCACAGTACAGGAGTCTGGATGAGGAAAAGTAAAAGATGTGATTTCTGTATATATTCATTTATTTTCGGTTGATAACCTGCACGGTCACTTACTTCCGGTTGGAAAAGGTCGCGGTAGCTTTGGGGACTCTATGCTGGCGTTGATGGGCTGGGCCGAACCCCATATCTCAGGCTGATCTAGAGTAGCTGAAAAATCAAAAATAAATAAATACACATGCAAGGGCATTGATAAAACTATTTTCTTACAAATACGAAAACACACAGATAAGATGCATTTATCTGAGGCTTGTAAAGAGAAGAAACTAAATAGTGACAGAAACCTCTCAGTAATTAAAGACAGGGTTTTTCTGTAATGTTGATAATTACAAGCTTGCCCGATTTTTAAACAGGTCATGCAATTAGTTTGACACTCATGCTGCTTGACAAACAAAACAATGCCATTTATGTATTTGGAGGCTTATTACATTAAGTGAAACATCGCATTAATTGCAGAAGTTGTCTGGAATTTTAGGATACACAGGAGAAAAAACAGGTATTAAAATGAAAAGATCCAATTATATTCACACAGATTGTATGGGGAAAAAAACCTCTTCTATCTCTCATTAAACTTTCTGCACTATTTTTCTTAGCTTATGTGTCAAGAACTGCATGCAAACATAGTTTTGATTAAAAGAATTAACCAGAGTCATTAATTACAAGGCATAACTAGGCTACAAGTGGCAGCAGCCATTTTGTGATAGCCGAGCAGAGCTGGCCGTCTCAGGGAGGAGGAGACCTCTCCAGGAACAAACTGCTCCAGCGGGTGAATGGGGTTTTTCTTTGGGGAGAACAAGCCTTGTATGATCACTGCGTTTTGGGGAGGGGAAAAAAAGAAAAAAAAAAAAAAGGCTTGTGGGTGAGCAAAGTATCCCTATACTCCTGTCCAGTGGAACGCTGTTTCTGGGAAAAGATGACATTACTGCAATGACATCTTCACGAGCACAGGGAGCTGTAATGCATTGCCAGACAGCTCCTCGTATCTTCCTTCAATTAAATTAGCGTGATGCTGAAATGCTGCCATGGTGTCAGAAGCTAACGGCTGCTGCTGTTAAAAACACACATGGCTTCAAGGTACATCAGCAGAGCCTGCTAGACGGGTAAAGCCAGGGTTTCATTTGAAAGTCAATATTTTTAATGTTTATTAGCTGCTCTCTTTCAGGATCTGCCCCAAGACCACATAATTAACTGACTTAAACACTTGCTTTGTTTCTGTATAACCCGTATAAACCCCAACCCCACACTGCCTGTAATGCAACTACCCGCCCTTTGCGTTCTGCTTTAATTTTGGTTTTTTCCCCTCCTTTAGGAGGAGGGCTGTGGAGTTGATCACCAGGGCTACCCTGCTTGCTGGCAGAGCTGGGGGCCATGAGCCGTCCCTGGGGCACAGCACGGCCAGGGGCCACTGCCAGGAGACGCTGCCCGTGTCCCCTGACCCACCGTCCAGCTTCTGCTCCTCGAACGCCGACTCCAGCGGGGGCCCGAAGAGCGGTGCCAGCGCGGCGGGGTCCTCCCCGGCTTTCTTGCTGCGGGATAAGACAAGCGCAGAGGAACCATGAGGTTCAGGTTTGTACTCAAACCTTGTGTTTGAGTGCAAATATACGTATTTTCAGGGAGTGTTTACATTTAGACTAACAGGCACCTGGCAAAACACAGGGTTTCAGGCAGAGAAAAAGGAAAGGAGAGTGGTAGCACTGGCTATAGCACTACGGTGCAAGCACTGTAGTGTCCAAGCAGTCACTGAGGCACTGGGGATTGCTTCAGGATTAGTCAGAGCTACTCCAGATTGCATGAAAAAGGAAAAAGAAAAAAGTTAAGGTCTGGACCACACTTGGGTTCAATGCACCTTGAGTAAAACCCTGCAGCTGCACAGGGCATGCTCCTGGCGAGATTTGGCTTCACTCCATACCAACTACTCTGGTTGCTTTTCTAAATCAATATATACCCACAGCACACACTTGCCAGCTCTCCCTATCGATCAGGCTGGAGGCAGCTTCCAGCGGTGGATGTCCTTGCTGCTCTTGCGGGAGAGCAAGTATGGATGCTGTGCATCTGAAACCAGGGGTGCCACTGCCATCGGCACCTCAATTCTGCATGTTTTGTTCAGCCACACTGTGGGGGGCATCCACCGTCGCTGCCTGGGCACCTCTACTCCTTTGTCATTTACTCACACAGCATATGAGCAAAGAGCCAGAGCATGTGGACCCAAAGCTCCCTGCATCTCTTGTATCCAGCGGCACAGAGCATTTACTCAGCTTATTTAAACAACAAACAAACGTTTGGCTGTCTCATGAGCCTAAAAAGTTATAAAAGTTATGTTTCCGCAGTGATGTCTTTGATGAGCCAAGTTCAGGTAGCTCAGCTAGGTGATGGTAATATTTGTGCGAGGAGTAAATACCCCCTGAACTTCCTGCGTTATTCTGGGTTTGACCTATTCAGGTATACAAGAAAAAGGATCAAAATCTGGAGGTGAAAGCAGATGCTTCCCATTGAGCAATGGTGTAACGTGCAATTGCCCATCAAAACGTTTAAAAACCACGTCAGGACGATGTGCTTGAATGTAGCTGTGTGGGATAATTATACTGATGGGCTCCATACTGACCTGGCGGGGTCCAATGTTGGTGTGGAACGCCGGGGCCGTGCGATCTCCTCACCTGCGGCACAGGATGGACAGCGTAGGGTTAGAGCCGCTCCCTGCCCACCCCCTGAGCATCACCCCCAGCCCATCCGGGTGCTGTGTTGGCAGGAGGGCTCGCACAAGGCATGCCACCAGCACAGCATGTGTCCCATCCCACACCTGCTATAGAGATGCTGGCAGTAAAAGGTCTGGTTTGTTAATTCAGATTTTATTTCTGTAGAGCTAGACTAGGGAGCTGCACTGGTTCCATAGGGTACCCCAAGAATGTCACATATGGCCTTCTTTAAGGAATACATTTGGGTGCCATCATTTCTGCCAGGACCACTTTAAAGCAAACCTGACCACCTCATTGTTTTTTTTCCCCCTCCCCAAAATACCACCACCACCTCACTGCCATAGCTACTGTTCTTGAAGGCTGCAGAACATACTTACTGGATAAATTCCTTTTAATCGTCCCCTGGAATTAGAAACACATGAGGTAAGCAGAATGCACAGGGACACGGGTGAGTGGCAATTGTCACCCAAGGAGGGACACAGCAGGAGCAAAGCAGCCCAGCAGATGTGGCAGGAATTGCTTATCTAAGGTGATATTTGCTGTATGCGGCTAAAACATGCCCAGCTGCACATGCATGTTGTGAAATCCCATTTGCCCCCAGCCTACAGGGTGCAGGAAAACCCTACCGAGAGGATTTTGAGCCACGTAAAGCCATCACCTGACAGTGCTGCCTTCACAGCCATCCTGACTGCGAGTGGCTTACAGGAGTCACTGGCATCCTTACCCCATTTGAAGTGGCATAAAACCAAAATCCTCACGTTTGATGGGCTGCAAATCGATCTAAGCTAAATAACCTATTTTCAGCAATCTAAATCCTCACTCTCACCACAAAAACGCACACGTGCCTGCACACAACAAAAGCCAACCACCCTCCAAGACTGCAGGAGCTGGGGCTGTATGGCAGAAAGGGGAGCGGGAGCCCCGCCGGAGGGGGACGGGCAAGAGGGGCACTCCGGGACCGCAAGCGCTGCCGCTCTGCCTGCACCAAGGGCTGGGTCTCCAGGGGGTTTGCAAGGATGCAGGTCGAGCAGGGGAGGATGCCCATCATCAGGGCCTCCTTTGGGGAGGATGCTCATCATCAGGGACTCCTTTGCATTGGCTGCGGGGACAAGGTCCCACCATCACCTGGGGTCACACAACAGGGCAGCTAACTGCACTGGTACCCCACTCCCCTCCCCCTGTGCTCACCACCTAACCCTGGCACAGACTCAGACCCCACCAGCACCCCCATTCCCAGAGCGGCAAGGGCAGAAGCAGCAAGCACGGGTGCTTACCGGGCTGCGCCGCTGCGGTCAGCGAGAAGGAAGAGAGAAGAGACACCTGGTCAGAGAGCAACAGGTCAGCGCCCCAAGCCCCCCAGCGCCCATCACACCCCTCCATCACGGCTTCACAGGCCACAGCGGTGCAGCGCTGGGTGGGTTTCCTCCTCCACGCAGCCCCCAGCCCCGGCACCAGCTGCTGGGAGCACACCTTGCTCCCACGGGCTCATGGGTCACCCTGGCCACGGGGCGTGAGGCAGGTGGAGAGCAGTGTCCAGAGAGACCCCAGAGGGAACCCAAACCCCATGGAATGGGTGAATTTCCACATTTTGGGCTCAGAACAGTCTGAAGCCTGGTCCTCTCAGGGAAGCCATCACCATTACATACAGCAACACCAGAGGTCATGAACCACTGATGGGTTTTTCTGCTTTCTCATTCCTTTTGATGTATGTAAAATGTGCCCAGATAAAATTGTTCCTTATACATCTTGTCCAAAACCACCAGCTTTTTTACCCAAACTATACTCCCAGACTATGTACATTCAGAGCAAAGACAGCCTAGCTCTATTTTAAAATGCTCTAAGTTAAATCAAGGGAGAAGGAAAATAATAAACATCATGCCTTCCAAAATAGGAGCATTTGTTATTTGCATTTTACATTTCAGCTCTAGAGACATGCAAAACAGGGACCGTGCAAACAAGAGAACACAAGACTGTGTTAAAAAATTATAAGAGATAAAAAAACTGTATTTCTTACCGGACTTTTCCTCTAAAAGAATGCAGAAAAATAAAAAAAAAGAAAATGAGAATATAAGATATTTTCTATAAAGGGATAATACAGAAATAAAAGATTTGTATTACGCCCAAAAGCATCAGGTGTATAACTGTTAAACACACAGGAAAGCAGAGTCGTGAGCACACCCAGCCAGGCTGTCATTCATTCAGACAGAAGATTGGAGCGAGAGAGCGCATAAAGAAATGAAAACCTGCATCTGAGCTGCCTTATGGAAAGGATTCACATGCTTTGTTGTTAGTGGGCCCTGCTAGCTATAGACAAAGGCCATTTCCCAGCCTGTCTCATTTCTTGGAAAGGTCCATACGAGAGGAAAGTAAAGAACACGATTTTACCCCTAAGTGCTTAAATTTAAGGTTATTACTTGTGAGCTTTGCCCAGTGACTATTTTTTCAGACTGCTACAAAACCCCCGCTCTCGGGGCTGAGTTTTTCATGGTGCAAAGAGTGAAGCGGGCAGGAGCTGCCGGTAGGAAGGAGCAGGAAAGAAGGTGGGAAGTCTGAAGATGCCAGGCTGTTGCTGGTACGGTACGTGGCATGGGCAGGTTGTACCACCATCTGCGTGCTTTTTCCTCAAGAAATGAGACCTGAGCTATTGGGCTTCAGACAGAGGATGCAGCTGACACCAGTTTACAACAGCATCTCCATTTTTTTTTTCTTGTCTTCAAGTTAAGGCACCATAATTTACAGCCCAAAGGGATGGGGAGGACAGTGCTTATGGACACGACACCTCCCATCCCGCTCTCTTCCAGGAGAAGCTGGCGTACAGGAGGAACAGGGTGCCAGAGCAGGGCTTTGCAGCGGGTTTTGGAGAGGAGACGAGCCCAGGACAAGGTCAGGGACCTGGACAGCAAAGCATGGAACTCCCATGGCTGCAAGGCTCCTTCAGCCAGCTCCTGCCCAGGGCACTGGTGCTTTCCCAGACAGTGGAACTGGCACCACTTGCCAGGACCCGGCATGCCAGGGAGCACCCATCCACTCAGCGGTGGCACCATTCACCTCCCCATCCGCGCCCTTTGGCTCCGTACACCAGATTTTGGATCCTGACACAGGGAAGCAGCGTGGTTCCTTCTGTCCAGCCTGGCACAGGGCTTTTCCTTGAGCCCTTCAGGCTGAGCAGAGCATGTCTGCACTGTTTTACAGGGAGGTATCGGCTCCAGCCCCAGGCTGTGCTCTGCCAGTGGTGGCCAGAGACAGGGATTTCCCCAAAGCAAAACACAGAGTGTCCCAACCCAACACCCAAAGGGCAGGCTTCAGACCGCACTACGCTGACACACACACAGGTGTGCTCAGCAGGGGCTAAATCCTTCCTAACTGACAGCAAAAATCCCCCCAACCTCAGCAGGAAAAACACCACAGAAAAGGAGACACAGAATCATATCTAGCAAAATGAACATTTTGTGGGGTTTTGTTTCTGTGGAAAAGGTGATGTGCAGAAGAAATGCTGACCACATCAGCCTAATCCTCATATGTTGGTGCAAAATTATTCAAGTGTTTCATTGGTAAGAATAAATATAATCAAATAACTTTGGACTGCTAGGAGCTGAGCATAACCACTTGCTAGTTTGTTATTGCTAGAGACCACATTGCATTATATTTTTCTGCTAGATTCTCTGAAATCCCTACACCGCGGGCTGCAGTACAGAATCAATGAGCAGCTACTCCCCACCTCTGCCACGGCTGTGCCGGAGCCACCAGCTACACCCCAGGATGGGCGAGCACCCCATGGTGCCCGGAACAGCAAACCCCTGTGGCAGGGGCCTGCTGCCAGCAAGGGATGCAGAAATAAAAGCCACGAGAGGAGGAGAACACACTAAATACAGACTTGGCCCCTTAAATAAATTCTTAGTGCTTTCCCTGTCCCATTTTTAAAGTGTTGCACTATTTCCTCTCTCCTCCCAAAATAACATTGTCTCCTACATTATATACGTATACATGTGTGTGCACCAAACTGCTGGGGCCATCACTCTGCAAAACCAAAATTAGCTTGGTTTCACAATAAGAAATTCTGGGGGTTTTCTCCTCTCTTGATCAAAATTATCCACCTATTTGGCAAATAATTACCAGTCTCCAAAACTCCCCCTCCCCTCTTTTTGCTGAGTTTTGGTGGGTGGGTTTTTGTTGTTGTTGGGTTTTTTTTGGGGGGGTGGGGGGTTGGTGTTTGTGCTTCCCAAAGCAGCTGACTGCAGTTTCTAACCCTTGAATGCTAACAGCCAGAAACTCCCTGGTCACAGCACAAAAAGCATCCAGAAGTGCACATCGCTAAAAGGGACCAAGCATCGGGGGGAAGCAGAGCCATGTCAGAAGGACTTGGTATTTCCAAGGACAGTGACTTGTCCCAGAAGCTTTCATTAAAATTGGCAATGTTGTGTTGGTTTGGGAAGAAGAAATAAAATGCAGTAATTTTATTTCCTCTTCAGTTAGAGTTTGAAATTCATTCACGCTTCAGATACAGGCTAATTATAAACCATAGAAAGCTTCATCTGAAAAGACACTATAGCCCACACTAAAGCCCACTGAAAGACAAAAATCAAATCTTTTCATGGCTGAACAGATTGGGATGAGACAACAGAAATCTTGACAAGCCTTAGGAAAACCAGAGGGTGATGGTATTTATACCGGGAGAGACTAAGGAGAGACAACCTTTCCTTCCTGGAACCCTGGATTCACCCCTGGGGTGAGAAATGTCCCTCCAACATCCCACAGCAGCGGTGTGGAAAACCCACAGATGCTTTCCCTGTCCCAGGAAGCAGTGCAAGACCCATCCGATTTATGTCTTGAACGATGACCACATTGAAAAATGAGGAAAAAGGGGAAAAATAAGGGAATAGTATATTCTGATCTCAATTGCCCTGTTTCATGAGCAGGAAAGGGAATTTTTAAGACCTTTTGACCTAGAAACATCACCACAATACATCTGAGATCTCCTTGCAGTCATATTATTGCCTCTATATAGATAAGACCCTATAAATAAGGACACAAATGCAAACTTAACCATTGGCACCTAAGGAAGAGCCCCCTGCTCACTCAGGATGAGCCCTGTGGAGCACCACTGCTTTTGCAACCAGGGGAAGAGACGGAAACACCGAGGACTCACCACTGGGGATGGAGAAAGTGCAATGTTGCCTATCGAAGCCTTCAGCTCATCCACTGTCGCCGCGCTCTTCAGGATATCTTTAGCCTGCAAAGGCTTGATCTTAATGTTGAACTTCTTGTGTGCCTCCTCTTCCTCTTCGGATTCACTCGAGGAGTAGAAGTGCTTTCCTTTGGTAGGTAGAGCACAGTTAAAGAAGGTTTCCTCCTGCTGCGAGGGCAGAGCCTTGGCATTCAAAGGCTCAAGCCTCCCTGAAGAGTGGGAATTAGTGTTCTCAAAATGCTCATCCCAAACACCCCAGGGCCGGAGTAGCGTGCAAGGGGCAAATCCTCCCGCCGTGCCCGTCACTGCTGTGATGTTTCACTGCTTTATCCATGTGCAGGCAGAGGACATGGGAACTGGTGCTCACAGCGATAAAGCCAGCCCTGGTTTAGCCCAACAGTGATTTGCATCGGTGCCTTTGTTTCCTCCCCATCGTGGCTGCACTGGCTCATCACCCGCAGAGACAGCATTTTTCAGCAGTGGCAGAGGAAGAAATTCCACTTACCCTCCTCCAGCTGCAAGGAGGAGGCTTAAAACCTACTGCTAGCCTACGAACTTGGCACGCGCACGGGCTCTGGCCATCAATGTCTCCTCGCCCCTTAGCAGGGCATACTACCTACAGGACCTGCAAATTGATCTTTGCTCATTTTGCTTTTACTGCCACACAGATCATTTCTGCCCTAAAACAGCATCAGCTGTGACAAAGCACCACACAGCCAGCACCTGTGCACAGCCCCGCAGGTGTACCCGCTGTGGATGGGATGGGACATCCTCATCTCCATGGGGCACCCCACTGCAGTGCTCCCTGCACTGCTCACACTGCCTCCTCATTTCATAGCAGTGGATCAAAGGCAATTAAAATCACCTTCTGCTCTACTGCCTCAGGTAATTCCCTCTGGGAGCCAATTTTAGCTGTGGAGTGACAGCTTAAAAGGAAAATAAAGGGGGAAAAATAATAATAATAAATAAAATAGAGTCATTGGCCTGCCTGTGAACCCCAGCTCATTTTACAGTTTATAAACTAAGAGGCAAAGCCAACAATAAAGGATATAGCCTGGTTCCTCAGGTCGGATGCTGTATCCCTCCTCATCAAGCTCAGGTGAATTCTGAATAGGGCACAAAAACCACAAGAGAATTAGGAATGCTAATTCTGTTCCTGGAAAGCTGGAGCAGCTCTTTCCTCCGGCAGGAAGCGATGTCCAGCAAAGCCCCATGCAGCCCAAGCCCACTGGTGGCCCCTGGGGCTGCACGGAACAACCGGCACCCGTGCTCTGGCACGGCACCCGCTGGGGCATTTAGCAGGGGCTGAGCACCCAGCCTCGCTGCAGATTGATTTTTGCAGTGCCTGATTTTCGCAGGTAAGGTTTTGCAACGCTCAATTTTTGCAGAAAATATTTTGCAATGCTTGGTTGCAACCTAGGGTTTTCTCTGGGTAACTACAACACCCTGCAGGCCCAGGCAGTGCTCTCCTCACCTGCAGGGCGTCAGGACCACCTGGTTTCTGGGCAGTTTTATGCTATTTAATTAGCATGCAGATAGGAAATAGATAACTGGGCACAACTAACACCTGGACATCACCCAAAACGGCCACCCAGAAAGCCAAAACAGCGGCATGGGAGCACAGCCCGGGTCCCCTGTTGGGAGCTGCGTGGGTGCTGGATGGAGGCGAGACACTTACATATCTGTCCCAGTCGATCTCTGCATAAAATCCATTCGGGGCTCCGTTTGTTTTCTTCTGCAACACATCGGAAAACAAAATTTCCATGCTTTAAATTAAGGAAACAGGAACACAGCATACCTTATACGCGTGCATTGACACAGCTGGGATGCCACTGGGTATTGCTGCAGCTGCCTGTGCAGGCACTACGGAGAGCCGCTCTGCACACACACATCAGCGATACACAACAGCGTTTCCCATTTCTGGAAGGTCTACCATACCAGAGAGCTAAAAGCCTTTTTTTGAACATTCATTAGCTGAACATATAACACTTCTTAAGGAAGAGAAATGAAATTTCTCCACATGCTGGGGTGTTCCAGCCCATGGGGAGAGCTGGTGGCAGTGGGGGCTCCTGATGCTCATCAAGCACAGGTAGCACCACTATTTATCGGGGGGTAAACACCTTCCCCAGAACACACTGAAAGAAGGATTTGGTTTCTGTTATTCAGTAGCCAAACCGCCCGCAGAGCAAGCCGGGTGTCATTGCTTCACCGTGTGGTGAAGCTGGGTTGCAGCAGTGAGAGGCGTCCGTGTGGGATGCGACGTTAGTGCACATCACGACACACCAACAAACACACACACAGGTTATTGCTGCTTCGGACCAAGGTGAGTCTGGTTTGGAAGGAGGCTTTGGGCATCCATTGCCTGCGGGACCTTTTACTGGTCTGCTCTGTGCATCCAAAAAACACCCAAAGCTCCCACAGGCCACCACAACCAGTGAAGAGTGCTGCGAGGCCAGGTCGGGGACTGAAGTTAGGCTGGGTTCTCAATTTTGGGCACCTAAATGAGATAATCTGGTTCCCTTCAGCTGCCAGAGGTGGCACCCCCTGCCCCAGCACCCTGCCAAGTGTCTAAAGCAATGCACCGTCCCAGGGCAGCAGCAGCATGGGGGCTGGATCAGGCCACCAGCACCCTCATGCGCCACGTTTCACCCAACGGTCCTCACGATGCTGGCCAAGAACGGAGCAGCCTCATTAGAGGTACAGTGGTGAAAAATCAGCCTCTGGATGCAGTTACATGGAGACTTCTGCTTTTCCCCCAGTCCATTTGCATTTAACCCCATTTCTATTCAACTCATATACATCCACCTTACTGAGCCTAAATGATATTTTCCTATATTCTGGCTTTCAAACCAAAAATTACTCACTGTTTTTAACAACCCTTTTGTAGCTGTAAACCGAGCTCTGTTTTCCTTACCGAATTTTTTTTTCCTCCTTCACGCACACTCTCGGGTTTGCTATTGCAAGGTGGCTCATTGGGATGAGGGCTGGGCGGCTGGAAGGGATTGGGGTTTGGCAGAAAAAGTGTTAAAGTATTGGGTGGTTGTTTGGTTGGTTTTCTTTTTTTTTTTTTAAACACAAAAATAAGTTACAAGCAATTAGCAAACACACTGCACAGTTTTATAAGAAAAGGAGGGCTCAGCTGTGGCTCCATTAGGAGTAAGCGCGGTTTTTACTGGGGGCAGGTAATGGGGCTCTATTCAGCAGTAAGCGGATTTGCCTCTTGGCCACTCCAGTGGCCGCAAATGTTATGGTAAGAACATGTTGTAAGAGGAAAAGTTATATTAAATGTCTCCATCCTCCAATTCCCCTGCCTCCAATACATTCAGTGGCTTCAGTATACCCCCCCCAAAATTGCATTTCTGCATCCTGCAGATTGCTGGAGCACTAGAGACCCTGTTCTGCCCTGCACCAAGCTTAAGCAGCAAACCACCTGGAAAGTCAAGAATAGGAGCCCGACTGAGACAGCACCCAAGCTCACCCAAGTTCCCTGTGCCGATGGCTGGCAAGAAAAGGCTGCCCACAGCACTTCTGCCAGTGGAGGGAACGGCTCCAGGCTGCTCCTTGCATTTTATTTATTACTGCTGAATAGAGCCTTAGCTAAAGCACTACCTGAGCTGCAGATTTTTTTTTCCCCCCTTCAAAATCGCTATTTCTTAACAAGTGGCTTACAAACAGATGGCGAGCCCAAAGCCAAGGATCTTAGGTCAGATGTGAAAAAAAAAAAGTGCTCTCTCTAAAGGAGCAATTTGGCACCCCAATTTTTGTATGGCTTTGTAAAAGACACCCCAGCAGTGCTCTCTCTGCCGAGCCTCCCAAGGGTCTCTCATTTTTATTTTAATGTGAGCTTCTAATGTCTGAATTTGCTCAAGAAATAACAACCATCACAGTCCCAGCCTGAACCCAGCATACTTATTTGGAAACTTGAAATCAAACAGCTAAAGGAAACACGGTCCATCTACTACCCAGATCTAGTGGGGCCATTTCTATCTAACACCATAAATAAAAGCAGCAATAATTAAAAAACAAGTATCTCCTTATTTTCAGTTTAATATAGAAAATAAAAATAGGTATTGGAAACAGCTGTTCTGGCAATTTTCCCTTAGCTCATTGTACAGCAAATCTGACCCAAACCAATTAGTGGGACTAGAAATGAGGATGCGGAGCCAGGGGTTTTAGCAGGACACCTGGTGCCTCTGCCCACGGTGCTCATCAGGTGTTTCTGTATTGTTATTTTCTTTACATTAATTTTGTAGAAAACTTGGAGTGCGTCATTATTTCAAACAGATAGCTTCTTACTGAAATTTATTTTCTATATTAAACAGAAAGTAAGAAACAGTTCACAAAATGCTGACAGTGGCTGATGGAGGGATTAGCATTTAAGGGGCCGCGGCAGGAGAGAAGAGCAGGACCAGGGTCCGTGCAATACTTACAATGCCATCCCTGTCTGGCGACCCTCTGCAAAGAACAGAAAGAAACACAGCCATGTTAGCTCCCAAACTGCACTGTCACCTGATTAACTTGTGGAAATGGTTTTCTTAACGGATCCATAGCAGCAATGGTTTTAATTATGAAATTGCCAGCAAATCTGAATTACCTGCCACGCGCTCCTTGTGAAACCCACACAACGGTCTCAGTACCACTGCTCTCATGTTATCAGATGACAAATTTTATATTTATTAGTAAATAAAGTGCTCCTGCCAATGATCACACTCTCCTGGCTGAGGAGCTGGGCTGGCTCCTCCTTGCACCCATCCCATGGCCACAGCCCTACCCTGGGTATGCATCCTCCTGCAGAAGACAATAAAAATTACATATAGAGTAATTTAGAGATTTTTCTTCTGCCAGAAACACAGTCACTTCTCTTTTGAATGGATTTGAAAATTGACGAGACTCCTCAGGGATCCTAATCCCCAACCGCTTATGGGATTTGGACCTCGGTCACAGAAAACAGCACGGCAGGCTCAGCAGCCGTATTTAAAAACTGTCTACGGATGCTAAGTTATTTAGTGAAAAGACAAATATGTTTATGAAAAGCAGACGTGCTCCTCCACCTCCCACATGCTCCTGAGTTTTATGCATTGCCAGAGATTTGCCACAAATTAATGTCTTACTCAGGGCATCATCAAAACCCTGCAGGGAGCCGCTGCCCGTCCGGCTCTGGTTTAACAGAGACTAACGCCTTCCATTGAACTTCTCTAATTCATACACGTCTGCCTTCCCTCTCTATTATCTCACATTTAATCTCTTTGCACAAATGTTTCTGAAGTTTTTTGGAAGTAGCAAAGATCCTCTCTACTTCCACATTCCACCTATGTGCAGGGAATGTCACCTCCTGCTCACCTCCCCAAAGCCCAGCCAGAAACGACTGCAGAGACCCTTAGTCAGTGGAGGGAAGGGGGTGGCAGGTCCCTCACGCCTGCGCTGCAGCTCCAGCATATCCCGCATCTCCCCAGAAGCCAGGCAGCAGCTCTGGTGACCCTGAACCATGGTGCCCACGACCAGGTTCTGGGGGTGCGGTGGCCCAGCCGTGGCAGGGGGTGACCAGAGCGTCCTGTCTGAACCCACCACTCCTCACCACTCCTCCCAGCCCAGCGCTGGCTGCTGATGGGGGATTGGAGAGCGCTCAAAGCTGTTCGGGGCGATGACCGTGATGTGACCCCGCAACACACTAATCACTACTGCTTGCTAATTGCAGCATCTCCCCTACAGTGGCCCTATTGCGAGCTTGTTACCATCACAAACGCCCCAGGATTTGTTATCTCCATGTGCCACCAGCTTCCTCAACCTCTAGGAAGAGCAGGCTGCTGCAAGCAAGTGCAGAAGTCACAGTACTGGCTAAAGGCAGGACCTAGATGTAGCTCCATTAATTTTCTGTGAGCCGAAGAGGAAGATGCAAAGCAGCCTGTTTCCTGCCCATCCTTCTGATAAGTTATAAATGAAGCCATACATGGCTGGAGCAGGAGTTCGTGGCTGTCCCACAGCCTGCCTGGCTGGTGGATGGACAGTCACCATTCCCAGTGATAAGCCCCCCTCCGCCAGCAGGACAACAGCTTGGTGTTGCACAGCCCTCTTGGGATACACTCCATGCCCCCCCATATTTTTGGGCCCCCTTTTGCAGTGGGCAAAGCCCCACACAGGTGCTGGTGCAGCCAGGCTCACTGTAGCCCTGGGAGCGTGGCCAGACCTGCAGCGGCTGTGCCTTTGCACGGGAAACCTCACCAACCACCTCTGAGGTATAAAATAGCTCAGCAAAACAAATTAAAAAAAATAAAGAGAGAGAAAAAACTCACAAGGCTTCTGCTGTGCCAGGCATTAAGCACCTGGATGATGCTGGTGGAGCAGGGGTCCCCACTGCCTTTCCCCCGCTCCGCCCCCAGCACACGGGCTGAACAGGCTCCTTTGCCATGCCACTTTGGGACATCCCCCCACCAAAGCAGCAGTGGCAGCCGAGAGCCCTCCCTGGGCAGGGCTCAGCACCCTGCCAGTGGTTTCTGCATCCATGCACAGCATTCCCTGCCAGATGTGGGAGGAACCCCCACCAAATGTTTTCCCAGGAAGCAAAAGCAGCTCTCACAGCAATGCCAAAGGAACATGTGCTCCATGAGCCTCATGCACCCTCGCCATCCAGAGCCTGCCCCAACCACACACCCCTACAGCCCTTCACTCCAACAATGGCCTCACTGCCTGTGCGGGCATCTGTTTAAATTGAATTTGCATCTAAAAAAATCTAAGCAGACGGGGAAAGCAGTAGTTTGGGCAGAGATTAATCTGCTGAAACTCTCGGAGGAGTAATTTTCTTCTGATCACTGCTGTCACTGTAAATTGCAAACACGTGGAGAACTGGCTTTATTATCTCTGCAGCGCCAATGAGAGAATACCTTATTTGTTGGCCACTGAATGTACAATGGGAAACAACTTAAATGTATTTCCTATTACAAGACTTGATCCAAGGATGACAAATGCCTGTGATGCACTGACTGCCTTCCTGTCCTGGCACACTGGCATCAGCTTCTGCCCAGCATCATTAGATATTAATGTGGATTATATCTCATTGACTTACGTGGAATCAGTATCCTTTTCTTTCTTGCGTATACCAAAGGCCTTCCTTGTACGTTTTTTCAATCCTGTGGATAGAAGGAACATAAATAAGAATGCAATATTAACATCATGCTTCAAAAATCCTTCAAAAAGTTCCTTATTCCCTGGTCAGCTCTAATTCATCAAAAAGGTTAAAAAAAGACAGACCCAAACACAAGAAACTGCCAACAGGACTTTGCAGGTAGTGTGTACATTTGCTTATGCCTTTTATTTGTTCACTTAACACTTATTAACTTGATCTCAGCATGTGTGACTACATATTTCACAGTTAATATTTCTAAGCTTACTGTCTTAATTATACACTCCCTTGCCATGCTGCATGTGGGTACTAATGCACATTGGGGAAACCCCTCTGGTGTAAAAAAAAAAAACAAAACAAAAACCACCACACAAACCCACGAACCAAAAAAAAACAGTTTAAACCATGAAGTTGGTTATCTTCTGCACTGATTCTTGACCTGCACAGTGCTTAAAACCATGCCTGGTACCAATGATGCTGGAGCCAGCTGGGAAGCGGGAAGCTCTGGGAGCCACAGAGCCCATCAGGGCAGTGGCTACCGCCACACCACTTTTAAAAACAGATGGAGAAGAGTGGGTTTCTGCAAGTTTCTCCCTCTTTTCAAGCCTAAGAGCTATCCAGGAGAGGGATTTTTAACAACTGCTTGCAGCAAGAACACCAAGGAAGGCATTTAGAGGATTTTAAGCTAGCACGTTTCACTTGGCTGGCTGGTTTTCATGCAGATTTTCTGCTGGCAGTGGCCATCCAGCCCCACCGCTGAGACCCAGCTGTGGCTGGAAGCCGCTATCATGCTGGATGCTGCTGGACACACTTGTTGTGCAATCACTGCCAGCAGCACGATAGCAATTAATCTAGGTCAGGGTGCAATTTAGAGATCCTGGTGGCCGAAGCAGCCAACATAAACTGCGGCCCTTGAGTCTAGAGCAGCTACTTCTGGCTTCTTCCTTTTGGAGCTTCTAGGAGTGTGGGTAACCTCCAGGCCAAAGCAAAACATGAAACACCATGGGTCAGATGCAGCTGCAAGGATGCAGCAATGGTCTGGAGCAGCAAACGCAGCGGCTCACACCAATGCAACGAGCTGACCTGCAGCAAGCGGCCATATCAAGTGTTCAGGAACCACAGCCAGTCCCTGCTCGGCAGCAGCTTCTTCCCCAAAACCTCACAGAAAGCAGAGTCAAGCCATCACCCAGCAAATAGGGACCATCATTAACCACAGCCCAGGGCCCACCAGCAGGGATGAAGGGGAGGAGACGCAGGTCCGGCAATGCCCACGCTGCCCTGCTGCCTCCTTGCCAGGTGCCGAGCCAGCCCTGCAGGGAGCTCAGCCAAGAGGCCACGGGCATCTCCACCGAGTCCAGCAGCAAGGACACAGCTGTGGTGTGAATTTGCAGGAAAGATGAACACGCTGCCATTAGGAGTGCTGTCAGCCGCATGCGTGCCTGCACAGCCCCACTGCTGCGAGCCTTCCTCTCCCCGAGGCGGTGTGCAGTGACTTTTGAGGGTGCAGACAAGGCTCAGCGGCACAAACCAGGGTTACCATGACTGGGACACAGCTCATGCAACATGCACTGTACCAGAACCACACAACTATACTTGTGCTAAAACGTGCTTTGTTAAAAAATACTATCTGGGATTCCATGAAAAAAACCTCAAGCTTCTACCTTGATTGATGTGCTGAAACAGCCAAATCTCCTGTAGCTCCCCTGAAACCAGCTGTGGACACCCCAGGAACATAGGAGCACTCGTCCCAGGAGCTGTGTGCCCCTGCACAGTTCATTTGATTGATGCTTTTCAGGGAGACTGGGTTTCTCTGGTCTGCCTCCTGCTTTGAACGTGCCCTCAAACTGAAATTATTTTCCATTTTCCCAGGGACATCCTACTCTTCTGATCATTGACTGAAACATGCAACAAGCACACAAATGCTAGCTTTCTGCAGCACATCAAAAATTGATGGATTTAAATTATATTATCAAAATGCATGTGGGATGCTTCAGGCTTTTGATACCCCATGGCTGGGTGGTTTTTCAGGCCAACACTAGGAGCAAGCCAGCCAGGGTAGGACCAAGAGAGGCTCCAGCAGGTCTCCTTAGTATTGCTCATGGAGCTCTTAGGTTGGACATTTCCCCCTGTGAAATGGGAAAAAAAGGGACTGCTCCTGAAAAATCACACCCAGAGCACTTCGCTAGTCTGCCCAAAGCAAGCATTACATGGTCAGGGGTGAAGGAATGGGTGTATGGGATCCCATACACCCCCAGCCTATGGGATCCATACACTCACAGCTGCTAAGGGCAGCACAAGCAGCTGGGAGCAATACTGAACCCCATGGGCTCATCCTGCAACCTTGGGTGGACAGCTTTGTTTTTACTACATCTTGCCTTTCAGCTTTCCTACAATTTCTTCACAACTCAAGCAATTTATTAATAACTGAGGAAGGTTTCCATTGATCTCACCCCCTAGAATAACTTCATCCTCCAAACTCAAAGTAGAACAGGGAGGGCTGAAAACCCCAGAAATGAGTTGTTGTTTAGTCTTATCTGAAGAAGTGCCTGATTTGGCTAAATTTTGTAATGAAGCCTTCTGCTCAGTTATATAATAGGCCCACCATCTGCTTAAAATGGTAATGATTGAGGGATATTTAGGAAAGGAAGAACAAAAATGAAAGCCTCCTTTGGAGACAGTTGTTGAGAGCTAGTGGGAGCGGGTCCCCCACCAAACCCCACTGCACTGGCTGCCTGTCCCCTGATGGTGACACCAGAGGGGTCCACAGTTTGGTGGGGGACACCACAGTGGTTTTCCAGGACAGCTCTGCTTTCGGGTGGCTGTAGCTCAGAGGAGCTCATGCTTCCCTTGACATGATCAACCCCAGCCCAGAGAGCTGTTAAAAATACCCCATCTGATGGTGCAGAGACAGAGCTGAGGGTTGTGCATGGAAGGGCACTGCGCACTCCAGTCCTCAAGTCTCATTTCAGTTGGTTTTAGGAGCTGAAGCACCATAAAACCAGTCCTGGCAAGAGTCATCTTTATAAAAAAAAAAAATAATGATAATAAGACCTTGTCCACAGAGGGAATGATACATGGAAACACTATGAGTTCAGGGGAACCTCACAGGACAAGACAGATTTACTGCTGGAGGAGAAAAGGTGATGGTAAGTGGGAGAGAAAGCAGAGAAGGAGCAGTGAAGCAGCAGAAAGATGAGCATGAAAGAAGAAAATAGAGCATATCCATGTGGGGCATCAAGGGATGGCTCAGAGCAGGGAGGAGCTGGAATCACCACTCGGGTGCTGCTCTCTAAAGCAGCACCTAGCATGAAGATCAAACACCACCTCTCCCCATCAAGGAGCACCAGGTACCAGATCCAAAATGCTGCATCGCCCTGCGATGGCAGCACTGGGCGATACCAGCATGAACACAGCCCACTCCTTCAGCCATCCCCACCCTGTGCCCAGCACTTCTGGGGACACCTGGGCCAGACACCCAGCTGTTCCTCACCCCTCCAGACCTGCCCCCTTGCAGGTCTCCAGAGACAAGGATTTCCCAAAGCCCTCAGGCACCCCACCTTGCTGCCCCGGTCTTATGGGGCATGCTGGGAACATGTCTCCTTAGACCCATACTAACTCTGCCCAGCAGTGCCACAGCCTTCAGCCACTGAAATCCCATCAGCTACGGGGCTACCAGAGGTGCTGGAAAACTAGGGATGAGGATCCAGGCCACCGTAAGTGCCAGAGTGATAAAGATGGGTGTGATGTGGTACCCAGCTAATGGCAGCACCAGAGAACAATTTAAATCCCTGCAACTATAGCCATCCTAGCCCCCTTCCCATCCATTCACCCCAGGGACTTCCTACCTTACTCACAGGGGGAATATTAATGCACTCAAGAACGTAACACTAATAATTACAGAAGCCCCTACCTACATTCCCAAAGCCTTTTCCCTTTTGTCACATCCAAAAAACAAGTAAAGACCCACCTTTGTAGGCTGCCCAGCACTGTAGGGCAGGCAGCATGTCTCTCTCAATCTCAGCTTAAAACGGCACTTTGAGTTGGACAAAGGTCAGGACAAAGCTCGAGCTTTACTGCTGGTTTCATAGCATCGGAAAAGGGGGCAGGCGTGAATTCTGCCTCCCACCGACAGCTACTGCACTCTCACTGCTGTTTTAAAGATTAACAGCTGATTTCATTCTGCACAGTTATCATGCGGCTAAAGGCAAGGTGGGCTGTCCCTGATCTCCAAGCGGGAAAGGCTATGCATTACCCTCACCAGACGTTTAGTTTAGGCTCTTTGAAGGGGCACAGTAACACCAGCATGAGCCCCCACCACACCGAGCCATCATGAGCATAAGCTGGAGAAAACACCAGCAACGGCAGCACCAAATACTGCACCCATGCGTCCTGCTCAAGGACCAGCGTGACATCCTTCTGGAGGGGAGATTAGACTAAAATGTTTGTGGATGGATGTATTTGACACCTCTGACGTCTCCTTCAGCAGGTTTTCCTCAATGAGCCTCATGCACGAGAGCCCGGAGTCATTCATGTGCTATTACCTGTGTGGCAGCGAGCATGCCTAAAACCACATCAATGGCCACAAAACCAGTCTTACCCACAGAAGACAAACATGGGGAAAGCCACCGGCCCCTCCAAGGTACAACTTCACATGCTGCAATTAGTCCTCAAGCCAAATGTCTTTGAATGCTCTTACTCAAAGACTCAAACTATAAGCCAATGCTGAACTAACTGTCCTGTGCCAGGAATCTCATTTCAAACACAAATGGCACTCCAAATCTGGGGGCATTACTCACATTTACTATTACCCATTTTTTTCCGGGTATACCTAAGAATTGGCATCTGAGAAATAACAAATTAGTATTTAACACTATTAAGCTTTCTGAACTTTATTCTTAAAAACTACCAGCATCTTATTTTCTATACTGAAGACTTAACACCTCTACAAGAAAAATAACCCTGTTCTCTCAAACCCAGTCCCTCATTCTCTGCCCCCAGGCAGTGGGAGCAGCTGCTGCTTCTGGAGGAAGAGCTACTCGCTCAGGAGGATGGGCCTCATAAAAACAACACACCTCTTAAAATGGAGGAGGCATGAATGAGACTATCTGTGCCTTAAACACTCTTTGTGATGACTAAAGAAAAAAGATGATTGAAATTAGCTCAACTTAGTCTATGCAAAATAAATGTTATCTACTGCCATGCCAGCAACTCAAGACCAAAGTACTTGTGGGGAGTGGGTAGAAGGAAGAAGGGGAAGAAATAGGGCAGGAATAAGAAATACCACCATTAGATTTGTTTTCTCTTTGTTTTGGTTGTGTGGACTTTTTTTTGCGTGCAGCTTGGAGCTGTATTTGAGCAATCCCCTCTCCCTGCTGCACACAAACCTCTGCATGCTCTTACCAAATTACTTTGCTGGGTCTGAAGATGTGGAAGCCTGCTGCTGTGTCATAGCCAAAGGACTTTGTATTTTGTGTTGGCTTGCTATACTAAAGAAATAATGATCCTCCCTTTGCTCAGCAAAATAAAACCAAAGGCAAGACAAAACTACTGAAATCCTCTGAGTCATATCCAGAGGAAAGTCAAACAGTAAATTAAAGTTTAAGAAGCGAGGGTGTAACCACATCAAGCCCCAACTAAATAATCCAAACAGCAGCATCCCAAATGCTCTTTGTATGTCAGCCCAGAAGTTTCCCCTGCTATGGCGCAGCAGCCTGCACCTACCTTGGGCCCAGCTGCTGCACTGATGACGTATTTTACATGAAAATGGGCATGTTTGGTTCATTGTGAAAACTGAGGAGGATTCTCAACTGCCACGGCCTCGGTAGCAGGAAAGTCAAGTCTTGGTTACTGTGCTGTTTCAGTCCATGTTATTTTTGGTTTTGCCCACCTTATATGTAATTAAATTAGTATACATCTTCATAACATTTAAAATGCTTTACCTAAACCAACCTTTGCATTAAAAAGCTCATTACCAGCCTTTCAGCAGGCTTAACAATGCAGCAAGGAACTAAGCCCTCCACATACTGCCTTGATACAGTCATTAATATTTTAACTGCCTTCATTTACAAGTCTAATTGCAGACCTTACTCTGGAGAGGATGGACCATCAGAAGCAGCAGTCGGGCAACGATGGCACCGTTCATGCCAGCAGCCCGAGGGGGGGTCCTCCCGCAGCAACCTGGCCCTGCAGGCCACGGCCAGGGGTTATGAGGTGGTCCTTCAGGAGACAAGGTCTTCTGCTGCTCCCCCCTGCCTCCCGTGGTGCCACTGCAGGCACCAGCCACAAACTCATCACCATTAAAGGTCATCACAGGCAGTTAACAACACACCATTGCCTATGCTGCTACCTGCCTTCTTTCATAATTTAAAACGCTGCATCTTTACCTGCGTAGAGCAAGTTTTAGTAAAGATTCACTTTTTAACCTATTTAAACCCATACAATTTTGTCCTTGGGAAGGGCTCACACCAGGCAAGGCTGCGGGCTTCGCCAGGCTCCTAGTATTGCAAATAGCTTTGCATTTGCTCTGCTGTTGCCTCCCTCTATTTTCCCCCCTTGTCGAGGGTATTTATTTCTAGCATTAGCCTCCCATCCTCTGTGCAAAGTGACATAAATAATGCATGCCAGGTCTTTTTATCAAATGTCTGTCTTCTCAGTCAATAAATTACCCTTCTTATCCCCTTGAGGAATTAATTTCAAAACCCCTCTCCATTTCAAGTTGACTGGTGGTTCATTTTTCCCCTCAATTCTCAAGGTTTCCTTTTCCTAGCAGGGCTAAATTACACTATTGTACCCTTTCTGACAACACACTCTCCAGCTCCCTGTCCCCAGCAAGCGCTGTGGTTCACTGCTCTCCTCCAGCCTCTCCTATGGGTCTGCTGGGGCCATCCTGCTCAAGCACTTTGCTCCACCAGCCAAGACGTCCCATCCTTCACAGCACAGGGACATTCTCCAGGACCATAGCTCTTGGGAAACACACAAAAACAGTCCTACTAATTTAACAACAACAACAAGCAGCAGCATTTCTTACAGCTCAGCTCCTCTTATATTAAAAACAAACAAACAACCCCCCCAACCCCCAGAACTTCTTTCCAAAGAGAAACCTGTCCAGAGGCCAGATCAGAGTATTTTGCTTCAAATCAACTATAATCACCATGTATTCACACTTGGACAAAACCCTGATGAAGGAGGAATGCGCCATGGCAGCAGCTCAGGGAGCATGAACAGCCCCTGGGCTTTAACAGCACCAGGTACAGTAGTTTTTGTCTCAAGTCCCACTGATGGAAACCACCACCCTCCACTCGGGAAAGGGACCACCACCAGACCCTTGGAGATGGGGTCAAGGGGCAGCTGTGCTTCCCAGCAAGAACTCAAATCTCCAGTGTGATGCACATTTGACCTGTGAATAAGCCTTGATTTCAAATGAGAAGGTTTACCTAGAATTGAAGATTTTTGATTATGATAATTTTGATTTATATTTAACTGGTGAGGGTCCAGAAACCAGCTGCTCTCCAGGGTAAAGACCAGACTTAGTACTCTCCCCACACAAGCAAAGTCTACATTTTAACCAGTCAGGAAATACATTTTTCTGAAAATTTGCTAGAAAATCCCTTCAAAAAGGCTGGAGGAGTCACCTGCAGGAGCTTACTGGCTTTGCTGCCTGAAAATACCTAAAAAGCCATTTTTAAAACAAACAGTTGATGCCCCTTCTGCAGATGTGCAGTGCTGTATGCACATCTAGCTCTGCCCAGCAGCTGCGTGGTCCCAATGTTTTTAATATTTCTCCCCAGTAAACCAATAGTATTCAGTGCAAACTGTCACTAAACCACTGCACTTAGCTTTGCCATAGGGGGCTAACAAAGCCATCTTTGATAATGAGCTAGCCAGGCATTAAAGGTCCTTACTGTCTACCTATGTGAATTTACTCTACACTGTTACACTTCCAAGTTATTGAAAAAAATTATCTGGTTAGCAAAGTCCCCCAGACACGTATAACAATCTTCCACATGCTTACAACAGTTTCTCTCTGTTAGAAAATGAAAAAAAAAGTGAGGAAAAAGGGATGGTGGTCTCACTGACACTTCTGTCACTCTCTGCTAGAGTGGAACACTGTTGGCTTCTTGCCTGCAGCTTTCAGGAAAGGAGATATTTGAAAATAAAAGTGAGCAACAACAGTTGTGGCTTTGGGTTTTGGTTTTTTTTCTTTTAAATAAAAAGAAATGCTGAGGAGTTAGCTCCTTATCAGAAATTTCAGTTGGAAGATATTGAAGGACTAACAGTGTTTGAGAGCCTAAAACAAGATCACAAATAAGTCACAAATAAAATATTGCAAGTTACTGCTCTGGGATAATTTTCTCCTACAGTAGGAGTGGTTGCTCCTGGCTCAAGATCCCAGCCTGTTGAGCTTTGTAAATAAAGCAGTTTTGAGATGTGGTACATACCACCTTTCACTGGGGGGGTCCAGCAACGGTGCTCTTAGTTATCATCACAGAGAACAAAGGCTTTGTACTAAAAACAAACCCTTGCACCCCCCGTCAAGCAGGGACATGCCAAGAGGAGCAGAGAGGTGGCATCACACCTGGGCTTGGTCCTGCTCAGCTGCTGTGCCCGACCCCAGCACCCAATGCTTCTGGAGCAATCCCAGAGCTGAAACATGTCCGATGGGAAAGCAATCAGAGCAGGGGAAAGGCTGGAGGAGGAGGAGATGGGCATCTGCAGGAGCTTTGTCTACTCAGCACAGCACCAAAACCGCATCAGGAGCGGCTGTACTGGGGTCCAAGCACCTACCCCAGGAATGGAAACATGGTGATATAGGGATCTACACTCCAATGGACAGAGGTAACACAAGATGCTGTGGCTGATTTAGAAATACAGTCACGTTTTCAACTGTGTGGATAATTAAGTCTTCGAACAGGTTGCAGTGAACTCTGCCTAAGGAGTTTTTGAATTAACATTCAACAGCTTTCTAAAAATACATATGCTATTGCAGCTATTAGACATGAATAAGAACTTGGAGAAAGGCCTGTGGCCAAGTGGCCACCTCTGGGTTTGTGGCTGCTGATGCACACGTCCTGCCTGCCCCAGAGCAGCAGCCCCCATGCTGGGCTCTGCTCCTGCCCCAGAGCAACAAGCATCCATCCCCACGTACCCAGAGGGGTTTGGGCTCCCAGGACCTTCACGTATTCCCCCTTCCCTTTGTTTTGCACCTTTTTCTGTTTGCAAACCACCCGAATACTCATCGCAGCAGTGGGAGTCAGGATTCAAAGGACTGAAAAATGGCACAGCCCTTGAACTGAAACCCCTGCTCAACATGCACTCATTACAGCGAGGGAGCACACATTGGTTTATTTAAATATACCCATGATTAAACATGCGTTTGGGCATTAGACTGGCCCCTCTACTTTGCACGCACAATTCAGTTCAAATAACCTGTGCCTGCAATGCAGGGTGATACCCCAGCCTTTAACTGCAGCCCCAGCACACGGGAATACACCCCGAGCCGTAGAAATATATTTATATTCCATATAAATATAGGTCCGGGCTCTCCCCATGGCAAGACCCAGTACAAAAATCAGCATCACTGCAGCTGGGTGCAGCAAGGAACCCAAACGGTTTCATCTCATTGCACGGATGCTCAGCAGACCCACACCCAGCCTTCCCCCCATGCAGCAGGGCTGCCCAGCTCAGGGCAAGCCCTAGCCCCAAAGCAAAGCTTGGGGACCAGGCGAGCAGCTACAGGCTGTCCTTAAAAATAAAGGGCAGCATAAGCAGGATGCATCACAACACACTGGACATCAATTCATTTTCCTTCTGCAACAGAGCTGAGCATTTAAGGACTATTTAACACCAGAAGGATGCAAATTGTTGCTCCGAGGTTATTCACCAACCTCAGTAAAGCAGCTGCAGGAATTGCTCACTGCCTGCTTTCCCTAGAGATTAGATTTTTAATATCAACTTTCAGAGACCCCAGGTGTGTGGCAACCAAGGGACACAGGACACAAATGTCTCCACCAATATTGTCAGTAAATTAAATCTGGATACAGTTGTGGCTTTCATTCACGGCTGGCACACACACAAAAACACCAGATGCATTTCTAAAGGTTGTTGTGCTATTTAAGAAGTTGTCCAGGACAGGCTCTCCCTCCCAAATGACACTCGGATTTCTATTTTTAGGGGGTTTTTGGTTTATTGGGAACAGGAGACAACGGTGGTCCCACATGCCTCCCGCAGCACCAAGCAGCTGCAGGAGGGCATTGGGCTTGTTGGTGGGGCAGCTCCCTGCAGGCAGCGCACCCGGGGGACACCCATCCCCCATGCTGGTATTTTCTCTGCCTGCCACCCCCCCCAAAAAAAAAAAAAACCCAACCCAAAAACCACACTGCAAACCTCTCCTTTTCTTTGCAAGGTTTGGCCATTACACCCACTCCTTGGCTGGAACCATGGCCAACAGCAGGTCCCATCTCACAGCCGTTTTAAAAGGGAGCTCCTTAAAACCCATTGCCTCCATGCACACTGCAGACTCCCAGCAACTGCTTTGGCAATTTCCTATTAAAAATGCTAATTTTGCAGTCAGAACATAAGGACTTATTAAAACCCACCAGAATCCTTGCCTAGGCATGACACTAAGAAACAGCCTCCCATCCACCCCGTGACTTATCGATCAAAGCTACCCTGCTGCAGCTGACATCTGTGACCCTCCACAAACTCCCACTCCCATTTTCCCAGGTGGAGCAGAGGGCACCCAGGCTGGCGGGGTGGGTTTGTCACTTGCGTGACACAGGAGCCACTTCCCTGCGGACAAGACAGAATTCCAGGCGAGCTGCCAAGGAAAAGCGTCACTTGCTCTCAATTTGGTCATCAAAAAAATTTGCAATATTCACATTTGCATATGATGAAGATTTACACCCAAAATGAAGTGTGACGAGACACTTCTTTCCAGTCTCTCTAACAGTCCTGTTCCTCCCACAGTCTGCTGTCAAACGAATACCTTGATTTCAAAGCAGTGATTAACCGGGGCAATAGTGTAACTAAAAATAAGAGCAGGAGACCTGTCCTGAAGAAAGGCTTCATTTCCAGGCATCATTTTACAGAACTGACAGAGCTTCCTCCACCCATCTGTCTCCCCACAGAGGAACCATGTAGCATGAAGGAGCTCAAGGACCCCAGGTAAAAGAAGCCAGGTAAACATGAAGCATAAACGACCTTATTATTAACTTATAGAGCATAAATGACCTTATTATTAATAACCTATACAGGCTTCTTTTGAACCTTCTGTACTAATGCCAAAACCAGGGCAAACCCCTACAAAACTCCAATAAACCATATTAAAAATTAAGTCCTCCTTTGACATTTGGAAGGACACCTTAAGAGAGACCTAAAAGTGCCCCAGATGAGTTTATCATGCATATTTACCAAAGCCACCAGCTCCAAGCAAAGCCCACCAGTAACAAGGCAG